>NW_021703775.1:29471034-30071034 GCF_005190385.1 Monodon monoceros | reverse complement strand
TACTGCAAGTTGTGAGCTTTTTCTCTTTTAAAATATCAAAGATGAGGGTAGATATCTATTTATACAGGCTAGTAGGACTAAGGGCTTGCTCAAGGCCCATTGCAACCCTAGTTAGGACTACGGCTATGAGGACAAAAGCAGACTGAACTTACAGACATGGAAGAGCCAGATGCAAGCCCCATGGAAAAAGATGATTTGGCTGCTACAGCTTTGTGGTTTTGGAAATTTACGTCTTGTCTAACTTGGGGTGTAAGCCCTGATGTCTTGTAATGAGAGATGCTGTTTTTAGAATTTTGTCGCTCTAGCTCCTATCACTGAGAAACCAGACACTAAACCATCTGTGACATCTGCAAGCTGGAATCAAAAGTCAACCACCATGACCCATTCCGAGTCCATGTTAGAGAACTGAATCTGTGGGAGGAAAAACTTTCCAGAGTAAAGACACATACTCTGATCAACCTTGGGCTTTTAAAATATCACAAGGCAGCAATTGGAAGTGAGGGAGATGCCAAGCAAATAGCTCTGAGAGGAATGCCTATCTTGACAACAGAGCACTGAGAAAACACAGCTCCTCTTGCTTATTTTTCAAGAGAACACGGAGTGCCATAAGCCAAGAAGTACTTTTTTAAAAACAGTTGTTAATTCTAGTAAGTGGCACTTACGGGGCAACTAATGCATTCTTGCTCAGTCTTGTGGAACACTGATGTTGAAAGGTCAGTATTAAAGGGGTTGCTATAAAAATCTTTTCCTCAAACTCTGAGCACTGCTGGCGGGAATGTAAAAGGGTATAGTCACTGTGGAAAACAGTATGGCAGTTCCTCAAAAAATTAAAAATAGAGTTAGGTTCTAGTAATTCTATTTCTGGGTATGTACCTCAAAGAGTCTTGAGTTTTGAAGAGATATTTGCACACTCACGTTCAAAGAAGCATTATTCACAGTACCCAAAAGATAGCAGCAACCCACGTGTTAACTGACAGATGGATAAACAAAACACAACAGAATATTATTCAGCTTTAAAAAGAAATTCTGACATATGCTACAACATGTACGAACCATGAGGACATTATGTTAAGTGAAAAGAGCCAGTCACAAAAGAACAAATATTGTGTAATTCCACTTATATGAGGCACCTACAGTAGTCAAATTCATAGAGACAGAAAGTAGAATGGTGGTTGCCAGGGGTTGGGGGGAGAGAGGTACAGAGAGGTACTGTTTAATAGGCAGAGTTTCGATTTTGCAAAATGAAAAGAAGTTCTGTGGATGGATGGTGGTGATGGCTGTAAACAATATAAATGTACTTGATGCCAATGAACTGTCCACTTTAAAATGGGAAGTTTTGCGTTACATATACTTTACCACAATTTTTAAAAATGATAAAATCTTTCCACCAATTTTCAGAGAAAATTCCTCAATCTTCTCTACCATTTTTTTAAACCTCTGATACCGCCTATAGCTTATCTGTTCCCTAATACAAATAAAAGGCAAAATAAATGAACACACAGCATATGAGCGTCAGTGAAATACTTTGAGGCTCACTAGAGCTAGGCTTCATGTGGCAGCTTTATGAGCACACAAGTGCTCGGCTGTGATTTTTTTATGCCAGGTTTTCTAAGAAAATTTGTTTTACAATGCTTTGGAAAATAAAAATACTCCTTAAAAAAGAAAGAAAAACACCTCCAATTATCCAGTGTCCCTTCACTTAGAGTTTAACAATTGCTAATATCAAGGAGTTCTACTTTGATGGCTCTGAGCTGTGCAAAGGTCATAGGTCATAAGAGCAAGTTTCATTTCTGTAAGACAAAAATACCATTGCTAAGACTTCTTGATAACTAGGACTGCGCCCCTGGGAATAAGAGCCTGGAACCAAAGCTGTTATAGCACTTCCTATCTTTATACTAATTCAGAGTTCCCAAAGCAATTTCAAATACATGATTTCATCTGAGACACACAAGCCAGTCCGCAGGTAGGTTCTACTATGGCCAATGCTGACGAGGGGGAGAACACAGAGTTTGAGTGATTTGACCAAAATCACTTAGCTACTAAGTGGCTAGAACCAAGCTCTTACAAGTTCAAATCCATTCTTGTATCTCCCTAACCCTTAAATTTAGCTCTCTAGTCAAAGGATTTATTGAGCTGGGATCTGTCCCCAAACGACCCCTCGCTGTGTGGGTGCTGTGAGCCACCAAGAGGAAGGAGCACAGTCACGGCAGCACTAAGGCCTCACTTCCTTACTCACGAAGAGAGAGATTACTGGACATACCCACCGGTCAGTATTATTTCTGGCTCAAAGGAAATCATATGTGAAAACATTTAAAAAGCATAAAATAAAATGTTAAGTCACAAAAGGCATAGTTGTCAGGAGACTAAGGTTCCATGATTCTCACCATCAGGAAGGCTGAGTGTGGGAGGGAAGCATGTATGTAAACCCAACCAACCAACACACCTGACCGGTATCCACCACCGGTGGAGGGAGTGACAAACTGCTTGCTTTGAGGGGCAGGAGACAAACCTGTAGTCTGCCAAGGTACCAGAGACCGTAAACTCTCGGCCCTTTCCTCACTCGGGCATTTCAAGATGCTGAGGAAGGATACAGGGATAAAGGAGCTATATAACTGAATGTGCTACAGGCTGGGCATATAACAGTAAATAAGGTAATCAAAGACACAGTGGTCACATGCCATACTTAGCCCAGATTCTGCAGAGCATCATGAAAGGAGGAGCTGAACGATCTGCTGAGTTTAGCTACTACTTTCATCCCAGGGTTTGGCAGCTTCCTGACATGTGGGCTGTGCCTCTGTTTATGCCCCCTCAAGAGTGGGAAGGAGGCCTGGCTAGGGGTTGGTGGACTCAGAGACGGAAGGCTATGGAGATAGTATTCTGGTGTTTGGTAGCTGGGGACGGAAATGGAGGGTAATGGGGCTGCCAAAAGCCTTTCGGCCTCAGGTTTCATTTACTTCATTCATCTAATCTGCAAATACTCACTGAGTGCCAGCTACACCCGGCAGGGTTCTCAGCATTAACGGTACACTGGTAAATAAGACAGACAAGGTCCCTCCCTCAGGACACTGGCATTCTGGTGGAGAAAGAGGAATGAACAAGTAGAAACAGACAATGTCATGATAAATGCTAGGAAGAAAAAAGCCAGGGGGTGTGAGTGACAGTGCCCTTGGGACCACGTCGGGCCTCTCCGAGAAGACAGCAATTAAGCAGAGACCCAAATGTCGAATGACAAGAAGGAAAAGCTTTCCAGGCAGAGTACCAGAAAGTGCAAAGGCCCTGATGTGGGAATAAGCTTAGCTTAGCTTATTGGAGGAAAGACTGAAGGGAAGAATGCTATGAGCTCAGGTTAGAAGGGTAGCCAAGGGCCAGACTAGTCAGGGTCTTGTAGGTATGGTAAGAAGCCTGGATTTTTTGCTCAGTGATTTGAGAATTCACTGGACTGCAAAGGAGTGACATGTCTGATTTATGCTTTCGTCCTCTGGCTTGTGCCAAGAGGTCACCCTTCCAGTTCTGCAGTCCATGGGCTATCTGGGTAAGAGCAAGGCATGGACCCAAAGGGGTACCAAAGGGAGAAGGCCTCAATAATCCCTTTTTCCTTGTCTGATATTATGACTGCCACAAAAGGGAGGAAAAAGAAGCCAGTGGGCCCCAGCTCGAGTTTACAGCCCATCCCTTCTAGTCTTCTGCTTGAAACTGGCCTGTTTCGGCCCTGCCGGGCATGCCTGATGAATGCAACAGAGAAAAGGACCTCTTTTGATTCTTTCTTCTCTTTTCTTTAACTACCCTATACTGAATCATTCTCTAGTGACTTTAGATATTTTTGACCTACCTCCAGGTCCAGCAAGCTATAAAGTTACACAATACTACCCGATCAGGGCAAATTTCTTCTTCCTCTTAGAAGGGTCAACAAACTACTTAAAGAAATAAAAACCGTCTTGGGAACCTAGCTGTGGTCTGTCTTAGTAAGTAGAGGATATGCACATCACAATCACTTCCGATCCTGAGGCAATCAATCAAATAAATCCCTCTGACATTTTGGGAGAGAAGAAAAACCAAGCAGATTCTTTTAGTTTAAGACTTTTAGTTTAAGAAATCGACAGCGGTAAGAATGGGAGAAAAGAAAAAACTACCAGCAGCAAAATGACTGTCAGCTGTTTCTAAGGAGCTGGATCTATTTGCTTTTTCAAAGAGACTGAAAAAAAAGAGAAAGGGTGGCTTCTGTTCCTCACATTCTGCTCCCCTTCCCCCAAAAGGATGGGGAGGGGAGCGCAAAGAGAAATCTTTGGCATTCACGAACTCCAAATGGAAAGCATCCAATGATATTGTTTCAAAAGCTATTTCAATCAGACCACACTAACCGTTTCTTACTTTTTTAGACTGCTTACTTAAAAATCGGTACAGAGCAGACAGTAGGGGAGATTAGAATTACTTATTTCGATGACGAAGAGTCAAGCCCAGATAGTGGAAGGTAGTGGAACCGAGGTCTCCTGACTCACACTCCCTATCAAATTTTATTATGTATTTGTATCTTTTAAAAATAAAAGCACATTATAGCAAAATAGGAACAGGAAGTCACTCATAATCCAATCATTATACTACACCATTAGCATTTTGTTCCTTCTATCATAGGCTTTTGGGTTTCCCCCCACATTGTTATAATCACACTGAACTAATAATGCTCTCTGCGATACACAGGCCCTTTATATTACCATTAACACAGTCAAGGATATGAAGCTTGAGACTGACATGATGTGGAATACAACTTGGTATAATCTGAGCTGAATTTATTATCTTTGCTAAGGACTAGTGACCCCACAAGAGAATTTTGCCCCTCTTATTGAGACAGTAAAAATATACAACAGCACCTATTAACAGGTATTGGAATTCAAGTCCTTTTCCTGGAGTGTTTAAAACAGAACTCTCAAGAAGCCCTGGGATGTAACTTAACTTCAGATCAGTTTTATTTACCTACCTGGTGCATCAGGTACTTGAAGAGGAATGAAAGGATCAGATACACTTAGAAGAGGAAGGCTAGAATCCACAGTCTGCCCACCCTTCCTTTTTTCAGCTGGAATTGGTTGGAGGGGAAGGAAGGGTCAAGAAGAGAGAGAAAAAAAGACAAAAGCAGAAAACATCAAGTAAATCCAGATGTACTTACCATCTATTAACCCAACTCAAATTATAGAGTAAGTCTAAATTTAGAGGCAGAATAAAGAAATATGAGTGGATATAATTCAATGTAATAGCAAAGTATGTCTGAGATGTACAATTTGGTCCTTGCAACGTAGTCTGAGATGCAATTAATGGTAAAAGTAGGATAGTCGTACATCTGAAATTCCACATCTTCCTTGGATACTGCAGTCTATAGTGATCTCTCTCAGAATTCCTACTGCAATTACTACTATCCTTATCACATATTTTGGTAGGTAAACAAACTTTGCCTATTTTGTACCTTAGAATATGTGTATAGGTACTTCCTATGTGCCCATTTCCCTCTTGAGGTCCTTTAGGGACTGAGTCCTATTCTATCACCATATATCTAATGTAGTGCTAGGTAGACAGAAAGAGACAGAAACAGATTTCCTCCCTATTGGAAGGTTAGATAAACCCTAACCTTTGGACTACATCTACCATACTACTGGCATTCATCCTATATTTGGCAAACTTATAGATTTACAGAAATCTATATACCCTATGGAATATCAGAGCCTGAAGGGATCTCAGCATTTTCTACCATAATTTTCTTATTTTCCAGAAAAAAAAACGAAGCCCAGAAGTTAAGAGACTAGACAGAGGTCCACCAGCAGACCCAGGATCAAAACACAGGTCTCCTGGCTCCTACTTTACCATTCTTTACCTTGCATTTTAATAATGAGTTAGTTCCTGAATTAAAATCTAATTTAGCCTTTTATAAAATGGATTAAAAAAAACTTTTAATTTTCAAGTAATTGTAGAATCATAGGAAGTTGCAGTACATAGAGAACCCTCTGAACCCTTCAACCAGCTTCCCCCAGTGGTGAGTTCTTATACAACCACAGTTCAATATCACTGACATCAGGGCAATTCTGTTAACTAAACTCTATTCAGTTTTCACATGTACTCACATTTGTGTGTGTGTGTGTTTGTGTGTTTATAGTTCCTCGCCATTTGATAGTACGTATAAATTAGCCTAAGCACCAAAACAATGATACACAACTATTCCATCAAACAAAAGAACTTCCTTGTACTCCTTTATAGTCACACCCACTCCTTACTCCTGTCCCAGTCTCTATAATTTTGTCATTTTAAGAATATCATTCAAGTGGGCTTTTAACTAAGCTTCTTTAAAGGTCTGTGGAGGAAGAGAAGGGTTAAAATCACTGCTCTTAGTCTCTGAAATATTTTAAAATGAGATACAATGAAATATATTAAAAGAAAAAGAACAAATTATGAAATTGAATGTATAGTATAATTCATGTTTGAAAAAAGTATGTACAAAGAAATAAAACTATGGACATAAATATTGTTAAATGTTAGCAATGCTTTCCTCTTGGAATGGGGTCATGAGTTTTTCAATCTTGCTTCCTTGGGGTTTTAGCAAATGAATGTATATAATTTATCAACAGAAAAATACAGTAAGTCCCCTACACACGACCTTCAAGTTGAGAACTTTCAAAGATGTGAACATGCGTTCCTATGTCCAGTCACGTAAGTTAGTTCACGCGTCTGGTGTACATTGTCACATGCAGCTTGCCCTCATCTCCTATTGCTGACGATCCTTCAGCTCTACCATCTCCCACCTCCTCTCCCTCCTCCAGCCAGTAACTCTTCTTGCCTGTTCACTAGATGCCAGCCCCTGTGTGCCAGCTGTTGTACTGCACTACTGTACTTTTCAGGGTACTGTGTTGTAAGATTAAAAACGTTTTCTTTATTTTTTGTGTTTGTTTTTTATATATCATTTGTGTGAAAAGTATTATAAACCTATTACAGTACAGTATTATATAGCTGACTGTGCTAGTTGGGTACCTAGGCCAACTTTGTTGGACTTACGAACAAATTGGACTTATGAACAAACCGGACTTACGAATGTGCTCTTGGAACGGAACTCGTTCATATGTAGGGGACTTACTGTATTTTAAATAAAGAGGCACAATGTCAAGTTTTAATTGTCTGCCTGTTCCTCCTCTAATCTATGAACACAGTTTAGCAACATTTTTGCAGCTTTTACCATAAAAATGTTAAGGATAACCCTTGTGTCATCCCCCCCAGCTCATTACCAAATTTCCTGCTTCTCTCCTCTCTCGGTTGGTTAGAAGGTTTCAAATCAGTGAACGGTCTGAGCTTGATTAGAAAACTTGGAGAAAATGGTGCCACCCTGAACTTCATACAGTGAGGACACACTAATTTCTGGGATCTAGGTATAATTTTACTTCATTTGTAAAGAATGAAGATTCTTCTTCATTCATACCACAAATGCAAACGAAGGGTAAATACCAAACGTTCACAGAATAGTGCTGGATAAATTGAGGAAAATATGAAGATGTTTTGTAATGCCTGTAAAAGCTTAGTGTCACTGATTTATAAGATTTCTGAGATGTGGTTGTAACTACAGCTTCTGCGCTGGGCTGCCCAGGTACAAATTTCTACTCTGTCATTCTCCACCTATGACCTTGGGCAGGTCACTTAGCCTCTCGTGGGCTGTTGTGAGGGATCACTGGAGATAATGTGCATAAAAGCACTTACCCAGTGGGCTTAGCATGCAGCATGTACTCAACATATGTTCGCGGGTACTACTGTCCTAATTCTACTCAAATATGTGTTTTCTAATGGCTGGGCCATTAAAAAAAAATACTGCCATTTACAACCTTCAAAGTTAAGCAGAGAAGAGGCAAAAATAAAAGCAAAAAACAACTCTTTAAAAAACATTTCATACAGACAAAAAACAAAACATAAAATGTATGATAATAAAGAATCAGGCATTAAAACTGGAAGTGGATGGACAATGATTAGGGACATCTGTTATTAACATTGGTGAATCCAAGCTCCTATCCTTTGGCAAAAAGCGGCTCCTTTCCTTCATTTAACAAATGTGTACTGAGCCAAGCACTGTACTAAATGCTGGGATTCAGCATCAAAGAAGACCTTCCTAGGGCTTATTCCATGACCCCCTTTCCAGGGAAACTATATCCTACCCAGCACCATAACTAGTGATCATTGTGACATTTTATCTCAAGGACAATGACCAATGCTTTATACATTTGGTATATTTAGTCAACTATTTGGCATATCCAACTTTAAGCACTTTCAACCAGACCAAAATACTAATAAATTAAAAAATTAGGGCTTCCCTGGTGGTGCAGTGGTTGAGAGTCCACCTGCCGATGCAGGGGACATGGGTTCATGCCCCGGTCCGGGAAGATCCCACATGCCGCAGAGTGGCTGGGCCCGTAAGCCATGGCCGCTGAGCCTGCATGTCCAGAGCCTGTGCTCTGCAATGGGAGAGGCCACAACAGTGAGAGGCCCGTGTACCGCAAAAAAAAAAAAAAAAAAAAAAATTAAAAAGTATATAGACCAGACAACAAAGCTAAAAATAAAAAATAACACACAAAAAATTTTCACTATTTAATATTAAAAAACAGACCTTCCAAATAATTCCAATGCCTGTTCCAAAATATTAACAATGAGAACATCATATGAAGACTTATGGGATATGGTTAAAACATGAGTTTTTTCTTACAAGGGAAACACACAGCTATTAGAAAGCACTCTCAATAACAGTGTAATCCTCAAAGGCTGGGGTGGGGTGGGCAACTGGAGAAAGAAAGAGGCAAGAGAATAGTAGATTCTCTGTGAAAAAGTCTTCACAGAGAAATTATAATTAGAAATTATAATTAGCCTCCCTCCCCACTCTCATGCCAGATGAAAATCACTGTTATATTGAGAGAAAAACTCTAAATACTTTTTTTTTAAAGAATTAAAAAAAATTTTACTATGTGTTCTTCTTGAAATCAGCAAAAGTGAACCTAAGAAAAATAGGGAACTGTAATCAAAAAGACAAAGGCAAAATATAAAGAATTAGAAGACAGAAAAAGAGTAGTTCTATAGAGTTGTCTTTGAAAGGTAATAAAACAGCAAATCTCTAGCTAGAGTTACCAAGAGAAGCACAAATACATACAATAAAATTGATGTATGCAAAGAAAATACTATAAAAGATTTAAATGTATTCTATTTTATTAAAAAAATTTTGAAACTATAGATGATGTTCTAGGACACTATTATTAAATTTGCCTTATTATGAGGCAGAAAACCTGAGAGAGGAAGTTCTAGAGCCAGAGGGTCGGTGTCCCAGCTCCGCCACTTACTAGCTATGTGATCCTGGGAAAGAGACTAGCCTGTGCTCAGTTACCTCAACCATAACTGATGTGGGGATGATGGGGCAACCTCGGAGGGTTGTTGAGAGGGTCAGATGAGATAATACTTGCATAGGACAAATGACAAACTGGGGGAAAAGTTTACAATATGACACATGAAGAGCTCTTACATATTAATAAGAACAAAATAAACAAAGCACATAAAAAAAAAAAAAAAAGGACATGAACAACACAAATCCCAAAAGAAATAAAAACGGCCAGTAAACAATGTCCTCTGTCTACAGCCTCTGAGCTGGTCTGGCTGGGAAAAAGAGGTGAAGATTACTCATTCACTGTTGACTGAAATAAAATCTGTATAGCATTCTTGGAGGGCAATTTGGAAATACGCACCAAAAGCCTTAATTACACATATCTTTTGATTTAGCACATAATCCCCTAAAAGCTATCTTAAAGAAATTTTAAAGGATATGAATAAAAATTGGGCTTCAAGAATGTTTATGTGGTGAAAATTAGTAACAACCTAAGTATTCATCAAAGAGGATGTTAAATACAATGTTATTGTTCTTCCATTAAAAATCATGTTGTAGATTAGTATTTATTGAAATGGAAACTACTAACTCCCATAGAACGTTTACAAAATTAATAACGAAGTCCTCCATAATACCCAGGAGAAAAAACTGCAGAGGCCATATTATCACAATGCAATGAAAATATATCCTAAATAACTCTAGGGTAAAGAAATCAAAACTTAAAAATTAAAATTTAAAAACATCCAGAAAAGAATGAGAATAAGAGAGCATTACAGGGGCTTCCCTGGTGGTCCAGTGGTTAAGAATCCACCTCCCAATACAGGGGACACGGGTTGGATCCCTGGTCGGGGAACTAAGATCCCACATGCCGTGGGGCAACGAAGCCCACGAGCCGCCAACTACTGAGCACGTGGGCCACAACTACAGAGCCCGCATGCTGAAACTACAGAGACCATGCGCTCTGGAGCCCTGCTCCACAACTAGACAGCCCACACGCCGCAACTACTGAGCCCACGCGCCACAACTAGAGAGAAACCCGCGCACCACAGCGAAGAGCCCACGCACCGCAGCGGAGAATCCCACGTGCCGCGAGGAAGATTCCGAGTACCACAACTAAGACCCGACGCAGCCAAAAATTAAATAAAATAAATAAATAAATAAATAAAGAGCGTTACATAGCAAATGTCATGGAATAACAGCCAAAGTTCTAATCAGAAATAAATTTACGAGGTTAGAAAAATACTGATACACCCAAAGAAAGCAGGAAGAAAGAATATGAAAAGTTAAAAGCAGAAATTAATCAATGTAATTAAAAAGATGAATTTTGAAGGATATCAAATTCCATATCCTACAAAGAACATATTCAAAACCTCACATCTATTGCTGAGGAATTTATAACAGTAAAACATTGACATCAAATTAATGTTTAAAAAAGAGGTACCTGGTTAAATACATTAGGATGTATCCACATAAAGGAATTTAATGTAGATATTTTAAAAGTTATATTCGAGGAGCTTCTTTAATGATATGGGGGAAACATGCCAAATTTTGTAAGCAAAAAAAATTAGGCTTTAAAATATGACTATAAAAATGTACCTTAGAGTCATAAACTGAGGCTGAAAATTGTGCACAAAATTGTGGACACATGTATTTTTGTGAAAGAGAAGATCTGTAACTTCCCTTAGATTCACAAAGATATCTGTGACCCTAAAAAGGTTAAATGCCACTAACAGACATCTAAATGGTATCGCTATGCTAATTTCTCAGGGGTGAGATCATAGGGCTTTTAACTTTCTTCTCTATGCTCTTCTATAAATTACTAAATATGTATATTATTTATTAATAAAAGGGAAAATTAGGTTTTTATAATTACTTCTAGAATTTTTTTAAACGTCTCATTTAAAAAGATATCCCGCTTCCGCCACAGCAGCCATTAAAGAGCAGCAGCCATGGCTCTGTGCTACCCCATGGCTGTGGGCCTCAACAGGAGCCACAAGGTGACCGAGAACGTGAGCAAGCCGAGGCACAGCCGCCGCCACGGGCGCCTCACCAAGCACACCAAGTTTGTGCGGGACATGATCCAGGAGGTGTGCGGCTTCGCCTCTTATGAACGGCCGGCCATGGAGCTGCTCAAGGTCTCCAAGGACAAGCGGGCCTTCAAGTTCATCAAGAAAAGGGTGGGGGGACACATCTGTGCCAAGAGGAAGAGAGAGGAGCTGAGCAATGTCCTGGCCGCCATGAGGAAGGCAGCAGCCAAGAAGGACTGAGCCCTTCCCCTCTGTGCACAATAAAACTTTTTCAGAAAAAAATAAAAATAAAAAGATATCTCCCTGTCCCCATAAGCACACACACACACATGCACAAAAACACAGCGTAGAAGAGACTCAGATATAGGATAGAGCACCTAATTCTTAGAACTCTTCAAGTCATTCCAAAGAACCGAAGCAATTACAAGAGATTAACAGAATGATGTTCCTGAAATTTAGAAATATTTGCTTAAAAACATGTATGTGGACTTGAGAGAACAAATCCTGTATATTACTGCCAGATCACCCTGCCATTCTAATTCAAAGTGATTCTAGATCTTTTTTTATCCTGATCTTTTTATAGGAAATCTTCAGAATGAAGAAAATTATGTTACCACCAGGATCTGGGGCTCACTGCCATGCTAGGGTTATCTGTGGACTGGAAACCAGTGGGAAGGTCACAACAGCGAGTCTTGAGTTTCAGGTGTTCGCCATACTAACCAGTTCCAGCAGAAAATGAGGAAGCGGCAAAAGTATCACCTTGGGTTGGTTGAAAGCCTGGGACCAAACTCTCAGCTGAGCCTCCAAGCTTCTCAGGATGTTTGCCTGGAGGGACAAAATACCACTCGGTTCATCCCAGCAGAATCCCATGATGCACACACAGGCCAGGGGTGAAGGGCACCCTCCAAACCGACATCTAGACTTGACTCATTTTACTGCATTATGGCAACACCTTGGCTATTCAAAGGTCCTTGTCTGGTCACTGCAGTAACTGAGAAACAGCTGAGGAAAGAAAGGAAGTCTAAAGCTCTAAAGCTTGAGCACATTACTCAAAGCACAATGCCTCCAGCCTTCACTCTGAATCGATTTATCTCTACATCATTCTAATGAGTTTGATGATCTGTTTTCCATGCTGAAAGTAGTTATGAGAGCAAAAGAGAAGACAGATGGCAGGAGTGAGATGCTATGAGGGACAGGCACAATGACAATGGCTTAATGTAAAAGCCAACAGTTGAACAACAAGAACAGTGACAGGAAATTACTAAAAATAGATACAGGAATTTTAAAACTTGGGAGTCACTTAATCAGGTGCAAAATACTAGTTTTCAATAGCACATGAAGGTGTTTCTGTTTACAGTCTAGAACAATAACTGGCATACGTAACAATGAAACAAACTGACAATAAATGTCAAAGAAAGTTAAATCCTATGCCCTATGAAGAAAAAAAAAAGGCAAGAAGCGTATGGATTTTAAAAAGATGTCTATAAAATTATAAAACTAAAATGTTTGGCCAAAGTTCGTATCATTCACTCCGTTCTGATCATTCCTTTCCCTGTGCTTTTGTCTACACTGAGGTACTTTTTTTGAACTGTATCGTACTGTAGAATTTTCCCAGGGTGTGTGCTGTTGTTTTCCCAGGTGTATGTGTGTCTGTGAGTGAGTATCTTGCCTTCCAAACTAGACTGTGGATTTGAGGGTAGAAATGGTACCTTCTGTTTATTTGATCTCCGCTCCAGGGTCGGTCAACAGTAATAGAGAATTCTGATCATGAAGATTCAGTGTCTACATGAGGGCACACTCTCATGGGTAAGCAGCTACGACTTTCTGGGATAATAAACACTTAGGACAAGGTACCATCACATTCCTCCAAGGAGTGAACGTGCTTGACACTATCATCCTGATCTATGCTACCTAATCTTTCCTAAAAGTTTCCCACTCTCCTTGCTACCACCCACAACAGACCAGGATTTCCTGAGGATGAAGAGACTTCGGTGCCCTAGTAAAAATACAAGCCGATTTTGTGCATATACTTCAAAATCAAGTCTTTGAAGGAAAGAAAGACCCAAGCCTACATTTTCACATGCGTACCCCTCTAGAGTTAATCACAAAAAGACACCAATTACTCACCTTCCCCCAGCTTGGCAAAGTCCTTGTTCAGCAGTTCTTCAGCTGTGAGTTTGGAGAAATTGTCGTCGTCAAAGGGATTCCATGTAGAACCTTCTGAAGGATTATAAACGTTTTGCTGGGAGGCCCGAGGGGAGCCTGAAGGAGTGGTGGTTGCAGACCTAGGTAGGTTCCCACCCCCACGAAATAAAAAGACATATAAAGGTTGAAAAGGGTCAACCTATTTTCTCTTTGTTTCAAGAGCAAATTATTTTATAAGTCAAACCATTATTTTCCACAGTATGTTTCTAAAAGGGCTTCCCGTAGCAATGGAACAGTTTCCAAAGATGCCCTTTCCACTGTGTGAAACAAACATCTCCCTTTCTTTTGTGATGCACTGTCTCCCACTACATCTTTAACCTCTTGCTTAGATTTTTGGTCTCATCTGCAAGTTCTTTCAATTCAGGATCCCAAAGCCACCTGTTCTTAGGCTCGTGCATCCCGTGGTGACCACTGTAACATTCACAACAGCTCCAGAGGGGCTGCCGCCTATTCCGGCTGCCTCGCATCTGTCAGGATCCAGCATCAGTGGACACCATCACAGTTAAAGAGCAACAAAGACATTTACCACCATCTTGAGCCCCTGGGTATCATCACCTAATTTTCTTCTAAAGTCCCTCTTGATGCCCTTTGCATTTAGCTAATGACTCAATTTAAAGATTTTTAACTTCCGTATATGGTTCCAAGAAAGCTGAGAGCCTGACACTGCATTTACGCAACAAACACTCACTGCACTCTACTTGATGTCAGGCACAGAGCCTGTCACCGGATTGACAAAGGTTGATTAAGCCACGGTGCTTGCTGTGGATGAACTTGCAGGCTAGGTCAGCTAAACGTACAAATAAATAATGATAATACAGTGTGATACATGCTCAGAAAAGGGTTCAGACAAAACTATATATGATACCAGAGGAAGGGTCAAAGAAAATATAACCTCCAACATGGATCTTGATGAATAAATAAGCATTTCCTAAGTGGACCAGGAGGAGAGTGGCAGTTCCACCAATGTGATATAATAGTCCTTGGTCTGTTAACCAGTCGGTTCAGATATTATTCTACAGGCAATGGGGAGCCAATGAAATGTTATCAGCATGGAGAGATTTGATCGGATCAAGAATGTAGAAAACACATGATACAGTATGGGATGGAAGACAGACTGGAAACTGTGAGGCAAGTAGGAAATTATTTCTTAAGATCAGTCTGATCTACAGGAAAATTCAGTTTCTCAATAAACACAGACACTCGCCCCTACCTATACATCTACACACAACTACACACACATGCAAAAATCACACAGCAATGTCCCCCGGCAGCCCTTGCCCACAAAAGCAGTACATACTTGGACTTATTGAGACTGGCCTCAGCTGCAGCCGCTTGGAGCAGCTGGGCTGATTTGCTGGCAGGGACCCCAAAGACTGCGCTATGGGTCACGTCGCTGAGAATCCGCCTGTGCCCAGCACGCTGGGCCTTGGGGGACGATGGAGGAGTGAGAGATCCGAGTTTCTGCCCCTGGATGGTAGGAGGCGGGGTTGTCTGAACCTTTGGCTGTTGTCTTATGGGGGCTTGAATCTGCTAGGAAGAGAGACAAAAGCGTTAAAAAAAAAAAAAAAAAAAAAAAGGGAAAGGAAAAACAAATAAGCAGACAAGCATAACAAAAATGGCATGTGAGAGCTAACATATGGCTCAAATGGCTCAGTTTATCAAGAACACCCAGAAAGAAAAAAAACAAGGCTTTGACGATCTGAGCTGCAGCCTTGAGACTGATACCAGCATGGTACTTACCTGGTGCTTATATATAAATTTCAATCTTCATCGGCAATAATATACAGGGTAACCATATGTAACTCGACCCAGATCAAAGACTGCAGAAGCTATTCCTAGCTTTAAAGACCTAGAAAGTTTCCTAAAGGACCACTTTCTGCTCTAGGAACTCATTCAGAATGCCTCCAAAGGGCAGCCTTTAAGCATTCTACTGGCACAGTCACAAGCCAATGAAGGCACACCTCTAGCTAAAACACATTTGAGTTAAGTGATTTCTGCTAAGAGACCCCTTTCTGACAGAGCTCAGACTACTAGTTCAATGAGACAGAATCTCACTGTGATTAATAAATGGCAGCACTTTTTTGCTTTTGTTGTTAACACTCTATTTCATTCATAGGATGGGTCTTACAGGATTCTGTTTCTGTGGCAACCCCTGAGAAAATGTACAGCATTGGAGCAGTGGGATTATCCTGTTCCCATCTTCAGTTTGGAAATGGCACTGAAGAACCATGTAGAGGATACAGTAAGAAAGAAGAAAAAAATGTAAAAGCCCTTGATGATGATTGATCTAATAATACGAGGCCTCTTGACATATAGGTCTTTTTCAGAAGGAAGGCAGGACACACTGTCACCACAGAAAAACAAACTGGTGGGAACATCCTTGTGGCCACATAGTGAGTCTTTAAGCATAAGTCTTGATCTACAAAGTTCTATGTCAAGAAAACGAACAAAAATTAAGAAGGCCACCTAACCCTTTTCTTAACTGTCAATCCAGAAATAAAGGAACTTAGAATATTAAATGCCTCAGGTATTGAACTATCCCTTCCCTCCAGTCCTTCATCTCAGATTGGAGCTGCCCCTCCATGCTGCAAATTGGTTCTCACATTCTGTGTCTTCAAAGATAAAGAGATTTAGGAAACTAGAGTGTCCAGCTACTTGGGTCAGGATGCTGACAGCCTGGGAGTTTCTGTACCTATATTGACTCACACTTTAATTTTATTGAGGCAGGCTACGTACATGTGAGAGTACACAACCACTCACCAATCGAATGAATGATAAAATATAAGGTTCTAATTCCAATCAAATTAAAGTCAAAGGGTAAAGCAGCTGACTGCATCTCTGAGTGAGAAGCCAAGTGCTCTGTGAAGAAGACCAGAGTTCCAGCTCCACAATTCCTCAGGGGTCCAGAAGTGCATCTGCAACAGCCAGCCTAAAGCCAGTACCCACAGGGGCGAGAAGGGCTTTAAGGACAGAACTAGATTTGCTTATTTCTTGCAGTTTAAGACATTCACTACACTGAAAAGGGTACTTAACTGTTGAGGCCCTTTGTTTTGAAGAGTCCAGACTACCTGGAGAACATTTTCCCTTCCTTCTGCCTATTCTCTGTATGCAGCACACCGAAGAACAGATGCTTCCATCATGAGGACACCTTGTTTTATCACAGCTACCAATTCAAACTGGCTGCCACCCATTCAGCCACTCCCCACAACAACCCTGTCAAGCAGTTTTATTTCCAATCAGACACTCAGAATGAAGAGTCAAAAAAGACCTTAGAGAACATGGATTCCAACTCCCTCATTTTAGAAGAGACCAGACCAAGGCCCCCTAAGGCTAAGTGCTCGCTCAAGGTCACAGGGTCAATTGAGGGCAGAATCCATGTCTCTTGACTATTGCCCAGGACCCTTTTCTGCACCATGATGCCTCCTCATCCAAAAATGGGATTGGGAAGGGGGAGGAGGGAGAAACAGACCACAGGGGGAGGAGAAGCAAGGTAGACTCAGATGCCTATCTTGCCAAAGATTTTTTAAAAAACAAAAGATATAACTATAAAAGGAGTATAATAACATCAAGAAATGTAAGGATACAGACTAGGGGAGAAAAACCACCCGGACTTCCATTCCACTACTCTAATACAACTGTTCTTATCTTTCTGGTATCTTATATTTAAGTCTATTTCAAGTACATACTCGTCCCATAATCTCATCTCTCCTCTAACACTACCTCATGAGAGTTTCCATACTATTGTACAGACTTTTATGACCATGATTTTTTAAAATTAATTAATTTTTATTGAAATATAGTTGATTGTTTTTGTTTTCTTTTAATATTTATTTATTTTTGGCTGTGTCAGGTCTTAGTTGCGGCATGCGGGATTTTTCATTGTGGTGCACGGGCTCTTCGTTGTGGCGTGCAGGTTTCTCTCTAGTTGTAGTGTGCAGGCTTCTCTCTAGTTGTGGCGCATGGGCTTCAGGGTGCATGGGCTCAGTAGTTGCGGCACGCAGGCTCTCTAGTTATGGCGTGTGGGCTCCAGAGCTTGCAGGCTCTCTAGTTGTGGCGTGCTGGCTCAGTAGTTGTGGCACGCAGGGTTAGTTGCCCCGCAGCATGTGGGATCTTAGTTCCCCGACCAGGGATTGAACCCGCGTCCTCTGCTTTGGAAGGCGGTTTGTTAACCACTGGCCCACCAGGGAAGTCCCTATAACCATGATTTTTAATGGCTGCACAGGTGAGTTGTTGGAACGAGTTAGGTTGCTTCCATGCTGTGGCTATTATTAAGACTGCAATAAACATCTGTGGGGGATGGCCATCGTCCCTTTGCAGATTATTGCTGTGAGATGGCTGCAGGGTATACTTTACATTCAATTACTTGCTTCTCTAGCAAAGTCCTACAAAGGGTCACGGAAGAAAGGGAAGGGTCAAAGCTGGGAGGTTCTCTGGCTCCTGGCTGAAGCACGTTCTGTTCTCGTTCCTTCTCTGTGCCCTCAACCACCTACCCCTGAACAAAGTGCTCAAAGTATTTTTTCACTCAAGGAACATGGAGAAGGATCACAGTTCATTCCCAAGGAAGTGGATACTTTTGTCCAGGGTCAGCAGAGGGGGACCCCATAAGAAGTGTATAGTCAGTGGTAGATGATCGCGTCCTCACCCTGAACGAGCATTGTTATTTCCTTGAACACAGATCAGGATTCTTCAGTTCATGCCCCAGCTCTGGTGCTATCAGTCTGTGTGTCTTGGGTGATCCCTTCCTAGCCTGGGCCTCAGTTTCTAATTCCATTAAATGAGGACTGGACAAAATAAGATTTCAACTAGCTACATGATACAATAATTTTTTAAAAACTCTTTTTCCATTAACAAGAGGAACTTTGTCGCTTGTTAAAAATACAGAGTAGCTGTCTACCAAACGCCTGCAGGAAGACCAAGCTGTTTCAGAAACGAAGGTGTAAAGACACTGAACACACATTTAGCTGAGACTTAAAGAAGACAATCTATTTACGGCACTGCTTCCTTTTGAAGGGATGTAGGTTTTCTGGTTTAAGATGAGTGACAAAACTCTATTAGAAATCAATCCTCAGAAAGATAGTTTCTTACTTTTCCTTCGTTCTTCTAGTGGTTGGGCTTCCCTGGGAATAAGAGAGTAGCTGTGATACTCTGTCAGCTGGGTATGTAAAATGCCTTTTTCTATCATTATAAAATTTTCTATTACTGTCTCTCTGTGAGTACTCATTAAAGGCACTCATTAAAGGTCAAAGTATGATGTGCCTGAGGATGTACCTGTAGAGGTCAATCAGAAGAGCATGTAGAGGTCTTGATTCTATACTCAGCCAGTATCTAGAAATGAACATGCCAAATTTCTAAACTGACAAGATGGCTCAAACAACAGTCAGATGCTCTGGTGCCCAGAGGGGGATCAGGCCATGACAAATGGTCTCAGCAAGCGGGCCCTGGAAGGGTGCTGCACAGTAGACTTATTTAAGGTGGCCAGTAATATCATCCAAGACAAAGAATAAACACAAGACTGTCAGGACTCAGGGTACAGGTGGAGGCCTACATGAACCTCCCGAGACTGGGAAGGCCACAGTGGTCAAACTGCCCCCTGAAGACGGGAAAGGGATTAGCTCTAACCCTACCTAGGGCTTTGACTGCTTGACACTGGCACTGACAGAGACAATGAACAGCTCCTTCTGCCAGCCTAATATTAGAGTGAGAAATAAGAAAGTTCATCGTCTATTAATCCCATACTCCTAATTTATGCCTCCCCGCTCCCTTCCCCTTCGGTAACCATACGTTTGTTTTCTATGGCTGTGAGTCTATTTGTGTCTTGTAAACAAGTTCATTTGTCCATCAGCAACCTAGAATCATTTTTCTAAAACCTTAAGCTTCTAGAGTATACCTCATCCTTTTCCTGGATATATCGGGAAAAGATCAAATATCTTCACCACCAGGGCGGGGAGCAGCCGTGCCACACCAGCTGCTGCGGCCTCTTTCCCACCCTTTCCCTAGCCCTCACTGCGTGCTCCTCTTCTGGTTGATTCTCACCGCTGGCTCCTGGGCAGGGGCTGGCTGGGGGGCTGTGGCTGGCTGTGCCTGGGCCTGCTGTAGGGCTACCACTGCGGTCTTCTGCTGCAAGGCAGCCTGCTGAGTCAGCAGCTGTTGTTGATGCAGGGTTGTGGCCAGCTGCTGCTGCTGGTAGAAGCTCTGTATCAGCTGCTGTTGAGAGCTTCCTTGGGCTACCACGGGGAACTGAGCGATCGCTGGTTGCTGGGCTGCAGGGTGTACTGCCTGAAACTGAGCAGGAGAAAGTGGCAAGGAATGAAGAGGTGAATAAAAGCCTGTCTCAGAACCATATTCCACGAAGGATGAATGTCTCGGTAACAACTAAGACCGGTGCTGAAGCCAAAGGCAAGGGCAGGTAGGGCGTCTTTTACCTTGGCCTGAAAACTCACGAGGGGAACCTCAGGGCATGACATAAACACAGCAGCACGTTACACTGACAGGCTCCAGCCACTGCACTGTCTGCCTCCTGCAGGGCAGACTGGCTTCCGAGGGGTTTCTGTGCCTGGCCTGAGGGCATCCATCTGACTGTGCATCTTGTGACTCCACATGCTGGAGCGTAACAGAAGCTACTAAATGATCTGCTAACCGCAGAAGTTATCCCTCTCGTAAAGGGATTTGGAAATAACCAGGATTAAAATTCTTCCCTACATGAACAGGATGAAGCAATGATGACACCAAGGAGAATAACCTAAATGTTAACTCAGTTATTAAGTCCTCTCAAGCCTTTCTGAAAATCATTTCCCAATAGCTCTCTTTATTAAACTCCCATCTTTAAACATTCAAAATATTCAATATACTCTACCACTTAATGATATTTTATCTTATACTGGTAGCATGGTTTCAAGTTATATTCTTTTATAAACTTCCTGAAGACAGGAATACTTCTCTACTCCTCACTGCTAAGGACTCTGTGTAAGGCACAAAAACACAGCTGAAAAAAGGGCCTACTGATGAACAGAAGTCAAGATCTTGTCTGTGAAATTCCAAATACTGTTACTTAGTTATGAAGTTAACTGGGAGGATATTGTTTGCCTACTGGGGCAAAGTTAAAGCGTTAGCAAAAAAAGCAGATATCAATAAGTAGCTGCCTACTTATAATAGCAAAAAGCTAGAAACAACCAAACGTCTGTCAACAGGGGACTGACTGGAATAAACTATGCTATATATCCTTTAAGGGAACACTCGCAAGTTGTAAATAGGAATGAAGGATACCTTCATATGTGGGATGGAGGGAATAGAATTTTGCAGATTTAAGTTTGAAATTATGTAAATGTTTTGCATTTTTCACAAAACAAAATTAAACCGAAATTTAAAAAGCAATAACTAAACAGCAAAACAAAGCAAATAAACCTGTGTATCAGATTAATAGCCAAACTCCTAGAAAATAATGTGCTAAACATTCTAGGTGTAAGAATGGCAAAGAAGGGCTTCCCTGGTGGCGCAGTGGTTGAGAGTCCGCCTGCCGATGCAGGGGACACAGATTCATGCCCCAGTCCGGGAAGATCCCACATGACGCGGAGCGGCTGGGCCCGTGAGCCATGGCCGCTGAGGCTGCTTGTCCGGAGCCTGTGCTCCACAATGGGAGAGGCCACAGCAGTGAGAGGCCCGCAAACCGCAAAAAAACAAAAAAAAAAAACCCCAAAAAACAAGAATGGCAAAGAAATCTTAAACTGTTTTCGGTAATCATATTGGTATTGTTATCTTGAAACTATAAGTCAATTAAGAATTATGTTAATGTTGTTAGGAATCAAGATTTCCAGATGAGAAAGATACAAATATAAAATCCAAGAAGTTAAACAAAAATCCTATAATTACAAAACTGCTTTAGAAATATAAACTTGAATTCATGGTGTATATTCTATTAAAAAAATATATATATATATATGTGTGTCCTAACTATTCACTGAAAAGGCCTAAAAATAATAACCAACCCATTAGTAAATGGGTATCCCTAGTAGCAAGACTGTGGTCTCTAAATATCATTTCCATTAAAGGGAAACAGCTCCTTGGAGAAATGGCTGATTCCAGGTCAAGGGCAGAATGATTCTGGAACAGCTTGTTACACCAAATAGCAAGGACACATTAAAGGCTACTGGAGTCACAGCCAAAGGACCCAGGAGCCAATCTGAAGAGACTTCCACTGGCCAAAACTGAGACAACTGGGACAAATTTTTTTAACAGCAATGTATGGAAACATCAAATATATTAAGATGCATGAACTCATAATGATACTAAGAACAAAACAAAATCTTCATTGTTCACTTCTGGATGGTACTATGAACAAACTCATTATTCTGAGAACTGGTAAACACAGGGAAAGAGTCATGCATTATTTCTGCCTTTTCTGTACAAACAGTACCTCAGGGTAATCAAATACTTGCTGAAGAAGTTCTTTACAGGGGACATCCCTGGTGGTCTAGTGGTTAAGACTCCGCGCTTCCAATGCAGGGGGCGCGAGTTCAACCCCAAGTTCTTTCCAGAAAAATCCAGCCCCTAAATGAAGATGGAATGCTAGAATATCACCGCTTTGCCACGCCTAATGAATTAATGGACTTAGGAAACAAACTGAAGGGGAATATTAAGTGACTGGATCAGACAGACAACACCAAACCCACAGATTGATCTTAACATTAATAAAAGAGGGGATAAGCAGACTTTATCCACAGTTTCGCTTTCTGCAGTTTCAGTTACCCGTGATGAACAGTGATATGAAAATATTAAATGGGGGGCTTCCCTGGTGGCGCAGTGGTTGAGTCTGCCTGCTGATGCAGGGGACACGGGTTCGTGCCCCGGCCCGGGAAGATCCCACATGCCGCGGAGTGGCTGGGCCCGTGAGCCATGGCCACTGAGCCTGCGTGTCTGGAGCCTGTGCTCCGCAACGGGAGAGGCCACAACAGTGAGAGGCCCGCGTACCGCAAAAAAAAAAAAAAAAAAAAAAAAAAAAAAGAAAATATTAAATGGAAAAGTCTAGAAATAAACAATTCATAAGTTTTAAACTGCATGTTGTTCTGAGCAGTGTGACGAAACCTTGCACCGTCCCATTTCGTCCTGGCTGGGATCTCCAACCATTGACACCATCTGCTCCTGACATGCAACCATTGACACTGTCACGGCTCCATGATTCTGGATCCCAAGAAGCAGATGATCCTCCTTCCGACATACGGTTAGAAGGTCAATAGTGGCCTAACGCTATGTCACAATGCTCACGACATTCACCTTACTTCATCTCATCAAGTAGGCGTTTTATCATCTCACACCATCACAAGAATATTTTGTGAGAGACACTACATTCACATAAGTTTTATTACAGTATATTGCTATAATTGATGTATTTTATTATTAGCTATTCTTGTTACTCTCTTACTGTGCCTAATTTATAAATTAAACTTTACCATAGGTATGTATGTATAGGAAAAAACATGGTATATATAGGGTCCGGTACTAGCTGTGGTTTCAGACATCCACTGGGGGTCTTGGAACATATCCCCCACAGATAAGGTGAGACTACTCTATGTCTTGTGATGTTGAGACTACTGTATGTCTCCTGATGTGATGCAACTGGAAGAACAAAGGACTATCAACCTGAATCAAATACTGAGAGGCCTCAAGAAACTACCCGTTTACACAGGGGGTGGTGGAACATATTAAACAACACCACAGGGATGCAATCAACCAAATCCAGAATGTGGGAAATTCTACAGGACAAACGACCCAGTTTCTTTAAAAAAAAAAAAAAAAAAAAAGTGGCAAAGGGGAAAAAAGAGCAGGAAGCCACCTCTGGCTAAAAGGGGGACTTAAAAGGTATATCGATCATCATAAAATGAATATATTCAGAGCAAAAAATGTGAAAAAATATACAAAGCAATTTAAATTATGACACACCAGAAAGAGTTAAACACTACTGGATATTTGATGATAATAAGAAATAATTGTTTTTCTGCTTCAATTTGATGATGGTGTCATGTCAGAAAAAAAAAAAGAAGAACAAAAAAGAGTCATGTACCAAAATGTTCATTGCAGCTCTATTTACAATAGCCAGGACATGGAAGCAACCTAAGTGTCCATCGACAGATGAATGGATAAAGATGTGGCACATATATACAATGGAATATTACTCAGCCATAAGAAGAAACAAAATTGAGATATTTGTAGTGAGGTGGATGGACCTAGAGTCTGTCATACAGAGTGAAGTAAGTCAGAAAGAGAAAAACAAATACCATATGCTAACACATATATATGGAATCTAAGAAGAAAAAAAAAAGGTCATGAAGAACCTAGGGGTAAGATGGGAATAAAGACACAGACCTATTAGAGAATGGACTTGAGGATATGGGGAGGGGGAAGGGTAAGCTGTGACAAAGTGAGAGAGTGGCATGGACATATATACACTACCAAACGTAAAATAGATAGCTAGTGGGAAGCAGCCGCATAGCACAGGGAGATCAGCTCGGTGGTTTGTGACCATCTAGAGGGGTGGGATACGGAGGGTGGGAGGGAGGGAGATGCAAGAGGAAAGAGATATGGGGAAAGAGATATGGGGAAAGAGATATGTATAACTGATTCACTTTGTTATACAGCAGAAACTAACACACTATTGTAAAGCAAATATACTCCAATAAAGATGTTATAAATAAATAAATAAATAAATAAATAAATAAAAATTTAAAAATGAGTCCTTAAAAACCAGCTTCCTTGCTGAGGTTCCCTGGTGAGGTGCAGAATTCCCCATGGCCTGAGAAGAAGCAGGGGAGGGCTGTGAGTGATGCAGTGAGGGCTCCACTGTGTCAGGTTTAGTGTCTGCCATCTGTGAGTACAACGCTGTGCCGGGTCATGGCTCTCTGTATTCCCAGGGCTTCCCAAGGAAGACACCTGCACGTAGTGGACCTTTTCACAGGGATGACTCCCATATGCCAAGCGAGGGTCACATTCACCGCCTTACCTGCTGAGCCTGGGCCTGCTGCTGCTGCTGCTGGTAGAATGTGCCCGCTGGCTGCTGTGCAGGAGGCGGTGCCGCCTGCTGCTGCTGCTGCTGCTGCTGCTGAAGGAAGAGCTGCTGCTGGTGCTGGGGTGTGGCCTGGGCCTGGGTGGGCAGACCCTGGGCCTGCGTGGAAGGCGGCTGCTGTGGGGTGGGCGGAGCCTGGGGCTGCTTGGGCTGAGACTGCGGTAGGGGTTGGCTGGGTGGAGGCTGGGGTTTTGGTTGAGGAACGCTGGCTAAAAGGCCAGGCTGATTGCTGGATCCTGCAAGGAGAATAAACTCCATATAAGGGCTCAAAACTCTCCCAAACGAACGCGGCTTTCTTTCTTGCCAAAGCAATAAAGAGGGGGTGATCAGTGGACAGATAATCCCAAGATCCATGGGCTTCTCACTGTCCTTGCACCTGGAAGGCCCTTCCTTCTTCTTGCCATACTACGTGCTTCATATTTTTCAAAACATGGTCCAATAACAGTGTTCAATGCTTGTCTCCTTCAAAAAGTCCTCCCTTGCTCACCATCCCATGTAGTCAATTACTCCCTTAGTCAGCACCCTGAGGATCTACATATTCAACTGGACTTTGATGCTACTGCACATAAACACAATCTTTGCATTTGTGGCACACTGCAGGACAAAAGCATTCTTTGATGGTTTACGTGTATGTTACACAACCCCAGTCTGGATGCCTGATTGTAAGTAAATGACCACCAACTTCACCAACAGCAGCTTCCTGGTAGGGGGAGTGATGGTTGTGTTCAGTTACTTGATAATTTGGATCAATCCTCTTTACGAAAGGAAACTCAGTCCGCTCATTAGAAATGGAAAAACAAAACATGAAGAGGTGACAGATACTTCAAGAGACAGAGCATTAAAGAAATAATTCCTCTGTGTCCAAAAAGATTTTTTTTTTAATGCAAAGATAAGTATATGAAATAGAGAGGGAGGCAGGGGATGAATGGACCACGTCGTAAAATCAGGGTCAAGACTAGAAAAAATAGAGACAACAGGCTTCAGTGGCCTTGGAGATCCACTGGAGAATTCAATGTGAGGCCTTCCTTTTGGCCAGCCATTACCCATACAACTTCAAAGGCAGCTCATCTCCAGTTCCTCGAGGACAACCATTACTCTTTACATGTCTCTAGATTCCACTCCAGGAAAAACCAGGCTTTCCAAGACTTCTCTACAGTCCAGGATGACAAAGAGGTGTACCAAGTTTCAAACCAACCTAGTTACTGACCTGTGGCCTGAGGTGGGGGCTGAACTGTGGCCCTCTTTCGAGGTGTCAGGGCTGGCTGGATGGGAAGGATTCCTGGGTTGGGCTGAGTCTGCCCAGCTTTAGGCCTCTGGCGGGGTGCTATTGAAGTCTCTGTGGTGGGAATGGGATCTGTCAGTCTAGAAAGAGAAAAGGTGAAAAAAAAACCGCCTGTTAAAGGGTGAGAAAATGAAAAGGGGGTAGACAGAGTACATGATGGATAAGCTTTCACCTCCACATTCATCCAAACCTTCCATATCCACTTAATCAACATTTCCCAGAGGGTATTCCACAGGATGTTACGTGTTACTAGATGTTATGAAAAAGAAAAGGTGGGCAAATAAGTTTTAACACACTGATCAAAATATCAGATTCCTTTCTAGAAAAACTTTTCACTTGTGAACGTGCAAGGAATACCTCAAAGACAGCATTATATAGAATGCAACGTTTCTCAAACTTTTTTGATCTTGGGACCATTTTGCCTAATACTTCCTAGGATTCCCTAGAATATACTTTGATGATAATGCAAAGAGGGGTTTAAAGCAGGTGGTTTTCAGATGTACAGGGACTCAAACTTGATTCGAACTAGCTGTCAAAATGGTCTCTCTATAATAAGAAGCATCAAATGAGTTAATCCAATAATGCAACTAGAAAGAATAAGTAAACAACTCAAGATAAAGGATTTGGGGAGTGTGACAGGAACTCTATTTCCTCCAATACACATATTTGCTTTTTTCCATGGTAATAACAATTTTTAGCTGGACATAGGGTCACCCAGAGTAAAAATCACATTGCCCAGTCTCGCTTGTAATCAGGTATGGCCATGTGTCTAAGTTCTGGCCTACGTGGGATATAAACAGATTGTTATGTAGCAGTTTCTAGAAACCTTAAGAAATTCTGTGCATGCTCTTTGTCTCTCTTCTTCTTTGGCAATTCCTTGATCCTGCTGCTTGGAAGAGGGATGCTGCCATATCGGTCCATGAGGGCATGGCCACAACCATAGGGATGGTGGAGTGATGAGCTTAAAGCAGCCTGGGTACCTGAGGGCTTTGTGGAACAGAACTCCATATCAGCCCTGGATTACTTGCCTCCAGATGTTGTTTACTTGAGAGAAAAAAAAATCTATCTTACATAAGCCACTGTCATTTGCACTTTCTAGAACTCACAGCCAAATCTAATCTAAATGAGTACAGAGTGTAGTCTGCTTGCTCCTTGTGATGGTGCTACAGCCCAGGTGGTAGCTTCCCTTGATTTAGAGCAGTGCAGGAAGCTGGCTACTAGCTAACTTAGATCAGAGTGGCTATCCTTTGAAAACACACTTTAGGGAGTAATAGCTGAGGTGAAGGCCAAAATAAACAAGCTTCGTGAATATTTCCAAAATATATCTGGCACAGCCTCCATAAAATGCAAAATAGGAAGCAGAGCAGCTGGCCCCATGTCCTTCCTCATGACATGTCTCCAAGGCAAGCCCATTCTGGACCCCGAGGCTTTTCACTGGCATCCTGCTCTCATGCTGGGTGGAAAGCTGGTAATATAATAGCTATCACATCGGAGAGGCTGTGACCTGGGGAAGGGAGGTGGGAAGGAAAACAGGACAGATGCTGGGAAAGAGGAGAAAGGGGTAAGAAAGATCAAGCCAAGGGTGAGGGAGGTAAACAGACTTCTGTAGAAAACCAAATGCCAAGAACTTCCACACTGGTCTCCTAAGGATAACACTTTTAGAATCAATGGGATTTGGAGTCAAAGAAAACCGTACTTGAACTCTAGCTCCCCAGTAACTAACTGTGATAACAGGCATGCCACTGAACCTCTTTTAGCCTGGGGTCCCTTATGTATAAAATGGAGACAACAATACCTACTTTATGAGGCAGATGTGAACATCAAATGTATGAATAACTGTAAAACCATTTTATAAACTGAAGCGTGCTCCAAATGTTAGTTTGTATGGACCTCAGTATATTGTAAGAAAATACAGATCTTGAAGCCAGGAGATCTGGCTCTAAGTTGCCCTATCTGTGTGATCCTGGGCAAACCACTTAACGTGCAGAGTAGAAAGAGTGAGGATGCTGGAGTTCTGGTTCTTCTGCTAACCACATACTGGCTAACTACCCTGAGCAGCTGACTTACAATTCTGAGTCTCTGTTTCCTCATCTGTGAAGTGAGAACAGCAACAACCTCACAGATTTGTTTTAAGGGGGGGAAAAGGTCATCTTACTTATGTAAAGTACCTAGTATGGTAGCTGGTATATGTGATGCCTCAATGAATAGCGGCTACTTTAAAAATAGAGTTTGAGGACAATTCCCTGGTGATCCAGTGGTTAGGACTCTGCACTTTCACAGAGGGCGAGGGTTCAATCCCTGGTTGGGGAACTAAGATCCCACAAGACGCGTGACGGGGCCAAGAAAAAAAAAAAAAACAGGAGTTTGAAAGAAAAACCCACCTCTCAGGACTGGGGAGCAAATGTGATCACGCAAATGAAATCACTGCAGATTATATACAGGACAGCTTAGATCCAAATCTCTTGGCTGTAAGGTCTGTATATTCTTGCGGCATTACTGAGGTCCACACAAACTAACAGTTTGGGCACCATAGAGCTTATATAAGTTACACAGTCACAGGAGTGTTTGATGTTCTCATCTGCCTCACGATGTAGGTATTATTTTCTCCATTTTACACAACACAGTACCACTCAAACGTCAGCAGGTATTATAATTTTTATAAATGTGTATGCTTTGTGGGAATGGATCTTTGCTTAGCCTCTATACATACCAAGTCTGGGCCTAGTACAAGATGGCCATAAGCCCAAAAGATTAAGCTAATTAAATCAGCCCCAAAAGCAATTCCTAGAGGTGAGCATGGCAGACTTACTAACATATAAACAGAATGCAAAGTAACATCATGGACGTAGTTTGCTAAGTTTGTTAAAAACCAAAGTCTTACTACTTTAGAGCCACATCTGGACTAGACACACAACAGGCATTCTATAAATATTCAAGAATTTTCTAAAACAGAAGTTATTTTACTATTCTATTAAAATTCATATATTCCCATCTAGGGTGCTTTGTTGATATAATTTGCACTAAGGCTTCCTTGACATGGGAGTGTGGTAGAAAAGTAGGGTATAAACAACTCTGGGACTACCCTGAGAATTTGCCATTTGGAAGACATGGCAGCCATGAGGATGCGCCTTGCAGACCTTCGACTACCAGGGTGTCAAAGACCAAGTGGCCCAGCTATTGTGCTCCTGAAATCCACTGCCCTGTGTGCCCCGAGGCCACGCTTCCCAGAGGCTGCTCTCAGCCATAATGTCCCAGCCACAAGGATATTAAGGCAGGCCGGTTCCTAAAAGACAGGACTCCTGGACAATGCATCTTCCTTACCTTGTGTGGCAGGCAGTCCAGGTCACGTGGAGCCAACCTTCTCCTCCCTGCTCTGGGTCAGACCTCCGTGCTTTCTGATGGCTCTCCCAGCTTCCTCCGCACCCACTCTATTTTCTCGCACAGGGGCATTTCCCCAAATAAAACCCTAGCTTCTTGACTCCTCTCTTGACCTGCTACTTGGAAGAACCTCCGTTATTTAGAATGTGATTACCTAAGATCCATAGGCTCTTTTGCTGTTCATGGACTCAATGCTTTGACCTGTACTTTCCTAATGTGGCTGGAGCCCCAGAAAGTAAGATTTCCTGGAGATTAATGTGGTGGACTAGGCTATGCAAAGGCCAGGACACATGTTTAGCAATATTGTACTAGCAATACTTAAGGTCTGCTGTCACCGCACCTCTGAATGCCCTGCACCTATTCCCAAGCAAAGGGAGTAGCTGTGGGGTTCTCGATTCTCTTTCAGATGTAGATCTCTGTATCTTACTATATTCCAACTTGCACTCCCAAAGAACAGTTTCTGCCTGGGGGAGACAGAGTTTCCTTTCCTGTTCTGTGCAGCCTCTGGCCATGGCAGCGTTAAGAATCAAGAACCATAAGGTGCCCTCCCCTGCTACTACAGCAACTTTCTTACCTGGCCTTTGGCTGGGTCTTTTTTGCAGCTGCCTCACTGGCTTTCACCGGTTCAGGGAGCTTTGCAGGAATGGGAGAGTTCTATAGAATTGAAAGAAAATTTTAATAGGACACCAGAGATTTTTTAAATAATTGAGATGTAACTGACATACATTATATTAGTTTCAGGTGTACAATATAATTGATTTGATATTTGTAAATATTGCAAAATGATCACCACAATGAGTCTGGTTAACATCTATCACCATATGCAGTTATAGAATTTTTTCTCTTGTGATGAGAACTTTTAAGATCTACTCTCTCAGCAACCTTCAAATATGCAATGCAGTATTACTAAGTATAGTCACCATGCTGTATATTACATCCTCATGACTTATTTATTTTATACCTAGAGATCTGTACCCTTCTCCCATTTCACCCAATTCCCAAAACTCACCCCACAGATTTCTTTGAAAAAGAATAACCAGCATGATTGGGCCAGTGGAAATACACATTAGGGTCTTCCGGAGTGGCTTTCAGACCCTGATCTCTGGTCTGGGAAGGGAGGAAGTTAACCTAAGTATATCCCACTGGACTCAGCCCCAGTCAGGGAGGCAAAGGATCTGAGAAGGGGACAGAGCAGCCTGAGTACAGCACACTCCACCCCTGTCATTCTCAACCTCTGGGCCAGGCAAGAGCACTGGGGCTTGATCTCAGCTCCCTCCCCCTCCTACAGCACAGCTTAGAAGTGATGTTATGAAAGGAATGAAAAGAGGTCTGTAAGCTATACTTAAGCTCTCAGCTAGATCTCAGAGACGTTGGTGCTGACTAGTGGGCCAAGCTAGGGTGCATCTAGCCTTCACTGAGAACGCTGGGAGAAACCCACAGCCGAGGTGTGTGTGGTTGCTGAGCCAGCCCCTCTTCCCAGCATGTGAGGCACTGCTCAACCCACAAGGCAGGTGGAGCTCCTCGGGCTTGGATTCTGCACCATCCGTCTAACAGCGCCTCCTGTGGTTAGGGAGCCACAAGACAACGGCTGACCACCACTGAGCAAGTGCCAAAGGGCTTGAGACTGGTGACGCTTACTTTTTTTTTTTTTTTTTTTGACGCTTACTTTTTAAAAATGAGTTACCAACCTGAATGCTTCCAATCCTATTTCACGTTATTTAACTTCATGAATGGGAAAGTGGGACAGCAAAAGGGATCACGTTGTCTTAGGTTACTGCACAGTATCCTTCATTTTAATCTGGGAAACCCGAACCATGGAACACTAATAATGAAAGTGGCTTTTAGGAGGCACCTCCATTTCCTTCATGTTTTCAGGTGGGGGGGGAGGGGATTTTGGCTAGAAAATTTCTCCTAGCTTCTCTCCCACCCCGCAAGCATTCCTCTCCCAAGGGAAAGGGGGAACTTACTTGACTGATAAGACTGGGAGAGAAAAGTGAGCTGGTCTGGCTTGCCCTCGGCCCCCCTCCTCTATGGACGAGCCTGTCCCTCAGGAACCAGGCGTTCGCTGCTCAGTCATGTGGAGCTAATGTTAGGGAGCCTGACTGGTCAAGCCACATTCCCTGATTCAGTCTTCTTAGTAATAAAGCCAATATGCCGAGCTCCCTCTGAACGATTCCCACATCTGATTCCAAATGTGGGAGTGAAAGAGAAGTGTTACTTATCAGCACCCTCAAGCTCCAGTAGTGACATCAGAAGTTCATTACTGGAGAAACTATAAGACAATTTGCAATTAGAAATTTTTTACTCCAGCATCCATTAGTAAAATATTCAAGAAAGTTGAATCATACTATGACATGAGAAATATGCCAAGACTACAAGAAGGGTGTTTACAAGCACCGTACTCTGAAAACTGTCTGTAGAGTTTACGATGACTATGTGTAGAAAACATTCTGATGGCCTGACATATGTGGGGAGGGTAGAAGAAAAGGAGTGTGTGTTCCAGACTGGCCAGCAACAGAAGCAAAATCAAGAAAGGTCTGCTACAGCAAAGGAGGAAAGGGACAAGGGGCTTATGTTCCACTAGGCACAGTGGCAAGTCCAGGGCCTTGCCTTAGGGAAACGGCCTGCCCAACCTCCTCTCGGTAAATACAACAGGCACGTTGGCTCTCAGGGAACTAGGACAGCTGACAAGGTAAAGTTGGTCAATCTTTACCCAAAGCGTTCAACTCAATCCCCAGGGTGTGTGTGTGTGTGTGTGTGTGTGTGTGTGTAAAATTGCCTCAGTTTTATAATTAAATTCTATGGGAAAATTGGATTCCCTTTATAGCAACTCCTTCATAGTTAGCCTTGTTTGAATGCCCCCTACTAGATAAAGCAAGGGGCGCCTTATTCATTACCCCAGGAACGCTAAATGACAATTCAATCATGTTTACTTCCCCCAAAGAGCACCTTTCACATACCTGTACATTTGGAATTGGGCATTCTTTCTTGAGTAGTTTAAATGAGAAGTAGGAGACCTGGTAAATATCTGGCCTTTTGTCAGGGTCTGGTTCCAACATATACCCTAAGATAAACATATATGAATTATTTAATAATACCCAAAGAGTTATTACATTAGCTAAGAAGCATAATTTCTCTATTACCAAAATTCTGTCTTTTTAAAATTTTTATTTCTCATAAAAGTCAGAGAGTACGATTAGCCCTTTTCTTCCCCTCTCAGAAAGGGAAGCTCTAACTTTCCTAAAATTTTAAATACCTGCAAGAAAATAACAAAGTTTTTGAATTGTAACAAAGATACTTTAAGTTCACATTCTGTGACCTGCACAGCAGGGACTCAAGTTCTCAGTGTGGAACTTAACACATTCATTTTCTGGTACCTAGGAAGTTCTGGCCTCCTTCTTTCATACTATCAGCTAGACAAATGATTATTCTTTTTTTCTTGATAATTATAACCAAAACTCAAATTTCATGAATTTACTTATTATTCTTTTGTTGGAGGTACTAGCTGGTTTCCAATCTAAAAGAAATGACAAGATAACAAATACATCTCTACTTTTACTGTGATCTACAGATCATGTGTCTGTTTCCAGGTCCTTTAAGCTTCTGCTCCTTCTGAAGCTGGAAAAATCCCCAGGGGAAAAAATCCTTGAGAAGGCACACAAACACATACACATATACATGTAAACAGCAATGTAAGGCAATTTATTGCTTAAGTAATCAAATGAATGGTTCGGACCCTAAGTTGAGAAAAGACTGATGAGGCTGCAGCCTTATGAAGCCCTTTGCAGAAGAGGCAGGAGCGGAGCTGGTCCTTGAAGGCAGGAAAAAACTTAGGGCAAAAGCAGAGAAAAAGACATTCCAGGTAAGAAAACAGTCTGAGCAAAGACGGACTTGGAGAAAGGCAACAGAACGCTTTGTTGCAAGGAATAGAGGAACCAAGAGGACAGGGCAGAGGTCTCCTTGTCAGAGAATAAAGGGAAATAAGGTGGGGAGGATGAATCCAGAATATATGGGACCATTGGCAAGCCATGAGGTTTACTGAATAGGGACATGATAGGGTGGTATTTTGTAAGATTAATCTCATAGTGAGGGTGTGTTGGACAGACAGGCCAGTCCACCAGTACAGGCATGAGCCGACAGGGTTGGTATATATTATGGTGACAGTGATGAGAACAGAGAGAAATGTCAAGCAAACAGGAGAAACTTCAAAGAAAGCGTTAATGCTGCTTAGGAAATGACTGACTCTATTCTGTCTTGCTAGCCAGATCCAAAGAAAATGTTAAACTTCAGTCATCTGGGCTTGAATGGCGACACCACTGATAGAAACTGAAAAGAGGAGAGGGGAACCTTGTGCTGGGAGTGAAAGGGGCATGTGTGTGTGTGTGCGTGGGGGGATAACAAGAAATGCATTTTCAGACCTGTGAGTTAGGGTGACAGTGGACTCTTCCAACAGTTTGTAAAGTGAAACAGATCAGAGTTTAGGAAAGATGCCATGTTACACACATTCATAAAGAGCTGTTTTTCGTAATATGAATTTGCTGCAAAAAAAAATTTTTTTTTGCAAAAATTCCTACCATTCTAGCAATAAATTTGGCGATTTCCCCATATTTCCTTGCAATCTCATTTACATAGCTGCAATTTTAGTACAGATATCAATATGATGCTTTACCTCTGAAAACATCCAACAACCATTAAACACGATATTCTATTCCTTTAAATACTGCTCCCGCTTCTGTATTAATAAACGGAAGAGGCGGATTGATAAAACTCGTGTAAACTAGTATAATGGAATGGGTAGTCACTTAAAAGCTACTACTATGTTAACTTGGGTACATTACCTATACTTTTTGAGGCTCCGTTTCCTCATTTGTATAATAGGGATAATTATATTTACTATATAGCAGTGGTCCCTAACCTTTTTGGCACCAGGGACCGGTTTCATGGAAGACAACTTTTCCACGGACGGGGGGCAGGGTGGGGGGGAATGGTTCAGGTGGTAATGTGAGTGACGGGGAGCTGCAGATGAAGCTTGGCTTGCTTGCCCGCCGCTCACCTGCTGTGTGGCCGGGTTCCTAAGAGGCCATGGATGGGTACCGGTCCACGGCCCAGGGGGTTGGGGACCCCTGCTATATAGGGTTTTAAGAATTAAATGAGGTACACGAAGGCCTTCAACAAATGTGCTTCTTCTATTTTCTCCAAGTGTATCCCAACCTAGGACCCAAAGTGCGTTACTCAGGATTTACAATCTGTGATTGTTAAAATGTGGATACTAAACATCTTGACCAAAGTAAAAAGATAATAAAAATCTCTGTTTCTTTAGCATTCCAATACAGCGGGTTGAGCAAAAATTACTTATTCTGCCATCTGGTTAATGAACATTAGTACATATGCTTACTATGATGATACAAAAGAGTGGGGAATCTTAAAAACATTTTAAAGCATTGAGTTTAAATGCTTTTTATCAAAATCCAGTGATTAACCTAAATGAGAGGAAAAAACCTAGCTCCATAGAGTTATATAGTTTTAATTATGTATTCACTTCAGCCAACGCACTGCAATCATTTTAATTTGAGTTGCTTCCAGTTTTGCAAAGATGAATTTCTTATCGCTTGATATGAGTCAGCTGGACTCCTTTGGTACCAGAGCTTTCATACAGACTGCAAGAGAACAGGGCAGTACTGTAATGCTCAAAGCCCAGTTAAGATTTCTGCTTGGGTGGCCAGCCCAGGTGTGAAACCAAGTTTAGATTTCTGGCAAAAAGACTCACCACTCTAACTAGACACCGTTACATGGTCTTTGATTGACCAACAGTTATCAACTGATTTCTTCATTTTTGCATCCCACTCATCACTCCTGGGATCTAATCCCTTTATCCTCCAATCCATTCCTAGAGATTAGAAATAAAAATGTGAAACTAGAAACTTTAAATACTTACGAATTAGGCAATGCATATCTTGGGAATATCGAGAGTTATCAGGAATTGTGAAGTTTCCATCACAAATTGCCACTTGACTCTCTCCAAATGGCAGAGTGAAGTAGCATAATTTATACAACAAACATCCAAGAGCCTAAAAAAGTAAAAAAAGCAGATTGCTACTAGTGATTTATTTATCATAACTGCAAATGGGTCTGCTGAGAGATACTGGCACCATCCACATTTACAGCAAATCTAAACACTCTGTACTATTAACCCATTAGAAACTTGAATTTAGAACCCAACATCACTATATATCTGCTAAGTTATATTATTTCTATCCTCATTACCAAATTGTGCTCCAATAAAGAACAAGTATTCAGCTGGTTTTGCTCTTAAGAACTAGTAACACATATGTGAGAACCACTTAAATAATGGGCAGGTCACCTGAATAACTTTCACAGAGGTCTAAACTCATTTTCTTTGACATGCTTCGAGAAGCAGGGGCTCATCACCTTGAGTCAAGAATAACCCTGAGGGATAAGTAGACAATGATATGGTACAGTGGCCACTCTTGCTATGGCACTGTCTGCATTAAACTTGGGAGTTTACGGCCAAGACTGCTGACATCTGAGATGTGGATAGGTTAGTTGACACCTACCCAAATGTCTGCCTTCGTAGTGATGATTTTGCCACTGTACAGGTTAACCATTTCTGGTGCTCGATAGGACAGCGTTGTGTATCTACAATCAAGAGATTCATATTTTGTTAAATATGTCAATGCTATAATTAAAAACCAGGGGTAGCAGAATTACTTTAAAAAATATACGTGTATATATCTATCTATCTATCTATATATATATATATATATTAGTAGAGTCTAGTTCCCTGGGAGCACCCTGGAGAAGACAGTATGGAATATTAGTGCAGCTGAAATGAAAAGCAGTCCTTGGCACACACCCACGGCCCTCTGGCTGCAGTCCTTCCAATCTAAGAGCAGGTGGGGACGCAGACACTAAGGCACTAAATAAACTCTAAAAGCAACTTTTCTTGCTCCTCAAATAACAAAATCTTCTCCTGTAAATCCCTGTTGTCTGATAGTATATTTGGCTGATTTTTTTTTTTTTAAATAGTAATCCCTTTAGATGTGGCTCGACACAGAGATGTAATACTGGCTGGAACACTCAGGAGGATAAAGTGGGCCCTGGATAGGCTGGGAGGTGGACGGATCTATGCTGCCAGCATAAGGCTGAAACAACAGTTTTCCTCTTATCTCTGGCTCAAGAAAAGAGAAGGATAAGCTCATCTTCAAAGTGAGAGTCTTAGTGTTACCAAGCCTGTGATTTGCGCTGCTGGAGTCTCTAGAGCCCAGAGGGCTCTGCGGTTTAGGTGCCCATCAGGGCCTTGGACCGTAAGTCTTCCTGCCCCAGGCTCGGTTGCCAGGTGTGAAGCAGGAACGGAGAGAGAGGATCAGGATATGTGTGCACTCTAGACTGCTGATTTATGAACAGTGATAGTGAGTGCTGGTGCCTGTGAAAAATCCAACACTCTGGACAACAGGGGAAAATGGGTCAGGTTCTTACTGGAATCACAAATCTAAAGAAGCTTTTTTCTCGTGGAAGTCAGTGATTCACTATCTGTAGAGACTTTAACAGCCCTACGCACCACTAATTCCACTAGATTGCAGGTGAGCTCCTTATGAGCAGGAAGGAATACACAGCCATTTAGGTTTCAGTAAAAAGCACAACCAACTGACTGGTAATGTCACAGCTGTCGTGATCCCACTTAAAAACATCACAGTACTTCTAAGGTGTGTGCGCCATTTTAAGGGCTATGTGATGTAAATCAAAAGATCTATGCATAATGACCATAGGACCATTGATAAAGTGCTGTAAGATTCCTTCACTTTACTCCACTGCTCAACGGTCATGAACCCCTTCCCCATCCTCCACTTAAAATCCAACAGCCCAACTGCCAACGAGGGGCAACTGACAAGCACCACTGTCTTCTCACCCTGACCTTCTCAATCATAAGCTGAAGGTAAAACTGCTGATCCGATAATGGATAAAATTCCAAGAAAGGAGGAAAAGCTTACTTCTTAATCTCATCTTCTACTGCATTGACTCCTTCAGTTTGTGGATTCTGGAATTTGTTGGTAGCACTTCCAAAGTCACACAGGACGTAGTGGCCTCGGTCATGCAAGAGGATATTTTCAACCTGGAAAACATTGCCCAGCCGCCCATTCCAAGACACCGTTTAGTACTGTGTTTGAAAATTTGGTTTGCATACACATCAATAAGATAATTTATTTCTGATAATCTCATTAATGTGCATAGGAAAGTTATTCTCCTCTAAGTATGTCAACAAGGGTCATTCCAAGTGGAACAAAAAAAAGATGCATGGCAATAGGGTGAAAAAAGGAAATTCCACGGTGGGGAAGCAAGAGTCCCATTTTCCCAGATTTCTCGTCACATTTCTCAGCTCTGCAGAAATGGTCCTTATACTGTCAAAGCTTTCCTCAGGCCCCCACTCAGACAAATAACACTTCTTCCCTACGTTCCTTCAGTACTCTATTCTTCTGGATGTCAGGGATTTCATTTGGGCCTTATAAACACATATATCAATTTCTTTACTACGATAGGTTAGGATTTTCTGAATTAATAAATATTTACTGTATTTTGCTTACTTCTCAAAGTGATTAAAGGCCTGTGGGCAAATGCACAGTTCTCCTGTTAAAGTATCATCCTTATATACATATATATATGTGTATGTGTGTATATATATATATACATATATATATATTTTTTTTTTCCCAGTATGTGGGCCTCTCACTGTTGTGGCCTCTCCCGTTGCGGAGCACAGGCTCCGGACACGCAGGCTCATGGGCCTAGCCACTCCGCGGCATGTGGGATCTTCCCAGACCGGGGCACGAACCCGCGTCCCCTGCATTGGCAGGCGGACTCTCAACCACTGCGCCACCAGGGAAGCCCATCCTTATATTTTTATAGATGAATTCTTTGGGCAGTGAGTTAGGAGTTCTGGGTAGGAGGGAGCTTCTGAAGACCAGAACCTAGTGAAATCCTTCGTATCAAAGGACACTGCCAAAGAAATAACAAATCCAAAACAGTGGGCACTACTGTACTCAAGATGTATTAATTTTTGGTATAGGTGAATTGAGCTGACTGCTTTGCTGGAGGACAGACCTGGCTATGCATGGGCAGTAAAGATCTTGTTAGGTCAGTAAGTCTGTAGTCTCCATTGTCTTTTGTCTTCAGCCTTCCAAAGACTGATCACCTTCGGAAAACAAAGATAAGAGTAGACTATAAACTCCCTAAGGACAAGCACAGGTATTTGTAGTCTTCTCTACCAATGCCTAACATAGTGCTTAGAACAGAAAATGTTGGTTAAATGGAATAAACTAAAAAAGAGAAACGCATACAACACCGTGTGTGTGTGTGTGTGTGTGTGTGTCAGTCTGTCAGAAATAAGACAGGAGCCACCAAATACCCAGGCCCCTACTATTACTGCTAGTCCTTTAAAAAATATCTTGTCAATTATGATGTCTCTTGTTTCTATACTTTAATTCTTCTAAAATTATAAAAATGTTTATTTTATAGTCTGTATCTGCTAAATCCAATAACTGAAGTCTTTGTTGCAAACTGACTCTGTAGTTTATTGTTTCTTACTCCTACTGAGTGTCACTCATGGTATTGTTGTGAGGGGTTTTGTCATTGTTGTTGTTAACTCGTGTTCCTTGGAATTTATCTGTGGGAAGCCTTGGAGGCCTGAGTTTAAAGTCTATTATTCTTCCAGAGATAATTCACTTATGCACCTGGGGCACTAATAACCTATAATCACTTTAATTTACAATTTTGACCTTGGGAGTTTTAGCCATACAGGCAGTGTGAACTATGACCGTAAACTTGCGTGGATATGCTCTTGTGAATAAGAATTCTTAGGGGAGACTTGTTCCCCAAAGACAAGCCTGAGTCAGGTAAATATTTCCACCATCTACAGCTTTTTACAATGCTCATGAGTTTAATCTATGTACACCAAGTGAAACAGTCAAGCTATCCTGAACGTATACTCACTTTAGGAATCTAAAATAATTCTAACAAGGCAACACTAATATTTCCAATCGAATTTAGAGGTTATAAAGAGAACTGCTACCATTTACTGAGCTTTTACTAATACAAGTACTACTGTCTCAGCACTTTACATGGATTATCTCATTCAATCCTCATAGTAACAATGTAATAATAATCCCTGTTATACAGACAGAGAAAGTGAGGCTCACAGTGATTAAGGAAGGAAGTGAACCTAGGCAATCCAGCTCTAGAGAAGGACAGGGAATTGTCTTTCTGCCAGGGCAGGAAGCAGGTTAGAAGCAGAACAATTACTCCAAGCCCCCCATCCCCATCCTCCTACCCTGGTAGGGATGACTACACTCACCCAATGTACTGGATACAAGCTTAAGGCCAGGGGTATCTTAGTTCTTTATGTTTAGAAATGTCCCTATAATAGGAACCTAGTCAATGAGGAACCAAGTGTCTAAATGCTAGTCAGGCTGATTTGCTCAATGTCTGCTAAGCATTCCCCATAATGACTAGTTTTTTTATTCAATTATTGCTCCCTCCACTAGTCAACTCCTAGCCAGTCTTCAAGGCCTTGCTCAAGCCATAACTCCTCAGTAAAACTTTCCATGGCCACCCTACAAAAATCTACAGAACTTACCACTGCTAGGAAGGGTTGACAAAGACCTTCTGTCCAAACCAAGCCATGCCCACTGGTTACTTACCCTCTAGTCTATGGCTGTTTTTAAGCTCCAACAGCAGACTCAGGCAGCTGAAATAGAGCCTATATAGCTGACAAGCCTAAAATATTTATTCTTTGGCCCTTTGCAGAGAAGTTTGCCAGCCTCTGGTCTATAATTATATTATGCTCATGTGTCCCCTACAATACCTGGCCAGTACTTCACACACATAAGGGACCCCTAAATCCCTTATTCAGTATCTTTCAGCAACAATCTTCCCTGCTGGCCTCATATCCTACAGGGCGCCTGTGAAACCATGCTTCTCCTGTTGTATGTGTGCAGTCCCTTCCTGAATCAGATTCTCTCCTTCTAATGTTGGAATGTACAATCTAGAAAACTGAAAAGCGAATTCATATCAAAACACAAACAAGGTAGTTCTAGGGACCAAAATCACTGTTGGGGAAGGGAGGAAAACTAAGTAGACAAAGGACAGAATAAAAGATGAGGCACATTGGGGTTTTTGGTTTTGTTCCCCCCCTCCCCCGCTTAAAAACTAGGTTTGTATTTCTGGTTAGTTCCAGACTGACAGAACTCAGGAATTATACTATATCTAACCTGGTCCCCAGTTGGCCTCCCTCCCTCCCACAAAGATAGCATTGTACAAAACTATATTTACGGGAAAACCAGTTAAAAATTAAGCGTGTGTACAAAAATAGACAAGAGAGCCAGAGATATCAATGTAGGGAAGGCCTGAGCAATATCAAAGAACTATCAATGCAAAGAAGAACCATAATCCCTGCTTTGGTTACCGTGCAAGTCTACTGGGAGGATCAGTTGAGATTACGAAGGTGAGATCACTTGGCAGCAGCCACTTTAGCAGTAGCTGCAAGCTCCGCCCTCTCTCCATCCGTCCCTGTGTAACACCAGTGAAGACCTCCGAGCTCCTGCTGGCTGCTGCCTGCATCACCGCCAGCACCATCATCAACAAAACACTTAACACAGAGCATGACATGTGGCAACCACACTGCACCTGGGGTTCAGAAGACCTCAGGGACTATTTTAGATGTCTGGCCTTGGACCAATGTCTTTGGGCTTGTTTCTCATCTGTAAAGTAAAGCTGATAATAATTCTATCACTGTTCTTATGAAGCAAGTAAGAGAATGAACTGTAAATCTCCCTATACACATGTAAGATAGGTATTGTTATCATTCCTTTACTAAAGAAATACATTTGCACTCCTACTACCTCCTATTACGTGCCAAGTACTTTTCTTGGTGAACAAATCAAAGTTCATCCTCTTGTGGAGCTTAGGGTTTTTTGCTGGGTTTTTTTTGGCCACATTGCATGGCATGCGGGATCAAACCTGTGGCCCTGCAGTGGAAACATGGATTCTTAACCACTGGACCGCCAGGAGGTCCCTTATTTTATTTTTTAATTTTAATTTAATTTTATTTTTGGCTATGCTACAGGGCTTGGGGGATCTTAGCGTGCTGACCAGGGATCGAACCCGTGTCCCCTGCAGTGGAAGCGCAGAGTCTTAACCACTGGACCACCAGGGAAGTCCCTCTCATGGAGCTTAGAGTCCAGTTGATGATTTTTTAAAAAAAATAATATTAAGTATAACTGCCCGGTAGTGATAAATATTGTGGAAAAAACTCCAGCAGATTAAATGTATGTTAAGTAAAGAAGGATGATACTATAAACAGCACAGTCACCCTGATGAGGGGAGCAGCCATGGACCACGTGTGGGACAAGCATTCCCAGTAGAGAGCGGCCAGCATAAAGGCGCAGAGGTGGGAGCACACATGAGGTGTCTGAGGCACAGAGGCAGGCCTTTGTGGCTGGGGCGGCACCATCCTGGCCACCGGAAAACTGAAAATATGGGACCGGACATATTGTGGGCTAGCACTCTTATGAATGAGGAGACAAGATAATGCTGGGCCTTGGAGGAAGTGCAGGACTTAGATAAGTGGAACTAGGAACAGGAAGGCACAGGGGCAGGAAGATATAAACAACAATGGTATCAGCAACTAACAGAGCTTAATATAGGCTCAACCCTGCCCCATGTACGCTTCTACCTACAGTACTGAACGAAATTCTTACACAGCCTCACTGTCCCTCTTAACACACGAGAGAACGGAGTCCAGTTACCTAACATGTCTGAGGTCACAAGGCTGCGAGGGCGGGATTCGGGCTCAGGCTGCCACACTGCTGGGACTTCACCCTCCCCTGTTGCGTTAATGTGAGAGAAAGGAAACAATGAGGGCAGGTACCATCGTCCACCTGTGAGATGACCAGGGCCGAGAGGGATTTAAAGAGCTTAGGAAGGTCAAGAACGAACTGGATCTTCATACACCAGCTTCTGGAAGCTTCAGAGAATGTGCACGGTGACTTCGTTTTTGGCCAAGCCCTTCAGGAAGTCAGCCTGACGTTGGTTACCATCACTTACAACCGCCCACCTTTCAGCTCATTGAGAGTTTAACATTGCTGACCTTATTCCCAACCTGTCAGCCTAAGAGCGTTATTAAAGTCGTCACTCCCAAATTCTGCTCACAGCTTTAGCTAAGAGGTCTGGAAAGCCACGTCCTCCTGACCTCTTCATCTTGACAATATCCCAAGCAGATACGGCATCCAGGCATTTCAGCCACAGAGTTTCATTTTTTACCACTGGAAATTGTGGAGGATTAGACGCATGCAGGTTTTCCAACCTGTGGCTCCAAAAACAGGACAAGAATCTTCATCCTATTCATGAGATCTACATCTCCTTTCTGACAACTGAGGAGACATTCAGGACTTTTTCAATCTAGAATGTACTTATTAAGTCTTAACCCTTTCTTCCCCTTTCTTAAATGTTAGGACAAACATCATGGTAAAATACAGCAAAACCAAACAAACAGAAACCAAACTGAGAGTAAACAACCTTGGCCTTTGTTCTGGTTTGATCACTGAAATCACTGTTCAGGCCACGGCCTTTCTGGGCAGAGGCTTCGCCGTTGGTAAAAAGAAAGGGCTGCCTAACGTGGCTGTCCCAGGTCTACGACACCCCATGATCTGCAGGAATGACCTCTATCATTCTTCAGAGAGACGGCAATTAAACAATGGGGGAAATAATGAAAATGTTAAAACTATGTACTGGAGGAGAGACTTTCGATAAAGACCAGAACTTCTGTCGTGGTTATTTTTAGAACATAAGCTGCTTAAGGACAGGGACCGCTTTCAGCTTATTTCCCCTCTGGAACTTGCAAGAAAGACCACACACGTGGTAGGCAGGGCAAGAGGGTCCTTTCTCAGGTCTGCGTGTGACCAAGCTGGCCGCTGCAGAGGGTGACACTGGCTCAACACGGGGCCCTACAGCTGGCCTGGCCTGTGCTCCCTCCTGTGCCCCACAGACTACTCCCGAGGCGCCTGGTCGCCAAGGGAGACCTCGCTCATAGGGGAGCAACCGGGAGACTAGCCACCAGCACGTTCTCTGGCCAAGAGGACAACAAAGGACTTCTTGGCTGTGGCTACTGCTAGGACTGTGCTGGCTGGTTCCAGCCATGACAGGGAGCGCAGAGTGGCCAAGGCCCTGTGACGCAATGACAGAGCCAGGGCAAACAGGAAGCACAGGGGGACTTTTCACGCCTGCCTAGGAAGTTGGCAGTGCAGCAGGCGATGTGACTGCCCACCAAGCACACAGTAGTAGAAGTCAACAGGATCTAACATGCTAACAAAAGCCTCCAGATGGCAATGAGCGTAAGACTTGGGGAATTTGGGAAAGCTTCAGCAAAACAACCGGGAGTCAACGACGAAAATCAACAGCAACAGGACTCCTCTAGAACAATCACAATCAAGGCCTCCTCCCAGGGGCCCCTATTTACACTCCTTATTTCCAAGGTCAAGGAGAAAGGGAAACAAAGTCTCCTGAACCACTACTGGCGAACCAGCAGCACACCCGATGGTCTTCAATACTGACTGAACACAACTACTGTGTGCCCAGCCCTGGGTGATGGAGGGGCAAAGGGCAGGGGCTGAGGAAGAGCGTGGCAGCCACTCGCTTGTGCCCCAGCCTTACCCTGAGATTCCAGTTTGCTCCGAGTTCCTCTGCTGAGACATCTCACAGGCTGTTCAGAGCAGTGAAAGAAGAGTCTAGGCTCTGGCTGCTTGAGACCAACCGCCGACCGTGTCCCCAGGCAAGACACTGAGCTCTGTGCCTCAGGTTCCCATCATGGGTGACGCTTCTCCACCACCTCACAGCAGCACTAATAAGCTGGGAATGGGTAAACTGGGCAGGTGCTATTTACAGGTATGAAATGATTATCATTTAGGCCTCGTTTAATCCAACAAATGTTGACAAAAGTTACAATAAAGGAAGATTTTGTTTACCATGGGAGTAGCACTCTCTAAAAGGATGCTCAATGGCCCTCTTGGTCTCTTCCCTTGCTCTCACCTCCCTGGGTGCCCGCTCAGGACTTTCTACGCCAAGGATGCGCCTGCACACTGACATGCATGTTCTGCTTTAGCCTCACCCTGACACTAACAAGGCTGGCGTTGTTGTCTCCACCTTACAGACGAGGAAGCTGAGGCTCTGAGGCTAAGTGATAAGAGGAGCAACCAAGGAGCCTGAGGGGCCCGGAGAACACGCTGCACAGGGGTCATGGGAAGAGACAGTCACAGAGGAGGCAAATGCCATAGGCAGGAGAACGAGACAGGGAGAGCAATGTGCCCTGCGCATCTGGCAACGTGAAGGGCGCTCATCACTCACAGAGTTTACGATTCAGTCGGTACAAGTTACTGTGCTATACAATCTGAGTTCCAATATGAAATCGAACCCCATCTGACCTGGGGGGAGAATGGGCTTCTGGAGAAACCTGAGCTCATACGGGTCACAGAAGCAGTGCTGGTGCAGCTGGGCCACACTTCTCCCCCTTTTCTTTGCCCCTCATGAACTCTTCTCCAAGGCAGGTGGCAGGGAGAAAGGTCAGGTCCTAAAATGTTGGTACCACTGCCTATTTTGAAATACATGCTAACATGCCCAAGAATTTCACTCATGGTTAAGGAAACCAGAAATAAACTGTCAAAACCTGAAACTAATACAACATTGTAAATCAACTATATTTCAATAAAAAAAATAAAGTGTCATTATATTCTTAGAGCAGTGGCCTGCAGTCACTCTAGCCTGGTCTGTAACTGGCCAGGTACCAAGCCCTTACCTATCGCCTCATCTTCAAATGCCTTCTTGTTCCCTTCTCTCGGCAGTTCTCGGGCTCTGCTCTCTGCCTGAAATGCCCTTCATCCTCTCTGTGACCACCTATATCCCACCAGTCCTTCAAAATCCGACTTTTCCAGAAGGCTCCAATCACCACTGCCAGATCCCACTATCTGACCACATATTAAGCCACTTGAATCTCTTCCACTCATCACTTTGTTCTATAAAGTTTTGTATTTCACTTATTTAGGTTTCAATTCCAAATCTTTCATTTACATTCTCTCACCAACCCTTTAACATGATGAGCATAGGAACCATGTTGTATCGGCACTGTCCCCACAGAACTATGTACTTGTATGATGTGAGGCTCATAATATTCACTGAGATGTATCCTCCTCGCTCCACTCAGAAAAGGGGCTGACTGTGCGCAGAGGCACACTGGAGAAGGCTGTCTAAGGCTGTTGGAGCCTTCACACTCACTAGGGTGGGAAAATAAAACAGGACAATGACAAGTGTTAGGTTAGTGTGAAGAAATCGGAAACCGCATATGTTGCTGGTGGGATGTAAAATAATGCAGCCAGTTTGGAAAACGGTGTGGCAGTTCCTCAAAAAATTAGAGTTACCGTATGACCCAGCGATTCCACTCCTAAGCATGTACCCAAACGAACTGAAAACATATGCCAACATGAAAACTAGCATATGAATGTTCATAGTAGCCTTATTCATAATAGCCAAAGTAGAAACAACTCAAACGTCCACCAACTGCTGAATAAACAAAATGTGATATATCCACAAAATGGAATGTTATAACAAAAAGGAATGAAGTACTGATATACGCTACAACATAGATGAACCCTGAAAACACTATGCTTGTGAAAGAGTTCACATACTATACAAGCCCATTTATATGAAATGTCCAGAATAAGCAACAGAAAGTAGATTAGTGGTTGCCAGGGGCTGGGACAAGGGGAGAATGAGGAGTGACCCCTAACGATTACAGGATTTTTTGGGGAGATGATGAAATTTTCTGGAATTAGACAGTGGTTATGGTTGCACAGCCTTGTAAATAGACTAAAATCCACCAAATTGTACATTTTAAAAGAGTGAATTTTATGGTATCTTAATTAAAGAAACAAACAAACAAATAAACTAAAAAACACCCTCAGAACAGAAATGCTAGTATGTAGCTATGATCCTCAAACTTTAGAATATACAAAAACCACCTGGGGTGCCTAAGATAAAAACTCCTGGGCTTCCCTGGTACCATCACAAAAATTATAGCCCAAAAGATTCAGCGGGGAACCCAGTAGCCTGCATTTAACAAGCACACTAGGGGACAGTGATGCAAATATTAGCCGTGAAGCATGTTTCTCGAAACATAAGTATAATGAAAAGAAACTGTAACTTAGAATCAGAAGAGCTGGATTCAAATTCTGGTACTGCTTCTTCCTAGTTATATGACCTTAGTCAAATCACATAACCTCTCAGCTCCTGAGTTTCCCCAAACATAAAATGCAAAGAAGAGGGCTTCCCTGGTGGCGCAGTGGTTGACAGTCCGCCTGCCGATGCAGGGGACGCGGGTTCGTGCCCCGGTCCGGGAAGATCCCACATACCGCGGAGCGGCTGGGCCCGTGAGCCATGGCCGCTGAGCCTGCGCGTCCGGAGCCTGTGCTCCGCAACGGGAGAGGCCAGAGGCCCGCGTATCGCAAAAAAAAAAAAAAAATGCAAAGAAGAATGTCTCCCTCCCAAGAGACAGTGCACATAAAGTGTCTAATAGAATACCTGGCACATTGTCAGTGCTCCAGAGATGCTAGTGAATCCTAACTGGGTGCCAATTCCATTCAACGAACATTGTCAAGTGACTACAGTACGAAAGGCCCAGTGCAAGGGGATGGTAATTAGTAGGACAAATTTTTTAAATCACCAATTAATGGATTTTACAAAGTATGAAATAGACTTTAAAGATCAAGCACCACTGTTTATAAATTTCAAATTAGCATATTACTTTTTCTGACCCTGGAAAAGTGAATTTGGGAGTTTATCAGGAAAAACAAAAACGATGTGTTCAGGCATTCGATGATTATAAAGAATTTCTGAAAGCTACTTAATAAAACTGAGAGCTATATTGTATTGTACTGTCCTGCTATTTATTTTTTTTCTTTGTACTTTCTCTCCCCAAGCAGAATGTAAGCTTAGAATCTGGTACCATGCCTTACGCTTTTCTCACATCCCCATAACATCTACCCCATTCCTGGGGCAGACAGAAAATACTCCATAAGAATGCACTTAATGGTGATCTGTTACCTTCAGGTCACGGTGGATAATAGGAGTTTTGCACTGATGCAGGCGGGCAACAGCTTCACAGGTGTCACAAAATATCTGGAGTACTTCATTCTCTGTAAAACCTGTTTGCAGGCGCTGGTTCATCAGGTTGACCACCTGGCCTCCTGAGAGGGGTGCAGAGCAGAGGAAAGGTTATTAACATTCAGACCCATCACTTATCCACGAGAATGAAAGGCTGTCCACAGAGGAGCAACCTGGACTCAGCCCATCACTGGCTGAGCCACGACTAAACCCCGGTATCTTGATTCCCAGCCTGGGACTTGTTTTCTATGGCGTCAAAAAAGTTTCTTCATTATATAAAGCAGCCCAGATGTGAGCTGCCCTCATTCTGTCTTCAAGATTAGTAGCAGAACTGACAATATGGTCCTGGCTCTAGTTGCCTGGTTATACTGTCCCTGTTGTGCATTGGACGAGGCCACAGGTTCAATCTGCTGTATCTTTCAGTAAGAATCAGATTGCACAATAGACCCCGGGTGGAGGAAGAAGGCAGTTTGACAGTCTGTATTTTAGAAACAGCTTGGTCTCTCTGGCTTTACTGCTTGCCGCCTGGTCTGCAGAAATGCTACACCAACATTTAATCTCTAGGACCGAAAGACTGACGACCTCGCTTAGAAAATTATCCAGCTCCCTGGACTCTCCTACTGCCTCGTCTCTAAACATTTTACGTCCAAAAAGGAAGAGGAGGAGGAGACAAACTGTCAAGTTCAAATGTGGTAGTATTTTTTTTTTTTGCGGTACGCGGGCCCCTCACTGCTGTGGCCTCTCCCGTTGCGGAGCACAGGCTCCAGATGCGCAGGCTCAGCGGCCATGGCTCACGGACCCAGCCGCTCCGCGGCATGTGGGGTCTTCCCGGACCAGGTCACGAACCCACGTCCCCTGCATCGGCAGGCCGACTCTCAACCACTGCGCCACCAGGGAATCCCCGAAATGTGGTAGTATTTTACAAAATCAGGTTAGCAGCTGTTACCGCGAAGGCTGAAAGTATCGGTTAACATCACATTGTAAGCATTACTAACATATTTAATTTATGGACAGTATCTGTAAAGGCAAGGAACGTGTTAGTGGAACTAAGGGTGCTTACAAAACTGGGCACCAAACAGTGAGACAATGACCCAAGAATGTAAGTGACAGCTGGTTAGACCAAAAAAGCCAAACCTCCGAACAATAGCTGTATGAAATGCAGTCAACTCTGAATAAATTCATGCTACAGCCTGGGTTTCCCAAGATAAATACTGCTTGAAACTCTGAGCTTTCAACTACTTGACTCTACTGTTAATGGCAGCAACATCTGAATGTAGCCTTCCTGGCAATCACAGATCTCCAGCAAGAAGAGCAGGGTCATTTCCATTAGACGAAAAGGATTCTTTTACCCCCTAATGCAAGGATGGTGGTGTGGGTGGAGAAGAGAACACACGAGTGAGGGAAGCTGAACTGTCCCCTTAGTCTATCTGGAGTTGGGTCTTTATTATGTGCCTTCATCATTTGTTTTAAAGCATCACAAAGAACATATTCATTCTCATTCTCATACATTCGCATTCATAAACAAGCACCAAACCTTCCCAAACCTAACAAAAGTAGAGTTTTGTATTATCTACCACTCTGAATTATTTGTGCCACTGATACTCGCCATTGTAAGAAAAACCAAGAAGTGACAGAAGGCTCTGTATCTTTTAGCCTCTTCGTTTTCCAATCTTTAAAACCGGAACAACATATGTTAGAGTACAGTGCACATTAACTGAAATGACCCCACACCCTTGACAATCAAAGTGCTAGAGAAATGAGAGCTTAACGTATGGCGCATATACTTACCCCTGCAGAAGTCCATCAGAATGAGCACTTCCCACACGTCACCGCTACTCACATTGTTGATACTGGAGTCAATGTAACCCACGATGTTCTTGTGCCCCGACAGGTCCCTCTGTAAAGAAGAGTTGAGAAATAAATTATCCGTTACAGACACCAGTAGAGATAGAACGAGCCAGGCTTTTCCATTAGCCCAGATAACTTAAATACACAGAGACAACACTAACAGTTAAGAGAGACAAGACTAAGGGGCAGGGTCAAGAGCAGGTTTCCGCTGGTCTATGAGATTCACGGTCAGCTCTTCAATAACAATTCTGCAACCCTTCTAAACCATAACGCTCTCCTGAACTAAATTCTAGAACCAAATGCACACATGGTGCCTACTTGTTCACAGCATCAGTGCTCCATGTAAACCAGAAGCAAAGACTCCCATCTCCGGAAACACTGCAGAGGGGCTAACAGGAGAGCAACAGCATGAACTATTTAAATATGTGAATTTTTAATTCAGAAAAATGAAACTGATTTTTTTCCTGGTTGTAGAAACACAAGTGAACTCAACTTGACTTTTAAACTATTCGTACTGTTTTTCTCCCTCTAGGAAATATATGAAAAGAATAACTGCTTTTTAAAGTTTTGAAGGGACTACAATGGCATCCAGACCTAAGCATTTTGCTCACAATTAAGTCTTTCAAGCCAACCAACTGGGATATAAGATGGGTTATGTTTCCAGCTCTCCGGTTGGAACTGCATCTCTCAGAGCTGCTTGTGGAATTAATTTTTCAACAAATACTTATTGAGCACCTCCCATGTGTCAGGACCCATTTAGACACTGGAAGTTGCCTCATCCCTCGGTCTGGTTATTTCAACATCCATTGAGGCAAATCTTTGTAATGATGATGTTCAAAATCTAAGGTCATTAGTGAGCAAAAACCAAGCAAGTTGGGCAATGGGATTTATGCACAAAGTAAGGTTTTATTTTATTTTTTAAATACATTTATTTATTTATTTTTGGCTGCGTTTGGCTTTGTTGCTGCTCGCGGGCTTTCTCTAGTTGGGGCGAGCAGGGGCTACTCTTCGTTGCGGTGCACGGGCTTCTCATTGCGGTGGCTTCTCTTGTTGCAGAGCACGGGCTCTAGGCGCGCGGGCTTCAGTAGTTGTAGCACGCGGGCTCAGTAGTTGCAGCACGTGGGCCCTAGAGTACGTGGGCTCAGTAGTTGTGGCACATGGGCTCAGTTACTCCACAGCAGATGGGATCTTCCCAGACCAGGCCTCGAACCCATGCCCCCTGCATTGGCAGGCGGATTCTCAACCACTGCATCAACCAGGGAAGTCCCAAGGTTTTATTTTTTAACTAGTTTTAATAAATTGTTTTACTTTGTTTAATAAAAGAAATGGGAGGACGGAGGTGGGAAACGTGGTTCTGTAAGAGTCAGCACACAAATGCGGCAACTTGAGCCACCACCACACTAACTGGAGACTCAGTGTTCAAAGTGATACGGTCTCTTTTAATCTCAAAGTACATACCCAAACAAGAGGAAGCCTCACAGTATCAAACCAACACACCTGAACTCTGAGCATCCAAGTTAAAATTCCTTAGAACTTTCCTCTGAGTGAAGGATTAAGAATGACTATTGCCTCAGAAAGGTAGACCAAAGGTAAAGACGTGATTGCTTCTACTGGTGACTGGGAAGTCGCTGGAGATCTAGGCAAGAACAGTTTTGTAAAAGGAATAAAGTGAAGTAAGAACGGAGCTGGACTTGTGAAGAATGGGAGTGGAATACGCAGAGCCAGTGGCTACGGGAGATTCTTTCAGGACATTTTGAGCTTAAAAGAGGAGAAGCACTGAGGGAAAGAAGTTTTAGGATGGGAGAGGATTGAGCACTGGAGAGTGAAAGGAGCCAGGGCAAAAAGGTGCTTTAAGATACAGGAGAGGATGAGGATAACTGAGCGAACAAAGTCCTGCAGGTAGAAAAGGGAAGGAATTAGGAGCACTGTTAAAGGGACTGATCTTTCAAAGACATTTCTTTCCTGGCAAGCAGGAAGGAAATAAGGATGGACATGCATATTGGTTTAAGGCTGGGGGAAAAAAAAGGGAATTTGAGGAAGTTCAGATCTATTGTTCTGTTTTTGGTAGAGTAAAAAATCATCTTCAAAGTGTTAGGGAATGAGAAAGAAGCTTGATGAGAGAAATAAAAGGCTTAGAGCAACTGTTTTGGATAACAGACAAGGGAGATGATGAGGCAGAAAAGCAGCCTCTAGAATTCAAGTTTCTCTAAACAGAAAGTGATTTCAGGGCTCATGTTTTAGAGGACTATCCTTCTGCTTTTCAGTCTTATCAGCTCTTCTAGAATTTGTTTCCATTTACACAGTCCTAGAAGTAGGAGGAAGTGGAGAAAATTTCTTTGAAACCAAAATGCAGCAGCAGATCATGTCCTCCAAATGTCCACAAGAAGGAATGAAAGACTAATGTTTCTACATTTAGCTGTTTGAAAAAGAATCAGCAATGTTGCCTCTGAGTTTGTCTCATCCCAAGAGGAATAAATAAGAATCTGGAAGGAAAATAAGAAGCAACTGATAGAGCCAAGAGGAGGTCAAGAGCTATTAGAGGACCCAAACTGGATAATTAACATCCGCAGATGGCATCCTAGAACACTCTGCCAAGATGCTGGCTGATCAGTAGATGCCCAAATTCCTGTTCATTGTGTCTTCTGCAGAGATCCTGAGATATGTCCAAGCAGAAAAGACCGCCTCTTTGGAGGGAGACGATGGCATTTTACTTTTAACAACTTGATGACACAGCGACGTCTCTGATTTTAGGATGCCACTGGTTTAGAACTGATAGAGAAGATCTGTTTGAATGGCTGTGAAATGTAGAAAAGGTCAAGAGAAAATCTTACTACAAGCTGAGATAGACTCACATTCATGGGCAGTGTGACAGCACTTCTCAGCAGCAACATACCAAAGGATGTCCAAGCTTTCCCTGGCTTTAGTTAAAAGACCAGCCCCAGGCTTACAGAATGGAATGAATGGACGTAGAGGTCTGGGATGGAACCCGCATAGAGGCACCTCAGTTACTACCCGTTTACTCAGGAAAAGGCAGGATATAAGGAAGATGCTCTGATGCCCTCGGCTACAAGTATTATTTGGAGAATTGAGATAAAAGTCTACATGATGAGTATAAGTCAAACTCTGATTTTCAGGGCAGTGGGGAATGTTCAGTTAAACTATGGATTAGATCAGTTTATATTACATTAAATCATGGAAGCAGTGATAAGTCTAAAGACTTGTATTGTCATTTTAAACTTTATTTTAAAATTAACATTAAACCACATGGATAAACATGTTATTAGAAGACCTGCTTTACTGAATAGATATTTGAAGTGTTTGTAGTTAGCCTATTAACTTTCATAGTCAAATGCTTGAAGTGATGAAAAACTTTTTTCACAAACACATACAAAAAGTCCCATTTGAAAATGAGGCTTTCTACCCAGATCCTATAGATGACCACACATTTCAAGTTTATCTGTGGTCCTAATTAATGGTGCTTGTAGCACACAACAGTATTCTATCCCGAGCTTCAAAATTCCTGCAGCAGGAAATGCCTACCTAAGAATCTTAAAGACTTATAAGAAAGCAGAGGACTCAATTCCTAAGTACGTCTATAAAAGCCTTTATATTTATGTTCAAGAAAACAAAGAAGACAGCGTTCTAAGTAGCACATCAATAATGTCACTCACCTTAAAATAGTAAAATGAGTTATAGTATGTAACTAATTTTCTTATATATCTTTTGCTCAGGTCACCCTTCCTTGGAATGTCAGCACGACAAATTCCTGCAAATTCCTGATGCTGACAGTGTCTGCATTTGCATACAGTAAGCTTCCAAAGAGGTATATTTACCTGTTTTGACCCTCTGAATAGTCGATGGTTTCTGAGTTTATGACTCGGCACTATTGTTGCCAACTTCTAGAATCACACTATGATTCCACAGACACTTTTACCCAAAGTGCAGCTTCTTATTAACTTAAGGATGAAGGAAAGCAGTTCTAAGGCCTGGAATTAGTTTCTCTCTCCCAAAGTTGCTTTGTAAAAGTCTTTGGCCTTACTATTCCCCACCTGCCTTCTCTAAAATTGCCTGAATTTTAGGAAAATTTCCTTTGTAACTCTAAATTTCCTTTGTAACTCTCCTTTATAAGTCTACATTTCCTCTGTAACTCTTTATAATTCACAAACAAACAAAAACGATATCAAGTCCAGTGCAGTAGTGAAGAGAAGCGCTTTGAGATCTGGACTGGCCCTGGAGTTCTACCGAAGGCAACGTATCTGGGCCCCTTATGGGTTTCTGTTACATAAGTCCCAGATATAATCCTGCCTACAATCACATTTATTCTCCCTTTTCCAAGTCTTACTCATTAATTAATCCTCTACTTACTGAACAGATCTTTAAAGTCATTTAGAGTCTGATTCTAGAGGCATGTTGCTCAAACTTTAATAAGCATTGAATCACCTAGGGATTCTGTTTAAAAACAGATTCTAATCTAGTAGCTCTGGGATAGAGCCTGGGGTACTCCTGGGCAGTGGCAGTTAACGTACCAAAGATTTAGAGGAGTGCTACTCAAAATGTGTTCCACAAACATTTTCTAGGTAGAAGCCAGTCCACAAGGAAATAAGGAGCTTACTCCGGGATGTAAATCAATCAGGTCACTAAGATGACTTTTTCCTTTTCCTAGTGAGACTTTACCTATGAGGGAAGTAGTTCATTGACTTACATTCTGGCACAAGATCTTTAGTGTAGCACCTGTACATTTATAGCCAATTGATTTTTGACAAGGGTGCCAAGACAATTCAATGAGGAAGAGAAGAGTCTTTTCAAAAAATGGTGCTGGGACAACTGGATATCTATATGCAAAAGAATGAAGTTGGATTCCTACCTCACATCACAAACTGAAATTAACTCAGAATGGAACCGAGCAGAACCCTGTAGGCCCCGCCAACTACAAAATTGAGCAGTTAATGAGTAGGACAACAGAGTCACAGAGTCCGTGTCTGATGCACATTCCTGAGTTGTTTACAGATACTACAACTGCCACCAGAGGAACAAAGCTAACTGCATGATAACCAGGCCGTAGCCATGACATAAGCTGTACCATCTTGAGCAGTACTGAATCTGCGGCTAGCACACTTCCGAGAACTGGCCTCAAAGAGAATGGGATTAACATTACTGCTCATAATAATCTATATCTCTGTGGGCATCAAAATAATTGTAGCTTGTTCTGCCTGTAATATGTAAGCGGCCAACTAAAATTGTCAGCAAAGAGATGCTACAGACCCACGTTGACATCTTCCACTCTGAGAATACAGCACCCTATGTCAGCATGAAGAAGTTACAGAAGATAGACCTTCACCCCTAATCCCATAGAAATGGAATGATGTTAGACAGTGGGGATTTGAAAGCAGCTCTTTTGCCCCTTTCCTGTTTGTCTATTTCTGTTCCCCTCCAACCTTGAAAGAACCTAATTAACCTGTTGATTCTTTTCCTAGATAAAAAGAAGTAAGAATGAAGAATTAAGTAAAGAATGACCAGCTCTTTACCCCCAACAGTCCCCTTAGCAATCCTGCAGGCAAGATAACATCTGAAGAGACAGTCAGCCAGCCTGCATGCAATGGAGAATGATGCAGAACCCAACCTCCTGCCTCGATGATTCACTGAGATTCTTCCCCTCACCATTTTCTCTTTAAAAACCCTCACGGGGACTTCCCTGGCGGCGCAATGGTTAAGAATCCACCTGCCAGTGCAGGGGACACGGGTTCGAGCCCTGGACCGGGAAGATCCCACATGCTGTGGAGCAACTAAGCCCACGTGCCACAACTTCTGAGCCTGTGCTCTAGAGTCCGCGAGCCACAACTATTGAGCCTGCGTGCTGCAACTACTGAAGCCCACGTGCCTAGAGCCCATGCTCCGCAACAAAAGAAGCCACTGCAATGAGAAGCCCATGCACCGCAATGAAGAGTAGCCCCCGCTCACTGCAACAAGAGAAAGCCCACGCTCAGCGACAAAGACCCAACGCAGCCAAAAAAAAAAACTGCCATGGCTGAGCAGAATCTTCGGAGTTGCCCTCGGGACATGAGTCCACCTTCTCCCCAGATTGCTGGCTTTTTCTGATTAAAGCACCTTCCCTTTCTATTGACACTTGCCTCTTGATTATTGGCTTTTGAGCAGTGAGCAGCTGAACTTGAGTTCAGTAACAAAAATGGACCACAAATCTAAAAACTCCTCAAAGAAAATACATATGCGAATCTTCATGATGTTGGATTAGGCAATGGTTCTTAGATATGACACCTAAAGCACAAGCAGTCAAAGAAAAAATAAACTTCACTTCATCAAAATTAAAAACTTCTGTGCTTCAAAGGACACTATCAAGAAAGTGAAAAGAAACTGCAAAGAATGATCTGCAAATCATACATCTGATAAGAATCCAGTATCCATGGGAATTCCCTGGAGGTCCAGTGGTTAGGATTCCGTGCTTCCACTGCAGGGGGCATGGGTTCGATCCCTGGTCAGGGAACCAAAATCCCACAAGCCACGTGGCGTGGCCAAAAAAAAGAATCCAACGTCCAGTCTATATAAAGAACTCTTAAAACTCAACAATAAAAAGACAACCCAATGTAAAAATTGGCAAAGGATCAGAATAGACATTCTTCCAAAGAGCATATGATAAACACATGGAAAGATGCTCAACACCATTAATCACCAGGAAAATGCAAATCAAAACCATAATGAGATTATCACTTCATAACCACTGGAATGGCTATAATCAAAAAAAGAAACAATAAAAAAACGTCAGCAAGTATACAGAGATTGGAACCTTCATACACTGCTGGTAGGAATGTAAATAGTGCAGCTTCTATAGAAAATAGTTCGGCATTTTCTCAAAAAGTAGTTACCATCTTACCTTGCAATTTCACCCCTAAATATATACCCAAGAGAAATGAAACATTATTTTCACAAAACCTTGTACACAGATGTCTGTAACAGCATTATTCATAGTAGCCAAAGAGTGAAAAAAAAAACCCCAAATGTCCATGAGGATAAACAAAATGCGGTATATCCAGACAATGGAACATTATGCAGCCATGAAAAGGAATAAGTACTCATACATGCTACAACATGGATAAACCTCGAAAATATTATGCTAAGTGAAAGATGTCAGACACAAGAGCTTACTGTATGAGCCCATTTATAAGAAATGTCCAGAATAGGCAACAGAAAGCAGATTAATGGTTGCCAGGGACTGGGGCAAGGGAGGAGGTGGAGTGACTGCTAATGGGTGTGAGGTTTCATTTTGGGGTGATGAAAGAAATATTCTGGAATTTGATAAATGATGATGGGTGGATGACCTTGTGAATAAAAAAATCACTGAATTATGTTTAAATTATATTTATATTTAAAAGGATGAACCTTATCTCAATTTATGAAGAAAAGTAGTATGACAAGCTGGGGGGAAAATAACATAAACAAACACACAAGGGGGAAAAAGAAAAAGAAAATAAGATCCTTTGAGTAGCACTGATCTAGAGCAGCCAGGCAGCCCATGGTGAGTCCCTGCTATATAGCCTTTTGACAAGAAGTTTGCTTAGATTAATGTCATTCCCTTGGGCCCTCAGCCCATCTGCAGGCAGCCCTTTCTGTTGATCTCCTTTCCATCCAGCTAAAAACTTCCACCTCCTGATTCTAGACTGCCCTCTTCAGAAAAAAATAAGCCTAGTCTATTTTTTCACTTTCCAAACAACTGAAATATTATTATTTAGACTCTAAGTTCTTTCTTCTCTGGGTTAAACATACCCACTTTCTTTGACATGGTTTTTAGTCACACCACCATTTTGGTTGCTCCCACGTTTAAACGCTTTGCTTTGTCGATGTCTTTTTTGTAAGAATGGCCCCAGAAAATGAATGAAATACTCCAGGCCTGGTCTGGCTCCTGCAGAGCAGGCCACTATCACCTTCTATTAATTCAGCTAAAAATTACATTCTTTTTTCTTTTGGCAGCCACATCATACTACACACTCATATCAAGTTAACTGACCACTAAAATACTTAAGTCTTTTTCTACTTGTGCTGCTTTTAATCTCTACCTTCCCAGAACTGTGCTTATAAAGTTGATTAGAAGAAAATAAAAATCCAAGCATGTGACCTTACCTTGCTATTTCATCTCATTAGAATCAGTCCATTGCTCTAATTTTAAGGATCATTTTGGATCCTGATTCTATCATCTAATGCAGTTGTTATATCTTCCAACTTTATATTAGGCACATAAGAGATAAATGTGTCTTCTATTTCTTTAACCAAGTTGCTTATTAAATGTAAAATAACATAAGGTTAACAGTAAGCGGCAGTGCTTTTTTCTTAGAAAGTTCCCTCCAAATTAATAGCAAATCACTGATCAGAAACCATTATAAACAGTAGCAATTACACCTAGCATCCAGCCTAGACTCTCCATCTTGCTCACAGATCTCTGGTGAGTGCCCTTACCCAAATGATACAGTCCATAGTCACTGGATCTACAGTCCACAGTCACTGGATCTATGGTACTCCCCTGAGCTCCCTATCCACAAACCTGCCCAAGAGAGGACATGATGTTGATAGGACATGGCTTGTTCCTACTCAACCTGAAGTCTCTTTGGATCCCTGCTCACTCATCTAAGTGACTATAAAACAGCTTAAAATTTAATTAAAAAAATAAGTAACATGTTAACATTCGAAAAGCAAAACATAGTAGACAAGTATTTTCAACTCCAGTCATCATCCCCTATAGGGAACCCTCCCTCTTTCTCCCCCTTCTGCCTTTCCTCTTTCTCTCTCTCATCCTGCCAATGCTTTTTCAAGCAAATTCAAATAATATGTATTATATACACATAACTCTTACAATCTCTGAGAGGTAGGGCTGGGGTTATGGCCTCTATATGACAGAAGTCTGAGCCTAGCACGGGTTAAAAACATTGCACAGGGACTTCTGATTAAAAATAGTAGCAAATTGTTTTTAAAAAGTAAGTCGAGGGCTTCCCTGGTGGCGCAGTGGTTGAGAGTCCGCCTGCCGATGCAGGGGACACGGGTTCGTGCCCCGGTCTGGGAGGATCCCACATGCTGCGGAGCGGCTGGGCCCGTGAGCCATGGCCGCTGAGCCTGCGCGTCCAGAGCCTGTGCTCCGCAACGGGAGAGGTCACAACAGTGAGAGGCCCGTGTACCGCAAAAAAAAAAAAAAAAAAAAAGTAAGTTGGATACATGCATTTATCTCTGCTTCCTTCAAAAGCCTTACTAAATGATGTAAAGTGTTTATTTTTTAAAAGGCATAAACAGAAAACTTCTGCTTCCGGGAAGATGAAATAGATGTACTTTTCCTATTCCTCCTGCTAAGTATACCTGAATACTTTGTACGTTATACATAAAAGAGACATAATAATGAGTATCTGAAATGTGAGTAGAAGAAGGCAGACTGGCTAGGAACTTTGGGACCCAAGGAACAACATGGTGGTGAGCTGTCTGGGTTTTCTTTTTGCCTCATGTTTCCCAGACCGAAAACTGAAGAAGCCAGCAAACTGAAAACACCAATGGGTGCAGACAAAAACACAAAAAAGCCCAATGAAAGCCTGCTCTCTCCAGTCAGACCCAGAAAAGGGGCAACCCAGTAAGACAGAACCCATAGAAAATAACTGCTCTATTCCAGCCAAAAACCACAGAAAAAACCTGCAGCTCCACCCCAGTCACAGCAGCAAAGGCCAAGTGGAGAGCCTAGACTTCCATTCTCATGAGTCTGCAACAAATCACTCCAACCTACCCTTCAGGGTGGGGAACGTCAGAGACGGCTGAGTAGGGAGTCAAGACCTTCATCTCTGAGGTACCGTGAGAGAAGGTCAAGTGGAGAGTCAAGACTTCCACAACCACCAAGTGGTAACAAGGCCAACTCCCACCACCATGGTGTCAACTGGAGCCATGTGGGGAGCAGCACCTTCCCTACTTCCCAGCCAGGGAAGGATCAGTGGAAGCCTAACGGGAAACTGGAATTTTCACCCCAATACAGTAATAATGAGAAGGTGAACTTTCACCTTCTGGGGTAAAAACAGAGGCCCTATGGAAACCTGAACTTCTATCCCCACCTAGTAGTAACAAGAGGGCATTCCCCAAACCCATCAATCCCCTGCCAGAGCAGAAAACAGTTAAAACAGAAGGTTTACATAAGATCCAGAATCTATAACACAATATGAAAGTGTTGATATAGTTCATCAGACCAAGAACTAGGAAGAACTCAAACTACACAGAAAAAAACCCAGCAATTGATAGACGCCAAAATGAAGATGACGAAAAAGACAGAATCATCCAGCTATGATTTTAAAGCAGTCGTGACAAAAAATGCTTAAACCAGCAATTACGGTGATGCTTGAGATAAATGAACAAATAGAAAGCCTCAGCAGAGAAACAGGAAGTGTCATCAAAAACCCAGAAAACCTAAAGAAGAACCAAATGGAAATTTTTGAACTGAAAATACAATAACGGAAGTAACAAGTACAATGGATGGGCTCATCAGCAGAATGGAAGGGACAAAGGAAAGAACCAGTGAACGGAAAGACAAAACAATAGGAATTACCCAGTATGAACCAAAGATAGCAAATAGGTTAAAGGGGAAAAAAAGGACAAAACTAATATGCATAAGTCCATACTGATATAAATAAATGACTGAATAAATAAACAAGTGAGGGAGAAGTGCAGTCACGTTAGAGAAGGAAGTTAAAGGCAAACAGATCAGAAAGGAAAAAATAAAACTGCCTCTATTTGCAGATGACATGGTGGTCTATATAGAACATCTTAAAGAATCGAGAAAAAAATTCCCAGAACTAGTAAACAAGGTCAGCAAGGTTATAAGATACAAAATAAACACAGAAAAATCAAGTGATTTTCTACATCCCAGCAATAAAAATATGGGCACCAAAATTAATTACCCAATACCATTTATAATCACTCAAAACAAAAACAAAAACCTAGATATAAATCTGAGAACAAGTACAAGGACATTATGCTGAAAACTACACAATGCTGATGAAAGAAATCAAAGATGAAAATAAATGCAGAGAGGTGCCATGTTCATTTATTGGAAGACTAAACAGAGAAAAGAGGCCATTTCTCCCCAAACTGATATAACAGTTTAATGAAATTCCTACCAAAATTATAGCAAGACATTCTGTAGATATAGATAAGATTATTCTAAAATTTATATGAAAAGACAAAAGAACTAGAATAGTTAAAAAAAAAAGTTTGGGAAAAAAAAGAAGTAGGAGGAATCAGCCTGATTTCAAGACATTATAAAGCTACAGTAATCAAGGCTGTGTGGTGTTGGTAGAGGGATAGACACATACATTAATGGGATAGAACAGAGAATAGAGAGAGGTCTGGAGATCAACCGTCACAAATAGGCCCAACTGATTTTTGACAAAAATATTCAACAGAGGAAAGATAGCCTTTTCAACAAATGGACGCCCACAAGAAACAAAATGTTCTTCACCTGAAGTCTCATGCCTTATATAAAGTTAACTCAAAATGGGTCACAGACTTAAATGCAAAATGTAAAACTTATAGAAAAAAAAAATAAGAGAAAATCTTTGGAATGGAGAGCTAGGCAAAGAGTTCTTAGAAATGACACCAAAAACACAATTCACAAAAGGAAAAACTAATAAACTGGATTTCATCAAAATCCAAAACAAAACAAAACAAAACCAACAAGAAGATCTTAGAAATTAACCTGATATATAAAAAATTCAACAGGATGGTTGAATATAAAGCTGAGAAAACCTGCTGGAATGTAGAGGGAAAAGACAAAGACATGAAAAAAAAAGGAAGAAAACAAAAAATTAGAAAATCAGTTCAGGATAACTAACATCCAAATACTGATAGTGAAGGAAGACAGAAAAGGAAATCATCAAATGAGACAAACTAAAATTCCCCCCACATAAGGATACGAGTTTCTAGATTAAATGAGACCACCAAACAACTAAAATAAATAAGAAATGCACACACCAAGGTATATATCATCAACAAATTTCATAACACTGTAAACAAAGAAGAATTTATAAACTTCTGGGGAGAAAAAATGGGTCGCAGCCAAAAGACCAGGTATTAGAATGACTTCGGACTTCCCAAAGCTCAACAATGAAAGCTAAAATACAGTAGAGCAACGCTTTCACGTATCTAATGAACTGATTTCCAATCCAGAATTTTATATGCAAACTATCACATGTGTGAATGTAAAACGAAGACATTTCCAGACCTGCAAGTTCTCAAAAATTTACCTACCACACATCAGGAAGCTCCTGGAGGACAAGTTCCACCAAAAGGAGAAAGCAGAGCAAAAAGAGGAGTCAACAAATCTAACGAGAAAGAGAAGCAAAGAGAATAGCTAGAAAATTCCACGATAAGAAGTAAATGAGGCCTAGAGAGCAACCAACCTATATTCCCTCAAGTCCAAAGACTGAGAGAGATTTCTTCAAGAAGATAAAACAGACAGAATACTAACTGTGTTCAAAAGTATTTTTAAAATGATTTAAACAACCTGGGGAGAGTTTGAAATTAAGTTGCACAAAAGTACACAGAAAACTAAGATTTAAAAAACCTAAAAGACAAGATGATTATTAATTCCAGTGAAAAGAGAATTATGTAAGAAAGGAATAGTAATCAGAGTCCAATTAGAAGATTTAGCAAAAATAACGTTTTCTTACATGATAATGTAAAAACTAATACTAATATAACTAACATACTGCCAAACATACTGCTATTGTGGCAGAATGAGAGATGAGAAGAATGCAAGTATTTAGAGTGAAGGGCATGCAGGCGATGAAAGAGAGTTAACTTTTTACTTTCCATAGTATGTAATGCCTAAAATGGAGGGGGGAAAAAAGAATTAGCAATATCAGCCTGCTATTTAGAAATATATCAAATGAATCCACTAAAAGTGGTGGCCTCTGGGACCTTGCAATGGCATAGGAGGCCCCCTCAGGGAATTGCTTGATGTTTTTTGTAATAAGCTTAGTTCAACTATTTGGGTATTTAAGTTTTGAAAAAACAAATTAAAAAACAAAACTCTCGCAGCTAATACATGGCTGGGCCAGAACTTGAATCATGTAATTTAATTCCTAATCAGGTCCATTAATTTGTGAGGTCCAAAGGGGCCCGCATCTTCTTAGCTCCTTTACTCCAGCACCTGCCCAGCACAAAGAAAGCCCTCCAAAAACGTTTCTGAATGAGTGGGAGAAAGTTAAAGAGTGGGATTACTCTTCTAACACCAGAAAATGAATGAGAAACGCACATCAGGCAGAGGAAAGAGCAGAAGCAAAGAGAGCAAATGGAGTGTGAGAGCTGAGCAAGGAAGAGGCAAGGTGGGAGGAGAAGGAGGAACAGCATCCCGAAAACACTGGGTGGAGGAAGGGAAATACAGTGAGCACAGCTGTTTGCAGCTGAGTGGCAGGGGAGAGGGAGGACGCTGGTGCCTTGCAGACAGTTCCACGTGGCCCTGGCTGTATGTATATAAGCCTTGGGGATTTTTTGTCTGTTTTGCAATGATGACAGCGACACTTATTTCTACCAACAGTTCCTTCCCAAACAGTTGCAGCCTTCTGGAATCTACATAGTACCAGGCTCTCTAAAATCCTAAGTTGTACAACTTGTTACTCTAAGTAGCCACTGAAAGGGCAACCCCACCAGGGCAAGCAAAGCCTGGTGGAATCCCTACAATGCCACCCTCACCATTTTTTGGGCCTCTCTCTGCTCTTAGCAGGAGCACTGGGAAAGAGGGGGCGGGGAGGGGGATGAATTGGGAGATTGGAATTGACATACATATATGCTAATATGTATAAAATAGATAACTCATAAGAACCTACTGTATAAATAAATAAAATTAAATTAAAAAAAAAAAACAAGAGCGGGGCTTCCCTGGTGGCGCAGTGGTTGAGAGTCCGCCTGCCGATGCAGGGGACACGGGTTCGTGCCCCGGTCTGGGAGGATCCCACATGCTGCGGAGCGGCTGGGCCCGTGAGCCATGGCCGCTGAGCCTGCGCGTCCGGAGCCTGTGCTCTGCGACGGGAGAGGCCACAGCAGTGAGAGGCCCGCGTACCGCAAAAAAAAAAAAAAACAACAAAAAACCCAAGAGTATTAAAATGTAGGGCACAAAGGAGTCATCACCTCTAGGTGAACATCTGCATCTGCTATGACCATTATTCATATATTCATTTCATCCAAAGTTTAAGTATTTACTTTATGTCAGGTAGTGTACTGGAATACAAAGTTTCTGATTTTAAATAACTTACTTTCTAAAGGCAGCATCACTTATAAAGTAACAAGGTAAGCAATAAAATTGGCATAAAGAAAAGTACTGTGGAAACACAAAGACTATCCAAATTTCTTAAATGTATAATGTCAAACAGAAGTGAAAGAAAGAGACAACTCCAACAAATTCCCATATCCCCATCACCCTGCTTATACAGTAATCAACTCATCGCCAATCTTGTTTCTCTTCTAAATCCACTCGTTTAATTTCAAGAAATCATATTATTTCATCCACAAATATTTCATCATATATCTAACAGAGAGGGTCTCTTTCTTTAAACACAATATGAACCTAAATCTTGAAAGCTTATTAAGTTTTTAAGATGTGAGATATAATTAATATATAATAAAATGCACAGATCTGAAGGTGTCCAACTGAGTTCAGACAATGGTGTAGCCATAACCACTACCCAAAACAAGATACAGAACAATTTCCATGGCCTAGGAAGTTCCCACATACCCCTTTCTAGTGAATTTTCCACACCCAGACGACCACTTTCTGATCTCTATTACCACAGATCACTTTTGCTTGTTCTTAGACTTCTTTTATATATGGGATCACAGAGTATTGTATGAGTAAGCAGTTTCTAGGCGAAAAAAAAAAAAAAAAGGGAAAAGCATTCTGGGGGAAAGAACTACATTTACGTAATATAAAGGTATGGAAGGATATGTTCATGGAATGCTGAAGGGCTTGAGAGGGTTGAAAACTAGGACTGGTAGCTGATAGATGATAAGATGGAAAGAGGAGGTTTGTTGGGAAGCTAGGATCTCCATAGTTAATTCTGGGAACGAAGTTGTTAAGTAAATTTTTTCCAATGCCTCAAACTATTTCTCTGACCTGAAAATTGGTCGGTTCTCTCACTATGCTCCTTTCTCCTCAACTCTCTAGCTAAGAGTGACCAAGGCAGGAGCAGCGCCCTACACCCCATGGCTGTTCCCTCCCATTTTGTGCAAGGCCTCTCTGCCATCTCAGGGAAGGGAAGAAGCCCCCCACTGGCTTTCTTATGAGAGGGCACAGTCCCTCTCCCCATTTTAAACAAGCAGTCCCAAGTCTGAGGGGCAGCCTTACCATTATCTGTATTTCTCTCTTGCACACCTGGAGATCATGCTCATTGTTGACAAACATGCGTTTCAAGGCACATTTCATCCCATTGCTTGTCCTCACCAGAAACACGATAGCAAATCCACCTGTGAGAGAAACACACATACAAGCTCTTTTGAGTCATGTTTAAAAAGTCAATCAAATGACCATGGTGGCTGTAGTTTGCTGATGTCACTGTTAATGGTACTGATATCATCAGCTAGGCCTAGGGCTGGCCTGGCATAGAAAGCATTCTTAAGATTCTGGGGACTCAAAGGTATCACATGTGGGATTGGGTAGCAAGTCAGAAAAATTGTTCCTCCAGCTTGCAAGGCAGAAATAGAGGCACATGTAGAGAACAAATGTATGGACACCAGCGGGGAAATGGGCGGGGGAGGTGGTGGTGGGATGAACTGGGAGATTGGGATTGACATATATACACTAATATGTATAAAGTAGATAACTAATAAGAACCTGCTGTATAAAAAATAAATAAAATTCAAAAAAAAAGGATATGAGGTCATTTAAGTAAAAAAAAAAAAAAAAGAAAAATTGTTCCTAAACGTCTATCTAAAAAAAAACAGGAAGAACAGTAATTATCTTCCAAAGAAACTACAGATAAACAGATGAATGAACGGATGAAAAAAAAGAACCAACTACATTCCAACTGCTATCCTAGGCACTTTGAGCTCTTGTTTAATTCATACCACAATCCTGTGAGGCTGGGTGATATTTTTTCCCTTAAGACAACAATTACTAGCTGAAGAAAACAGAGGCTCAAAGAGATTAGATTCAACCAAGGACTTCTTTAAAAAAACATAAGTCCAACACTTAAAGAGAGGCTCGGAAATTATTTCAATAATTGCTCTATGAATAGTTGGCAATTAATTTCAAGAATCTCCTTCTCTTCCTTTTTTCTCATCCTTCCTCACCCCATCCCCCAACTCAAATCAACAATACACTCTGAGGATTCCTCCTGCCCTCCCTACCTCATGGGCTGTTGAGAAGACACAGACATAGTTAGGAAAGTACTATTCTACAACACAGCAGACACCACGCAAGTATGACGATTACTGGGCAGAGTTTTTAATGTCTGCACTAACCCTTCTCTAAAAGACAGTTCATAATTCATTAAGTTACTGTAACTCCAAAAGAAATTCTTCAGTGCTCTGAATTGGTTATACCTTAGCGTTCCACAAATTCTTAGAGCTCCTAACCTTGACCTCACTCCCCAAACACTGTATGAGGCGTTCAGTGCCACTGTTAAGAGGGTTTTGGGTAGATAATGTGCAGCAAAGGTATCAAAGTTGAAGGCTTTGGGATAAGCAGCAGTTATATCAGACACTTAGTCCATCTGCCTGCTCACACACCTGCATAATTTAGCTTGAACTATCCTGCGCACTGACCCTGGGTAGTGAAAAAAATTGCTAGGCTATTCTTTGCACGGAGATGATGTCTAATTGGATGGAGCCGAACAGAGACAAGTCAGCAGTACAGGAAGTTGAGCTGAGGTCATGGCATAGTACTGGGGCAAGCAGCCACGTGCAAAATTGATACAAGGTAATTAGCAGTGATTATAGAGACCTCAGGCCTGAGATATAAGACTTGGGTCCCAATCATTCCACTCTAAATCCTCTGAGACCCAGCAGCCTTCCAGTACCTGTCTGTTGATGTTCAAGATATTTCCTGTTGTATCTTTAAAATAACTGTTCTTTTTCAAATTAACTTGAGCCAGATTCTGTACCATGCAACCAAAGACAGCTTTAATCATAAAGCACTGTTGCATGTTTTCATAAAATACACACATAATTCTGTGTTAAAAAAATTGTTTAATGGGCTCAAATGTTCCAAAAGTGCATTTTGATAATGATTTATCAAAGACTGCATGCTTGTATATTTCCTGTCCTTGTGCTCTTCAGTACTCAGATAAACAGTAAAGTTCACCATACAATCTTTCATTTCAGCTGTCATGTCTCTAAGTTTTGTACCTCAATAACATTTTCTTGTAATACTTTAAAGTCCACTCATACTGCTCAACTGTCAATTTAACTCTACAATTTTGAGTATTTACTATAGAAGATTTTTAAAATCCTAGCATGCATTGACAACTAGAGGTCTAATTACACATGCAAAAAAAACCTCCTCAATTCTAAGATGCATATTTTTTACATTTTAATTTTTAGGATATCAGAATTTTCTTGTAATAAATATGTACATTTAATGCAGTAGTATTTGTCTTCCTTTCCCCCCCGCCAAAAGCCATTAAATTCATGATGTGTCTTAGCAATTAAAATTGGGGAAAATGAAAAAAATAAAATAAAATTGGGGAAAATGATAGTATAAATTTTAAAATTTCTATGTATAGTCATAATTGTTTTGTGAATAATACAAGAGGGTTTTCATTTTACAGATAGTTTGAATTAAAAAAAAAATCACAGAACTACAGACTTTGCACCAGTAGTGTTTCGAGAGAGCCTTAGTCCAAGCAGTTTGCTTTGTCGGGGAAGGAAACAAGTGAGGCTTAGGATCCCATGGCTAGTTATGGGCAGAACCTGGACCAGTTTCACTGTCCTGATTATCTAAAAAATGTTCTTTCCACTTCACTTACCTTAGTGAAAATTATGCAATACTCATTTAGAGAATAAGGACACACCTGACAGTCCTGCAGAACAAAAGCTGGGAATGACTAGTTCCTGCAGTTCTGTGATGCATGGCACCACTAAAGAATGAGGCAAGTCTTTAGAAGCAGGTTGGTGATGCGGCAACTTGAGATAACTGCCACCAGATGGGAGCAGTCAGCTTTCTTTGCCAGGTAGCAAGATGACCTTTCCAGGCCAGACTGAAGAAACGGGTCAGAGGCCTACCACATGATCCAGTCAAGGACAACTGGTTGAGAAGAGCCAGCCCAGATCCTCAAAGCCTATGACCAACATAAATCTAAAGACAACGCAATGAACCACTATGCTTTACATAGACAGAACCACGTTTTAGGCATCTATGCCTATAAAAGGGCTTATTTGCAGGTGAGAAGCATTTAAATCAGGGCTTCTTGATCATGAGATCAAAAATTGAAGCCTGAAAGGATTTGTCCCTTTAAAGATGTTAACCACTTACACCGTGTAGTTGACCAAACAGAGTGTAAATTTAAGGTAGGGGGCACAGAGCACGACTCGAGACACTTCTCCACCACAGGCCCACATCCACCACACAGATCAGGGTAATAAGATTCTCAGCCGCAGCTAAAGAGGGTGCGGGGATTACAGAAGGCAGCTGTAAGACTTCAAGAGAGGTGCATACCTTAATGGCTTTTTTGTTTGTTTTTTCTTTTAATTTGCGGTATGCAGGCCTCTCACTGTTGTGGCCTCTCTCGTTGTGGAGCACAGGCTCTGGACACGCAATCCCAGCGGCCATGGCTCACAGGCCCAGCCACTCCACGGCATGTGGGGTCTTCCCGGACTGGGGCACGAATCCGTGTCCCCTGCATCGGCAGGCGGACTCTCAACCACTGCGCCACCAGGGAAGCCCCTCATTGTAGTTTTGATTTGCATTTCTCTAATGATTAATGATGTTGAGCGTTCTTTCATGTGTTTGTTGGCAGACTGTATATCTTCTTTGGAGAAATGTCTATTTAGGTCTTCTGCCCATTTTTGGATTGGGTTGTTTTTTTGTTATTGAGCTGCTTGTAAATTTTGGAGATTAATCCTTTGTCAGTTGCTTCATTTGCAAATATTTTCTCCCATTCTGAGGGTTGTCTTTTGGTCTTGTTTATGGTTTCCTTTGCTGTGCAAAAGCTTTGAAGTTTCATTAGGTCCCATTTGTTTATTTTTGTTTTTATTTCCATTTCTCTAGGAGGTGGGTCAAAAAGGATCTTGCTGTGATTTATGTCATAGCGTGTTCTGCCTATGTTTTTCCTCTAAGAGTTTGATAGTTTCTGTCCTTACATTTAGGTCTTTAATCCATTTTGAGCTTATTTTTGTGTATGGTGTTAGGGAGTGTTCTAATCTCATACTTTTACATGTACCTGTCCAGTTTTCCCAGCACCACTTATTGAAGAGGCTGTCCTTTCTCCACTGTACATTTTTGCCTCCTTTATCAAAGATAAGGTGACCATATGTGCGTGGGTTTATCTCTGGGCTTTCTATCCTGTTCCATTGATCTATGTTTCTGTTTTTGTGCCAGTACCATACTGTCTTGATTACTGTAGCTTTGTAGTATAGTCTGAAGTCAGGGAGCCTGATTTCTCCAGCTCCGTTTTTCATTCTCAAGATTGCTTTGGCTATTCGGGGTCTTTTGTGTTTCCATACAAATTGTGAAATTTTTGGTTCTAGGTCTGTGAAAAATGCCAGTGGTAGCTTTTAATTGTGGTTTTAATTTGCATTTCCCAATAGATCCTTCCTCATTTAAACTCTTAGGATTACCTGCTTTCCACTTTACTGATAAAAGGCTTTAGTAAGCATAGGATCATGTAGTCACCAATGAAATTACTGAGATAACTTGGACTTCTACCTCTCAAGCAAAGATGACAGAAATGCCTAGTTCTATCCTGGGAGAAAAAGGCAGGTAAGAATTTGTAATACATAGTGGGGGGGGTTATATAATTTCTAAAATCTCAACTCTGACATCAGCAAGAGATCATGGTCATCAACATCATTATCTTGACTGAGATCTTTTAAACACAACGTCTTCAAGGAGCCTGGCCATGAATATTCAACACTGGCAACGGGGCTTTTGAAGTAAGTGTAGTACCTCTCCTGGCTTAATCTCAAATACGGAATCATGCTAGCTGGTACCAGGCCTTGGGGGCTGTTCTGAATGAATCAAGACACCAGTGACTCCACTTAGCAAGGACGAGTGAGGGATCAGGGTGAGGGAAGGTGATAAGGAAGAGAAGGAAAACACCAAACTGATGATCTGAGCAGTGACATGCACGGAGATGGGAAACAGGTGGGCAGACAATGAGAATGATGAGACCATGAGACAAAGCCCATCCTGGTGCTGAAACAGCGTTTCTGGATTTGCTGCCAAAGAGGTTTTTGGTGGATATTTAAAAATCGGGCCTAGAGTCGGGGCACTGAAACCTACTGCTTGCTTATTTCCTGCAGGTAAAAGGAAGTTCATTTCCTATCATAAGCCCCATCTACACCTTTAGGAATGGCTTCCACTTGTGTGAGATGAAAGCAGACAAACGAAAGTGAGAAAACAAAACGAAGTGAGGAAAACTTCACACTCTGTTCGTGTCCTCCACTTCTCCACCCTACAAATTCTGCGTTTCTCTTTCAAAATAAGGTTTACCCTGATGAATGCTGTTTACTTAATGCAGTTTCTCTTGGAATTACTTGAGGAAGAGAAAACTAGAATAAAACAGCCTCCTGAATCTTAACTAAAGAATCAGAGAGAGAACCCAGTTAAAGTGGGATGTATCTGGGAGATGTAAAAGAAAGGGCAACACTGGATGAGTTACTGGATCTCTTTGGTCTCCATTTCCTCAACTGCAGAAATTAAGGCAAAATGAGTGGTATTTAAATGAACGGTTTCCTCAGAGACATAGGATTACAGGAGGTGCTGCAGTGGTCCCACGAGGGAAAGTGGCTCCACTTAAGAGTAGGGCTCTGCACACAGCTTCCTTTTATCTGCTTATTATTCATTCTGAAAAAGATGCTAGAAAAAAGGGGGGAAACTCTGCTTTAAAGGAGAAAAAAACCCAAAGAATATTCTGTAGCCCTATGTAAAAGTATTTTATAAAGAAAAAAGGACTACAGCACTGAAAGTCACGCAGACGGCCCTTACCTACTAGCCTACCACAGACACAAATGTGCACAGGCAGCCTGGGGGGCAGCGGGAGGCGGGGCCACCACGTCCACTTTACACTGAGACCGTGGAGTATTCCTTTAGAGTCCAACAGATGAGGTTCAAACCCCAGCTCAGGAAAGCCATGATCTCACTGAGGCCCTGTCCTCTCACCTGTCAAGGGCAGCTGAGAGCTACCTCTTAGCTTTGGGGAGGATTAAACGACAGGCAAAGCAACGAGCACATAGGTGGTATGTGATGAATATAGGTTCCCTCCTTACCTCCCCCCCACCAAAGTTCTTTGTATTTGTGTGATAGATATCTGACTTACCATAAAGTTCTAAATCTGGCGTATCTTCTTGAGATAAAGGGCATAAACTCAAATACCTACAGGGGCCAGACAGATCATCTAAGGGAGGGAAACAGTGCAGGTATAACAAAGTGTACAGAGGGAGTCTAATGATGGGAGATCACGGGGAGTAGTGAGACCGTGCAAACCAGAAAGTGCACGCCCTGCTCACGGGGCAGCCGCTCCTCAGTGAAGGCCAGTTGCTGCCATGGAGGAACGTGGGCTGAGGGTTGCCAAGTTTTTTGATTTCCAAGAGAAGCTAGATTTTTAGGAGAAATCTCCCGCTTTTTAAATCCCAGCTACAACTTTAGAAAAGCTCTTCACCCCTGTGCAAGTTAAGGACACCTATTTCCAGGCTTGGACTGAATGAGACAGCCCTGCCTCAACCTTTATGAGAGCCTTGTGAAGTAGCAGGACATGTACGACAATCTCTACTTGACTAGCTGGGAAACTGAGGCATGGAGAAAAGCCCAAGTGGCCTCCCTAGTACCGCCACCTAGAGGCAGGGCCAGGACTGAAAAACAGGCATACCAATTCCTGGCCCTGACCTTGGTCCATTCTCCCATGCTGCCGTCCCTCCCTCCCTCCCAGCAGCGGACCCTACAAGACACCTCCATTATCAGGGAAGGTTAGGGAAAAGACATGGTGAAAGCCAAGGGGCCTGTCCAAAGCTTGGCCTCCCTCACTGGCCCGGTGAGAGGGAGAACTTGAGTGCACTGTCTGCAATGTTTGTCAGCTCCCACGGGGAGTGACGACGAAGAGGCTGACAAACATCCATCCACAATTTATTCAAGACAACTTGGCCAGAAGTTTCAGAAGGAACAAAACTGTTCTAAACTCTAGAACAGATGGCAAGGAGCACAGCAAAGATTCTGCAGGAGAAAAGGTCAATTTGAAGCATTTGTCAACACATTTCAGTGGGGACTTGGGGTTTGTTTTTTAACATCAATCTCTCCTCACTTGCCTCAAATTAAAAATCACCACGTGCCAACTCTTTCTGGGGAACATGTCAAAGCAGTCCTATCCCCAGGCAGGAAGAACACCCAGATGGGAGATGACTTGAGGTACTCAACTTCCTCCCTCTCCATCGGGAGCTGTGGGCACAGAGTCAGCCACTGGCAAACTCTGGCAGTGATACCGAAACATCAACGGAACCCAATGAAGGCCACAGCCCTGGCTGAACACGGGACAGCTGGCAGGTGGCTCTTCCTTTCTAGGACTGCAACAACTAGGGAACATCTCCAGTTCATCTCCATTCTCTTTTGGCATGAGTCTTTAAAAATAATAATAATAATAATAATAGACATTTCCAGAGAAGGCACCTGCCTACCTGGAACAAAGGTTAGCGTTTAAGAAATCAAGTTGGCTCACACACACCAGTTGTGAATTACTGCACATAGAACCAGAGCACATTGGACCTGGCCTGTCATCAGCTGAGACCGACCAGAAGAGGGCCTTTCCCAGAGCCACCGGGCCCACCTTGTCTGAACTGTTTCCATGGGCTTGGCTGTCTAGCAAACATAGAGAGAAATGATGAGAGACATCAGCAGGGCCATATCCTTTGTTCACTGACATCCCCAGATCACACTGAGCCAACTTTCTCTTCTCTATTATTACAAGCCAGGGTGCTCTTATAAAAACAGAAATTGAATATCATTCTCCTGTTTGAAACTCCTCAGTGGCTTCTGGCTCCTTAGAAGGAAACTCCAAATGCTGGCACGGCCTGCAAGGCACCGCATGATAGGATGTGATCTCTCTCTCTCTCCAACCTCATTCTCACCACAGCCTCTCACTGCTCACTCTGTTCCAGCCACAATCGCCTTCTTTCTTCTTGATGTTGCTTGTGCCCCACACTACCTAAAGATTGCTGTGCATGCCTCTCCCTTTGCCCTATTCACCTCATTCTTGGCCTGACCAGCTTCTACGAGTCAGCCCTCAAGTTTCAGGCTACGTGTTACCGCCTTGGTTGAGCCTCCCCTGACTGCCCCTGGCCCCCACCCCCTCTTCCGATCAGGTTACATCCTTGTTTCGCACAGCACCCTCCTCTTTTCCTTCGGAATGTAGCAGGAGTATAATTAAATACTTAGGTAGGTAATTCCTGGTTTGATGCCTTCTTTCCCTGAACGCTGTAAACTGCACAAGGGCAAGGACAACGAATAACTCACTGTGGCCTGTGTCACGCAGCACAGTGGCCCCTGCATAAAAGATCCTCAAGTGCTTGCCTAGCACCCTAAGGAAACAAAAAAAAAAAAAAAAAAAAAATCCCACATCACATCAAACCAAACCAAACCAAACCACACTATATACAGTGCCAGCTTTTCAGAAGGTTAGAATCTAGTATGGGGTAGAAGGGACACTAATTGAAGAGGCAGCCCACCCCACAGAGAAAAACCCTGAGCGTGTGGCTCAGTACAGCAGAGGGTCATCTGAGACTAAGCCAACTGGACAGCATACTGGGGCAACACGCACGAGCTGCATCTTCACAGAAATCTCTGTGCTGTCGCAGAGTGGTACTTGTTCTGCCTGTGACCCCGTCTTTTAAAAAGAACACTTGAGCTGGAAATGAAACCCTCTTCAGTTGAGAAGGAAAAGAAATCAAACTCCCCCTTGCTCGGTGCTGCCTCATCCCTCACGTGAAGAAGCAGAGAGCCTCTCGGGCGTGAACTGTCTCAATCCCACCCCCAGCCCAAGCCACGGGTGCCAGCAATCTTCTAGTAAGTGGTGTGCAAACCAAGAGAGCAGCTGGGGTCAGCCAGAGGGCACGACATCCGTGCCCGGGTTCGTCACCGCCCGCCACAGACACTCAAGCTCCGGCTCGAATCATTTCCACCAACATTTGATGTGTGTTACTGGTCCACAGTCTCCAAAGGAGAACTGGGGTTTTGGCAAAGCCAAAGCTTGGCTGACGGTCTCTCAGGTTCCAAGTGCTAATTCCAGAACATTCCACTTTAACTTCATGCTTCAAAGCGTACTTCATGTTCTGCACTTTGCGCTTTTGTAGTAAGATCAGGTTAACCAGCTCTGTTCCAGAAACAGCATCCTGTTCCGGAAAAAGCATCCTGTTCCAGAAAGAGCGTTTTCTACTGTGGTGATTTGAGCTCAGAAGCCAGGTTAAGCTGTGTCTTCTGTTCTCCTGGGACATGCACTGACATCAGAGGTACATGACATAAAAGTTTTCAATTCTCTGTGTTTCACTAGAACTGATCTCCAGACACATGTGCTTTATCCAGGTCATCCTAATCTGCCTCGACCCTCCTAGTTATGAGGGACATGAGCCCTCATCCTGGGAAGCAGGGTGACGTTTCCTCAGCTCCCAACAGCTAATCACAGAGCATTCCAACCTAACTTCACACTAAAGCCTTTCCTCTGAGGTTCAGGATATCTGACTGTACTACCCATCACCGTCATGCGCCCACCCCTAGGTCGTGGCTCCTTACCCAGTACTTGTGCACCAGTTCACAATCTCCTCTCCACCCCAACTCTCACCATCACCCAAGTTGATTTCCCCAAGTCTTAACAATTCTATCCCCTAAACCTCTCTGGAATCCACACTTCTCTTCCATCCCTGATGCTCCTTCATATACTTCTCTTTTTTTTACTGGAACTAAAACAGAATCTTAAGTTTCCATGCCTTGGATCTCTTTCCATTCTAAAATTCATATCTAAAAACGCCTCTTAAAAGCATTCATTAACTCCCCAAAGCCAGAATAAAGACCAAATTCCTTAACACAGCAGTATGTTAAGAACCTTTATATTTTTCCCCATTTTATTGTGAGAAATTTCAAACACATAGCAAAATTGAAAAGACCATACTGCAAACATCCATATACTCACCACCTAGAGTCTACAATTATTAACATTTTGCTACACTTGTTTTATCACATATTTATCATCCATCTACACAAACATCAACTCATCTTATTTTTGATGCATTTCCAAGTAAGGTGCAGACCTCGGTGCACTTCACCCTAAACACGTCAGCATGCATCTCTTTAACTCGTATTCAGAATTCATGGTTCTTTTGTGGAGGTCGAGTAGAAATAAAATCTAGTTACAGTGAAATGTATAAATCTGAAGTGTATTACTGGATGAGTTTTGATAAACGCATACACTCGTGTAACCCAAACCCCTATCAAGATATAAAACCTTTCCATAAGCCAGAAAGTTCCCTCATACCCCTTTCCAGACAATCCCACTCTCATATCCCCCCTAGAGACAACCTCTGTTTTGATTTTTTAAATCTATTCCTAATTTTGCCAACTTTAAAACTTCATATAAATGGAACCATACAGTATGTGCTTTTTTGTGTAAGGATCTTTCCCTCATCATAATAGTTTATACTGTGGAGTGTGTCAGTAGTTTGTCACTTTTACTGCTGACCTGTTTATCCTCTCTCTTACAGATAAGACATTTGGGTTATTTCAAATTTGGAACTATTATGAACAAAGCTCTCTACGCGTTCTTGTACAAGTCTTTTTGTGTTCCATGTTTTTATTTCTCTTGGGTAAATACCTAATACTCAAGAGTGTGAGTGCTAGGCCACTGTATAGGTGTACGTTTAATTTTACAAGAAACTGCCAGACCTTTCCCCAAAGTGACTGTATCATTTTACACTCCCACCAACAACATATGCTCTAGACCTTTATTTTTATTTATTTATTTATTGCAGTACGCGGGCCTCTCACTGTTGTGGCCTCTCCCGCTGTGGAGCACAGGCTCCGGACGCGCAGGCTCAGCGGCCATGGCCCACGGGCCCAGCCGCTCCGCGGCATGTGGGATCCTCCCGGAACGGGGCACGAACCCGTGTCCCCTGCATCGGCAGGCGGACTCTCAACCACTGCGCCACCAGGGAAACCCTGATCTAGACCTTTATCATCTGAATACTTCCCTGTCCTCGCCCAGCTCTATCTCCCCATGCTCCCTCCTCTACCGCCAAGCTTTCAGAACTTTAACCTTTTTGCTGCATTTCATTCCCTCTGCCTCGAAGACCCTGACCCAATCCTCTGCTAGATAAAAGGAGTTGAAGATTGTTAAAATAACACCTCTTTCATGAAGTCTTTCTTCCCTTTCCCTGATAATCGCCGCCAGGCTTTCACATTATCACACATTTGGCCTGCACCTCTATTGTTGCACTCATCACAGTGCACTGTGACTCCCCCCCGCCATATGTTCATCTCCCCCTGCTACACAGGCTAAAGGAAAGAGGAAACCACTTTTTTCTGCCTTGGTAGAAATACTTGTTATGTTATCATAATACTTTATTATATACTATATGATACTTTATATTTTTTGCATAAAGTATACTATGTATACTTTGATGTTATCATTAAACACCAGTTTAAGGACTTTGAGTACTATGAAACCGTAAGGACAACATTCTACATTGCTCTCTGAGTCACCAAAGAAAATTAAAATGGCAAGAGGAGCTTCTTATTTCTCTTGGAGTCCTCAGGGCTAGCACGGTGTTTGGTACATAGTAGATGATTAATAGATGTTTCTTAAACTAATAGTAATCCAGTAATGTTGCTCCCCTGCTCAGAATACTCCTCTTGCCCCGACCACCTACAAGATAAAATCCCACCCCTAATGTGGCAGGCAAGTCCCAACAGAATCTGGAGCCCACACTGGCCCGGCCAGTGTCCTTCGGTGCCTCGGTGCTTTTTGCTTGTATTCTCTATCTGGAATGGCTGCCTTCTCTTTAAATAGTAAATGAGTAACTGTAAGTCCAAGTGTAGCTCAAACCAGGCCTCCTATGTGAACTCTGACCTAACAGAATGCCCATCCCTACTTTATTTTCTAACCCTGATGATTATCCCACTTGTCTGCATAGCAGTCTTTCCTGAGGACTATATTCTCTCAGAGGGCAAAGATTTTACTTTATTTTTATTCTTTGTAGGAAACACATTGGTCAAGCTTACCTTACCCTTCACCCCATGCTGAAATAATGATTAGATGCATTACATCAAGTGGCTCCCTTCTCCTGGCCATTGCTACGGGGACCAGGAGTGGGTAGCTGGCACACATTCTCTCTTGAGAATCCTAGTAACAACTCAGGAACCGGAAGTCAGACAGTGTAGGACAGCCATGCAGACCAGGCTGGTAGCTACTGTCAGTCACATCCATGCTCACAAAAAAGCAGAGAAGAGTGTTTTGCAAAAAAAGGCAAGATATCAGAGCAGACACTTGGAAGAAGCTGCAATTTGAGACTATGAGGCTCCAAGGGGAGAGAGACGGACAGAAGAGATACCTGATGACTTTGCAAGACTCACAAAATCTAGCTTCACTTCCTGCTGTTGGGTTCTGGAAGGTTCCCCTATATTTATTCAGTGCATTCCTTTTGACTTACTCTAATTTGAATTAAATTTCTGTTCCTTGAAACCCGATGACCCTAAGACACCTTGCACCAGTATGTTTATAAAATACATGAGCTCTGATATGATCTAAATTTTAATAGTTTTAACCATAAGCCTCGTTTAACAGAAAGCATCCAGAACAGTGTTAAAACAGCATATTAAAAATTGCACTTGAAGAGTGGGAATTTTTAAGTTAAAAATTAGATTTACATTAAAATAGAACCTGCATTAATATACAAAGATCTAAGGAAGATCTAAGGACTGATTTACCTGAGGATGATGGGATTTCAGTTGATTACTTTCTTCCTTATCCTTTTCTTTATTTTCCAAATTTTCTATAATGACCATATATTATCTTTCTTAAATTATAAAAAACAGACAAACAAAAAAACCCCTCCTTTTGTTGTTTATTTTTAAAGAAAAACCTGTCCTCCAAACCCTGGGAGGCGTATTGAGAAGGTAAGTCTCCAAAAAGGGCCAGGAAGGAGCACAGCAAGGTAGACCAATGCACAAAATTCCATGCAGAGAAAATTTCCCCTGCCTTTGGTGTAAAACCAGGGCTGGGACTGGGGTGAGGGGAGTAAGGCACATGTCTGGAGCACAAAATTTATGGGAGTGCCCCAAAACTCAGTAATCAAGATAAATAATATTTTAATATATTTTAAAATGAAAATTAATACAAAAAATCCACGATGAACAAATTTCATTTTTAAAATAAAGACAGGGCTTCCCTGGTGGCGCAGTGGTTGGGAGTCCGCCTGCTGTTGCGGGGGAAATGGGTTCGTGCCCCGGTCCGCGATGATCCCGCGTGCCGCGGAGCGGCTGGGCCCGTGGGCCGTGGCCGCTGGGCCTGCGCGTCCGGAGCCTGTGCTCCGCAATGGGAGAGGCCGCAGTGGTGAGAGGCCCGCGTACAGCAAAAAAAAATAAATAAAAATAAAAATAAATAAAATAAAATAAAATAAAGACAGGATCAGTACTGGTTTTTCGTTTTGCCTCAGGTTCCAATATGGCTGATCTTGTCTTTATTTAAAATTCTGATATTTTGTTCATCGTGGGTTTTTTGCATTAATTTGTTTCTATGCTTACTGTAATACTGACTGGCTAATTTCCTGGGAAATTTTCCCGACCCTCCAACACGGTCAGGGCAGTGAGGTGGAGCAGTGCCTGTGCAGCCTGATGGCAGCACTAAGCAGGTCCAAAAGGAGAAAGATGATGGCCTTGAGAGGTAAGTGGTCCTGAGAGGGGTCTAGAAAGCCCCACGTACACTCCCAGGTTTCCCCAGACCATGACTCTAGCCCAACCTCTCTTTTCAGTGACTTTCCATGATTAAAATATATGATATACAATGACTGACACCCACCAACTATAAAAGGAGCATTAGTCCTTAATAGAATACTATTTTTATTTTTATTTTTATTTTTGTGGTACGCGGGCCTCTCACTGTTGTGGCCTCTCCCGTTGCGGAGCACAGGCTCCGGACGCGTAGGCCCAGCGGCCATGGCTCACGGGCCCAGCTGCTCTGCGGCACGTGGGATCTTCCCAGTCCGGGGCACGAGCCCATGTCCCCTGCATCAGCAGGCAGACTCTCAACCACTGCGCCACCAGGGAAGCCCTAGAATACTATTTTTAAATATTTATATGTTAACAACTATGCTTGAGTTTCACGGCAGTATAAACACGATACAAACACAAAAGCAAGTGGATACCAGTTGAATTATAATAATCAGCTCAATTAACCATGCTTATGAGACGTTCTTCAAGGCCTGAGTTCACGTGGTGACTGACGTAGGCACATATGCCTAGAAAACAAAGGCCTCTGAGCTTAAGAGGTCAAGTCAATGATCACAGAAGCATCACCACCCTGGACTGCACGCTGAAAAATTGCTCTGTTGTTAACACTAAAGTAATCAGAATACAAAGAGAAAGAAACATACAATATAACACTCCACAGTATTAGGGCCACATGGCCTGTGCTCCATCCACCTTCACTTCTTCCAGCTACTTGATAGCACATCTGTTTAGGATACATCCAAAAATAGCACTATCAAGATTCAGCTCTGTGCCGAGCATTTTCACATGCATCCTCTAACTGCATCCTCGTGACAATCCTGTGAGGCAAGAATTAGTATACCCGTCATCCGATGGGGAAACCACTGGTTCACTCCGTAAGCAGCAGAACCCCAATAACCTGGGCCCGTGTCCAGTGCCCTGGATCTGTGCCTAGCAGGCTCATTTCCTAAAGCCCACCTACACAATATTCTTCTAAGGCTCCTCTAGCACATTCTACTGTGATTTTCTCATCGAATTACCCATCGTCCATTCAGAGACTCAAGTCCCATTTTACCAATAAGAAAAGTGAGCCAGAGCAAAGCAAAGAATTCACTGAACTTTCCATCACTGACCTCTGGCACCACGCATTTAGGGAGTGGGCTGCTGTGCTGTCCTGAGGAACCAGGCTACGCTGTAAAATGTACTCCCCCACCACGAGGGGGCAAAATGGTGCCCCAACACTCTTCCTACCGGGTTCCATTCTAGGTAACCCCCCCTCACCACCCCGTGACAGGGAGAGCTGAGTGACAATATGGGAGAGCGCCAAGTAACTACTGGGGCATCAGTTTTCAGCACATCTTCTACCTTCCAGCAAAGTGGAGGAGATCATTTCCCAGACCTGCCTGCAGGACCAGACTGTGGGAGGAATTTCAGCTACAAAGCTTGAGTTACAGTTCCTCCTTGCTGGCCCTAACCCGTATTCTCTTGCCCTCTGCAGTCACCCGAACAGTAGGAGGCAGGCTGCAATCTACACTGCGGCAGAAAGGAGGGCAGGTACTGATCCCCACCACATCTGTCCCCACAGGAGGTGTAAAGGACCCAGACCAAGTAGCCGCACATTTCAATGGGGCTTACATTTTAGGTCAGGGAGGCAGTGGGGATGGAGGAGACGGTATTCTTATTCTTAAATTCAAATTCTTGTCACCGTCCTTGGTTATCTCTTTCACCTTCATCTTCACTAAGGGGAACCGGGGAAATGGGTCTCAGCCGGAGGGGAAAGCCTGTGTGGAGGAGGAGGAAGGAGAACTCACTGCACTTGCATCCCACTCCCAGGGCTGTAAAAGGGAACACGGAAGCTTACCTCTTGGATTTCTAGCAGTAATTAATTATGGCAAGTCAAGGGTTTGGGATGAAGTGAAAACTAGTTAGCATTAGACAAAATCAGACCATACAGGCTATGTTAGCAAGAGTATGTGATGGAAGTGTGGGAACTTTTCAGTTTTCAGTGAAATTTTGAACACAAAGATGCCTTTAGGCTTTGCTCTGGATGCTGAATATTAAGAGATGCTGTCTGGTGTGAGCCTGCTTCAGTGCAATTAGTGATTCAATCCTAAAGAAACCTGAGAGTCCAATGCTAAGCACATCAACAACCTGGCTCAGACAAGAGTACAAATGCACTGAGATCCTGTTCCCGGGTGTAACACCTTCCCCCCAAATGCCCACGGATCTGTATAGCACAACTACCCACTTTTGTTTCTAAAATTATTCTCAGGGTCAAAAGCATCGTTTAAGGAAAATCTCAACACCAAAAGCCGTCACCTCCTCTCTTCCACCACCCCAACCTACCAACAGTTCCCAAGTCCTCAAAAGTCCTGAATCCACCCTGTGTCCCTCAACTTTCGCACCCCTCTCTCTTCTAAGTTCTCTATATCAGCCCCATCTTTGCCTCCATCCCCCTTCCTGTCTCTGGAGACAGCCACTCCCCCTTTAAGAACTTTACTCCAGAAACTATCCCTCCTCTCTTGTATTTTCAGTTGTTTCTCTCTACCACCTCACTCCCTCCAGTATTTAAACATGCTCCAAGTCTCGCTGATCTTAGAAAGAAAAAAGAGGAAAAACAACTCTTCACCCTTTTCTTGATCCAACTGGCTACCACCCCTTTCCTCTTCTCCACAACCAGGTATTGTTAATTGCCTATATTCTTCTCTCCCTCCACAGTCTACCTCCCAGTCATTCAGAAACCTCCTGGAATCTGGTTTCTGCCCTCTCCAACGCCTGCTCTGCACCTCAGTCCAGGACACTATTTTTCAGACGTTATCCCACCTGACTGCCCTGCATACTTTTCACTGGTGACAGTCTTGAATCCAAAGCTTTCCCTTTGGGCTTCCAAAGAAAAGGACACTGCATGCTCAGTTCTCCTACTCTCTGTCTATTTCTTGATCTCCTTTAGAGTTCTTCATCCTCTCCCTGCTCCTTAAATGCTAGTGTTTCTTCAGGGTTCAGTCCTGAGTCACCCCCCACCTTATCTTTCGAACATTTTCCTTTTGCATCTGTTCACTCTATAAATGCTCCCTAAGCAAGTTCACCCATTAAGCATTTCAGCATCCTTTAATTACATTCACAAGATTGTCAACTCTCCCCAGAGGTCCAGACCCATATATTGGACTTTCTCAATTAACTCGATAGACATTTCCACTTGTAATTTTCACAGGCACTCCAAACTCAACATGTTTAAACTGAAATCAAGCCCCGTGTGTCCCCCCCCACCTGTCTCAAGCCACCTTTCCCATGTGGCCTATTATGGTGAATGTGACCATCACCTCCCCCACTCCCTATCTTCAACAACTCCTTCTCCCCAAAACCCAACTAACTACCAGAGCTCATTGATCTTTCTCCATCTCTCTCAAATCTGCTTACTTCTTCCCATACTCACTGCCATTGCCTTCATTCAAGTCCTCCTCATTTTCCTCCTGGAATACAACAATTTCTTAGTGTACTTTCAGAATACAACTTCAGGGTGTCTGCTCACCTCAGCGATTCACCTCTCTCTGGACACTCCCTTTCCCCTACCAGTCATGTTTGATTAACTAATACCCTCACCCTCATCCTTGCTGGAATTGATGGGATCAGTAAGGATATCTGGCTCAAGCTTGGGCCAATCAGTTTCTCTCCCTCGGAAAAGTGGAATTTGGTGGAAGTCTGTGCATGCAACTTAAGCTGTAACAAGTGCAAGTGGGAGTGGTACGGTAGCCATGTTGAGCGACATGGATGAACAGAGAAGTCCACATGCAGAGAGGAAGAGAAAACCAAAGCAGGAGCAGAAAAAAAGCAGAGATACAAGAGAGACAGAGACAGAGGCCCCCCAGCCCACCCCCCAGAGCCTTGTTGTTCCTCATCTCAGACCCTGCCCAGGGTCAGCAGCACTCCTGCTCCCAGGTTCCTTGAGAGACGCCCCACCTTATCTTTGGAACATTTTCCTTTTGCATTTCAGCTACTTTAAGTAGGTAACTATTATGTGCCTACAGAAAGTCTTGATCAACACATTTGGAGCAACTCACTTCTCCTCACTGGGTCTCAGCTTCCCCATCTGTAAAACTGGAAGACTGAATGAGACCAACTCTGTGAAGGCAGTAAGTATTAATACGCAACAGCTTTCAAGCAGAGTATGTGCTATTGCTGTATTCGGTCTACATGCAAAACGACAGTCACCACCTGCCCGAGGATAAGGACAGCCAAATGTATATTTTAGGATTGTGTTTTTTAATAATTAACTTTTTAAAAGGTGCTGAGTTTCAAAACAAATTAACAGAATAACCTATTTTTTACTCAAAGTGTTTTATTCATGTCAGTTCTCAACCCATTTACCACGAGTGTACATTTTTTAATTACTTCCTTTGTTAAAGCCCTGATTAAAACATTTCGCTGCAGTTTAGGAGACCCCATTTGGCACTGCGCAGGGGGGCCGGTCCATTTTCAAACAAACCGTTTCTGAACATGTTTAGAGAATGACTTTCAATATTCATTCTTATATTATTGCAGAAAAAACAGATTCGCTTTACAATGCTGCACTGAACGTAATGCACTAAGTGTTTTAAAAAAACGAAACCTTTTGTCCTCTCAGCAGGCTCTGGATAAATTCATATGCCACTTATTAAGTATCCAATATACCAAGTACATATTACATCGCTGATAAAGTAGTTGGTAAATATAAGCTAAATGCTGATAAAGAGTCTGATTCAGTAGTCATGGGTGGGGTCCTGGGATCTTTTTTTTTTTTTTAAGTTTCCCGGTCAGTACAGATCATCTGCCAGTTTGGGGACCACTGTCCCAGGATCAGGGACATTTCAAATCTTTTTGAAGTAAAAAGTAAAAATAGCAGTATACTGAGAACACTTATAACAGAATCAGAGTATCTCTTTATATGAAAACCTGTGTGTGTGACTAAATTAAGTAAACCCTACCAGTGGCTTAGGGGTAAGAGAGGTGGTCAGGAAGTTTGACCATGCTGGCTGTCTTTGTCTAGGGGAGGAAGCTAATGACTTTGCAAATTCCTATTCTCTGAAAAGATCTGCCACTGGGGAAAACAAAATATACCATATTCCAAATTTTAAATGGCTATTCAAGATCTTACACAGAAACCTCTTTGCCAGATGTCGGCTGAATCTCAAGTGTGAATGGTAGGAAGGTTGGGAAAGAGACAAAGGCTATCCCAAGGTTGTTTCAGAAACAGGGTCCAACAAGAAGTGGTGGCCAAAGGGAAAAGAAGACGCAGGCTCAGCGTGGAAACAAAACTTCCTGTTCCGAAGCCTTTGCAAACTCATGGAAAAAGAATGCTGATGTCTAGATCCTTAAAGCTCTTCCTGACTGAGGACTCTGCTGGAAGTTAAGACACCAGTGAGAGCACCACACAATGCCCAAAGGCTTATGTCCATGAGTTGTGCGGTTACACACCCACCTAATCATGTGTCACTGCCCCTGCCACAGAACTCCTGACAACATTTCAAACAAATCTCCACGTGAGAGATAGCAAGGGGCAACAGAAAGAACAAGCAGCCAGGAGTCAGGAGATCAAGTCTGGTCCAAGTTCCACAAAGGACAAGCTATGACCTTGAGTAAGTTGCTACACTTCTCTGGGCCTCCATTTCCTTATCTGTAAAATAAGTGTGGCACTGGATTAAAGGATCAGAGGAACTTCTGACCTTTGGAGCTGGGTGTCTGCCACATTTTGGTGATGCTTTAGGGACACGAAACACACCAAACAACTTCCTAAATTCTATGCAGGGATTTGAATGATCGATTCTTTAAAAGACAACACTGCTTTCATACTGGAGGGTAGGGGATGAGCAGCAGAAGGAAATAAATTAAAAGAGCTGACAGGTGGGAGGAGTAAGAATTGGCCAAACGTCATTTCTTCTGGGATGTTCACTCCAATCACTTGCCCATTTTCCTGATACAGGCACATTTTCAAAACCTGAAGACAAAGATTTTCGGTTAAAGATTCTCCTAAAAACTGCTTAGAAAGGTTGATATTTTCCTTGAGAGTCACTCCTGGTATGTTTAGTGCACAGTGTGTCAGCATCCTCCTGGGTCTCAGCCTCATGGCTCACAGTGCGAAGACCCCTTTCCAGCTGAGCACAATACCCACAACAGTTCCAAAGACACACTCCCCTCACCTGCCACTTGCCTGCCAGCTGCAGGATTTTTTCGTCTGATTCCCAGCCCTGAGTCCCTTCAGAGGCAACTAAGCATCCGGTCCCTAAGCATAGTGGCTTACGTTTCAGTTCGACATTGACCTAGGCCCGTTTTTTCATGGTTCCTGGATTTAATGTTTTCATCCGTAGTACAATCTAGGCACTAAAAAAACAAAATGGATTTTTCACTCTTTGTCCTAATGGAAAAAAATGTCTCACTTGCATCTCCAGGTAGACTTGGAGTTTCTGGCCATGTTCTGACAGCCACCTTCACCCGACCACTCCTCCCCTAACACACGGAGCCTCTTCTACAGAATAATTCACCTTCTACAACTGCTCTCTATGTCAGTGGGTAACATCTGCTTAGGAACCCTCAAAAGCTGCTTCATCTCCCTCCTCCCACAATGTACCAACCTCCTTCAAGAAAGGCACTAGTGTTTCTAATATCATTTACCTACCACACACACACACACACACACACACACACACACACACACGCACACACGCAGCTCCCTTAACGATCTAGCATGCTTCTTGAAAAACACAATCGGGGAATCCTAACCAAGCAGGCGTGACTCCTAAGCAGATGGCAGGCCTCATAATTGGGTCATTACATAATACCTCTTCTCTAGCCAGCTTCTCCACACTTCCCTCAAAGACCCTGCGCTGATGAGCTTTACACTGTGGTAACTTCCATTGTAATTCGCTCTTGAAAACACACTAATGCCACGTTTTGATAGAAGCAAAGAAAGAGGGTGGGAGAGAGAGGGAGAAGTAAGAGTCAGGAGGTTGCTGTTAGCTTCAGTTTTGAGTAGCGTGGACTTGAACAAGCAACCTTCTCTCTTGGTGCCTTGGTTTCCCACCCTGTCACGTAGACGCATGCCAATCCCTGGTTGCATCGGTTCCATTACAGGCCTCACATATAAATGTTATATCATGTGAAGACTTTTTTTTTTTTTACTATACCGCACGGCATGCGGGATCTTAGCTCCCTGACCAGGGATCAATCCGTGCCCACTGCGGTGGAAGCACAGAGTCTTAACCACTGGACCACCAGGGAAGTCCCTCATGTGATTCAATTTCTATAGGATACTCCATCACATTTAGCTGTCATGTCAGGCTCTCAACAACTCCTCACTGAGCTAAAGATCGCACAAGGTGGTGTCCACATGCACGCAGGCAGCTCCTGCTCTCAGTAAGATCCCAGGTTGGCGAGAAATCAGGTCTGGTCTTGCATCTCCCTCGACCTCCACCTCCAGGCACCCAGAGATCTCATTTACATCCCCTCCACCCCACTCCCAATGCAGTTTCCCACTCCTGGATTTATCTACGCTCCAAAAATCACTGCTGCCTTCACCCAACAACAAAACTGCCATTCTTACCAATCTGTTAGTTTGGGGGGAAGCTGGGGTCTCATGCCTGGTATTTGTATGGATAGTCTACAGTTTGCAAAAGTAATTCACATATGTGTTCTCATTTCCTCATTACAATAAACCTGAATTATCATTCGTGCATTCAAAAACTGAAGCCCAGATAAGTATTACCAAAAAAGGAAAGTACATAAAAATTCAAGCTATCTCTTAATTTTAAAAGAAAAGACTATTCTATTAAAAGAAGAGACTAGTGATCTCCAATTGAAATGATGTACAATGGGAGATATTTCTGAGCTGGAGGTCCATCCCTCCCTCCCTCCCTCCCTCCCTCCCACTTCTGGCTCCCCAAGGACCTTAGCTTAGCACTTATGCTTTGGTCACCCTGAGTTTTCCAAGTTCTGACACTGGCCTGGGACACCGGCTGTGTTGGCCCCTGGTCCTACTGGGCTGGCCTAGGGGCTCAGTGTGCACCCTCACCACACATCTCAGACTGTGACACCTTATGCTCCCTCTCTAGAGCCATGTCCCAAGTCCTATCTCTCTCCTGGATTGTTATATCAAAGCCTTGATTTTCAAACCCTAATGAGAAGATCAGAAATCAAATTTAAGAGTCACTAATTCAAAAAGTAGGTTTGGATTAGATCAAAAGCTTTACATAGGATGTGGCACGTGGTACAAGGAAAAGGGCATGGCCTTCAGGTCAGAAGGTTTTGTGACTGAATTTCTAGCAACGAAACTTATGTGTTTATGTAACCTCGAGAAAGTCATTATTCATATTTTGCAGACCTGGAATCTTTCTCCCCCGAGGCTATTAGGAAGCATTAAAGAAAAAAATATTTGAAAAAGGGCCTAGTACAGAGCTGGGCGCACACACGGTCCTCCTCCTTCCCTTCTCGGTGATCGGAGGGACGTGCTCCCTGCCCTCTGCTGCATTCACTGCCCTGAGGGGTCTGAGAAAAACTCCAGAAAATATGCAGCCCACAAAAACACTGTAAGATGAATCAGAGGACTGCGAACTGATTAGGAAGCACAGCAAAGAGATCAGGGTGACCACCAGAAGGGCAGGTTTTGTCCAAGCACTGCGTTTCCAAAATAATCATTCTGCAGCTTTTCAGGCCTTTTCCAGGTGAGACACTTGAAAATGAACTGAGAACAAAGCAGTCAACTGAAAAGCTGTGGGCCTATGAACCTAAGGCAAAATGTGTGGCTGAATACCAGGCTGGTAATGAGGCAGAAAGGCAGGCAGGAGACTTCTGGAAGCCAGGGGCTTTGAAAGCCACTCACCGCAGTGTTAACAGGAACCGTTTACACAGCTTGGAGGATCTGAGAGAGGGCCTGGCAATGATAATATTCACAAGGCTTTATAACGCCAATGAAGTCGAGAAACCTGGGTTCCAACCATGGTTTTGCATTAACCAACTATGTAGCCTTTACCTAAAATCTCTTCAAAGGCAGGGAAAGTATTTTTTCTTTGCATTTTCTGACTCACCTAGGATAACAAATAGTCAGTGCAGGGTAAGCGCTGGACTGAATGAAGGACCATCTGGCTTTGAGCTCGCTGGGCCTCAGTTTCCTCTCCAAGAGGGTGGGAAATATTATCTCCAGGGCCACTCGGGGCTCGCATCCATTCCATCATTCTCATACATAGACAGTTTCTCAATTCTAGTAGCACATTACAATCATCTTGGAAGTCCCAGACCCCACATCTGGAACCCACTAAGATTCAAAATCCTCGGGATGGTAGGTTTGTATTTTTTTTTTTTTTTTTTTTTAATCTCCACAGGTTGACAGCTGGCGGTGAGACCCAATGCACCATACTTTCAAATGCAGCAATCTTTATGAGACGAGGGAATTGAGGCTGAGTCCTTCCATATCTCCTGCCTTTCTGCCAAAATCAGCAGTTTCCATTTTCTAAAGCAAGCCTACCTCATTCTAAAGATTTGCAAGGCTTTGGAGTTAGATCTGAGTTCAAAGCCCAGGTCAAACACTCCATAGTCATGCAACCTCAGGTCATTTATGAAATGAGGAACCATGGGCTGCTGCACAGAGTGTCCTGAATATTACATAAGACAGCATCCTGTAGCACCTGGCACACGTCTAACCTCAGAGACAGTCAACAAACTTCACCCCCATCTCCCCTCACCCCTTCCTTCCTAACTAATGTCCATTAGGTGGGTGTCTGACACCACCTGCAGCCCTCAGCAACACTGGCTACAGGAACTTCTGCTGATGTAAAATTTACTCCGTTTTCAGCGTTTGTCATGAGCAAGAGCTTCTCCATCCCTTAAATTAAGAGGGGAGACTAAACCCACCCTCTTCTTAACTAATGACTCTCTCTATATTATAAGGGTTTGTTGTCAGCAGGATGGTTTCAGATGATGCAGGTGTCCAGAAATCCTGCCTTCTGGATGGTCAAAGTAAGACCTAGTCCTGGGTGCCTGTGGCATCTGAGCAAATATGAAACCATCCTCGGTGCTCAACCGTGTCATTTTGTGACTCCTCAGTTCTGCCATTTGTTTTATACTTGCTGCCACGGCTATGTGCTTTTTTTTTCCATGTAGGTTTTTATGATGCTTCCATTAAACAGGCTGGTTTTATTGAGTTCTTCTACATTATTTTTATCAACTGGCACATCTGATCTCTGGATCAAGGTTTACTATTGTTAGGACTACCCTAGTACATTATGTGGGAGAATATTTCATAAAGAGCTAGATCTAGATCCTCCAACAGAATAAATGAAAGAACTGCTACCAAAAAGGCAGCCTCTGACTTTCAAAAGCACTTTCATTGCTTTTTAGATGTCTTTTAGAAAAGGTGGAATCAATCTTGACAGCCATATAAACAATATGCTCATATGGCACATGTGAAGGCAGTCTTCTTTCGTAGCCTCATCACAAAACCATCACTAGCATCATATGGGGTTAAGGGTCAGAGTACAGATGAGAAACCAGGGTTTTCACTGAGAAAGCTCGGTCAGAGCCGGGGAGGGGGTCGGGGAGCACAGATGTGTCAGATTGGACAGGACTTGACTAGTCCTTAGACCAGGCAACAAGTTAACACTAGGCAGAGGTGCATCAGAATCAGGAAATAAACCAAATAGAGCCCAGACAAACAGCAGATTGTACACTGGACAGAGTGGAGGATACAATTATTGGACTGTGAAACTGGCTAGTCGTTAAAGAGATACAAAGTCAAGGCTTAGAAAGAAGGTCAGAAGAAAAAAGAGACCTAGGGGATATGAACAGGAGAGATGCAATAAATATTCCAACTAAAAGAATGCAAAGTCCTGTTGGGTCTGAGAAGCTGAGATAAGCGTCCTTGAAGCAGAGAGCAATCCCTAGGCATGACCTGCCCCAAGCACTCAGGTACAGGTAACAGCTCCGGACTGGGCTGTTCGAGCACAGGAAGTTATAGCAGCTCCTGGTCTGTTTCAAGGAAGCTTCCATTTTACCCCACCGAAGAAAGCCAAGCAACATGATTAAAAGAAAACATGCTCCAAATGGTTCTAATAAAATAATCTACAGAAGCTAGCTCTGCCAGGCCAGGGGAGTGAGTCAAAAACCTCTCTACGACTCTGCTCAATGCGTGGGACAGCCAACAACAAAGGTCAGCCATGCACATGAGCTGGGAGCTTCATTCCCCATTCTCTGAACTGAGCCAAAAACAAGGCTCTGTCCTCTTATACCAGAGAGTCATTCTCTGCAGTTTCCATGCTGGACAAGGTATACTAACTTCCTGGTCACTTCAGGGCGTACTGGAGCCTCTCTCTCAAACACTCAGTTTTAGATGGTCTTATCATAAAGCTCTATCAGTAGCAGCAGAAATGCTAAGGATTAAAGCAGAGGACATTAGAGTCTTAGAACAGGAAAGAGCACACATTCCAAGAAGACTATATAGAGAAACTGCTGTATGCTCAGAGTCTGTATACCCACCCCCAGGTTGCTATTCCGCAGTGCCTGTCCTTCCTGGAGGACAGAACCAGGGCAGGAGTGATTCAGCATAAGCCATCCCCACTAACCTTGCACACAGCCTACTTAACACAGCAGGCTTAGAGGTCTCAATACTTTAACTGGCAACACTAAGATACTGCACATTGCAAATACAATGGCAAATCAAAAACAGTTTTTAGGTTTGCATGATTTCTCTATTTAGAAATCCCAATACCTAATGGGTCCTATGCTTAACCGCCCATTAACAGGATAATACTGACAAGTTTTGACTTCTCTAAAGCTCCATTTTCACAGTTGTAAAATGGGAATAATTATATCTATCCTAACAACCTTAAAGTTAGTGGGAAGATCAAATGAGATAAAGCATAAGAGATTTAACACAGTATAAAAAATGTGACATTCTTTGCAATCCCTACACCTACCTCCCTGAAAAAAACACTTAGAATTTTGTTGGAGAGATAAGACATGAAACAATAAGGAAAAAATGTAAGTCTATGGAAAAACAAATGTTAGCTGAAATTGGTAGGAAAAGTTTCTTGAGACAAATGGAACTTTGGATAGATTCCAAATGACTGGTGATTTGGAAAGGCAAATCCATTTTGCAGGTCTAGATTTTATAGAGCATTTACTTAAGCTGTAGTTAGTATATTTATGGTTAGGAAGTTAACATTATTAATATCACTGCAATTTTATTACTCTCAATGACTTTGAGAAATAGGTAGATTTAAAGCATAAAGTGGATAAAGAACTCAATTCAAAAGGTCACAGCAGCAAAGCAAAAAATGAAATCCAATGTAGCACCCTATGTTACCTGGCTCAATTAGGGCATGAAATAATTGAAAATCAGTCAAAACTAGTAAGGTCTACTGATCATCCACAACACACTTTGATCCCACCTAAGAGATTCTGTCACATGCCACCAAGGTACAGAGTATCATTCCTACAACTCACAGTGAATCAACACAAGAGAAATAAGACCATGTTTAATAAAGAAGTCTCTGTAAATAACTTATAAATCCCTTTTTCCTGAAACCAAGAGCATTAGAGTCAGTTCTGTATTTCAAACCACAACGACCAGACAGTCTCATGGAGCTTAAATAGGAAAGTTGGGGCAAGATGTCATCAAGGGATCTGCTGACAATTTTCCTAACATTTTATTAATAACTCCCAGTTACCTGCCCCTGGTTCTCCTATTCCATAGAGGGGTCAAAAAGAGAAGATGAGGAAGTAAGGCAGAGAAACTGATTCCTGGAATACACACACACACACACACACACACACACACACACACACACACACACACGAGAACTTTCTTCAAATTCCCAGTTTCTCCAATCTCTAGACTAGGATCCAATTCTCAAGAAACAATCCACCAGGGTATTCCACCAATGAATTGGTCTTGTGTCCTGCCACTAGTTCCTATTGGGTAGTACCTAAACCCACTTCAAGATCTGTCACACCACTGTTTCTTAAGATAGGGTGATGTTGCCCCCCAGAGATGTGGAGACATTTTTGGTTGTCACAACTTAATGCCTCCTGGCATCAGCTGGGTACAGGCCAGGGATATTGCTAATATCCTACAATGCACAGGACAGCATCTCCACAACAAAAATTATCCAGCCCTATATGTCAATAGTGTCAAGGTTGAAAAACCCTGCTCTAGACAATGATCTATCACATAGCCCCAGGATCACACACAGCCATACCTGCTAACTCACAAATGTTGACAATGACTGTGACAGGCATGTGGTACCTATTTATAAGAACTGGACACAGCAAAGGAAACCATAAACAAAATGAAAAACCCATAGAATGTGAGAAAATATTTGCAAATAAAGCAACTGACAGGGGATTAATCTCCAAAATATGTAAACAGCTCATGCAGCTCTATGTCAAAAATACAAGCAACCCAGTCAAAAAATTGCCAGAAGATCTAAATAGACATTTCTCCGAGGACGACATACAGATGGCCAACAAACACATGAAAAGATGTTCAACATCACTAATTATCAGAGAAATGCAAATCAAACCTACAATGAGGTATCACCTCACACCAGTCAGAATGGCCACCATCAAAAAATCTACAAACAATAAATGTTGGAGAGGGTGTGGAGAAAAGGGAACCCTCTTGCACTGTTGGTGGGAATGTAAATTGATACAGCCACCATGGAGAACAGTATGGAGATTCCTTAAAAAACTAAAAATAGAACTACCATATGATCCAGCAATCCCACTCCTGGGCATATATCCAGAGAAAACCCTAATTAGAAAAGATACATGCCCCCCAATGTTCATTGCAGCACTATTTACAATAGCCAAAACAGGGAAGCAACCTAAATGTCCAGCGACAGAGGAATGGATAAAGAAGATGTGGTACATATATACAATGGGATATTAGCTGTAAAAGAGAATGAAATAATGCTATTTGCAGCAACATGGATGGACCTAGAGATTATCATATTAACTGAAGTTAAGTCAGAGAAAGACAAATATCATATATCACTCATGTGGAATCTGATTTTTAAAAATGATACAAATGAACTTATTTACAAAACAGAAACAGACTTACAGATATCGAAAACAAACTTATGGTTACCAAAGGGGAAACGTGGCGTGGCAAGCAGGGACAAATCAGGAGCTTGGGATGAACATACACACACTATTATATATAAGACAGATAACCAACAAGGACCTACTATAGCACAGGGAACATTACTCAATATTCTGTGATAACCTATATGAGAAAAGAATCTGAAAAAGAATGAATATATGTATATGTATAACTGAATCACTCTGCTGTACACCTGAAACACAATACTGTAAATCAACTATAATCTAATAAAATTTTTAAAAAAGAACTGAACATATACCTTTTTTAAAAAATCCACCATAGAATTTCTACAACATGTAACATAAATAGGTGTATTAAAGTGCTTTCAAGGATTATATGTACTTCTGAACGTGTCATGGGGACACACTTGACAGAGTTTATTCTTCAAAAGTTTATATTTAATTATGGATAGCCTGTGTATTGCTCTCTCAAGAGTTGGAGCACTGGGGACATCCCTGCTGGTCCAGTGGTTAAGAATCCGCCTTCCAATGCAGGGGACGCAGGTTCAATCCCTGGCAGGGGAACTAAGATACCACATGCTGTGGGGCAACTAAGTCCATGTGCCACAACTACTGAGCCTGCATGCCACAACTAGAGAGCCCACACACTGCAACTAGAGAGAAGCCTGCGTGCCGCAACGAAGATCCCGCAACTAAGACCCAATGCAGCCAAAAGTTAAAAAAAATTAAATTAAAAAAAAAAGAGTTGGAATACTGTATTCATAAAGTGGTGTGTGTGAAAACAAATTGTGAACTGTTTATAATGAAAAACATTAATAAATTGTGATACCATCTGATTAATAATGAGCATACAGGTACTTAACTTAGTAACAGCTCATTCACACTACATCACTAAGAATGAGTTGTTTTGAGTTTTTCACTTGGCCCTTTCAAAGAATGTCAACATATTTTAATTATTTTGACGCAATTCTTTTTCAAATGTATTCTATTTTGGAAGTTTAAGCCAATGAAGTTCAGCCAGAAAACAAAATAAAGAGAGAAATACTGAAAATGTTCAGATCAAATTTTCATTACTTACAGATGATGTAATTGTCTACTTAGAAAACTCAAGATAATTAGCTAAAAAATAACTAATAAAAGTTCAGTAAGAAAGCTAGTTATAAAGTCAACACACAATAATTGAAAGCTTTCCGAAATTAAAAGGCTGACAATCCAAGAGCTTGACAGGAATGTAGAGCAACAAAAACTTTCATACAATGATGGCAGGAATGTAAAATTGCTCAACAAATTTATAAGAAACAATTTTCCAAAGTTAAACATACACTTACCACATGAACCAGCAATTCTACTGCTAGAGAAGTGAAGCAAATATCTACGTGCAGACTTGCACGAGAATGTTAACAGCCAAAACCAGAAAAATTCAACTGTCCTTTAAAAGATGAATGGATAAACTAATTATGGGCTATCTATAAAATGGAATACTATGCAGAAATAAGAAGGTATGAACTACCTTCATACTGATACAATCAACATGGATGAATCTCAAAAATATAATGTTGTGTAAAAGCGGCCAGGGAGAGAGAGGAAAAAAAAAAAACAGTACATACTAAACACCCCAATTAAAATGCAGAGATTGTCAGACTGGACAAAAAATACAGATCCAACTATATGTTGCCTATAAGAAAGCCACTTTAACTGTAAAGATACAAATAGCTTAAAGTTAAAAGATGGAAAAAAGATATATCATGCTAATACTAATCAAAAGAAAGTCAAAGTGACTATATTAATATAAGACAAAGTAGACTTCAGAGCAAAGAATATTACAGGGTCATTTCAATAAAGGGGTCAAATAAATAAATAAAGGGGTCAATTCATCAAGATGACATAACACTCTTAAATGTCTATATACATAATAACAGAGCTTTGAAATACATGAGGCAAAAACTGATAGAGCTGCAAGGAGAAATGGACAAACCCATAGTAATTATTGATGATTTTAATACTCCTTTCTCAATAATTGATAGAACAAGTAAACAGAAAATCAATAAAGAAATAGAAGACTTGAACACCACCAACCAACTTGACCTAATTGACATTTATAGAACACTCCATTTAACAACAGCAGAATACATTCTTTTCAAGTGTCCACAGAAGACCAAGATATGCCATGTTCTAGGCCATAAAACAATTCTTAATAAAATTAAAAGGATTTAAATCAAAGCATGTTCTCTGACTATAATGATCTTAAATGGACCTACATTAGAAATCAGTAACAGAAAGCTCTCTGGGGAAATCTGCAAATATTTGGAAACTAAATGAAACACTTCTAAATAACCCACTGGTCAAATGCAAAATCAAAAGGGAAATTAGAAAGTATTTTGAACCCAATGAGAATGAAAACATAACATGCTGCTAAAATTTCAATAGGTTGCTTTTGGTTTTGGATGAAATTATTCCCAATTTCATCAAGGAAAAAAAAGATGCACTGGCGTACTGGAACAGTCAAGATGAGGGTGGGGGCGGTTTGAAGGGGTGATGGAGAAGCCAGTTCTACCAGACACCAAAATTTAAAAACATATAATTTAGACATAAAATTACAAAATGTTTTGTTATAAAAACAAAGAGTAAAATGCAAAGACCTCAAGAACATGTAAGAATTCAATATCCATGGTCATACTTTGCTTTACTGTACTTAACAAATATTGCCTTTTTATAAAAATTGAAGGTTTGTGGCAACCCTGTGTCAAGCAAATCTATCGGCGCCATTTTTACAACAGCATTTGCTCACTTCATGTGTCTAAGTCACATTTTGGTAAATCTCGCAATGTTTCAAGCTTTTTCATTATTATATTTGTTATGGTGATCTGTGATCAGTGATCTTTGATGTGACTACTATGACTTACTGAAGGCTCAGATGATGGTTAGCATTTTTTTTTAGTTATGAAGTGTTTTTTAATTAAGGTGTATACATTTTTTAAGACATAATGCTACTACCGCACACTCAATAGACTACAATATAGTTGTAAACATAACTTTTACATGCATTAGGAAACCAAAAAATTGGCGTGACTCCCTTTGTTGCAATATTTGCTTTATTGTGGTGTTCTGGAATTGAACCCGCGTTTATCTGTGAGGTATGCCTGTATTGGAATTATCCAATAAAAATTGTTGGTACTGCTAACTAAGTCATTTGGGGAAAAAAAAACTCACATCAATTCCCTCTATCATCCAAATACCAAAATCAACTCCAGGTTGGCTAATTAGGGGTCACAAACTCAAATGCCCATAAGGATCATGTAGGTAAAATTAAATGTTCACATCTAAATATGTGAGGCATGAGACAATTGGGAGTTGTGAGGAATGAGACAAGTTAGAGGATACATGCCTTTCCTAAAAGGCTTTATATTCCAATTGTTAAAAACACCATACTGGGGGAAAAAACCCCAAAAAACCCACCTCTTCTAGCAGGTGGAATGTAGCCTATGAGATAAAAATGTTTGCAATTTCTGAGTTCAATGTAGACACTAAAACTATAAAACTACTAAAAGAAAATTAAGGTAAGGAGGGTTTTCTACAAAAATGAAAGGAGTAACCAAAATTTTTACTGATTTTCCTTCATTAAAAGTTGAATTGTTAATAACCTATGTGCCAATATAAAATAAAAATTTAAAAAATTTGAAACTTCTGTGTGGTGAACAAAACCCACAAAAAAGTTAAAGACAATTGAAAAAAGTTTTACCACAAAAAAAGTTACACAAAAGTCAGTACAGTCCTATCCTGAGATTCACCCATTTGGGTTATGAGAATCAGACTCATGTAACACCTCTTCTTCAAATTATGAGGACTGAATGTCTTAGGACAAGAGTTACCATGCTTGTGCACTGAATAGTTAATGTGCTAACATTCTTCTCATAAAGAACCAATAGTTTGCTAGTTTTAAACCATAATAATCTCATGCATCACATTCCCTAAAATGCATTTTTTTCTCATCGACTGCTTTAGCTTTTACTGCTGTTTACTTTTTTTTTGCATTAAAGATTGAATTACATAAATGTTGATTTAAAAGAATTATAACATCAAATACTGGCCAGAATACAGTAAAAGGGGCACTAAAATATGGTGACAGAAGTGATAGAATTTGACAATATACACTGGAAGCCTTTAGAAAGTACACGCCCATTAATCTAACAATTCTTCCGGAAGTGTATCCTCATGAAATGTGGAGGTATGTATATTTAAAGAGGCTTTATGCAGTGCTAATAACAACCAAAATTGGAAACCTATATATCCAACAATAGGGAACTGATTAACTAGAATATGGTATATCCATGCACCCTCAAAAATGAATATCTATACTCATATATGGGAAAATATTCACACTATATTGCTGCATAAAAAAAGCAGCCTTCATAGTGAATATAGTTAAGACTACTGAACTGTATACTTCAAACAGTTAAGAGGGTAAATTTTATGTTTTTTACTAGAATTTTTTTAATTGAAAAAAAGGGGGAAAAAGCAGGCTTCATGTTCTCACACACAAATCTGGCATAAATACATATCACATAATATATATTTCTTATATTATGGAAATACATATTTTATATATTTCTAGTTATACATAGGAAAAGGCCAGAGCACTAAATACTAACACACCAAGAGTAGTTAAATCTATGGGTCCTAAGATATGGGCTGTTTTCTATATTTTTTCTTTCGTTTCTGAATATTTACAATTAATATGGATTAGTTGTAGTAAAAGTTTTCAAGATAAGCTATTATTCACATCTTGCTGTTCCCAAATTGTACGCTAGATAAAATTTTACCTTTTATCCTTAACTAGAGAAATCATTACAAATACTAACCACTTGTTCCGTACTCAACACTGGGATGCCCTCGGAAGCTACGGGACCTGTGTACGGCTACTTCCCTCACTCACTAAGCAGCTCCAGACTGAAATGCTTTTACTCTCTGTCAGCTTTCATGCTTTTGTCTTTTATTCAGTGGCTCCGGTCATCTCTCACTACTGTCGGGATGGTGTCTTTCTCCATTTTAAGTTATTGGTTTTACAGGAGTAGTAAGCCGAAAGTATTAGGAACTCATTAATTTAAAAAAGAGAAAAAATAAAACGACTGAGGGAGGTCATAGAGTCTGTCCTAAGGTACAAATGAGAGTGGGCTTTTCTGTGAGAGATTTCTGCCACCCAAAAGCTTTTCTTTGGGAAAGGGAGGTGGGGCAGTGGTATATTTCTAAATTCCAGTCTAAGCCATTCAACTGCTCGCCACCATGACACACATGCCCAATGACATCCACAGAACAGACACACGCCCCTGGACATTCAGGGGGCTCACACAAGAGCTAGTTCAAGCAAGAGCATCCTGTTGGCTGCGTAACTCCTGAGGGGTAAGAGCTGTACCTCCACAACATTGCCTGGCAACCAAGAAAAGTCCAAATCTGAGGGACAGTCAGGTTATTGTGGAGATAAATTTGAACTTATTCATGTGTTTACATATGGATGTATGTCAAAATAATTGATTTAAAATTCACTGTTTTTCATAACTCAAAAAGAGTCATGTACCACAATGTTCGTTGCAGCTCTGTTTACAATAGCCAGGACATGGAAGCAACCTAAGTGTCCATCAACAGATGAATGGATAAAGAAGATGTGGCACATATATACAATGGAATATTACTCAGCCATAAAAAGAAACGAAATTGAGTTATTTGTAGTGAGGTAGATGGACCTAGAGTCTGTCGTACAGAGTGAAGTAAGTCAGAAAGAGAAAAATAAACACCATATGTTAACACATATATATGAAATCTAAAACAAAAAAAACAAAATAAAACAAAAAATGGTTCTGAAGAACCTACGGGCAGGATAGGAATAAAGACACAGATGTAGGGAATGGACTTGAGGACACAGGGAGAGGGAAGGGTAAGCTGGGACCAAGTGAGAGAGTGGCATGGACATATACACACTACCAAATGTAAAATAGACAGTTAGTGGGAAGCAGCTACATAGCACAGGGAGATCAGCTTGGTGCTTTGTGACCACCTAGAGGGGTGGGATAAGGAGGGTGGGAGGGAGACGCAAGAGGGAGGAGATATGGGGATATATGTATATGTATAGCTGATTCACTTTGTTATAAAGCAAAAACTAACACGCCATTGTAAAGCAATCTTACTACAATAAAGATGTTCAAAAATAATAATAATAAAATTCAGTGTTTTTTATTTAACAGCATGACACCATAGCAAAGAGCTGTGCTTTCAGGGTTATGGCTATCAGGAATGTGCTGAGTAAGAGGGACATTACCATGTCCAATTACTATCATATCTGACCTCCTGACGTCTCATAAACAGAAGTCACCAGCTTTCCCCAGAAGGATGCTGGTGAGGTCAGAAACTTAGAAATGTTGAGAAACTGTGCTCTAAAAAAGGATAAGGTAACTTGTTTAATAAGGGGGAGGGGAGAGCAGCTTCCCCGTACCCATACTGACCCAAAGAGACCAACTTTCTTTGTTCCAACTTGCCATCTAACCTCTGGTTCAACTAAAAAACTGGGAAGCACTGTAATCAGAGACCAGAAGCAGACACATGGCTTTTAAGAATGCCTGCAGACTAGCACAGAGACAGCTAGCATGTAGCTTATCTAATGCTCCTGGTGTTAGATGAGAAGTCATCCAGAGGGAAGTCCCACCATTCTGCCTCACCTTCCTACTCTCTGCACATTCTTACCTGCGTGCCTTTTCTCATGGCATCCCTACCAACCTATCAATCAAGGCTCATTTGCCCCAAAAAGTCTTCCTTGATTTTTTCTGCTTCACTCATTTCTCCTTTAACTTCTACAGCATCTAATTGTAAGAACTGGCAATTGATTATATTCCACCTGGTATTTTAAAAATTTCTTCAATTATGCATAATTCTGGACTCTAACATATAAAAACTGGCTTCTGTGACTCATACAACTGCAGCCTTAGCGCAGCACAGGATACGTAACTGGGGCTCAGGGGACGGCTGTCTGATTAGATGGGCCTGGTAGCCAGAAGCAATGCTTGTTCACAAGTGATTCAACACAGAGGCAGTTTACTCTGGCCTCCAACTGACAGAACCTTAATCAGAAGCAAAGATAAGGGGTCAAAGAAAAAAAGGAGCCATAGGCCAAAGACCCAAAAGGGCACTTGCGACCAGAATAAACTGGCTGGCTGGATCTTTGGCCCTGGGTGACCAATCCAGGAGCCCAAAGGTTACAGGTTACAGCCAATCACTATTCTCAACAGTGTGACTAAAGTTAAATTAACATACTTAAAAACAAACTCAAAGACCATAGGCAGTGTAAAAAAAAATGTGGCTGATCTGCCTAATAGACTGTCTCACTTTCTCTCGCCTTCACTTTAGCCCCCAGGGGAGCAAAAATCTGTATTCACTTTAAGCATCCTTGCTTGTTGCCTCAAAAGACATGATGGGTGCTAAAATTAGCGAGTGCAAGTTTGATGAGGAACAGGATATTTATAGAGTCTCCAAGTATTTTCCTACAAAATACTTATTAATTACAAAGTGAAAAATAGTAACTTCACAGTGGAGAAGCCTGGCAGATACCATTTAACTAGGTGGTTAAAGTTAATCACCAGAGACAGGACAAACAGATGTCACATGCCTCTCGATACATCCACTGAGAAGAGCACAACATCACTGTGGTAGTCCAGCCAAAACACATGACCTGTATCTAATCATAGGAAAATCAGAGTCACTAAATTAAGGGACATCTTACAAAAAGGAACTGGTCTGTACTCTTTTAACATGTCAAGGTCATGAAAGGCAGAGCAAGATTAAGAAGCTGTTCCAGATTAAAGGAGATTTAAGAGACATGACAACTAAATACAATGTTTGACACTGGATTAGATCCTGGGCTGGGAAAAAATGTTTTTCTTTTGCAATAAAGGACACTGGTGGGACAACTGGTAAAATGTGAATAAATACATCACAGTATTACATCAAAGTTAATCCCCTGATTTTGAAAACTGTACAGTGGTTTTGGGTTTTTTTTTTTTTTTTTCAAAGGAAATAGACATTGAAGTACTTAGAGGAAAAGGGACATTATATCTGTAACTGTCAAATGGTTCAGGAAAAAAAATATGTATATATAGAAAGAATGAAAAGCAAATGTAGCAAAATGTTAGCCTTTGGTGACTCTGGGAAAGGGTTTACAGGAATTTTTGTACTGTTTTTGAACTGTTTCTGTAACTCTGAATTATTTCAAAATTTTAAATGTTAAAAAAAAAAAGACAAGGTGAGTTAAAGCCCAGGCCTGCTGACTATGGAGACCCAGGATTCTAAGATTGGCCTTTCTCCTTTGATGTGGCCTGCAATGATAAGCGTGGACTCAGGAGCCATGCAGATCTGGGTTCTAATCACTGACCTTTGATCAAACTAAGCTCACAATAAATGATATTTATTAGTCCAAAATTTTAAGAAATCAAAAGTATGGAAGGCTTTCATATTTATTTTATGAGAGCAAGTAAGCAATTTTATAGAGCGAGAAAGTACAGCCCTAACACCATTCAATACAGGAAAAAAAAGAAAACTACAGATTTTTCCATTTAGGAATAAAGACGCAGAGATACTCAATAAAATACTAGCAAATTGAATCTGGCAGTATGTTAAAGGAATAACAGACCACTGCAAACTCAAGTTAGTTCAGAACGGTAAGGATGGATGAATGGATGAATATCAAGAAATTGATTAAAATAATTCATCAGTTATGGAAGTCAAAAAAGAAAAAAATTATAAATTCAATAAAGAGAGATTTTCAATAGCTGAACATCTTTTCCTGATTTTTAGGTGTTTATTTTTCCAGTGGGATATTTATAACTTTTCTATTATAAAAGTAATTATGATTATTGAGAAATTTTTCAAATAATGCAAAATTGGATAGAGTGGAAAGTTTCCTCAATAGCCCATGATAATGTGGAATAAGTCTTTCCAGTTTGTGGAAGTATATTTTAGGTAGAAAGATAGCCAGCCAGCGAGCAGAAAAGAGAGAAAATCCCACTCTAAGAACAAAAGGAGGGCTCTGCCCCACCTATTACTCTATTAGAACTGAGGGCTCTCAAAACATACACCGCTGATAAAATGGATCCACATAGGAGTTTCCCTTTCTATTATCCTCCCCCTTTTCTGCCTAACCAGTCATCATTCATCCAGAAGGTAGCACATCTACCTGTGAGTCACTTCAAAGAAGTTCTCATTACATATAAAGAAGCTCTCCTTGCCACTCAGATACTATCTATCCTCAGTTATCAATGGTTTCTGTGTACAAAAATATGAGGATGAAAAGAAGACATTGTAAAAGAGAAAGCATTTAAGAATAAAATTTTAAAGATGGGGAAATTAGAAGAATTAAGGCGATCACATGAAGAAGAACGCATGTTAAAATCATCATCACCACCACCTGCTTTGAGGACTAAAAAGCATATTATTTACTGTACACTTGTATTTAAAATCTCTGGTGTTTTAGGGGGTTAGCAATAGTTTTTCAGAACTCAGACAACAGACAATATCACTCAAGAAATGGACAGAAGAGAAAGCCAGCACGGAAGTGGGAGCCTTACTCACTGATGCTACTCTCTATCTGTGGCAGGAAACTAAGGCATTTTCCAATAAAAAAGGGCACAGAATCCAACAGGAAGCAAACCCTCTCCCGATCCCAAAGAACTTGCCCTGCAAAAGGTAAAGAGCCTTCTGAAACCAGGGAAGTTACAGAGTCTGATGTCATCCCTTCAGAACAACCAGAGCTCAAAGTTACAGTAACCTGACTCCCCAGTATTATTTTGACCAACTTCATAAAAACAAAAGCTGCCTTCGATGCACTTCAATGCCCAGCCACTTCAACAGAGAATCGTATATTAAAAATTAATCAGGAGACTTCTCTGGTGGCACAGTGGTTAAGAATCCGCCTACCAATGGAAGGGACATGGGTTCAATCCCTGGCCCAGGAAGATCCCACATGCTGTGGAGCAACTAAGTGGCTTGCACCACAACTAATGAGCCTGCACTCTAGAGCTCGAGAGCCACAACTACTGAGCCCACGTGCCACAACTACTGTAGCCTGTGCGCCTAGAGCCCGTGCTCTGCAACAAGACAAGCCACTGCAATGAGAAGCCTGCACACCACAACAAAGAGTAGCCCCCACTTGCCACAACTAGAGAAAGCCCGCGCGCAGCAATGAAGGCCCAACGCAGCCAAAAATAAATAAATAAATTTACTGGAAAAAAAATTAATCAGGCTGGCAAGGACCATTCAGTGTCGGGCAGCTCTATGTATGAGATGGAGCTCTGGGTGGACTTAAACTGAATGCTCATCTTCTGTAGCCATGAACTTCTACAATCTAGATCATGAACTATTTCTTTTCCTAATATGTCTAATTCTGGTTGGTCAGCTCTGCTATGGCTCAGCGACCAACTTCCATTTGGCCTCACTACTTTCTTGGTTCTTCTACTCTTCACCTTCTTCCCCAGGGCCTGCCACCTCCGAACACAGGTTGATAACCCACTTCTTCGCTTCCTGCCTTACTCCAGTACCCATGGACAAAATTCACATACTAGCAAAGCCCCAGCCATCGCCTCTATTCTGAAATAGACATTGACAGGAGTGGGATTTCACTAGACAGGGGAGGAAGAGAGGGACACTCCAGACTAAGGCACAGACTCAAAAAGCATGCTGAAGATGGATGCCTGAGGAAGGGGCAAGTGGTCCAGTGTGGGTGCAGCTTTCCAACATGTCTCTGTATCTACGTTCTGCCTCTGCCGAGCTCCACACACCGACTGCACGCTAGTCTCCCCACATGGCGTTCTTCGGATACCTGAAACCTAACATTATGGCCAAAACCTTTCTCCTCCTACACCCTAAATTTTGGCTAACAGAGCCACCATGCAGTCAGTCAAGCTTAAAACCTCTGTCATCTCACACTCTTCCCTCTCTGTCTAAACTCTTTGTCCAAACACATCAACAATTTGCATCAATACTATTCCAAAATGGTCCTGAATCCATTCCCCACTCTCCATTCCTACTACCACTAATTTTAGCTGTTATCTTTCACCTGGACTATTGCAGAACCCTGGTGTATGTGACCCAAACTCCCACTCTTCCCTCAGAGTCAGCTTAATCACTGCATCATTATGAAGCCTTCCCCACCCCCTGAAGTCTGTCCCCCCCATTCCTTGCTCTCATAGTGCTATGCACCTATCTTTACCAGTACAAAACCCACACACAGTACGACCATTATTTAAAACATGTCTGTCTCCTCCACTTAAAAACAAAAACAAAAACAAAATTCTCAAGGATAGGAACCATATTTGATAACTTTCCAAGCATCTTATACAGTATCTGAACATAACATTTCACAATAAAATGTTGGGGTTTTTTGTTTTGTTTTTTTTTTTTGGCTGTGTTGGGTCTTCATTGCTGGGCTCAGGCTTTCTCCAGTTGCCGCGTGCGCGGGCTACTCTTCGTTGCAGTGTGCAGGCTTCCCACTGCAGTGGCTTCCGCGGGCTTCTCACTGCGGTGGCTTCTCTTGTTGCGGAGCACGGGCTCTAGGTGCGCAGGCTTCAGTAGTTGTGGCACATGGGTTCAGTAATTGTGGTTCACGGGCTCTAGAGCACAGGCTCAGTAGCTGTGGTGCACGGGCTTAGTTGTTCCGCGGCATGTGGGATCTTCCCGGACCAGGGATTGAACCCATGTCCCCTGCATTGACAGGCAGATTCTTAACCACTGTGCCACCAGGGAGGTCCCTAAAATATTGTTAAATAAATGAAAATCCTAATAAGTGGCCTGCTCCAGCTTCTCCTTCACCAAGTTTTCCTTCTTATGCTTTTTTTTTCTAACTTTTTATTTTGAAATAATTATAGATTCATAGGAAGTTCGAAAAATAGTACAGAGAGGACCCATGTACCCTTCATCCAGTTTCCCTCAATGGTAACATCTTACATAACTCTAGTACAATATCAAAACCAGGAAACTGGGCTTCCCTGGTGGCGCAGTGGTTGAGAGTCCGCCTGCCAATGCAGGGGACACGGGTTCGTGCCCCGGTCTGGGAAGATCCCACATGCCACGGAGCGACTAGGCCCATGAGCCATGGCCGCTGAGCCTGCGCGTCTGGAGCCTATGCTCCGCAACGGGAGAGGCCGCAACGGGAGAGGCCACAACTGTGAGAGGCCCCCGTACCGTGCAAAAAAAAAAAAAAAAAAAAAAAAAACCCAGGAAACTGACATTGGCACAATCTTCAGACCTTATTCAGATTTTACCTATTTTATATGCACTTGTATGTATGTGTAGGCAGGTATAGTTCTATGCAAACTTATCACATGTACAGACTCGTGTACACCACCACAATCAAAATATAGAATTGTTCCATCACCACAAACAGCCCTTGTACTGCCTCTTTACAGTTAACTCATCCTCTTCCCTACCTCTTCCCTACCCCCCCACCATCCTTAACTCTTGGCAACCACTAATGTGTTTTCTGCCTCTATAACAGACACGTTTAACAGTGTCCCACTGCCGCCAACAGAATAAAGTTCACAGATCTCAGCATGGCATTCAAGGCCTTTGTGATGTGGTCTGGATCTCCTGCTCCAGCTCATTCCTCACCTCCACGCCCATTAACTCACTATTCCAGAAATACGAGACAACTCAGTGCTCTAGGAACGTACTTTGCACTTTCCTGCCTTTGCATCTTTACTTGTATTGTTCCTATGACTATTATATTCCCTCCCTGGTTTTTTTACTCAGAAAAACCATCTTCAAAAGGCTCAGCTCAAATGTCATATTTATGAAAAGCTCTTCCTGACCTCTAACATCCCCAAGCAATTGGTTTTTCCCTCGTCTGTGATCCCTTTCTTACACCACTCGGATCACAGAACTGTCATGTACCCAGGTCTTCTCCATTTTACCATGATCCAACTGAACACAGGGATATGTATTATTCACTTCTGTCTTCACAAGACCCAGGGGTTTGGTTCAATAGCCTTTCACAAATCCTTCCTCTGTGTTACCGTTCACTAGCTGCACTTAGTGCTGGAAATGCAAAAATAAATACGCTCGTAAGGGGCTTATGAGCTGGTACCTCGGTGCCTGTCTCACTGAAGATACACAACAGAAACTTCTTGAATGAAGGAAGGAATCCGGAAAATCTGTGGATTCCCTGAGAACATTTTTAAGACTCAATGATCTAGGGTACACATACACCATCCATGATCCTCATGCTGCTGAGTGACATCAATCTTTGATTATTCAACGAATGCTCACTAACTACTAAATGTCAGGTCATTTTCTAGGTACTCGGACACAGCAGTGAACAACACTGACAAAAATCCCTGCCGTCATGGAGCTTTTGTTCAAGTGCAGGGAGATAAGAAAATATATACATAGATTTAAAAGTAAGTTAGATTAAGTGCTGTGGAGTTAAAAAAAAAAATCAAGAAGGGTGATAGGGAGTTATATATGTTAGGGAGAAGGTGACATTTGAACAAAATCATGAAGGAGGTGAAGGATCATGCCATGGGGTTAGCTGGAGGAAGACTGTCTGAGGCAGAGGGAAAAGTAGGCAGGAGCACATCAGACGTATTCAAGGACTAGCAAGAAGGCTGGTGAATGTTAAGAAATGAGCTCAGAGGACTTCCCTGGTGGCGCAGTGGTTAAGAATCCGCCTGCCAATGCAGGGGACATGAGTTCGATCCGTCCAGGAAGATCCCACATGCCGTGGAGCAACTAAGCCCATGCGCCACAACTACTGAGCCTGCGCTCTAGAGCCTGTGCACCATAACTACTGAAGCCCGTACACCTAGAGCCCATGCTCCACAACAAGAGAAGCCACCGCAATGAGAAGCCCTCACACCACCATGAAGAGTAGCCCCAACTCGCCGCAACTAGAGAAAGCCTGCGCACAGCAACGAAGACCCAACGCAGCCAAAAATAAATTAATTTTTTAAAGTTAAAAAAAAAAAAAGAAATGAGCTCAGAAAGGTGGAGTGTTGTGGGGGGGGGTAGGGTGGGGGGTGAATCATATAGGGCCTTGAGGGACACAAGAAGGACTTCGCCTTGATTACTGTTGACACTTTAACTCTTTATCCTTTTCCACCGATCTGTCTTTACCATGTTATTTGGCTACTCTTTCCCACTCCCACAGTGCCCAAAATAGCGTTCAGGAGTAAAATAATTTATCAAGTACAGATAACAACTACTGCCAGCTAGGATACAAAACCTACTGGGCATGGCCGTCAAGAAGTGGGAACAGATCATCAAAGCCTCCTACATTAGACTCACACTAAATCAACCCATTTCTAAACTAAGTAATTCTTTTTTTAAAAAAATTGAGCAACAAAGACCCACCGCAGCCAAAAATAAATAAATAAAATTTAAAAAATTACTTACACTTTAAAGAAAAAAAAATTGATTTTTCCTTGAATGATAAGAGTAATATAGGAGAAGCTCTCTTTTCTTCAACCCAATCAATCAGGCCAGTGGTTGGAATCATCAAGGGTGTGGGTACAGCAGAGTCTAGCCATGACCACTCAGCCTGAGTGTTTTACAGAAGGCATGGGGAGCCTGTGAATCTCATCACGTGGACTTGGTTAAGAGAATGTCTATCTTATATGACATCTGGGTAAGATGGTAACAGGAGGATATGTGTCTCCTGCCCCCAGTTTCCTTTAAAATAAACTAAAGGAACACACAAATAGAGAAAAATCTGCATCTGAGCTGAAAACTAAGAAGGATGCCATCCCACCTGCCCAGAACTTTGAGGAATTTCTGCTAGATATTCTTTCTCTAAAGAAGCAATGTGCTCTTACAATAAATGTAGGACCAGTAGAACACACAAGAGGGAGAGGGCACACACAGAACTTCTATACCATAGGTCAAGGCCCACAACGAAGGGCCTCCCTCAGAGCCTTGGACAGGCATTCTCCCACCCAACCCTTCGCCCAGGCCACCATGCCTGGCAGAGGGAGTGGCACCGAAGGGCTGGGTCCTGGCACGGGCAGCCCCAATGTAAATTCAGTCAACCTAAAATTTCCCCTTGTTCCTTTACTTGGATATGGAAAAGTTAAGGCAGATACTCACAGTTACCTCTGTAAGAATCCATCTCTCATGAGATTATAGTGAAGGCTGCAAAACTCTGTTCAGAGTAAGATTTAAGAAATCAATGTAACTATGATACTCATGTTATTTAAAAAGGGATTTCTAAACCAGGAAAGACTGAATGGAAATTAAAACTCTGAATGCCGACTGAAATAGTAATGGACAAAAGGAATACTAAATCGAGGGTTATAGAAATCAGATTAGTAAAGTAAAACTTAAAATCCTCAAGAACTCAGAGGAGAAGTTAAAAAAGATAAAAATGAAGTAGGGATTAATTTTTAAAGTACAGGATAGAGGAAAAAGTATACCACGTTTATAGCTTGGGCTTACCAAAAAACTGCCAGAACCAATGAAGTCAGCAAAGTTGCAGGACACAAAATCAACACGCAAAAATCAGTCACATATCTATACACTAATAATAAACAATCCCAAAAGTATATTAAAACAATCCCATTTATGATAGCGTCAAAAAGAATAAAATAATTAGGCATAAACTAAACCAAGGGGGTGAGAGACTTGGATGGCGAAAACTAGAGTACAAAACAACACTGAAAGAAATCAGAGAAGACACAAATAAATGGAAAGACATCCGTGTATGTGGATTGGAAGGCTTAATAATTGGACATCTTCTTAAGATGTCAATACTACCCAAAGCAACCTACAGATTTAATGCAATCTCTATCAAAATCCCAATAAAATAGAAATATCCATCCTACAATTTATATGAAATCTCAAGAGATCCTGAATAGACAACACAGTCTTCAAAAAGAACAAAGTTGGGGCTTCCCTGGTGGTGCAGTGGTTGGGAGTCTGCCTGCCGATGCAGGGGACACGGGTTCATGCCCCGGTCCGGGAGGATCCCATGTGCTGTGGAGCGGCTGGGCCCGTGAGCCATGGCCACTGAGCCTGCATGTCCGGAGCCTGTGCTCTGCAACGGGAGAGGCCACGGCGGTGAGCGGCCTGCGTACCGCAAAAAAAAAAAAAAAAAAAAAAAGAACAAAGTTGGAGGTCTCACTTTCTGATTTCAAATTTACTACAAAACTATGGTAATCAAAACAATGTGGTACTGGCATAAAGACAGATATATAGACCAGTGGATAGAATAGACAGCCCAGAAATAAACCCTCACATATATAGTCAAATAATTTTTCAACAAGGGTGTCAAGACAATTCAAGGGGGAAAGGGCAGTCTTTTCAACAAATGGTGTTGGGAAAAGTGGTATCCACATGACAAAAAATGAGGACCCTCACCTTACAACATATACAAAAATTAACTTAAAATGGAACAAAGATCTAAACATAAGAGCTAAAGCCAAAGGCTAAAACCAAAAGGCAACCCAAAGAATGGGAGAAAATATTTGTAAATCATATAACTGATAAGACGTTAAAATCCAGAATATATAAAGTACTCCTACAATTCAACAACAGCAAAAAAAACAACGCTATTTAAAAATGGACACAAGGCTTGAATAGCTCTCTCTCCAAAGAAGATACACAAATGGCTAACAAGCACATGGAAAGATCCTCAACATCACTAGTCTTTTGGGAAATGCAAATCAAAACCACAATGACATACCACTTCACACTCAGTAGGATGGCCATTATAAAACACACACACACAGAGAAAGTACTGGCAAGGATGTGGAGAAACTGGAACCCTTGTGCATTGCTGGTAGGAATGCAAAATGATGCAGCTGCTATGGAAAATGGTATGGTGATCTCTCATAAAATTAAACACAGAATTATCATTTGATTCAGCAATCCCACTTTTGAGTGTTTACCCAAAAGAAGTGAAAGCAGGAAGCTGTATAGGTATTTGTGTACTCATTTTCATAACAGCTATTATTTTGGCAATTCATAATAGCCAAAAGGCAGAAGCAAGCTAAGTGTCCATCAACAGGTTAATGGATAAACAAAATGTGGTATATACACATACAATTAAATATTACTCAGCTTTAAAAAGGAAATTCTGACATCTACTACAACTTGGATGAATCTTGGCTAAGTAAAATAAGCCAATCACAAACGGACAAAAAGGCCAATTTCATAGAGACAGAAAGTGGTTGCCAGGAGCTGGGGAGGGAAATAGGAAGTTAGTATTTAATGGGTAGAGAGTTTCAGTTGAGGAAAATGAAAAGTTGTGGAGCTGGATGCTAGTCATGATTATATAACAATGTGAATGTACCTAATGCCACAGAAGTGTATGTACACTTAAAAATGGTTTAAATGGTTAATTTTACAGTATGTATTTTTCACCACAATCGGGAAAAAAGGCTTGGGTTTAGGGTCAGCAGTCCCTCTACCCACTATTAGATAACTCTGTGGCCTCTGGCAAGTTGCTTAGACTCTCTCAGCTGTAAAATGAGGTAATAACAGTACATACCTACTTCACTGTTGAGGGCTGTTGGGATAAACGAGATGATTCCAGTAAAGCACTCATCACATAAGCACTAAAAGTTAGCTCTTAATATTATGATGAAGACGACTATAAGAATGGCACAGCTGACTACCAGGCATTGGATCAGGAAAGGACTGTAATTGTATTTTTGAATCACTATCATTTTTGTTTGGTATTTTATTGATAAAGTCCTTTCTATTCTCTTAATGGCCCTTGCCGGTTCACCATTCAACACTTCTAGGACTGAACTACATGCTGTATAATTTTTACCCAGCAAGTCTCAGTGATGTCCAAGGAGACAGGACATTCCTTGGAAAAAGTAAGAACTACTATATTCATACCAAGGTAGAAGATATGACCCAGCTTATAAAAAGCATCTCAAGGATGATCTCCAAGCTCAGCGAAGCTTCCAGAGCCTTTCTGTCCTCCACCCTACCTATGATGTCAACTGTATAGATGTGCCAAGGTGTCTGTCAATCTCAAAGTGTTATTTGAGAAGTGCTGACTAGGCTTCTGGTCCTTCAGAAGTATTCTTATCCTTAGGGGAGATTTGCATTTTAACAAAGTAATTTAACCATTTATGATGGCTCAAGCTCTAAATCTGGGTGGAAACCAGGAAAATCCAATGAAAGTGGGTGATTCAAGGTCTCAGGAGGCCTATCTTCTCCCCAAGTCCAATGGCCCCCTGCAAGACAGGTGCTCTTGTCAAGGAAAAGGAGATGCAAGCATTTGAAGACACATGCTTTGTGCAGTCCCAACAGCTCCTAGAATCACATCCCAAAACATGTGGCCAAAGATCAAGAGCCTAGGAAGGGGGAATGTCACTGCAGGGCTCCAGCACCAGCATCTGCTGAGTCAGCTCAGAAGACAAGCAGCAAAGAGTTACTTGATAAACATTAAGATTACTAAAATACACACTTCTGCTTCATTTACTGTCTGTGATGGGGACAGAACAGTACCAAAGGAAAGCAAGGCACTGGAGAGAAAACACCTGGCAAGGAAGGAGAGAGGGAAGAGGAGGGGCTCATGGAAGGAAAACATACGTGGCGTCACACAGGGACGCATTTGACAGGTGTGAGATGAGGTTTAGTCAACTACCTCTGGTAAAGCCAGGCCTGGTCAGGCCACCTCAGTCCTTTCCCTGTGGAGCTAGCATTTCAAGCTAAGAGCTACCAGGGAGGGTGACAGCAATATTGCAGGTGCCCAGGTAAGGGTTTTAGCCAGGCTTTTCTCCACAGCACCTCACTTCCTTTCCCTGCCAGGAGAAAAAAGGTTTTCCTGTAACCCCAGCACCTTGTCTCCTCCACCCCTGTAATGACCTGAATGGTAGTCCATGTCATAACCTCAGAAACCTGTAAATGTGACCTTATTTGGAAAAAGGGTCTTTGCAGGTGTAATTAAGTTAAGGATCTCAAAATGAGGTCATCCTGCATTATACTAGTAGGTCCTAAATCCAATAACATACTAGTAGGCCCTAAATCCAATGACAATCCAATGACACTCACAGGAGAGACACAAAAAGAAGACGAGAAGGTCACGTGAAGATGAGGGCAGAGATTGGAGTGATGTAGGCACAAGCCAAGGAACCCTTGAAGCCACCAGAGGCTGCAAGAGGCAAGGAGGGATTCTCCCCAAGAGCCATTGAAGGGAGTGCGGCCCTGTTGACACCCTAGTTTCAGACTCCTGGCCTCCAAAACTGTGAGCAGATAAATCTGTCATTGTAAGCCACCCAGTTTATGGTCATTTGTCAGACCAGACCTAAGAAAATAATACGACCACCACCATGGCAGGCAAAAAAAACAAACACTTTGCTGTACTCCTTCATGGGCACTTTCAAAGACCTTCCTTCTGGGGAATCACCACTTACATAGTCTACCAAGGAAACTTCACATCCACTGGTGGTGTGCTTTTCATGGGGACCTGGACCTTGGCTTAGCCCACGTTTCAGGGGCTTCACAGAGAAAGGGGCTCTGCAGGCCAGAACAGTTCAGTCCTGCCGGGCACGCAGCCCACCTACCCCACCTCATCTCATGCTCTGATCCTTACGGAAGACACAGTGAGCAGCTAGGTATGTCATTCTGCTTTTAAACCAATTCGAAAGGAAATACAACTGTCCCACCTACATGGCTCAAAAGATAAGGACAGATCACAATAGAAGATATTTTAAGAACCAGCTTGGGGAGTTGCTTGGGGAGTTTCTTTTTTTTTTTTTAAATAAATTTATTTTTTGGCTGCGCTGGGTCTTCGTTGCTGCACGCGGACTTTCTCTAGTTGCGGCAATCAAGGGCTATTCTTTGTTGCAGTGCGCAGGCTTCTCATTGTGGTGGCTTCTCTTTGTTGCAGGGCAAGGGCTCTAGGTGCGCGGGCTTCAGCAGTTGTGGCACATGGGCTCAGGAGTTGTGGCTCGCGGGCTCTAGAGCACAGGCTCAGTAGCTGTGGTACACGGCCTTAGTCGCTCCGCGGCATGTGGGATCTTCCTGGACCAGGGCTCAAACCCGTGTCTCCCGCGTTGGCAGGCAGATTCTTAACCACTGTGCCACCAGGGAAGTCCCAGGAGTTTCTAAAGGAACCTGAAACACAGGATTTCCTCAGTGGACTATGGGGCAGGGACAGATGCCACAGCACCAGTCCTCTCCTCCTCACTGCTGTGTCTTATATTTCTCTTCATTTTTTTTTTTTTTTTTTTTGTGGTACATGGGCCTCTCACTGTTGTGGCCTCTCCCATTGCAGAGAACAGGCTCCAGACGCGCAGGCTCAGCGGCCATGGCTCACAGGCCCAGCTGCTCCGCGGCATGTGGGATCCTCCCGGACCGGGGCACAAACCGGCGTCCCCTGCATCAGCAGGCGGACTCTCAACCACTGCGCCACCAGGGAAGCCCCTCTCTTCACTCACTTTTACCCTGTGTCTTTTAAACTATGAATTTGCCCTTATAGGAAGGGAACTACACACACACACACACACACACACACACACACATACACACACATACATCAAGAAATTGTGACAGTCAACTCTGCTGCAACAGCTACACCCCCTATACTTTCTGCTAAATCACTTCTAGGACTTGACAACTGAGTGGTGGGTGTTCACCTCCTCAGTGCCTATACCTGTTCTGCTCATCACAGTCTACACAGTGCTTTCAACAGTGTCCTCATGAGTAGGGTCTCAAAATATACTTGCTGAAGGACCAGTCTGTATATCAAAAGGTAAAATACTACAGTGGTAAATTTTATGTTATGTACATTTTTTACCACAATGAAAAAAAAGTTTTCATTTTGTTAAAAACCACAATGAGATACTACTTTGAACCTACTAGGATGGCTATTATCACAAATAAAAATAAGTGTTGCCAAGGATGTGGAGAAACTGGAACCTTCATACCTTGCTGGTGGGAATGTAAAAATAGTACAGCCACAGTACACAATACACAGTGCTGTTTTCTACAGTACAGTGGAAAACAGTTTGGCAGTTCCTCAGAAAGCTAAACACAGAATTACCATGTAACCCAGCAATTACACTCCTGGGAATACACTCAAAAAAACTCAAAAAGAATTTTGTTTTTCAAACCAAAACTTGTACACAAATGTTCATAACTACATTAGTCACGATAGCCAAAGGTGGAAAACAACCCAAATATTCATCAATGGATGAATGGATAAACAAACTGTGGTATATCTATACGATGGAATATTATTCAGCCATAAAAAGGGATGGAGTACTGACATATGCCACAACATGAATAAACCTCAAAAATATTAAGCTAAGTGAAACAAACCAGTCACAAAAGGCAATCATACACTATATGATTCCATTTATATGAAATATCCAGAATAGGTAAATCCATAGAGACAGAAAGCAAATTGGTAGTTCCAGGGGCTGGGGAAGGAGGAAGTGGGGAGTAACTGCTTAACAAGTACAGGTTTCCTCTTGGGAATGATGAAAATGTTTTAGAACAAGATAGAGGTGATGGCTGCACATTATGAATGTACTAAATGCAACTGGACTGTTCACTTTAAAACAACTATGTGAATTTCACCTCAATTGAAAAAGGTAAAATAAATCCAACTTTGCCATTAGAATTCAAAGAATACATATAAAACATTTTTAATGACTTAACTAATCATCAGGGTCTAAATCAGGGTTTCTCAACCTGAGCACTGTTGACTTCGAGCTGGATAATTAATTCTCTGTAGTGAGGGGCTGTCCTGTGCACTGTAGGGTGTTCAGCAGCATCCCTGGCCAATACCAATTTGATGCCAGTAACAAACACACACACACACTCCTCACTGAGCTGTGACAACTAACACTATCTCCAGACACTGCCAAACATACCCTGGTGGGTGAAATCGCCCCCAATTAAGAGCCGCTGGTCTAAATGAAAAAAGGGCTCTCCCAGCAATTACTAAGAATTTGTTCTTTTTCAATCTCTTGTCAACCTGGCAGTGTGACTCACTGTGTCCTGCCAACCCCACCAGCCACAAATGACCTATCTATGACTTCTGGCACCTGGTTATAATGTCCTTTCTTCTACTCCCAATTCCCCCAAACCACTCACAAGTGCCCTGGATAGGCTGCTTTCTGCCTGCCAGGCTAGAGATTATTCAGTACCATTCACCTTGTCCCCAGCGCATGGCTCCATGTCTCCATTAGCACCCAAGAGACGGAAGGACATCCTCAAGGTACAGGTCAAGGAAAAACCCAACCTACCAGTTTCACAAGTAGGGCAGACCCTTCCTGTACCTAGGCCCTCGTTCCCCGACCTCAGTAGTTAATTAAAGAACAACAGAAGTTCCCCCCTCCATCAGTTCATCCCCAAAGAGGGTGACAGCTGAAATGAGAGGCACAAGGTCCCTATTCCTAGAAGATATGACTAAACTTTCAAGAACTTCAGTGATCTCTAACTTTGGGGAACACAGTCAATTCAGGCTTCGTTGTTTTGACATTAATCTTTCAAAAAGCCCTCAAACCTTGAGAAGACAAATGGACTCTATTCCCATCTGAACCTATGTAGCCTTGGACAGGTCATTGAATCCTCTGGCCATAGTTTTCTCCTTTGCAAGATGTGTGGTTTAGGCTGTTTGAATTCTAAATTTAATGCATTCATTCAATACCTACTTCCTAAGTATCTACTTATTAAGATCATAGAGAAAGATAAGCAGAAACCTATCCATGCCCTCAAGGAGTACAGGTTGGGTCAGAGGTAGGTGAAGAGTAGCTTAGAAGACAGAGGGAGAGAGAGAGAGAGAGAGAGACAGTAAGATGGAACAAAAACTAAAGAGGTATGTGCCAAGTGCCTTTGAGTATGTGAGAGAACAAACATCAGGAACAACCAATCGCACGTAAAGCAAGTCAACAGATACTGCCCACAGCACCCTATATCTGTGCAGCAGGGGAAGCGACGAGTTTGAAGTATTAGGGGTGTTGGAGGAGGCAGTGTTTAATGGAGACTTCCCAGCTAACTATGTGGGTTCTTGAATAACTGGAAATATGCAAGATACCATTTCTAACTCACAGATTGAGCAATTTTGCTGACACAGTCAGACCTTTTCCTTTATCTAAAGGCTGAGTAAAAACTCAGAGAAGTGGTCCTTCGTCTCTCAGTAACCCCTGAGGTAAAGGGCTTCCATAAGAGTTAATCACTAGTTCAGTGTGACAAAAGACAGCCAAGAGGCAACCAACCTGACCAGGAGGGCCTAAAAGTTAAAGGTGAGCAGAAACCCCCAGCAACAAAATGCAAAAGGCAAATTCAAAACCACATACTGAGAATGTCTGTACAGTGACCATGCAAGGTCTCTTGCCTCTTTCTTCTCAGAGCCAAGCCCCAAGGGAGAATTTAAAATATATATTTAGGGCTTCCCTGGTGGCGCAGCGGTTAAGAATCCGCCTGCCAACGCAGGGGACACAGATTTGATCCCTGGTCCCGGAAGATCCCACATGCCGCTGAGCAACTAAGCCGGAGCACCACAACTACTGAGCCTGTGCTATAGAGCCCGTGAGCCACAACTACTGAGCCCGTGCGCCACAACTACTGAAGCCCGTGCACCTACAGCCCGTGCTCCACAACAAGAGAAGCCACCGCAATGAGAAGCCTGTGCACCGCAACCAAGAGTAGCCCCCGCTCGCCGCAACTAAAGAAAGCCCGTGCACAGCAACGAAGACCCAATGCAGCCAAAAATAAATAAATAAAATAAATTTTAAAAATAAATAATATATATATTTATGTATTTAAACATAAATAAACATGATATGTAAATATATAGGTAAATATAAGTAAAAGGAAAGTTTCTTCCTTCTAATAAGAGGAAACACAAAGCTGTCAAATACCGTAAATTATATAAATGTAACAATAACAATAACAACAATTTAGCTCCAAAATCTGGCCAAAGATGTGTCATCCAAATTGCCCTGGCCTGCTCTTGAGCCAGCCAACATCACTTGCATCACCAGCCCGCTGATGCTAGATCTTCCTACACCTCAAGAACTTCAGGGCAGGAGGTCAGATTTTTCCTTGTTCTCCTAAGCGGATTCCAGAGCATTACTCCTTCCACCTTCCACCCTCATGTAAAGGTTCCTGTCCCTCTGAGCTTGAGCCACCTGGCTCGGGTGGCTTCCACCCTGCCTTGCCTTTGTCCCTCCACCCTCTGACTCATTTCCCAACACTCACTGAAGGCTCTGGCACCTGGCTTCCTCTCCACAACTCCTGCCATCATCCTGGGAGGTTTCAAGATCCATGAGGATGATTTATTCCTATACTTCAGCCTCCAAATGCCTTCATTACAGTGACCTTTGGTCTTCTCAACCACCTACACACACGGCCACACCTTGGACCTTGTCAACACAAACCCTGAATGACAACTGTTCACTTTCTGACACACCTTCCAAGTCTCCAGCCTCTCAGGTCTTCACTCTGGGCTGAACTGTTCTTCAAATTCATGCATCTCCTAGCTCTGACTCTTTTCCATTTTCTCCCAATCAAACGACCTCTCCTTAAACAGTCCTCTCTCCCCCATTCTGGCCCCATGGCTGACAACCTGGACCACTCCTTTGATTCCTCTGTACCCCTGGCCTCCCAAAACATCTAAATGCTGGATCAATGCTAATTCTACCTATTCTGCTCCAAGTCCCAGGTTCCTGAGTTCCACCAGAGAAAAATCACACAGGCTTGCAAAACTGCATCACTATCAATTCATGGTGTTCATCCTGCCTGAGTCCTATACCTGTCCTTGGACAGCTCCCTCTCCCATTCCTCTCAGTGATTAACCTAAACCCTCAGGAGTCTCCTCAGCCCCATACTCACCACTACCCTCAGCAGACAACCTTGCTTCCTCATTCCAGAAAAACGAGGGCATCTTCCATGTCTACCTTCAAATTCCTATCTCCCCCACACCTCCAGCCCTCCCAATACAAGCTTAACTCTATCCATACTGATTCATTTTTCTCCTCCTATCTCAGAGGGTGAAATTTCCTTCTTCTTCTCCAAGGATCAGCCTTGATCCCATTCATTCATTCATTTACCCATTTAATCAACAAATATTTACTAAGTGGTCTAGGCCTGTGAACAAAACAGACAAGCTCAGGAAGCTTACATTCTAAAGAAGGGAGACAATACATAAACAAATAGGTTAATTATAGAGCATATCAGAAGCAGGGAGGAGACAAAGGGAGACTGTGGGAACGAGAGCTTGCAATGTTTATCAGAATGGTCAGAGAAGGACTCTCTGAGAAGGTGACATTTAAGCCAAACAGGCGAGGGAGAGCAAGCTTTGGGGCTACCTAGAGAAGAGTACTGCAGACAGAGGGGAAAGCCCAAAAACCCCAAGGGGGAGGTGTGAACCTCCCCTGCTTTAAGGAACCCCAAGGAGGCCAGTGTGGAGAGAGTGCAATAACCAAAGAGGAACCTAGTAACACAGGACAGAAGAGAAGTCATTGCGAGCCAGAGCATAGTACTTTCTAGGCCCACACCAGAGTTTGCAGTTTAACTTTCAGGAAGATGGGGAGTCACTGGATGGTTCCCAACAGAGAAGTAACAGGAAATGAGGTGCATTTAAAAGGATCCCTCTGGCCACTGCATTGAGGGAAGACTGAGGAAGCTTGGACAGAAGTAGAGAGACCAGTGAAGAAACAGCCAGTGTAATCCAGGCCAACAACAGCTGGGCCCAGGGAGACAGCAGAGGAGGAAGTTAGAAGTGGCTGGATTTTGGATCTATTGTGAATGTAGAGCAAAGAGGATTTTCCCAATCGGATGACTGGAGGAAAGGTTTTTGGCCTGAGTAACTGAAAGAACGGAGCTGCAATTCAAAAAGACGAAGGGTCCATCTCCTCCAGTCTCCTCAGGAGCCTTACAACTGCCCTCATTCTTGTTTTAAATCTCTTTCTTTCTCTGTCTGTCTTCTTATCAGCTACCATACGATCTCTCCTTTTCTTTTCTATTCACATTCCTTAAAGAAATAGTCGAGTCTTGGTTCTCCCATTCACCAGCTCACGACTCTTCTAAAACTGCTCTTGCAGAAGCCAGGGCCATCCCATTGCCCAAACCAGAGGCCTTTTTCCAGTCTTCATCCTACTTGACCAGTCAGAGGCATCTGACCCTCTTTACTCCGACTTACTAACTCTGCAGAGCACCACGTGTGTGAGACACTGCAGTCTACTGATTCTCCTCATACCTCTGGATAGTCTTCCCCTGTCTCCTTTAACGGCTTTCCTTACTAAACTAGCCCTTAAATGTTGCTAAAACTCAACTCCATCCTCAGCCCATTGCTCTTCTTACTCTTGACTTCTCAAACTCGAGTACAAGCATCTCTTCATGGACAGCCCCAAACAAATCAATTTCGCAACATTCAACTCCCCTAGGTACTCTTTCCTAAAAATGACTTGCCCGAGTTCCCCCAAGCCCTTATCTCACTTTCCCATAAATAAATAAGTAAATTTTGTAAAAGGCACACCCTTCACCCAATTCTCACTGCACCCCCCAGGGTGTAAAAAACACCAAAGCTCTGTGTATAAACCCACAGGGTTTCCTATATTTCTCTGACATATATATTTCTGCTAAGAATAAAGCACGGTGTTAGAAATGTGATATATTGGTACATGTTGGGGTGTTCTGAATTCAGGTATATAATAGAGTGGAAGGAGGAAAGACAATTTTAACAGACCCTAAATGAGATGAGCTGAAGCCCTAGCAAGAAGTCTAGCTTAGCCCCCAGTCAACCTACAGAATCATGAGAAATAATAAACTGTTGTTGTTTTAAGCCACTGGGTTGTAGGGTAGTTTGTTCCACAGCAATAGGTAACCCAAACACACTACAAACTGATCAGGTTAAACTCATTATCCTCCCTCATTAAACCTGGGTCTTCCCTCTTTCAGTCTTTCCTCTCTTCCTGAATAATACAGCTCAGTTAGTGTCACTTCTTTTTTTTTTTTTTAATTTCTTGGCTGCGCCGTGTGGCATGCAGGATCTTAGTTCTCCAACCAGGGATCAAACCTGCGCCCCCTGCAGTGGAAGCGTGGAATCTGAACCACTGGACCACTGACCAGGGAAGTCCCAGTTAGTGTCACTTCTATCTCACGTACCTGGGCTCTCAAACTGGAAACCTAGAATCATTCTTGATTCCATCTCTCTCCTTCAACCTCTAAATCCAGTCAAGCACCAAGTCTTGATGATATGACCTCTTAATATTCATCTGTACCCTTCTTTGTTTCTATCATCACTCTGCCACTTGCGCCCTCACTGACTTTCACCTGGATCATGGCAACAGCCTCCTAAATGCTCTAGACTCCGCTACCTCATGTCATCCTCCACAAATCTAACTACACTGCAAATGTGATCATGCTATCCCCCTCTTAAAAGTCTGAATGGCTTCCTTATTGCTCGAAGATAAAGTTCAAACTCACAAGATCTCTGTGATCTAGGCCGTATCTTTCTTCTCAGGCCTTTCCAAGTATGACTGCAGGCAAAATCATAAAGAAAAAGATTTACATACTTGGTTGCACAAAAATTTTAAACATCTGCAAAAGCCGCATCTTAACAGAAGGTAAATGACAAAATAGAAAAAAAACTGATATGTGTACACACACACCCACAGAGTATTAATATGTTAAATAGGTAAAGCACTTCTATAAATCGTTAAGATGAATGCCCTAACAGAAATGAATAAAGAAACAAAAAATTCACCACAGAAGAAATATAAAGGAAAGAAAGAAAGAAAGGAAGGAAGGAAGAAGGAAAAATGAAAAGAAAGTTAGGAAGAAAGGAAAGAAACGAAGAAAAGAAAGAAAGAAAGAAGGAAAAAAGAAAAGAAAGTTAGAAAGGAAGGAAGGAAAGAAAGAAAGAAAGAGAGAAAAGGAGGAAGGAAGAAAGAAAAAGAAAGAAAACATGTCCAACCTCATAAAAAGATAACACTTCTGGTGAAAGTATATATTGGTTTTATCTTTCTGGAGGCTATTTTATAATATGTACTGAAAGCTAAAATATGCATATCTTTTGATCCAGCCATTTCACATTCAGAAATTTATTCTAAGGAAGTAATAGAACAAGTACCCAAAGGCTTTAAAAAATACTCGCTGCGGTTGTTTTGTAATAGCTATAAATAACCTAAATGACTAATAGGAGATTGGTTAAACAAATCACAAAACGCTCACACAATGGACTGAAACTGTTCATGTAGTTGCTTAACACAAAAAGATAGTTAGGATATACTGCTATGTGAGAAAGCAAACTACAGACAAAGCGTATTCTTATTCTTAAAAGAATGCACAAGTCTGGAAGGTACACACCAAAATGTTAACAGAGGTAATTTATGGGATTATGGATAATATTTTCTCTTTTTGTCTGGCTTTATCTTCTAATTATTCTACTATACTATGGATTAATTTTTGTCATAACATTTTTTAAGACTTCTGGATTGCTTTCTTCCATATCTCCCAAAGATTATATATGGAGCTAGCATTCATTTCATTCTTTCCCGTCTTCCAGGTCCAACCCCAAATACCATCTGAGGGTCTCCAGCAGGGCGCTTATTGAGATATAAACAGATACAGCATTTAACAGTGGATTATAATCCTGGAAACTACTCTGTGGTTTCAAAGAAATCAAAACTGAACGACTAAAATAATATTATAACGGCGCCTAGAACATTGCCTTACACTGAACGTGTGGAGAAGGGACTGAGGAGACAGCAGGAGAAGGGATAGTAAGTGAAAAGGAAAGTGGAAATGGGTTAAGGCACGGCACTGACACTCAACTTTACAGACAAAAGGCTTTAAACACATTTAATTGATAATAAATACCAAATGGTAACTCGTTATGTCTTCAGAACTCAACGTTTCTAGCAGAAGAGACATAAAAAACTGGTTTCTGGGCCAACAAGAGACATGAAGCCCATGCTCAGCAGTTCATGCACTTTAATCACGACAAGACCCTCAAGTGCTCACTAAGAGCCTCTTTATTGTTAGACACGGGTCTGACAAGCTTAGTCATCTAGTTTCCAAGCCCACGGCAGATTAAAAGCAGCAAATTAGAGAGGCGCTAATTCAGGAAGACACTCAGGTAGCGGTAAGAAGCGATGGCTGACAATCTCAAAAGAAGGGAACCATAATGCACAACATGAAATTCAAAAAGCATAGCAACCCAGGGCCATTTTATTCAGGGGCAAACTCTCTCACCCATAGCAAGCAAAGACCCTAAGAGGTCTATAACAAAACAGTAACATTCTAATAGTGCATTTGAGAAATAAGAGAACGGTAAGATGTTAGAGTTGAAAAGCAACTTCACCGTCATCTCATCCTCATTTTACAGACAAGAACCTGATGATGGACAGAGCTGGGAAGGCTTTTGTCCAGAGTACAGGGCCTGGTGGTCACCAGACAGATTCAGATCAGGAGTACTTTCCACCTATATTATGCTGCCTCTGTGGCATATAATTTAGAAGACAGGAAATAATGTGTTTCAGAAAATGCCCAATCCAAAATAGTACATTTTTCAAAACAGATAGATCCCCAAGGGTCAGGAAAGCATGTGTTCCTATGATAAGTCATCTCGAATGGGCTCTCCATATGACCAGGCCATTCTTCTACTCATTCTTTGTCATTCCTTCTCTCCATAAACCTAGGGAATTCCTCCACCTCCTTCCTTACTCTCTTGAACCCCCCAACTCAACTCCCACCCCACAGCATTCAATAGAAAACAGAAGACATGAGGCAAGAACTTCCTCAACTTGCCAAACCTTACCAATTTCTTCTCCTCTGTTCCCATTCTTACTCCTCTTCCTTCCAGGTCAGTGCATAAAGTGCCCTTTCTCCTGTCCAAGGTCATCTCTCCCACCTGAGTTGATGATTCCACCCATGACCTGCCATCACCTCCTCAGCCCCATTCCAACAGTAATCCCCCTGTACTTCATTTCCAACTTCCTCCCGACTGGCCACTTCTTTTCTGCTTAATGTACTCAAGACTCTTCCACCATTTAAAAATAATAATAAATTCCTCCCTGACTCAGCACCCACCTCACTTCCCATTCACTCATTTCACTGCCACCTGGACTCCACTCCATGGCTCCACTTCCAATGCTCTTAACAAAGCTCATGAACGAACTCCACATTTCCAGATCCAAGAAACACTCTTCCACCCTCATCGTGACCTTTCTGATTTCTTACACCTTGACACAGCCACACCCTCCTTCTTTTAAATCTACTTAGTATTCACTTTCCCCACTCACTCTCTCCTGATTCTCCATCCCCATCTTCAGCCATTCCTTCTGCCTCCTTCATGTGCTCACTCATTCATTCAACTGGCTTTCACTGAGCTCCGCAGATGTGCTGGGCACGACACGGGCACTGGGGATAGAGCAACGAACAAGTCAGCCAAGGCTCCGCTTTCATGGACGTGAAATTCTAGTGGGGGGAGATAAACAATGAGCAAGAAGAATCAGTTGACACGTGCTACGTGGCAAAATAAAACATGGTGGGTTCCTTATATTGGATAGTCAAAAAAGGCCTCTCTGAGGTGGGATTTCAGTGAGATCTGAATGGCAAGAAACAGCCAGCCGTGGAAAGATCAGGAAAAACATTTCAAGCAAAGGGACCAGCCATGCCTAAGACAATAAAGAGGAGACACTGTTAAATGCTCAGAAAAGGTAAAGAGGAATCACTGCTGTGACTAAAAAGCATGCTGGCTGAGGTTAAGGGAGACGCAAGTTCTGGTAGCAGTTTGCAGGTCAGAGTGAGGAGGCATCCAAAGGACTGGTCACTTTGACAGCTGTGGCGAGTACTGAGGCTAGATAGGACAAAGGTTAGGTGGGATTAAGGTAGGTGGGTGGGGAGGGGGAAGGGATCCCAGATGTGGGGAACACTATCAGGAGAGCATGGGAAAGAGCTAAATCCACGGTTCACAGGAGATGAGGGGGGCACAGGCCTGAATGAAACAGGAGACCTGTGTTAGAGCACAAGGATTTGAAGGTGGATACACGGCTGGGGGCAGGAGCTCCTCAGGCAGAGAGGGCCATCATACTAACAGTGACTTGACAGGCTGGGGCAATTATCCTAACACAGGTGGCTTTCAGGCAGGGAAAAATAAAATAAAATAAAATCTGAATTCTCTCTCCTCCTTATTCATCCTGGGGTTTGTAATAGATACTGTGAAAGATATAGATGTAGATATCTATCTATAAATATTATCTATTCATGTATCTGCAAGACTCTAGCTCCACCAGGTTTTACATACAGCAAACCAAATACTGCCTGATAAAAACAAAATTCAGGCACCTAAATACTAAGAGTTACTGTTTGCAGACTACTAACTACACGCTAGGCACTAAGTTAAGTGCTTTGCATAATTTCATCTAGCCTCACAACCACCCAGAGTATTCTCTGTATTTTACCAATGATAAGCCAGTATCTTAGTAAGTTGCCCAACATCACAGGGACCAGGCCAGGATTCAAGCCAACGGCTGCCCACCTCCAAGTCGCATGCTTTTAAACCACCACGTGTGATGCTAACCTTGAAAATCCTCTCCTAAGGAGAACTTCATCGTGTTCCCTTTGACCTAGGGAGTCAGGGAGGAAAGACAGTACTGAACATCAGGTTTTCCCCAATCATCACTGAGTTACACCTTCCGGTCAAACCGAGATTTTCCCATAGCCAAAAAGCCAGACGGAATTATTTCTTCCAACACTGCCCACTCCCCCACCACCAAGATTCCCAGGCTTCTAAAAATAGTAAAGGACAAAGGTCTGAGGAACAGGGCTAGTCTATCCCCAGGGGAAATTAAAGGAGTCTAACAAACCTGTAAGATAATCAGCACTTCCTGAACCAACAAAATTCACTGACCAGGGAAAATGATGAGTCGAGGGTACTAGTGGGAGACATGCCACCTCTGTAAAGCTGGAAGGGCCCAACTGATGAGGTCTGAGTCCTCTTCTCTCTTCCTGTCCCCGGGTAATAAAGTCTCCATTTTGTTCTCAAATTCATGCTCAGTACCAGAGGGACAATAATCTTTCTCTTACTCTAAAGGTCCCAGTACAATAGCTGTAAGTCCTTAAAAACAGGCGCCAAGCAAATTACATGGCATTATACTGCTTTCCCCAGGATTCAAGTCCTAGATGAAAGGCATCATTATTTAAGATCATTATAATTACAAATGATAATCCAACATCAATGCTTCACTTGGCCTTCTATTATAATAATATAGGGATGCCATAAACTCTTTCATCCAACAATCTCTTGGCTCTTCAGAAATCATAAATAACAAAGCTTCCTTACTCTCTTGAACCCCCCCGTGTGGCTATGTCAATGTGTAATTGGCATTGCCTTCCATTGTCTGCCAAGGTTCACTCAGAGCCCAAGGAGAAAACTGATCAGCTCAAGCTGATTCACTCACAGCACATCTCAAATGAAACTCCAAATTTTTACTCTTTTAACTTTGTTCCAACTTGGGGAACTCACCCGCTGCCAAGGTAGAAGTCTCACTCATAAGAAGAACTCCTCCTTCTAACAACTGTCCATAACTCAACAGAAGAACTGAGATTGTTTATACATAATAGACTAAATGATAATAAAAATAACAGACTAATAATAATAAAGATAACAATGGAGGAAGAAAGTAAGCACAAAATCTTGCAGCCAGTATTGCCTTAACGTGCTGATACTCATTCCTGATTCAAAATCACATAGAATGAAAAAGCTTTTTTGCTTTGGGTATAAACACAGAACATACGATTTATTTATGCAGGCAACGCTGTTCCTTGAAAGAGACTAAAAATGTTGCAATACTTCAACTTTACTAAGAATATAACATGTGCAAAGGTGCTGAACCAGGTATGTTCCCTAAAACAAGGTTCCTCGAAGAAGGGGTTCCAGAGAAAAGACTCACAGTTGAGAACAATCCCACTCCAGGAAATCTTGCCTAACCATCTCAGTCCTCATTGCCCTCCTTCCCCTCAACCCCTCCACAATTTAGAGAGTACACCACACATGCCAGCATTTCAATAGCTATTGTCTTGTGGGGTGCACTTGCTTCCTGCGTGTTGGTCACGTCACGTCAACTGGGAGGGCAGAAGCCAAGCTTTCCATTACTTCTCTCTGCCATAGCACCTCAAACAGAGCTGGTAAAGAATATGCTAGATGCTCAGTAAACCTTGCTCCTCCTGGCTGCAGGGGCAAGTTGTCTCTTACGCTCTCTGCATTATAACTCCAGCCTCTCACTTCATGATCACAGCATCCCTACAGAGGTAGGAAGGACGTTTACTACAGGGAGGAAGCAAAGGCTCACAATAGTTAAATGACTTCCCCAAAGCCGACAAGTAGCAGATGTGAAAGAACTTGAACCCAAGACCCAAGACTGCAAGTGCTAGACTCTTCCTTACACAAAGGATTACCAACATCTTCTCTCGTAACATTCTGACCTTTAATATCCCTCCCCAACTGAACCTCGCTCTGAGTAATTCAAGTCAGAAAATGTTTCCACCACATTTTGGGGTTGCTCAGATATGGGAATATGGGGAGAATTTTTTAAAGCTCATAATTCACATGCAGTCAATGGAGAGTCCTGCTATAACTCCTCTCAGCCAGGACCACACAGACTCGCCGTTCTATCTCCGTTGGTTTACCAGTTTACTCTGCAAGTAGCTGTCTTACACAGAAAATGACGTAGAGGTTTTTAACCATAACAGGTTAAGAAAGGTTGCTGGCTTGCTGATTCTGAGAAAATAAATTTTAAAATTAAGTGATTTGCCTGAAGTCACACAGCAAATTAGACCCTTCTGAGCCACCCGACTCCTCTCTGTCCCCATACTGGCTGACACATCATGCTGTACCATATTGGCACTGCTGACATTTGGGTCTAGATGATTCTCTGTCGGGGGCGGGGAAATCGTGTACACTGTAGGACGTTTAGCAGGAGCCCTGGCCTAAACTCACTAGCTGCCAGTGTTACCCCATCCTGTGACGATCAAAAATGTCTCCAGATGTTGCTAAATGTCACCTGGGGATAATCGCCCCTGGTTGAGAACCACTGCTCTAGACCAGTGGTCTCCAAACAGAGGTACACAAAGAGTTTAGAAAGAAAATATGAGACTATTTTTATTAACTGTCATCTTAAAAAATAAGATTTTTATCTTTACTAATATTTAATATACGGTCCATCTCTAATGTTTCCATCAAGTCCAAATGTCAGTCACGTCTCAGACAAATCTGATGGAATCCTGGGGGAAGAGCGGAAGCTCCGTAGCAAAGGCTGAGATGTACTGAGAGGTACTGCAGTCCCTGTGCTTGCTTAAGTGCGTTTACTCATTACATTTGTTTTAAATGGATTAGCTCTCATAAAACAAACAAGGGGATTAAAAAGATTCCGGCAAAGAAAGCTTGGATACAGATAACACAAGCATACGTGAGCAACAAGAGAATGGCAGGGCCTGATTTCTATCCCGGTGTCCTCTTCAACAGTCACACTACAACGCAGAAACAATCACAGTCTAATAAGATATGACAAGAAGTTCACCGAAACCTTGCTGAGATTCAAGTATGGATGTGCAACCACTATCATAAATGATGAACTTCACTATAAGTACACACTACGCCTTCAGGTTATTAGCTAATGACAGCAGGCCATGAATATAATGTAAATAAACAAGGGAGAGCATGTCTGTAAACTGAGTGTTATTCTACCTAAAAAGTTTAAAGGACTATTGTTCTAAACCAACACTGCCCAAAGAACTTTCTCTGATGATGAAATTTTCTCCGTCTGTGTTGTCCAAAATTGTAGGCCTTAGCCACACGTGGCTATTAATCAACTGAAATGTGGCTACTGTGTCTGACGAATTAAATTTTTATCTTATATCAGATAATTTAAATTTAAATACCCATATGTGGCTAGTGGCTACTTTATTGGCCTGCACAGCACTGGACACTAGTAGATCACTACTGTCTCAAAACATACAGCTCTTAGCAAGCAGTGCACTTTCCTGCTTTTGTGTCTTTGGTTATTCTCTCTGCCTAGAATGTTCTCTTGACCCTGTCCATCTAGTACTAAGTTCTTATTTTTGAAGACACATTTCAAGTATCACTTTCTTTAGCTTTCCCTGACTACTCCTCACCCAACAAGATTAATGGCTCCCTCACGTCTGTCCCCTAGCCCTTGTACATCCCTCATCACAGCACATAGAGCTATTTGCTCATATGTCTGAAGTTCTATGATAGTGAGCTCCTCAAGGCAGAGCCGTGTCTTATTTAATCACTGCATGACATCCAGCACAGGCACAGTTACTGAACACGGCAAAGAATGAACGAACAAACCTGGGTCTTCCAACCACAATGCAGTGCTACCACCACCACACCAAAAGATGGCTCCAGAAAAGTAGGCTGAAGGCTATGCTCTGCTACTTCAAGTGCTGGATGCTACTTCAATAGACAATTTCATTTCTATGATTATCATTGTTTGGCTCTTAAAGATGCAGATGGCACAGGGATTTCTTAAGCAGCTCAGAAAGCATCTATCCTTTGAAGAGGACAAGATGAAGGTGGACAGTGGGGTGAGTCCCCTTTCTGTCTCAAGTGTCAACTTTCAAATACTGCAAGGTAAAATGACTGCTCTGATGCAGTAGTATGTTTTCATGTGCTCTTTATTAATATTTACCAAGATTTTCCTGTTTTAGCTACCAAGGTACAAGTGTATGCCTCCCCCCATACCCTCCCTCTCAAAACCCATATGAAACTGTTTCTCTCTCTTCATGACCTCTCATTAAATGAGTGTGACTTTGTTAGAAAGACCAAAGGAAAGGCTTTGACCACGCAATGACTTATTCTAGATTTCATTTCTGAATTCAAGATTTGGCTATATTTAGCAAAGCTATAACCGTCATCATGCCCGAAGCCAGGAAGAAGACACCATTCACAAGCCACCCCCTGAAAATCTGCAGTTGCCACTAAAAAACCAGACTTCCCAGCAGGCAAAGACATCTGAAGTGGGAGGGGTCAAATTGGTTGTTTGCATCAAGGGAAGACCTCACGTGCTTATAGCCAACCTCCCTGCCTGGCGCTGAAGCTCTCTGTGGCCTTATTTCCTTTTCTTTTCTCTCCAACATACCTTCTGCTTGGGCCAAACACCCTCATTATCTCCCCTGTCCACTCCTTCCTGTAACACTGGTCTTCTCACTCCCCTGGCTGCTTCTGCTTCAAGCTTCTTGCCTCTCCTCGAACCTTCGGGACCACTCCTTCCCAGACACCAGCCACCTCCTCGCCCCCACTACTGGCAAAGGGCTGAGGCACAGAGGGAAGCAGTGCACACTGGACAGCTAGCCAATGGTTACTCAGAAGGCCCAGGGCCACTGGGGAAAGCAAGCAGCCAGCACAGCCAGGGAGTAAAACAACTTCCTTCTACCATGCCATGTCCTTCTTTCCTTGACTGTGGAAGGGAAACTTCTACTAACCAAAATGATAACACCAGACTAGCCAGTTTTCCCAGAACTCACCATACTGTCTCCCTGCTCCGCACTTTTGCATGTGCTATTCTTTCTGCTTAGAAAGGCTTGAGTAACCCTCATCCGGAACATATGCTGGTTAATTTCCATTCCTGTTCAAATGACACTTCATCCGGAAACCCTCAGCCCCAGGCCCTTTATCATCTCATAACATCTTTTTACCACCTAGTCCACACCCAGGACCATGCTAAGCGCTGCACACTTATCGTAGCGTTATTTGCTGGTCTATGAGCTTCTTAAGAGCCGGGCCCAAGTCCCATTCATCCCAGTAGCTCTGGAGCCTAATACAGCACCTGCCACAGAGAAGGCACCAACAAACGTTCACTAAACGAATACATGCATGCGTCATACTGATACCACCAATACATATTTATGCCATACATACATACACACACACACACACACACACACACACACACACGCACAGACATTTGTTAGGTTTAGGTGATTTCACACATATTTTTTAAGCCTCACTACTTTGCACTGTAGGTAGGAGAAACTGTCAAAGTTTACTGACATGGAGACTTACTGAGTAGTTCTCATGAGCCCTAGACCTGAATTCCTTTAGTGTAGGTCAGAAAACTTTCCTGAAGGGCCCCCTGTTCCACCTTATACAGAATGTTCAGGAATGCTGTCTTGGACACAGCAGGTAGTCAACATTTACGTATTGTCTGGAGCTTAGATGTAAGGCCTCATATAGCTAAGGGGATATGACAAAAGCGTAGCCTCTCAGTCCTCCTTTGAGCATTGCTCCACTTTTCCCACTGAGCTCATTCTGGAAGCTTAAACCAGATCTTCCCTTGACATCACACGCCTGTTACCTCACACATGATTTAGCATCTCATCATGGCATCTTCACTGAGGAAGCTAGAGAGAAAACATCCTCCCCTGCACCAGCCTACACAAAGCCAGACCCCTCGTGACTTAGAACCTTCACTTCCCCCAGACAGACAAACCCTCACTGGACTAGTTAGGGAAACTGGGTGACTGGGGCTGATGCCGCTGATGGAAAGAAGGCAGCCCAGGCACTCTCCTGCCTTACACTCCAGCACCTCCTCCTTGGGGTTCCTGCGATTCCTCACTGTAAAGTACAGACCAAACCCACATGAGGGAAAAAGGGACGGTCAGTGAGATGAGGTGGTAACAGGGTCTGAGCTCGAAGCCCAGCACATCATCCCTCCCTGAACTGCCTGGCCACTGCCCTGGGCACTTTGATGCATGACTCTCATCATCCTAAGACAACACTGGCTGGGACTGGTGACTAGGTCAGCGCCTGGGGACTCAGAGCGAAGAGGGTTCAGGAAGGAGCATGGCCACCCAAAACATCTGTTGACCCTTTAAGGAGCTGCTGACGCCTCTGCAAAGAACATTTGGCTGTGTCTACCCACACTGGGGGAAAGGAAAGCTGCAGACTGCTGCAGTCAAACTAGCCTTCACATTGCCCCCCATTCCTCCTGGCTGAGAAGTAATGGCTACCAATTATTGAACATCTGAAAAATGTTAAATAATTTACATACATTGCCTCAGTTAATATTCAAGACCGCTCCGTAGGGCAGTGGTTCTGAAACTTTAGCTTGCAGCAGAATCTCTCCAGGAACTTGTTAAAGCCCCACAACCAAATTTATGGGGTGAGGCCTGAATCTGCATTTCTAACAAGCTCCCACGTGATGCTGACGCTCTGGACCGAGGCTCCACACTTTGAGAGTGCCAGAGGGAAACAGAGATTCAAGAGAGGTCTGAAATGTCTTACCCAAGGTTTCACAGCTAGTAAAGAACAGATCCAGAATTTGAACCTAGATCTACCTGATTCCACAGACAGCCCTGGTAACCGTGCTGCTGTAGGGGTGAATGTTTGCCTTGTTTTCATAAATTCACTGACAGCTCCTTAAATGCAGGCATCATACTTTAAACCTCCCTATATCCTTCCCAGAACCCAGCAGTGCCTTTGTACTTGGTGGGTTCTTCACAAGTACTTTGTATACTGGCTCCTACATACTTCTAAGAACCACATACTCAAATTCAGTTACAGTCAAAGAACATAAAGAGGGCGACACTGCCAGACCTAGCTGAGCCTTTGTCCGTGCCGTCACCGTACCTGGATAACTCCTGCTCGTCCTTCAGTCAGTCACTTCCTGCCGCAAGCAGTTCTTGGCTCTCTAAAATTGGAGGCCACTGCACCCTAAGCTTATCTCCATGATAGCACAGATTGCTCTGTCTTAAGTGGCTGTTTTCCATCTCTCAAAGTAGTTTGTAAATTCCAGCATCTAGTTTTAAATCATATTCCCCAGAGCCCAGCACAGTGCCTGGCACATCACAGACATTCCATAACTGTTTGTTGAATGAATGAATGAATGAATACAGAGCTGCAAGCCCTCAGTTCCATTTAAAAATACCATCATGCATGATGTGCAGTTCTCAGGGATGAATTCTGGGGAAGAGAAGGGCAGCCTAGATAAAAAAGACCAATTTTGCCTTTTCTCCTCCCCGTCAACTCAGACTCCAAGAAAAGGCACTGCTTAGGGTAGCATCACCTCTAATGAGACAATATCCTAGCTGAACAAAATGTTTCTGGGCTCTAAGTTCAGCAGAGGCCGTTGAGAGGGAAGGAAAGAGCTCTGGGCCCCCTCCTTCCTCTTGATTTCTCTCTCACACACACTCCTTCTCCATTTCTCCATCCCACTGCAGTCAAGGGATTTGGCACAGGTATGAAACAGACAGACCAGACTCAAGGGTGTGGATCTGGCAGCGGGCACAGAAGCATCTCCCATCCTGCACCAAAGCCCACAAGGAAGGATCCAGAGGGACAGTGACTCAGGCCCCGGATTAAGTCCAGCTAGAGCAGTACTGAAAATGGAAAAGAGCAACAATTTCATAAGGACATCAACTACCAGGTCTTTTTTAAACCAGTGTTTTTAAAAAGTCTTCAACCGTAACCCCAGAAAACTGGGCCCAGCTGAATCCCATGCCGACACAAGCTGAGAGCCAAACAGCTCCTCCTCCAAACCCACCACGAGCAACACTCACCGTGTCAGGCATGTCCCAAGCCCAGGTTGGGGCCCTTGCTCCAACCTTAGCTTGCAAGAAGGCTTCTTCTCCTGCTAATAAACTGTTCCCCCACCATGCTGCATTAATAGAGGCCTCCCCTTCCCCCATCCCCTCTCGGCTGATAAAACAACCTACAGCAGGTTGGCCCCATCCAATTAGTTGGAATAGCTTCATGCCAAGGAAATTGCTGCTTTTATTAAAAATAAAAGCTCACTAGGCAGGCAATGGGCTGTGAATATTATGAGTCTGGCATAATTATGAAGGTCGACGTTAAGGTTACCAAAAGAGACATGCAAAGATTACAGGACAGCCTGGGGGATAAAGATATATATCTACATGTCTATAGATACACAGATGAACACGTGTGTAGGGAATTTACACAGCAGATCTAAATAACATTAACATCCTCTCCAAAAGAGAAAAAGAAAAAAATCGGAGGCCACTCTCAAGTAATTCTTTTGGCAAAACACAACCACAAACACACACACACACACACACACACACACACCAAAAACCGAAAAACAAGAACAGGAGAAAGAGGGGCCTACTGGACTGATTTCAAAATAACCACATTCATTTCATGTAATTTGTTATCTTAGCTGCATCCTGGGGACCTGATTACAGTTGGGTCAGGAAACAAACCTAGTCAAATCCAACAAGAGCCCTTGGATCTTAGAAAAACACACTCTGATTCTCTGAAAATCCTCTCTTCCTTCCAGTGCCTGCTCAAGGGAGTGGGAAAGTTGGGTAGGAGAAGAAACCCCTCTTAAAGGTCCTCCATCCCCACCGCTCAGCCCTCACATCCGTATTTCAAGTTTTAGGAGGATGACAAGCCCCACACCCTACATCTGATGTAAAGCTTTACACTTTCACACATACGTTTTCTCGTCTGATCCTCATAATTCGGTGAGGCAGGCAAGAATTGGCTTGTCAAAATTTTTTTTTAAATAAGAGGCCACCGAGGTAAACAATTTCTGGCAAATTCCCCCCACCCCATAAAGCCCTGTCACTTTGAAATCTCAGTTTCAAATTTCTCAAGGACAATGATTCACAGGGCAAGGGGAGGGGGAAGGGAGGGTCAACTGGTCAAAACCCATTCATACATTCAACGTCTTGCTGCATCAGCACAAGATTTTAATTTACGGCGCACTGAAAGAGTCCCACCATACCTTCCGCCAACACCTCGTCCACAGTGACCTGCTGTCGCCCAATGCCAAAGACCCTTCCGATGTAGCCACTGCCCAGGCCCGAGGTGCTGCCCCCTCCTCCGCTGGAGCCGGAGCCCAGGCCAGAGCCGCCCTGCTCTCGCCGGGAGTCGAAAAACTTCTTCATCTTGCGAAAAGGAAGCAGTAAAGCAAAATACCGACGGTTTCTAGATTTTTTTTTTTTTTTTTTTTTTTTTTAACAAGAGATCCAAGGATTTCTTCTCGGATTTCAGCTAGGAGAGGAGCCACCCGAATCCGGCCGAGGGGGTGGGGGCTGAGGGAGGATGCCTATAGGAATATGCGTGTCAATCGCGCGGCGGTCCCCTCCTCCTCAAGAGAGCGATTCGTGTAAGTTTAAACCTGTGATGACAGAGGAAGAGAGAGAGGATGAATCAGTAACACACTTAAAAATTCAACTGCTGAGTCCTAGGGGGAGCAAAAGCCACCATCCTGGGGAAACGCTGCATGCATTTTCTTAGAAAAACCCTGGGGCTGAAAACGAGTCCCCGGCCCCAGAACCCGGGACCCTGTGCCCCGGGGTCTGAAAAACGAGGGATTCGGGCCGCCTCGGGCAGCGCTGACCCAACCCGGCACTGCTTCCCCTCCTCCCCGGTCTCCCCGCCGCCCCGCGAGGCAGCATCCCAGCGGCACCCACTTGAGATGGCTTGGCGGCCGGCGCCCAGCTACCAGCGCCGCAACATTGTCACGGCCGCCGGGCCGGCCTGCGACAAGAAGAGGAGGCGGCGCTGCAGCGAGAGCCGGGGACGCGTTCGGCGCCCGCCCGCCCGCCAGCTGATCCCCGGAGCGCCCGGCGGAGACTAACCCGCCGCCCCTCCCCCGCGCGCGCTCCCGCTCGGCTCCATCCACCCAACCAGGAAGTGAACCGCCACCGGAAGTGCCTCTCGGGGCGACCCGACCAGGGGCCCAGGCCGCCGGCGGCCGGCGCTCTGTCGCCACAGACTGGAAGGAGTTGTCGGAGAGAAGGGGGACCGGGGAAAGGGGATCTCAGTGTGGAGACAGTTTTGGAAAAGAACGTTGAAATTGCCCGACCCGTAGGGCACTATGGGAAAGGTTGTTCGGCGCAGCCCAGCGACTGGACTGCAACTCCCAGGATGCCCCTGGACGACCGAGAGAGGCGGCTGCGGTGGCCTCCTCGGCCACGGAGGTGGTTAGTGGAGTGGTGCATTTGTGGGGATTCAGTTATTTAAACACATCCGGTAAAGAAACTGCCAGGGACCAGGGTTTCCACCCTGCTGCATGTCCCACCCTTCTGGAGCCATCTTATTTGCGACTTGACCTCCCTGCCCAAGGGATTCTGGGGATTGTGGTTTCCGAACGGATCGAGACTGACACCTGAAGGACGCGGCTTAGCCGCTTAGCCCCTAGCTGGCCCTGCGGGGCTTACCGACGTCACCTGGGCAGAGGTGGAAGACCGGAGGTGATCGGGAAATTTTTTCTGGCAGTTGGTGCCAGGCCACACCCGAAAGCCAACCCTAACATAAATAAACCCAGAGCCCTTCCTCCTCCAACTTCAAAAGCCGCTTTTGCTCCCAGATGTTATTGAGAACCGGCTCACGGGTCAGCTCTGAGCTAGGCGCTGTGAGAACGCTTAATAAGACCGTATCTTTTCAGGAAGTCTACAGGCGAGACTCAAACTGAGGAACTTAAAGGGTGTGTGTGCGGGGCAAATCGTAGGGTACCAGAAGACCCAAACCCCAAACTTTGGGGCTCGTCTGTCGGTTACCTTTTCCACCTTTTCTGATGCTGTGGCTGTGCTGACCTTTGTTAAGCCACTCCCACACAAGAACTCTAGGCTGACCTTCTGCTATTTGTTTTCACTTCAAGATTCCCCTTTTGATGCTTATTTTATCTTGATACCGCCCGAGTGCCGAGAGTGGAGGTGGACGATGTGATTTGCATCTGCAAAATGCAGAAGATTTGGGACCCCTCTTGGAACCTTCTTCCATCCCTAGATTTCCTGATAGATGATGCTGAAGGTAGTGCCAAATCCCTGCCCATCCCCCCTCCCCAAATCCATGATGTTTCAAGTCCCTCAATATAGGTTATTTCTCACCTCCACCTGCTCTGCCTAATTCTGCGACAGCCTTCTTGGCTTGTAAATTAGTCCCAGATTTTTTTCAGCAGTCATTTGAGGAGCGTAGAGAAAGCTGCTCCAGGGCGGAGGGGGGTCGGGGGTGGGGGATGGTTCTTGCTTTTTCTAAAATGACTACTGAACTGAGTTGTGACTGGCTTGACGGCAGTTTCTACTGCTTCTTCCTCTTCCTCCTCCTTCTCTTTTTTCTCCTCCCTCTTTTCCTTCTCCCTTTTCTCCTCCTCCTCTTCCTCTTTCCTCCTTGTGTTTCAAGTAGTATCACTGTAGTTAAACTATCAGTTAAAGTTCCTGTGTAGAGACAGCATCTTTTCAGGGAGTCAGTGTTGTCACCTCAATTCACAAATCCATGCAGCCACCTCCAGGGCGGAATGCAGCACCTGCTGAAACATTCCCTCAAAGCAAGCCCATGGGAGGCATGTTCTCTGCACTTTCCTTAAAAGTCTAGATTTTCTCCAAGGAAGTTTGGAATAGATCTTAAAATAGATGGGAAAGCATATTTGAAATTAGATTCATTGACCTCCATCTTTCTCTGCATCTATTGATTTTGCCTGGCTTTTTTATTTTCTTTTTTTAATTTCTTTTATTTTTGTGGCTGCGTTGGGTCTTCGTTGCTGCGCGTGGGCTTTCTCTAGTTGTGGAGAGTGGGGGCTACTCTTCGCTGCAGTGCGTGGGCTTCTCATTGCAGTGGCTTCTCGTTACAGAGCACGGGCTCTAGGCGCGTGGGCTTCAGTAGTTGCAGCGCGGGGGCTCAGTAGTTGCAGCGCACAGGCTCTAGAGCGCAGGCTAAGTAGTTGTGGCAGATGGGTTTAGTTGCGTCTCGGCATGTGGGATCTTCCCGGACCAGGGATCGAACCCGTGTACCCTGCACTGGCAGGTGGATTCTTAACCACTGCGCCACCAGGGAAGTCCCTTGCCTGGCTTTTTAAAAGAAGCCCTGTTGGATCCTGGAATCTGTTGCTATCTCAGTTTTTACTTCTCTAGACTTTCCTGTTACCAGACTAGGCCTGACTTATGCAAATCCTAAGTCTTACTTCTGAGATACAAAAATGTGTTTTTATCCTATAAGATTAAGGTAGCTAACATGTATTTATTGAGCACTCATGTGGATGCTTTGATCAGAATCTGAGGGAGGAAGTTTTAAAAAGAAGAAGAAAAAGAAGGAAAAAACAGAAGACTGGACTTCTTGTCTTCCATTCTCTTAGAGACTAATGGCAGTTATAATGTCAAAACTACAGTTTTTAATGCTTTACATATATTAAGTTAGTGAATCCTCACAACAACCCTATGAAATAAGGTACTATTATTATTTTCACTTTATAGATGGAGGAACTGAAGCATAGAGATAAGTGACTTGCCCAAAGTCACACAGATAGTAACTGGAAAAACCAGGACTCAAATCCAAGCATTTTAACTTGAGAACCCAGTGCTTAACTAGCTACACCAAACTGCCTCCTTAAGGTAAGAAACATATCTATAAGCAGCACAGGACTGGGAGACGGGAAACCCCTGCCACTCCATAGCTGTGCCTCTAGACCACTTAGCTCTCTGGACCTATTTTCTCAGCCATAAAGCCATAGCTCTCTTACAACTCAGTAATTCTCTAGATCTTAGTGTAAAATAATCAGATCAACCACTGTAATCTCAAAACTCCTACCACACTTATTTCTGTATGATTTGTCCTCCCTGGCCTTGCAGCTCTTCAAGTATATTGTCACCTCAACCAACTACTCAGAATCAGGTAACAGTCTTCTACTTATCTCCTTGAAAATCCACTACAATAGTTTATATAGTCTGTCCTTACCAGTATTTAAATAAACCAAATAATTGACTTCAAATTAAATGTGACACAGAAAACAATCTGATTAGGGTGGAAAAGTTGTTTTGAGTTATTCTAGACCATTTTGAACTTGGTCAAGGAGATACTATGGAGAAATATTCAATTAAAGGGAAAGGGAAAGGAAAGTTACTATACGTCTTCCACATGCCAATTACTGATTTAGGCACTTAACATAGTATCTTGTTTAACCCTCATGGATGCACCTGTGCAAAGTAGACACTATTATACTATTATCCCCAATTTTATAAATGAACAATGAAGATTTTGTTACTAGCAGAGGGATGTGCATGGTTTGTTAGGTTCGGAGGAAATGATTTGACCTGTGATGTGACTAAACCATGTCACAGTAAACCCAGTTATGGCAAGTGTGTGGTTCATCCGTAGAGGAAATCAAAGGGAAGGGGACCAACATTATTTAAGGACCTTAACTAAGGCCTGCACTGCATTGGATATTTAATCATATCATTCAGCCTTCACAATACACTTCTGAGGTGTGTGTTACTTTTATTTTATCAATGTGGAAACAGGCTGAGTGTGGTTAAAGTTTGTCAACTGTTGCTACACACAGCCTGCAAAGGGCAGAACCAGAATCACAACCTGACCTCAAAACCCATTCATTTTCACTGTACCATATAGCCATTCTATATTGCAATCTTTTAGTCCAGTGGAACTTATTAGAAATGCAAATTATCAGGCCCCACCTAGATCTGTTGAACAGGAGGGAGGGGCAGAGGTGACAATCTCTTTTCACCAACCATCCAGGTGATTCTGATGCATTTTCAAGTTTGAGAGCCCCTGTTTAGCAGAAGGGACATAGTAACAACCATTTCTTTTCTTTAAAAAGATTTCTTGGATTTTTTTGGTTTTGTTTTGTTTTCTGGTTAGAAAAGTAATTATATAATCACTGAAGAAAGTATGAAGAAGTCAACTCAGAATAAAAATCACTCAGAGATAATTGTTATTGACTTTTTTTTTTTGCATTCACTGTTTTCATGAAGCTCAAATTTTCAAGGACCTCTCAACATTTTCCAGTCCAATGCCCTATTGTAACTCTAAATCCCCTTTCTCCCTTTAGTTGCCCTATAAATCTTTCAACTACCCCTTCTGCTGTGTTCTGCTATTTACTGTTACTACAGCACTTTGAATGTACAGTTGGCCCTCTGTATCTGACAGTTGCACATCTGAGGATTAAACCAAGTACAGATGGAAAATATTCAGAAAAAAAAAATTCCAGAAAGTTCCAAAAAGCAAAACTTGAATTTACCTTGGCCAGCAACTATTTACATAGCATTTACATTGTATTAGGTTTTATAATAATTTAGAGATGATTTAAAGTATCATCTCTTGTGCATAAGTTATGTGCAAATACTGCGCCATTTTATGTAAGGGACTCGAGCATCAGCAGATTTTGGTATCTGAGAAGGGTTCTGGAACAAATCCCCCTCAGATCCTGAGGGACGACTATACCTTCATTTATAGCCCATATCAATTTGTACTGTCGTTACTGGTTTACATGTTTATCCCTTCAGGATTACACCACATTCATCTTTCTGTCCTTAGCAACTGACTCACACATATGTAGTGAGTGCTCAATAAATACTTTGAACAAATGAATTAGTAATTTAACGAAAAATCAAACAAAATTGCTGAAACATATTCAATGCTTCTTATCAGGGTCCTAATTAGATAGAATTCTAATAGTCTGATTAACCATAGAAATGTTCTCTTAGCAGAATTCCTTCATCAAAACTGTTGCCAGACCTGAAAGTCCAAGTTAGATACTAGTAAATCTCAATGGATGAATAAAGTGTATAGGATATTCAGTCCTCTTGGATAACATGAAAGGCAGGTGAAACATTCTAGGTCTCTCATATTTCCACCTTCTCCTGCAGTTCATTTTGATGTCATTAGTTAAACATCAATTTACCTTGAATTTTCATCCTTCTCCAGCAACTACCCCATTTTTCTGTACCTCTTTCCTGCAAAAACACCTCAATACGATTGTCTATTCTTGCTGTCTCCAACAATTCTCCACATTAATATGTCCAATAGGCAGCTCTCAGTCCTCATCTTTTATTAAAACTCAATTTATTTAAAAACAACAGGAAGAAAACAGTTCACCTGTTTCTCCCACCATGCCCCCTCACCCCACCCCCACCTTTGGAAATCACCAATCTCTTCTCTGCATCTAAGAGATATGTACATATATGTATAACAGAGATCACATGCTATTTGTCTTTCTCTGACTTATTTCACTTAGCATAATGCCCTTGAGGTCCATTCATATTGTCACATGTGGCAAGATTTCCTTTTTTATGGCTGAATAATATTCCATTGTATATATATATATCATAGTTTCTTTATCCATTTATCCATCAGTGAACACTTAGGTTGTTAACATACCTTGGCTATTGTAAATAATGTTACGATGAACAGGGAGGTGCAGATATCTTTTCAAATTAGTGTTTTCATTTTCTACAGATAAATACCAGGAAGTGGAATTGCTGGATCATATGGTAGTTCTATTTTTTTGAGGAAACTCCTTCTGTTTTCCATAGTGGCTATGCCAATTTACATTCCTGCCAACAGTGCACAAAGATACCCTTTTCTCCACATCCTCACCAACACTTGTTATTTCTAGTCTTTTTGATAATAGCCATTTTAACAGGTGTAAGGTGATATCTCATTGTGGTTTTGATTTGCCTTTCCCTGATGGTTGACGGTGTAGAACATCTTTTCATGTACCTATTGGCCATCCATATGTCTTCTTTGGAAAAATACGTCTTCATATCTTCTGCCCATTTTTAAATCAGATTGTTTTATGCTATTGAGTCATATGAGTTCTTTATATTTTTGGATATTAGCCCCTTATTAGATAGATGATTTGCAAATATTTTCTCCCATTCAGTATGTTGCCTTTTTGTTTTGTTGATGGTTTCCTTGGCTGTACAGAAGCTTTTTAGTTTAATGTAGCCCCACTTGTTTATTTTTGCTTTTGTTGCTTTTGCTTTTGGAGTCAGATTCAAAAAAATCATGGCCAAGACCTATGTCAAGTAGCTTATGTTTTCTTCTAGGAGTCTTATGATTTCATGTCTTACTTTCAAATCTTTAATCCATTTTGAGATGAGTTTTGTATATGGTATAAGATAGTGGTCCAGTTTCATTCTTTTGCAAGTGGCTGTCCATTTTCCCAACATTTTATTGAAAAGACTGTTCTTTCCCCATTGTATGTTCTTGGCTCCTTTTCATACATGCATGCGTTTATTTCTGGGCCCTGTATTCTATTTCATTGATCTATGTGTATGTATTCCAATACTCTACTGTTTTAATTATTATAGCTTTGTAATATAGTTCAAAATCAAGGAGCATGAGGCCTCCAGCTTTGTTCATCTTTCTCAAGATTGTTTTGCCTATAAAGGGTCTTTTATAGTTCCATACAAATTTTAGGATTTTTTTTGTTCTGTTTCTGTGAAATATGCCATTGGAATTTTGATAGGGATTGCACTGAATCTGTATATTTCTTTGGGCAGTATGGACATTTTAATAATATTAATTCTTCCAATCCATGAGCATGGAATATCTTTCCATTTATTTGTGCTATTGACATTTTGATCAATTTCCTTTTAGCATTTTTCCATATATAAATTGTTTTGTTTTGTTTTGTTTTTTTACCATATTGAATCACAATACATATTTGGTACTTTTTTTTCATTTAATAGTTTCCCATTTCATTACATGTTTTTCAGAAGCATTATTTTTAATGGCTGCTCTTAATAATACGTTCTTTGAATACTGTATCGTTTTATTTTAAAATTTTACTGTTATACATACAGTAAGTCCCCTACATACAAATGAGTTCCATTCTGAGAGCACATACGTAAGTCCAATTTGTTCGTTAAGTCCAACAAAGTTAGCCTAGGCACCCAACTAACACAATTGGCTACGTAGTACTGTACTGTAATAGGTTTACAATAGTTTTCACACAAATAATACATAAAAAACAAACAAACACAAAAAGTAAAGAAAACATTTTTAATCTTACAGTACAATACCTTGAAAAGTACAGTAGTACAGTACAACAGCTGGCATACAGGGGCTGGCATCAAGTGAAGAGGCAAGAAGAGTTACTGACTGGAGGAGGGAGAGGAGGTGGGAGATGGTAGAGCTGAAGGATCGTCAGCAATAGGAGATAGAGGGCAAGCTTCAATTTCACTCATGCCTGATGTTGAGGGACTGCATGTTTGCATCTTTGAAAGTTCACAACTTGAAGGTTTGTATGCAGGGGACTTACTGTATATGATTAGAATGAATATCCTTATTTGTGCTTCTTTGACTTTTTTCCTAAGGCTATGATTTCTTTTTTAATGGAATAACTGGGTCAAAAGGTATGAATGTTTTTACAGCTATAGAGCCAAAGTACCCTCTAGGAAAGTTAATACTGATTTGCTCCCCACTCAGTGATGCAGTTAACAAATGTTAAAGTGCCCACCGTGGGCTACGCCTTAACGCTCCGCGGCATGTGGGATCTTCTCAGAGCCTAGCCGCTCCGCGGCATGTGGGATCCTCCAGGACCGGGGCACGAACCCGTGTCCCCAGCATCGGCAGGCGGACTCTCAACCACTGTGCCACCAGGGAGGCCCTGGGCTACGCCTTTGAAAGTTTATTACAATGAACAAAATAGATATACTCCTTGTAACTCAAGAAGTTTTTGGTCTTAAAAGACGTTAAATCCTAAGTATTTCCGTACCCTTGTGAACACTGAGTTTGTACAGTGTAAAGAGAAATCTAGGACTTCCCTGGTGGTCCAATGGTTAAGACTCTGCCCTCCCAATGAAGGGAGCATGGGTTCAATCCCTGGTCAGGGAGCTAAGATCCCTTATGGCACACAGCATGGTCAAAATAAATAGATAAATAAAATACAATAAAATAGCCCCCAGGCTTCCCTGGTGGCGCAGTGGTTGAGAGTCCGCCTTCCGATGCAGGGGACACGGGTTCGTGCCCCGGTCCGGGAAGATCCCACATGCCGCGGAGCGCCTGGGCCTGTGAGCCATGGCCGCTGAGCCTGCACGTCCGGAGCCTGTGCTCCGCAACGGGAGAGGCCCCAATGGTGAGAGGCCCGCGTACCGCAAAAAAAAAAAAAAAAAAAATAGCCCCCAGTCACTCTCTACCGGTGACCTGTCTTTAAAAAAAAAAGAAAAAAAAAAAGAGAGAGAGATCTATTACATTTTTTTAAATTAATTAATTTATTTTTGGCTGCATTGGGTCTTCGTTGCTGCGCGCGGGCTTTCTCTAGTTGTGGCGAGCAGGGGGCTACTCTTCCTTGTGGTGTGTGGGCTTCTCATTGCGGTGGCTTCTTCTGTTGTGGAGCACAGGCTTCTAGGCGCGCGGGCTTCAGTAGTTGTGGCTCGTGGGCTCTAGAGCGCAGCCTCAGTAGTTGTGGCGCACAGGGCTTAGTTGCTCTGCAGCATGTGGGATCTTCCTGGACCAGGGCTCAAACCCATGTCCGCTGCATTGGCAGGTGTATTCTTAACCACTGCGCCACCAGGGAAGTCCCCTCTATTACATTTTGATAAGTAGAGATGGTGCTCGTCGCTTTGTCATTGTTTAAGTTAGTGAACCTTTTTTTTTTTTTTTTTCCGGTACGCGGGCCTCTCACTGTTGTGGCCTCTCCCATTGCGGAGCACAGGCTCCAGACGCGCAGGCTCAGTGGCCATGGCTCACGGGCCCAGCCGCTCCACGGCATGTGGGATCTTCCCGGACCGGGGCACGAACCCGTGTCCTCTGCATCGGCCGGCAGACTCTCAACCACTGCGCCACCAGGGAAGCCCTGAGTCCTCTTTTTGACTAGACTTTGACCTTGGGCTCGGTTCTTGGCCCAGTTAGTCCAGTTTTAGCAAGAATTCTGCTGGGCCAGTTGAGTGAAAATCCCTCACCCCTGATAGATGATCACTCTGGAAATCTGGTCACATTCCTATCCTTCACTCTCAATATCTTATCACCTTGGGCCGCCTTAAGGCAAGAATCCTGTTGAGTCTGACCAGCAAGACTCCCCCTAGCCTTGATGTTTCCTCTTAGTAATTTTCCATCCACCCTGCTCTTTGGCTATAGATCTCTACTTATCCTGATTGGATTTGGATTTGAGCTTGGGCTCTCTTCCCTACCACCAAATCCTCATTGCAATAGTCCCTCCTGAATAAAGTCTTCTTTACTGTCTTTGACAAGTGTCATGAAATTTTTTTCTTTAACATTATGTTCAATCATTTATTCATTGATTGTTTTATTAAGTATCTATTTCATGTCAAAACTGTGTTAGGAACTGGAAATATAATGATAAATAGGTAGACATATTCCTTTCCTTACAGAGTTTATAGTCTAAAACTTATTGGATATGTATATTTCTTCATTTTAAAATCACATTGTTATACAGTTTTTCTGTTGGAGCATTCATTTTTAAGAATTGATTGAAAGTACTCTTTTATTTATTCAGTTGGTATATACTGAGCTCCTCGCATGTACTAGGCACTGTTCTAGGAATAGGCAATTTGATGTGGAACAAGATAAACAAGGTTTCTCCTTGTAAGAGAGCCTATGTTAGGGTCAGGGTAAGGAAAACACAGTAAATGAACAAACAAGTCAAGAAAAATGTTGGATAATGGTAAATACCATAATATAATTAGACTAGAGTGATATGATAGAAATTGTCTGAGTGACTACTTTAGATTAGATATGCCGGTCTTTATATATTAATGTTATTAATTAAAACCCCTTGGGCTTCCCTGGTGGCGCAGTGGTTGAGAATCCACTTGCCAATGCAGGGGACACAGGTTCGATCCCTGGCCCAGGAAGATCCCACATGCCACGGAGTAATTAAGCCCGTGCGCCACAACTACTGAGCCTGCGTTCTAGAGCCCGTAGGCCACAACTACTGAGCCTGCGTGCCGCAACTACTGAAGCCCACGTGCCTAGAGCCCGTGCTCCGCACCAAGAGAAGCCACAGCAATGAGAAGCTCACGCACCACAATGAAGAGTGGCCCCCGCTCACAGCAACTATAGAAAGCCCACGTGCAGCAACGAAGATCCAATGCAGCCAAAAAAATAAATAAATAAAAAATAAATAAATTAAAAAAAAACAAAACACCCTTGTCACATAAATGGAAAACACTTTTCCCCAATTTGATCTTAGGCCTTTAAAAAAAATTTTTTTAAACATCTGTATTAGCATAAAATTGCTTTACAATGGTGTGTTAGTTTCTGCTTTATAACAAAGGACTCTAAAATTTTTTGATGAAAGGTTATTTTAAAAACATTTTTTCTAGTTATGATAATGCATAATCATTTTGTAAAATTTGGAAATATAGAAAAGCAGGAAGAAGAAAAGCAGAAGGAAGAAGAATAAAAATAATTGATCTCATTACTCATAAGTAAACCCTACGACAGATGGATATCCTCCCTGTCATTTTCAGTATGCATGTATATTACCTATGTATGTGTGTGTGAATAGTTTTAGTTGATAGAGAAAATATTGCATTAAAACCGACTTCTTCCACTACGTGCAAGGAGCTCTGAGGTCTGCCAGGCACTGAGGATTTTAAAAAAATGGTAAAATGACAAGCAAAAGTAGACATGAGACTGGCATATTTTCTACTTTTGTTTATATTTTGTTTTTCCTTTGGTTTTACCTTGGTATATTTTATTTTATCTTTTTTTCTGCACCATGTGGCTTTTGGGATCTTAGTTCCCCAATCAGGGATCGAATCCAGGCCCATGGCAGTAAAAGCACCGAGTCTTAACCACTGGAACGCCAGGCAGGGAATTCCCTACCTTGGTTTATTTTATTATGTTTCTAATTATTTAGATAAATATTTGGTGTATTTGCTTTTTTCTTTCTTGTTTAAAAATAAAACCATTTAAAGCTAAGAGCTTCACCCTCAATAAATATAGCTTTTGTGTGTCACAGTGTTTTAATTTTTCTCTAATCATTATTTAAGACCTAAATACTCCAATTACGTTTTACAATTTTTGGTCCCTCTTTGTCCCAAGGGTTATTTAAAGTCATGTTTACTTTTTTGTCTTATTTTTGTTTTGTTTTTAAGCACTTAGAATAATATGAATAGCAATTAAGAGTATGAGCTCTGGAGTCAGGCTACTGGATCTGAATCCCAGCCCTGTCATTTACTAACTGTATAAGTCAAGGTCCAATTAGAAAAACAGAAACACACTAAGTATTTCAAACAGAAGATATTAAATACAGGGAATTGGTTACAGAGGAGTTAGAAGACTAAAAGGAAAAAACAAGAAGCTAAGGTAACCAGAGATTAGTAACTGCAGGAAGAAGCTTCAACCTTTAGGACTGTGAGAACAAAAGGAAAAAATCAAGTTTCTAGAACCTAGGAGCTCAGAGGAGAGGCCCTGTAGGTTTGGTGCTCAGATCTTTAAGGGGAGGCTCTCTGCAGCTGGTGCTTGGATTTCAGAGGAGGAGAGGGTTCCCTGCCCCACCCCTGCTGAAGATTCCTCTGAGGGGCAAAGCAAGATTCATGCTAGGAGTGCCCAAAGAAGTTGGGAGCTAGAGCCAACTGTCTGCTGCTAATGGTGGAACAATATTGACAGTACTAGAAAACAGAAAGCACAAGCCTTCTTTCCTACTCTCTCCCTACAATTTTCTTCCAGTGCCTCTTATTAGCAGACACAGGGAGCCACTTTGCAAGGAAGTCTAGGAAATATGATTAGCAGAGTTCCAATCTCAGGGTCACAGCATAGAGACATAGTTAAATAGCAAGTACACTAGTTGTGTGACTTTAGGCAAATTACTAAACTCCCCTGTGCTTCAGTTTCTTCATCTGTAAAATAGACATAATTATGGTATCTACCATCATTGGGCTGTTCGGAGGGTTAAATGAGGTAATTCATGTAAAGCATTTAGACCAGAGACTAACACTTTATGTTAGTTGCTACTATTATGAAATTATTGTTTCGTCTTTCAGTAATTTTTCACAATTGAATTGTTTTGAAACCACAATTATAAAAATACATTGATGAAATTCTTTGTTCACCTTATTTTAATACCACCAGAGAGTTCTTTTATAACATGATCTTTGAGGGTTTTTTTGAGTCATCTCTCAGATAGAGATATGAGGCTTCAGATAGAGATATATGCTTTTATATATCTCTATCAGATAGAGATATATGCTTTTAAAGATTATCTGTGAACGTCTTCTGTTGCTTTTAAAAAATGATAGAGAAGATACCCAGGTTTCCTATGGAAGTCCTGGACACAATTTTTTTTTTAAACATCTTTATTGGAGTATAACTGCTTTACAATGGTGTGTTAGTTTCTGCTGTATAACAAAGTGAATCAGTTATACGTATACATATATCTCCATATCCTCTCCCTCTTGCATCTCCCTCCTACCCTCCCTATCCCACCCCTCTAGATGGAAACAAAGCACCAAGCTGATCTCCCTGTGCTATGCGGCTACTTCCCAGTAGCTAATATGATCTTGTTCTTATTTCATGAACATAATATCTCCTCGTGGATTAATGATTTTTTTAAAGTTTTCTTTTCCTTACATAGTCTGCTTCCTTCAAATTGTCTTTTATGGGACTTCCCGGGCAGTCCAGTGGTTAAGACTTTGCCTTCCAGTGCAGGGAGTGCAGGTTCGATCTCTGGTCAGGGAGCTAGGATCCCACCTGTCTCGTAACCAAAAAACCAAAACATGAAACAGAAGCAATATTGTAACAAATTCAATAAATACTTTAAAAAAATGGTCCACATCACAAAAAAAGTTGCCTTTTACTCTTTATTTGTTTGACTTGGTCTCTTTATTTAATATTCAAGGCATTCCTTAACATTTGATAATCCTTGGTTGTGTATTCACATTTAAAACTGAGAATTTGAAAAGCTGATTGGAAACTGAGTGCTTAGATAGCATTTGTTGACTATAAGCCAAAGGGCAGGTGAATTTCTAAAGCCCATTTCTTCAGAACTAGGCTGGTCAGATTTTCCCAGAGAAGATACTAATATCCTGCCTGGAGGGCAAAGACCTGGTCACCTGTGTTGGAGGACCCAGTTAGGGAAGAGACCTAGGGGAGCCAGCATGCAGCGTGCAACCATCCCCTAATCTTCTTAGCTTCAGTGCTATACTCTGGCTCTCAGCCTTGCTCTGTGTTTACGCTTTTCAGAGACAAACCTCCAGTCTTTTGCCAGGGCTGGAGGGGATAGTCACCTGGCCACTCAGTGTGGGCGAGGGAATCAAACTGCTTCTTAAAGGTTCAGCCAATTCTTTCATAGGTACCTTTTGCAACAAATTCCTGAGCCTTTTGACGACTCAGTGGTATATGTTGGGTTTGTTTTCAGCTTTCTCCACTGTGGCTTTGGATGCACCCTTCTCTGATCTGCTAAATATTTACCACTCTTATTTGTTCTCCCTTTTCCAAAAGTTTAGTGCTATTGTCCCCCTGTACTTTTTCTCTTGCCTTTGTGAGTTTATGCCCCTAAAGTTTCATATTTTCTTTGACACAACTGTGTAGCTGTCAGATCTCCATTCTCTGCCCTTTGAGTCTATGATCTCATCTCTCTTCATTCTCATATCTTTTGTTCATTTCCTCCGTTTTCTAAGAAAGCTTCTCAAGTTTGCCCTCCATACCATTCAGCTTTTTCTTGCTTCTAATGTAGTTTTAAATTCTGTGTTTTAGTTTCCTTACAGATGCCATTTACCTTATCCACCTGTTGTTAACAGTCTTAATCTTTTCCTAAGTCATTTAAGGAATTTTAATGGGTTCTTGGGAGAAGCTAATGGACACCTAGCCAGATGCCTTCTTAAACTGGGACTCAACCATTTCATTTTGGAAATCTGTTGTATTCACTGAAATTGACACATTAAAGTATTGAACTAAGATGTACTTGCTATAATTGACATAAAATATAAATTGGGGTTCCCGAAATGTCCCTGTCCCAACATCAGTGAGTCATGTATTCTTTTTTTTTTTTTAACTAATTAATTTATTTTTTGGGCTGCGCTGGGTTTTCGTTGCGGTGCGTGGGCTTCTCACTGCGGTGGCTTCTCTTGTTGCAGAGCCCAGGCTCTAAGCCCACGGGCTTCAGTAGTTGTGGCCCACGGGGTCTAGAGCGCAGGCTCAGTAGTTGTGGTGCACGGGCTTAGTTGCCCCGCGGCATGCGGGATCTTCCCGGACCTGGGATCGAACCCGTGTCCCCTGCATTGGCAGGCGGATTCTTAGCCACTGCGCTACCAGGGAAGCCCCATGTATTCTTTTTTTTAAATTGTGAATGATATTTTATTTAGTCATTTCTGTTTACAGCTGAAACTCTGGGCATTCAAAATTAACATTCTTGCCCATGAGCTTCTTTTTTTTTTTTTTAATTTACTTATTTACTTATATTTATTTTTGGCTGCACTGGGTCTTCGTTGCTGCACGCAGGCTATCTCTAGTTGCGGTGATCAGGGGCTACTCTTGGTTGTCGTGCGGGCTTCTCATTGCGGTGGCTCCTCTCGTTGAGGAGCATGGGGTCTAGGTGCGTGGGCTTCAGTAGTTGTGGCATGCAGGCTCAGAAGTTGTGGCTCGCGGGTTCCAGAGCACAGGTTCAGTAGTTGTGGCGCACGGGCTTAGTTGCTCCGCAGCATGTGAGATCTTCCCAGACCAGGGATCAAACCTGTGTCCCCTGCATTGGCAGGCGGATTCTTAACCACTGCGCCACCAGGGAAGCCCAGGGTCATGACTATTAAATAAACTACTGAAGGCAGCAGTGACCTCAATTCATTAGAAACTCCAGAGTTTAAGTGCTTCTTGGCAAGTATTTTCCAAATAGTCCTGGTGGATTTCGTTTAACAAGAGGGCAGAGATTAGACCACAGTAGAAATCAACAACAGTCTTTCAGCTGGGAGCATCTGTGAAATATCATGCGTTACTTGGGAATTATTACAGTGGTCTTCAAATGTTTTCACTGACATAATCACTAAGTTCATTTTTAAAAACCCCATGTTCCCTCATATGTTTTAAAGTTGACATATAAAAATTTTCATCATAAGTCTAAATAATTGCAAAGGATATATTTGATGGCATCTCATAAATACTGTCATTTAAAAATAAAAGTGTTCCATCACTCTTTTCAATGTATGGAATGGAGACTAAATACCATATATTTGATGAAATATAAATACCATCATCCATTTAAAAATACTTAAATTCTTCTCCAACAGCTAGGAATTTCACACTGTTCTTTTTTCTTCTAGAACACATATTTCTAATTTCCCCATAGAAGTTTATCCCAAAGTAATATAATGATATGCTTGGATTTTCGTTCATTGATTGGATCATTTTATTTCTACACTACAAAATTGATTTTTAGTTTTTAATTTCCTATAAGTCTCTAAGTGTTTAAAAAATTTCTTCTTGTTGACAATTATTAGCTTTATACAATTAATTAAAACAACATAAATAATAACACAATTTTGATAAATTGACAAAAAGTAAAACTATATTGGGAATGAATTTTTAAACATTGAAGTATAGTTGATTTACAATGTTGTGTTAGTTTCAGGTGTACAGCAAAGTGATTCATATATATATATGATGAATCAATTTGCTGTATATATATATATATATATATATACTTTTAAAATATTTATTTATTTATTTTTGGCTGTGTTGGGTCTTCGTAGCTGTGCACGAGCTTTCTTTACTTGTGGTGAGTGGGGGCTACTCTTCGTTGTGGTGTGCAGGCTTCTCATTGTCGTGGCTTCTCTTGTTGCAGAGCATGGGCTCTAAGCACACAGGCTTCAGTAGTTGTGGCACGTGGGCTCAGTAGTTGTGGCTTGCGGGCTCTAGAGCTCAGGCTCAGTAGTTGTGGTGCACGGGCTTAGTTGCTCCACGGCATGTGGGATCTTCCGAGGCCAGGGCTTGAACCCATGTCCCTTGCAATGGCAGGCAGATTCTTAACCACTGCACCACCAGGGAAGCCCTATATATATTCTTTTTCAGATCCTTTCCATAAGTTATCACAAGATATTGAATATAGTTCCCTGTGTTATACAGTAGGTCCTTGTTGTTTATCTATTTTATATGTAGTTCTTTTTATCTGTTAACCCCGAACTCCTAATTTATCCCTCTCCCCAACCTTTCCCTTTAGTAAGCTAAGTTTGTTTTCTATGTCTGAGTCTGCTTCTGTTTTGTAAATAAGTTCATTTGTATCATTTTTTTTAATTCCCCATATGTGATATCATATGATATTTGTCTTTCTCCATCTGACTTATTTCACTTAGTATGATAATCTCTAGGTCCATCCACGTTGCTGCAGATGGCATTATTTCATTCTTTTTTATGGCTGAGTAATATTCCATTGTACATATATACCACATCTTCTTTATCCATTAATCTGTGGGTGGACACTTAGGTTGCTTCCAAGTCTTGGCTATTATAAATAGTGCTGCTACAAACATCGGGGTGCATGTATCTTTTAAAATTAGAGTTTTCATCTTTTCTGGATATATGCCTAGGACTGGGATTGCTAGATCATATGGTAACTCTACTTTTAGTGTTTTAAGGAACCTCCATACTGTTCTCCATAGTGGCTGCACCAATTTACAGGAAATGCATTTCTTTACAAGATGAATGGGGCTTTTAACAATTCAGTTCATTAATTCCATCAATTCTATGTCTATTTTTTATTTTTATAGATATAAGCACTGGGAAAAATTGTTCAATACATACACAGAACGGACTTGAAGAAGTCTTCTTTTGGCAACATCACTTATTTCTTTGCATGACTGAAATATAAGCCAAAGAAACAAAGACACACAAAAACAAAGGGATCTAGTCTCAAAAATTACTTTTAACAATATATCAACTTTAACTTGATTGATCCTTTTAAAATTCTATCAAAGGCAAAAAAAAAAAAATGAAAACTACCACTTGCAGAAATTTATTACCCAGTCATTAGAGCCATTCACTTCCTCAGTTTCTGGGAAATATATAAAAAATGTCTTACCAAAATTTAACATATCATTGCTATTCCTTTCCTTAGTGGCACCTTTTTCAACCCAATATTTCCAAAAAGGGTTGAGGTAGAAAGATGGCACAGTAGAAGGACATGCTCTCACTCCCTCTTGCGAGAACACTGGAATCACAACTAGCAGCTGGACAATCATCGACAGGAAGACACTGAAACTCACCAAAAAAGATACCCCACATCCAAAGACAAAGGAGAAGCCACAATGAAATGGTTGGAGGGGCACAATCACAATAAAATCAAATCCCATAACTGCTGGGTGGGTGACTCACCAACTGGAGAACACTTATTCCACAGAAGTCCACCCACTGGAGTGAAGGTTCTGAGCCCCACGTCATGCTTCCCAACCTAGGGGTCCGGCAACGGGAGGAGGAATTTCTAGAAAATCAGACTTTGAAGCCTAGCAAGATTTGATTGCAGGACTTTGACAGGACTGTGGGAAACAGAGACTCCACTCTTGGAGGGCACACACAAAGTAGTATGTGCATCGGGACCCAGGGGAAGGAGCAGTGACCCCATAGGAGACTGAACCAGACCTACCTGTTAGTGTTGGAGGGTCTCCTGCAGAGGCAGGGGGTGGCTATGTCTCACTGTGAGGACAAGGACACTGGCAGCAGAAGTTCTGGGAAGCATGAACCCTCCCAGAGTCTGCATTAGCCCCACAAAAGAGCCCAGGTAGGCTCCAGTGTTGGGTCACCTCAGGCCAAACAACCAACAGGGAGGGAACTCAGCCCCACCCATCAGCAGACAAGCAGATTAAAGTTTTGCTGAGCTCTGCCCACCAGAGCAACAGCCAGCTCCTACCCACCACCAGTCCCTCCCATCAGGAAACTTGAACAAGCCTCTTAGATAGCCTCATCCACCAGAGGGCAGACAGCAGAAGCAAGAAGAACTACAATCCTGCAGCCTGTGGAACAAAAACCACATTCAGGGAAAGACAGACAAGATGAAAAGGCAGAGGGCTATGTACCAGATGAAGGAACAAGATAAAACCCCAGAAAGACAACTAAATGAAGTGGAGATAGGCAACCTTCCAGAAAAAGAATTCAGAACAATGATAGTGAAGATGATCCAGGACCTCGGAAAAGGAATGGAGGCAAAGATCGAGAAGATGCAAGAAATGTCTAAAAAAGACCTAGAAGAATTAAAGAACAAACAAAGATGAACAATACAATAACTGAAATGAAAAATATACTAGAAGGAATCAATAGCAGAATAACTGAGGCAGAAGAACGGATAAGTGACCTGGAAGACAGTATGGTGGAATTCACTGCTACAGAACAGATTAAAGAAAAAAGGATGAAAAGAAATGAAGACAGCCTAAGAGACCTCTGGGACAACATTAAATGCAAAAACATTCGCATTATAGGGGTCCCAGAAGGAGAAGAGAGAGAGAAAGGACCAGAGAAAATATTTGAAGAGATTATAGTCGAAAACTTCCCTAACATGGGAAAGGAAATAGCCACCCAAGTCCAGGAAGCGCAGTGAGTCCCATACAGGATAAACCCAAGGAGAAACAAGCTGAGACACATAGTAATCAAACTGGCAAAAATTAAAGACAAAAGTTTTTGAAAGCAGCAAGAGAAAAGTGACAAATAATATACAAGGGAACTCCCATAAGGTTGCCAGCTGATCTCTCAGCAGAAACTCTACAAGCCAGAAGGGAGTGGCATGATATACTTAAAGTGATGAAAGGGAAGAACCTACAACCAAGATCACTCTACTCAGCAAGGATCTCATTCAGACTCGATGGAGAAATCAAAAGCTTTACAGACAAGCAAAAGCTAAGAGAATTCAGCACCACCAAACCAGCTCTACAACAAATGCTAAAGGTACTCCTCTAAGTGGGAAGCACAAGAAAAGAAAAGGACCTACAAAACCAAACCCAAAACAATTAAGAAAATGGTCATAGGAACATACATATCGATAATTACCTTAAACATGAAAGGATTAAATGCTCCAACCAAAAGACACAGGCTTGCTGAATGGATACAACAAGACCCATATATATGCTGTCTACAAGAGACCCACTTCAGACCTAGGGACACATAAAGACTGAAAATGAGGGGATGGAAAAAGATATTCCATGCAAATGGAAATCAAAAGAAATCTGGAGTAGCAATACTCATATAATATAAAATAGACTTTAAAATAAAGAATGTTACAAGAGACAAGGAAGGACACTGCATAATGATCAAGGGATCACACCAAGAAGAAGATATAACAATTATAAATATATATGCACCCAACATAGGAGCACCACAATACATAAGGCAACTGCTAACAGCTATAAAAGAGGAAATCAACAGTAACACAATAATAGTGGGGGACTTTAACAGCTCACTTACAACAATGGACACATCATCCAAAATGAAAATTAATAAGGAAACACAAGCTTTAAATGACACAATAGACCAGATAGATTTAATTGATGTTTATAGGACATTCCATCCCAAAACAGCAGATTACACTTTCTTCTCAAGTGCGCACGGAACATTCTCCAGGATACATCACATCTTGGGTCACAAATCAAGCCTCAGTAAATTTAAGAAAATTGAAATCATATCAAGCATCTTTTCTGACCACAACACTATGAGATTAGAAACCAATTACATGGAAAAAAACTTAAGAAACACAGACACATGGAGGCTAAACAGTACATTACTAAATAACCAGGAAATCACTGAGGAAATCAAAAAATACCTAGAGACAAATGACAATGAAAACACGACGACTGAAAACCTATGGGATGCAGCAAAAGCAGTTCTAAGAGGGAAGTTTATAGCTATACAAGCCTACCTCAAGAAACAAGAAAAATCTCAAATAAACAATCTAACCTTACACCTAAAGGAACTAGAGAAAGAAGAACAAACAAAACGCAAAGTTAGCAGAGGGAGAGAAATCATAAAGATCAGAGCAGAAATAAATGAAAAACAAACAAAGAAAACAATAGCAAAGATCAATAAAACTAAAAGCTGGTTCTTTGAGAAGATAAACAAAATTGAAAAACCATTAACCAGATTCATCAAGAAAAAGAGGGAGAGGACTCAAATCAATAAAATTAGAAATGAAAAAGAAGAAGTTACAAGAGACAGTGCAGAAATACAAAGTATCCTAAGAGACTACTACAAGCAACTCTATGCCAATAAAATGGACAACTTGGAAGAAATGAACAAATTCTTAGAAAGGTATAACCTTCCAAGACGGAACCAGGAAGAAATAAAAACTATGAACAGACCAATCACAAATAATGAAACAAACTGTGATTTAAAATCTTCCAACAAACAAAAGTCCAGGACCAGATGGCTTCACAGGTGAATTCTGTCAAACATTTAGAGAAGAGCTAACACCCATCCTTCTCAAACTCTTCCAAAAAATTGCAGAGGAAGGAACACTCCCAAATTCATTCTATGAAACCACCATCACCCTGATACCGAAACCAGACAGAGGTACTAAAAAATAGAAAATTACAGACGAATATCACTGATGAATATAGATACAAAAATCCTCAACAAAATACTAGCAAACAGAATCCAACAACACATTGCAAGGATCATACACCATGATCAAGTGGGATTTATCCCAGGGATGCAAGGATTATTCAATATACACAAATCAGTCAATGTGATAAACCACATTAACAAATTGAAGAATAAAAACCATATGATCCTCTCAATAGATGCAGAAAATGCTTTTGACAAAATTCAACACCCATTTATGATAAAAACTCTCCAGAAAATGGGCATAGAGGGAACCTATCTCAACATAATAAAGGCCATATATGACAAATCCACAGCAAACATCATTCTCAATGGTGAAAAACTGAAAGCATTTCCTCTAAGATCAGGAACAACACAAGGATGTCCACTCTCCCCACTATTATTCAACATAGTTTTGGAAGTCCTAGCCACGGCAATCAGAGAAGAAAAAGAAATAAAAGGAATACAATTTGGAAAACAAGAAGTAAAGCTGTCACTGTTTGCAGATGACATGATACTATACATAGAGAATCCTAAAGATGCCACCAGAAAACTAGTAGAGCTAATCAATGAATTTGGTAAAGTAGCAGGATACAAAATTAATGCCCAGAAGTCTCTTGCATTCCTATACACTAATGATGAAAAATCTGAAAGAGAAATTAATGAAACGCTCCCATTTACCATTGCAACAAAAAGAATAAAATACCTAGAAATCTACCTAGGGAGACAAAAGACCTTTATGCAGAAAACTATAAGACACTTATGAAAGAAATTAAAGATGAAACAAACAGATGGAGAGATATACCATGTTCTTGGATTGGAAGAATCAATATTGTGAAAATGACTATACTACCCAAAGCAATGTACAGATTCAATGCAATCCCTATCAAATTACCAATGGCATTTTTTACAGAACTAGAACAAAAAATCTTAAAATTTATATGGAGACACAAAAGACCCCAAATAGCCAAAGCAGTCTTGAGGGAAAAGAACAGAGCTGGAGGAATCAGACTCCCTGACCTCAGACTATAGTACAAAGCTACAGTAATCAATACAATATGGTACTGGCACAAAAACAGAAATATAGATCAATGGAACAAGATAGAAAGCCCAGAGATAAACCCACACACCTGTGGTCAACTAATCTATGACAAAGGAGGCAAGTATATACAATGGAGAAAAGACAGTCTCTTCAATAAGTGGTGCTGGGAAAACTGGACAGGTACATGTAAAAGAATGAAATTAGAACACTCCCTAACACCATACACAAAAATAAACTCAAAATGGAGTAGAGACCTAAATGTAAGACCAGACACTATAAAACTCTTAGAGGAAAACATAGGAAGAACACTCTTTGACATAAATCACATAAGATCCTTTGATCCACCTCCTAGAGTAATGGAAGTAAAAACAAAAATAAACAAATGGGACCTAATGAAACTTCAGAGCTTTTGCACAACAAAGGAAACCGTAAACAAGATGAAAAGACTACCCTCAGAATGGGAGAAAATATTTGCAAACGAATCAACTGACAAAGGATTAATCTCTAAAATATAGAAACAGCTCATGCAGCTCATTATTAGAAAAACAAACAACCTAATCCAAAAATGGGCAGAAGACCTAAATAGACTTTTCTCCAAAGAAGACATACAGATAGCTAAGAAGCACATGAAAAGCTGCTCAACATCACTAATTATTAGAGAAATGCAAATCAAAACTACAATGAGGTCTCACCTCACACCAGTTAGAATGGGCATCATCAGAAAATCTACAAACAACAAATGCTGGAGAGGGTGTGGAGAAAAGGGAACCCTCTTGCCCTGTGGGTGGGAATATTTATTGATACAGGCACTATGGAGAAGAGTATGGAGGTTCCTTAAAAAACTAAAAATAGAACTACCATATGACCCAGCAATGCCACTACTGGGCATATACCCTGAGAAAACCATAATTCAAAAAGACACATGCACCCCAATGTTCATTGCAGCACTATTTACAATAGCCAGGTCATGGAAGCAACCTAAGTGCCCATCGACAGATGAATGGATAAAGAAGATGTGGTACATATATACAATGGAATATTACTCAGCCATAAAAAGGAATGAAATTGGGTCATTTGTAGAGACGTGGATGGACCTAGAGACTGTCATACATAGTGAAGTAAGAAAGAGAAAAACAAAAATATCATATATTAACGCATATATGTGGAACCTAGAAAAATGGTACAGATGAACCGGTTTGCAGGGCAGAAATAGAGACACAGGTGCAGAGAACAAACATATGGACACCAAGGGGGGAAAGTGGTGGTGGTGTTGGTGGTGGTGTGATGAATTGGGAGATTGGGATTGACATGTATACACTGATATGTATAAAATGGATAACTAATAAGAACCTGCTGTATAAAAAAATAAATAAAAGAAAAAAAGGGTTAAGGTAATAGAAATAATGTAAATTTCAAAGCACCCTTTTCAATATAATATTTATTAATAAAATGCTATTTTTATAACGTGATTTAAATATATTTTTGCCAAAATTGTGGAGATAGATTTTACTCATTTAATTTGTGAATACATTTAATTTATGAGTACATCATGTAATCTAATTGGTAAAATCAGTCCTCTTGGTCAGAGAAACCATGTAAATCAGACTTAGTTTGTGAGAAAAGTCTGGCTTCTTTCCTCCCCCAACTTTATTTAATACATATACAGTATGTATTTATATGTTTCAAGAAAGATTATAAAGCATTGTGAAGTAAATTATAGATAGTATCTGGCAACATTACTGAAAGAATTTGAGATTAAAATAATGTATATCTAATATAATTGGCGCTTTTCCTTTTTATGTTATAAAACCAGATGAAAGGAATACGCTATTTCTTTATTACTATTTTGAAATAATGAACTAGCATGTGTAGCTGAAGTTACAGGTAAGTTACTTATTAAGCAAGGAGTGTGATAAAAGTCACTGCATGCTTTTTGTTAAATATGTGTGCCATGTATCAAATACAAGTGTTTGGCTTTTCAGAATAAGAATCATGTATAAAAATCAGAAATAGCCCTGTTAACTCCTTAGATATTATGTTCAAACTTTCCTTGTGTATCTAATAAAAAAGAAAGATACTACTAAAACTAGTTGGCCTCGCAGCTGGCATCTACTTTTATTTTTTGTTTTTATTAGGATTTAGAAAATACTAAATATTTAATTAGTTGAAATAAGATGAAGGTTGACTATAGCTGGAATAAAGTTTTCATTATATGCTTTATAAAACAGATTGTAGCTTATTGATTCACACTGAATTTTAAACAAATTAAGTAAAATTTTCATCTAAAATCATATACGATAGTCCCAGAAAACCCTCAAATTATGTTGAAGAGTCAGTGCCACAGGCTTGTTCTGCTTATTCAGTTTGAACATGCTTTTCTTTCCAGCTAATGATATGGCCTAAGGATGAGTGTTAAGAATAGCCTAAAAGAATCGCTTGTATTTAGAAAGCTGCTTACACACTTCAATACTTTTCACCAATGCTGTCTTTGCTTTCCCCTCATGGAACTTCTCCTAAAAAATGCTGCATCCTTTGACAATAGTTAAGGAATAGAAGAGGCAAAGTCATTAAATAAAAGTCCTAGATTCACACTGAGTTAGATACACCTCAACAAGAACCAAATATTCCATTTCGAACCCCTAGCTTCTCCTTTAACAGAAATAAGTATAAGCCTTAGCGTGTGCATTTAGTGACTTGATTTGTGATTAAGATGCTTCCCAGAGACCAATTATTTTGCATAGTCTTTTTGTTTGCCTGTCTGGAGGGTTTTGCACAGTGAGGTAAATGGTGACAGGTATGCCTTCCTTTTGTAAAGTGGGAGAAAGACTATTGTGAAAGGAAAGGTGGGAAAGAGTCAGCACATACCTTTACCACAGGCAGGTCAATTTTAGGACACAATTCATTTAAAAATGGAAAAAATCTTGAGTTAATTTTCCTAAAATTATATGCCCACATTCCCCTTGGCTTATAATTTATGCCTAATGTGTAGAAGTATAATGGACATTTTGTGGGTCAGCCTTTCTATAGGTGTACTCAATGATTTCTGTGTCTATTTTCAAAGAGGGAAAAAAAAATGCTTTCCACATTCAAATTGGTTGGACCTGGGAAAAGTTTTCATGGAAATGATTTTCTAGAAACTTTGAGATATAAGACAACATCAGCCCTTTCTCTTCTCATTTATTAATCTGTGAATTTAATATCTATTTTCTGCTATCCTCTTATAATAAAAAAACTAGGGGCTTCCCTGGTGACGCAGTGGTTAAGAATCCACCTGCCAATGCAGGAGACATGGGTCGAGCCCTGGTCCGGGGAGATCCCACATGCCACGGAGCGGTGCACCACAGCTACTGAGCCTGCGCTCTAGAGCCTGCGAGCCACAACTACTGAAGCCTGCGCCTGGAGCCCGTGCTCCCCAGTAAGAGAAGCCACCGCAATGAGAAGCCCGCGCATGGCAACAAAGAGTAACCCCACTTGCTGCAACAAGAGAAAGCCGGCGCACAGCAAAGATCGAATGCAGCCAAAAATAAATTAAATAAATAAATAAATTTATTTTTAAAAAAACTGTTCTCCAACTTGATAACACTATTGATAATTTTTTTTTAAAATCACATTGCAAAAACTGCACCACTCTAAAAATAAGCCATTTTTATTTTCCTATGTTCTTACTTTCCAGTCTTATTCTATACAAAGATATTCTTTTTTACATGGTGGAATCACAGCATATAGATTTGTATTCTGCTATTTCGTTTAGGGGTATGATGTGACTTCAAAATAAAATGGCACACGAGTCTCATGACTTTATAATCATGCTGATAATACATTGTCACATATACATTCACATAAAGATAGGTAAAATTTTGTATGTTTTAAAGTATCTGTAAGCATCTTGTGGTATGTAAATGTCACCTCCACGTAAAAAACATTTGGATTTTTTAAAGTTGGCTCTTTCAAACTAGCAGAGTTCTCAACCAAGATAGAGAAGAGATTTATTTAAGGCTTAAAACCGAACAAAGTTGAGTTACCTATAATAGTCAAATCACAAAGACAGAAAGTAGAATGGTGGTTACCAGGAGCTGGGAGTAAGGGGGACTGGGGAGTCATTGTTTAATGGGAATTTCAGTTGGGGAAGATGAAAAGGTTCTGGAGATGTATGGTGGTGATGGTTGTATAAAAATGTGAATGTACTTAATGCCACTGAACTTAAAAATCATTAAAATGGGGCTTCCCTGGTGGCGCAGTGGTTGAGAGTCCGCCTGCCGATGCAGGGGACACGGGTTCGTGTCCCGGTCCGGGAAGACCCCACATACCGCGGAGTGGCTAGGCCCGTGAGCCATGGCCGCTGAGCCTGCGCGTCTGGAGCCTGTGCTCCGCAACGGGAGAGGCCACATCAGTGAGAGGCCCGTGTAGCGCAAAAAAAAAAAATCATTAAAATGGTACATTTTATGTTATGTGTACTTTACCACAATAAAAAATGCTTTAAAAAACTAAACTGTTGGGCTTCCCTGGTGGCGCAGTGGTTGAGAGTCCGCCTGCCGATGCAGGGGACGCGGGTTCGTTCCCCGGTCCGGGAGGATCCCACATGCCGTGGAGCGGCTGGGCCCGTGAGCCACGGCCACTGAGCCTGCGCGTCCGGAGCCTGTGCACCGCGGCGGGAGAGGCCACAACAGTGAGAGGCCCGCGTACCGCAAAAAAAACAAAAAAAAAACCTAAACAGTTAATTACTAAGTAATAACATTTACTGCCTCAAATTTGTTTTGAAATGTGACAATATGTAAATCATAAATAATGTTAAAATTCATTGGGTTTCAGAATTGTAGGTTCAGAAACAAATGAATAAGGGAATTTTGCCTCAAAAGGAAATTAAAACTAAAATTAACAGATGTGGTTTGTAGATTCATGGGAAATGAAGAAGACTTTGGAATTGTGGGAGACCCAGAATTGGTAACTAGTTAACTTGTTCAAAGTCCGTCTTAGTCCATTTGGGCTACTATAACAAAATACCAGAGACTGGATAGCTTACAAACAACAGACATTTATTTCTCACAGTCCTGGAGACTCGAAGTCAGAGATCAGGGTGCCAGGGTGGTCGGGTGAGGACCCTGTTACTGGTCGCAGGTCTCCTGTATCTTCAAATGGCAGAAGTGGGTAGGGAGCTTTGTGCAGCCTCTTTTATTCAATGTGTTGTTAAATATGTTGAGTTTTACTTTGTGATTCATTCTTGCTTTTTAAAACACTTAATTGTATTAACGGCTCAGATACATCTTACATGTCTATAACACTCACTGTTCATTTACTATATTTCAAGCTTTTGCAGGAGGAATAACCAAACCAGATTCTTGTGCAAATATGTTACTTAACATAACTTTATATTCTTTACATAACTGTTCTTTTGAGGCTTAAAAAAGCTCTTTCTCAACAACCTATATTTTCATCCACATGGAATCGACTAACTATATGGAACAAACAAAATAAAATGAAAAATTATGGAGTCCTCAAAAGTCACACCATATACCTATATTTGGTTATACATAAAGATGTTAGTGACATTATTGAGGAGGAAGGAATAATACAACGCAGCAAATAAACATGCCACTCCTGTAAAATTAAACGTGCATATGCACAGAAAAATGTCTGGAGAGTCTACCAAAATTCTGTCAATGTTTATTTGTGGCTAATGAAGCTTCAGCAGATTTTTGTTATCTTCTTTGTGCTTTTCTGATTTGTTTCAATATTTTGCAATAAGCACATATCATTTTTACTAAAACAACTGAGTTATTTTTAAAAGCATGAACAAAACTTTTTCACATACAGAGGAACAATAATATTTGTCTTTTTTTTTCTACTATTTAATTAAATGTTTACACACATGAATAACATTTCTTTAGCATTTGAGCAATTTCCAGTAAGGTATATACATTTCAACATATGGGTGAAATATACACACTTACCAATAAATATATTTTCCAGGAAACTTGGGACTTCTAAAACTGGATAAAAATTCCTAGTGAAAAGAACCCTTAGGTGAGCTAGTCTTCTAATCTGCAGACCTTCCCACTGCATAACTTTCTGGATGATGTCATACAAACCTCTTCCTGCATCTGGGACTGTTTCCAGTGGCTACATGTGGGAGCTTCCAGTTTTTGTTCTAAGTGAGTGATGTTTACTGGAAATGGAGGTCCACTAACAAGATCTCAGTTCAGATAGCTTTGTGGGGACAGGAAAGAATGATTGTGAGATGGATTTGGCCAAAAACTTTTACTTTCTCCCTTGTCATTATCTTGTTTTGATAGGTTGACTTAGTTTTGTTTTGAAATTACCTCTTGTGAAAAACCTCAGAGGAATGATATGGGCTATTTTCCTCCTCCTCTTCCCCCCTTCCCTACCAAGGCTCCCAACTCAAACCTTTCCTCCCTGTCCCCCCCATACATACCCACATACTCACATCCACTACAGAGAGTGAGTGGAGACAGCCAAGAACCCGCAGACAGGATAGCTGGGCATTTTACTGCTCTCTGCTCTTAGATCTGGAAGGGACTTACAACAATATTTAGATGTGAACAAAAAAGGCAAAGGGACTTTTCAAGATGGCACAACTGATTAGTAGCAGAACAAAGTGGAAAACCTAGGTTTTGTATCTCTTAGTTCAGGGCCTCCAAGTTAAAACCCATAAACATCGTTAACATTTTTTGGAACTGTGTATAAGGGCAACTTACAGACTTCCAGGTAAAAAATGCTGAATAACAAGAGCTGGTTATATTAAGAGGTGTTTTTATATTAAAGATCAGCTAAGTAAAATTAAAGAAAAAAGCTCCTAAGTATACTGAGTTCTTCCGTATTTGCCGTTCCCCTTGATTGTAATTTTGTAATTATCAGAACAATCTACAGTGTTTTATTAAAACACTTCAAGGTGAAAAATTCTCAAGACCAAATTAATTGAAAATTTAAAAATTACTATATACCATGCTCTATGGTAGGGAGCTTGTTGCAAATTCGAATAAGGATGTGATGCCACAACTTCTGAAAGGTCAGGAATCTCATCATATATCTATCCTACCATCAAATTGTCATTCTTTGTGCTAGAATATTCGTGGACACAGTCATAAGTATCAGAAAAGCTAAAGCTCCCAATACGCTCAAGTTATTCTAAAACTACAAGGTTCTGTTATTGCTGTCATTTTAGTAAAGTTTGACCACTAACATCAAGTAAAGGATAGGATCTTCAGCTTGGGACCACTGCCAGTGGGCGATATGAAGAAAATAGAGCTTTTCCATTTTCTTTTGTTTCTGACTTTCATGGCAGAGACATTTCTTCTCCACATGGAAGGAGTAAGATGAAGAGGAATAGAGAAAAGAATGAACCTTAGTAGGGGAAGATGGAAGCCCAAGATGGAGTGATAGAATGTGAAAAAGCCCAGAACTGCTCCAGGTGAGTTCAAATCCCCAGCTTTGAGAAATAACATCTTAGGGCCCCGAGGAAAACTTAGTATGGGATCACCAATTGTCAGTGATTTGGGGGACATCACTTAAAGTAGGAGAGTTATCAGAAGACTGGAGACAGCGGGATATCTTAATTTTCCAGAACGAGAGAGAAGGCAGAACCAGAAAATTTGTAGACCATTGTCTGTAACTTCAATCTCAGGCAAAACTCTAGAATGTGTGACTAGATGAACAGTTTCAGGTTCTAGGTGAAGTGATGGTTGACTCAGAATGAGCTCATTCAGAATCAGCCAAGGCTGATTATCTCCTTTCCTCTTTGACAAGGTTACCTGCCCAGCAGCTCGGGGAAAGCCCTTATAAAGAGAGTATTTCATCATTGGTTGGACATTTAATGAGGTTTTTCATGATTTTCTTTTGGACCAGATGGGGAAATAACAAACTGGACTCTGGCATTCTTGATGAATTAGTAACCAGTTGATTATATGCACAAGGTGCCGACTAACAAATTGATATAAAACTGTAAGAAAGTACAATATATAATGATGAGTCCAAGGGCTGTGTCCCTCTTCCCCTCATGAATGCTTTCAGAATAAATATACAGGAGGTGTGCTCATTAAATTTATTGGTAACCTGAAGTTGGAGGTCTAATGAATACTTGGATGACAAAATCAGAATTAGTGAGTTGAATCTAAAAGGAAGTATTTTGAAAATTTTTAATATGAGGTCTGACGAACTAATTTGTATCAGTAAGAATGGGTTATACTTGCTTTAGCAGAAGCTAAGCGCCTTAGCCTAATTTGAGTCAGAAGTGTAACGTGGCTGCCAAAAAAACCCTAAAACTTCAGGCTGTGTCTAGGGGTGTGGTGGTAAAATGTTTAACAACTAGCTCTCTGCAGGAAGAAAACACCTTGATTCATGGCACCTGCCAATTTCTGTAGTGTAAATACTCCCACGATGGCCAGTTTCAAGTTACCAATGATGTCACTGAATCCAGTTTGGAAGAGATTTGCAGTAGCATACCAGTACATTACAGTATTTCCACTACACAAATGCAGTCAAAGTAAATAACCTCAAAGGAAGAGATAATAGTAATATGTAGTAAACTAATAAGGAAGTGATACATTTTAAGTATTTTTTACCTTTTAATATAACACATAATTGTAAGTTTATGTAATTTAAATTTTAATTATGACTGCCTTTAACAATTGGCCTACAGAATTCTTGAAAATGTAACACCTAGCTCTTGGAAATTTGTGCATCCAGGCTCCAGCCCAGGGTAACAACAACAAAAAATGCAACTGGAACAAGGGAGGCGATAGCCCTGTTGTTCTCTGTAATTGCCAGGCTACACCCAGATCACTTCATTCCAGAGCACATGACTTACAAGTCAAACTGTTCTGAGATCAGAGCAGAGCAGCCAGGATGGCAGAAAACCAAAGTATTGGGCCTGTGGGGACAGAATTAGGGCTGAAGCTCAAAAGACCTGCATGTGCAGTTAGGGCGAGAGGGGCAGCTGAATGCTGGTTTTCAAATATTTGAAGGACTATTGTGTGAGGAAGGTTTAGGCCTATAATCTATGGGTGGCAGAAAGATACAGGGAGACTGATTTCTGCTCAGGATGAGGAAGAACTTTCAAAGCTGTCACAAGTGGAACAGGCTGAAGGTAATCCTGCAGAATATGGGCAACAATATTTAGGAACAATGTAGAGGTGGTTCAAGCCACAGAGGAGGGAATAGGGTCTCTTTCAAGTCTATGAGTTCCTGTATTTTGATGCACTGCTCTTTCTAGGTACATGCCAAGAGGCATCCCCTACTCCTGGCTTTGCTTGGCTCTTATTAATTAGAAGGGTAGTACAGTGCACGTGAAAAAACTTTTTTTTATTAGGGAAAATTTTCAAAATTAAAAAGTAGAAAGAATAATACAATGAATACATCATCAAGTTTCTATAATTATCAATTTGTATCTAATCTTGTATCATCTATACCCCTACCCTAGATCATAGTGAAACATATTCATGACTTCATATCACTGCATCTATAAAGACTTCAGCCTGTATCTCTAAAATACAAGTACTCTTTGAAACTATACCCACAATACTTTTATCACACTTAAGAAATTAATATTGATTCCCTAATATCATCTAATATCCAGTCAATGTTTAAACTTTCCCATTTGTCTCATACATTTTTTAATTTGAATTTGCTCAAATCAGGATAAGTCTAAGGTCCACCCATTGCAATTGGTTGATGTGTTTCTTAAGTTTCTTTTAATCTATAGGTTTCCCTTTTCATTAGTTTTTCTCCCTGGCAATTTATTTGCTGAAGGTGCTGAGTCATCTGTCTTGTAGAATTTCTCAGACTGTATTTTTCTGACTATATTATTAGGGTGTCTTTAACATGTTCCTCTGTCCCCTATATTTCCTGTGATCAGATCTATGTTTGATTTTAGGGGGCAGAATACTTCATGGGTGGTATTGTATATTTCTCATCAGGAAGCAAAGAAAGTCTGGCTCTCTTTTTGCTGTGTCAGCAGCCACTGATAAGTGTCTAGGTCCGTTAATTAATTAGGAGTTGCAAATGGTGATATTCTATCATTCTTTCCCCATTTATTAGCCGAAATACTTCTCTAAACAAGTACCCCTCATCAATTATTTGTACCCTGAAGTACAGATTATACAGGAAATGATTATTCACTAATTTTCAAAATAATGAATTTGTTCCCTAGCATCTGCCAAAGCTGGCCAGTGAGTGTTTGATTTTTTGTTTTAAGTATCATCATGAACTCATGGTTTTTAATGTATTTCAATCCATTGCCGTTATTATTATTATTAATATTCATTTGTGCCATATTTGGCCAGTGGGAGTTTATTCAGCTTGGCTTCTGAGTCTTTTAAATATGATCCTAGTAATTTCCTTGATTTCTAGTATAACAGGATTCTTTACATTCCGGTCTCAGCTCATGAATTTTCGGCCTCAGATCTGGAATCAGCCATTACTCCAAGGGCCTTGATTCCTTTTAAGGGGCAATGAGATTTAGAGACAATACTCTGAGCTCTAGGGTTGTCAGGCTACAGGGTTGATCATGGTTTCTGGGCCATTTCAGTAGAAAGTTAGGAAATACTCCTCTTCTTTAAGAGAAGATCTGTCATGAGTTTATATGACATTTTCAAACAAGACGGAGTCTTAACCACTAGACGGCCAAAGAAGTCACAGGATGTTTCCTAACTTCACCAATGTTACATTTGTATTTTCTTTCTCTCTTACCAAAAATCCCAGTCCTCAAAGACAGCAACACCATTATTTGTTTTATTTTACAATAAACATGCAGCTGTCTTAGAAAACCTGTTCTAACACTTCTACCCATAATATGATTACTGGAATCCATTTAAGATTGCTGTGTAGTTACTTTTGTTTTTAAGGTATATAATAACAATGAAAATCAAATTAGTCACTTGAAATAGTTCCTTGAAATAGTTCCTTTCTGTGTTGCTACTTCTCCAAGTACATTATAGTTCATTTGTTTCATTTTGATTTTTTTATTTTAGTTTTTTAAAAACTTATGAAAAATATTTTTTAATGAAAGTATGTAAAATGTTTACCAGCTTCTGAAGTCAAGTCCTCAAACCAGGCATATTCATATGACAGTGGCTTCTTCTCCAGTCCCCTCCACCTGACCCCTCCCCCCAACAGAGATAATCTTTATTTTTTTTTTGGCTGCATCAGGTCTTAGTTGTGGCACACAGTCTCTCTAGTTGTGACGCACGGGCTCAGTGGTTGCAGTGAACGGGCTTACTTGCCCCGCGGCATGTGGGATCCTAGTTCCCCGACCAAGGATCGAACCCGTGTCCCCTGCATTGGAAGGCAGATTCTTAACCACTGGACCACAAGGGAAGCCCCAAGATAATCTTTTTTAAAAAACAAAGTTTTATGGTTTATTCTTCCATTTAAAAAAGAAAAGCATAACTTCTGCTGCCTGTGTCCTTGCCCCTGCACTGAGCCACAGCCACCCCTGCCTCCACAGGAGACCCTCCTAAACTAGCAGATACAATTCAAGACTGAGTGGAAGATCAAGCGGCAACAAAATCTGAACTTGAGCGGGGGCTTCTGGGAAGATGGCGGAAGAGTAAGACGTGGAGATCACCTTCCTCCCCACAGATACACCATAAATACATCTACACGTGGAACAACTCCTACAGAACAACTACTGAACGCTGGCAGAAGACCTCAGACCTCCCAAAAGGCAAGAAACTCCCCACGTACCTGGGTAGGGCAAAAGAAAAAAGAATAAACAGAGACAAAAGGATAGGAACGGGACCTGCACCAGTGGGAGGGAGCTGTGAAGGAGGAAATGTTCCCACACACTAGGAAGCCCCTTCGCGGGCGGAGACTGCGGGTGGCTGAGGGGGAATGCTTCGGAGCCGCGGAGGAGACCGCAGCCACAGGGGTGCGGAGGGCAAAGAGGAGAGATTCCCGCACAGAGGATCAGGGCCGACCGGCACTCACCAGGCCAAGAGGCTTGTCTGCTCACCCGCCAGGGAGGGCGGGGCTGGGAGTTGAGGCTCGGGCTTCGGTCGGAGCACCGGGAGAGGACTGGGGTTGGCGGCGTGAACATAGCCTGAAGGGGTTAGTGCGCCACGGCTAGCCGGGAGGGAGTCCGGGGAAAAGTCTGGAGCTGCCGAAGAGGCGAGAGACTTTTTCTTCCCTCTTTGTTTCCTGGTGCGCGAGGAGAGGGGATTAAGAGCGCCGCTTAAAGGAGCTCCACAGACGGGCGCGAGCCGCGGCTAAAAGCGCGGGCCCCAGAGACGGGCAGGAGACGCTAAGGCTGCTGCTGCCGCCACCAAGAAGCCTGTGTGCGAGCACAGGTCCCTGTCCACACCCCTCTTCCGGGGAGCCTGTGCAGCCCGCCATTGCCAGGGTCCCGGGATCCAGGGACAACTTCCCCGGGAGAACGCAGGGCGCGCCTCAGGCTGGTGCAACGTCACGCCGGCCTCTGCCGCCACAGGCCCGCCCCGCACTCCGTGCCCCTCCCTCCCCCCTGCCTGAGTGCGCCAGAGCCCCCGAAGCAGCGGCTACTTTAACCCCGTCCTGTCTGAGCGAAAAACAGACGCCCTCCTGTGACCTACACGCAGAGGCGGGGCCAAATCCAAAGCTGAGCCCCTGGGGGCTGTGAGAACAAAGAAGAGAAAGGGAAATCTCTCCCAGCAGCCTCAGAAGCAGGGAATCAAAGCTCCACAATCAACTTAGACAACGAATCATCCCAAATTAAGGAGGTGGACTTTGAGAGCAAGATTTATGATTTTTTCCCCTTTTCCTCTTTTTGTGAGTGTGTATGTGTATTCTTCTGTGTGAGGTTTTGTCGGTATAGCTTTGCTTCCACCATTTGTCCTAGGGTTCAATCCGTCCGTTTTTTGTTATTTTTTAAATTTTTTTTCTCTTAATAATTATTTTTTTATTTTAATAACTTTATTATATTTTATCTTACTTTATTTTATTGTACTTTGTCTTCTTTCTTTCTTTTTTCCTTCCTTCCCTCCTTCCTTCCTTCCTTCCTCCCTCCCTCCCTCCCTCCCTTCTTTCTTTCTTTCTACTTCTACTAATTCTTTCTTTCTACTTTTTCTTCCTTTTATTCTGACCTGTGTGGATGAAAGGCTCTTGGTGCTGCAACCAGGAGTCAGTACTGTGCCTCTGAGGTGGGAGAGCCAACTTCAGGACACTGGTCCACAAGAGACCACCCAGCTCCACATAATATCAAATGGCAAAAATCTCCCAGAGATCTCCACCTCAACACCAGCACCCGGCTTCACTCAACGACCAGCAAGCTACAGTGCTGGACATCCTATGCCAAACAACTAGCAAGACAGGAACAGAACCCCACCCATTAGCAGAGAGGCTGCCTAAAATCATAATAAGTCCACAGACACCCCAAAACACACCACCAGACATGGACCTGCCCACCAGAAAGACAAGATCCAGCCTCATCCACCAGAACACAGGCACTAGTCCCCTCCACCAGGAAGCCTACACAACCCACTGAACCAACCTTAGCCACTGGGGACAGACACCAAAAACAACGGGAACTACGAACCTGCAGCCTGTAAAAAGGAGACCCCAAACACAGAGAGAGAGGCAAAATGAGAAGACAGAAAAAACACACAGCAGATGAAGGAGCAAGATAAAAACCTACCAGACCTAACAAATGAAGAGGAAATAGGCAGTCTACCTGAAAAAGAATTCAGAATAATGATAGTAAACATCAAAAATCTTGGAAATAGAATAGACAAAATGCAAGAAACAATTAACAAGGACCTAGAAGAACTAAAGATGAAACAAGCAATGATGAACAACACCATAAATGAAATTAAAAATACTCTAGATGGGATCAATAGAATAACTGAGGCAGAAGAACGGATAAGTGACCTGGAAGATAAAATAGTGGAAATAACTACTGCAGAGCAGAATAAAGAAAAGAATGAAAAGAACTGAGGACAGTCTCAGAGACCCCTGGGACAACATTAAACGCACCAACATTCAAATTACAGGGGTTCCAGAAGAAGAGAAAAAGAAAGGGACTGAGAAAATATTTGAAGAGATTATAGTTGTAAACTTCCCTAATAAGGGAAAGGAAATAGTTAATCAAGTCCAGGAAGTGCAGAGAGTCCCATACAGGATAAATCCAAGGAGAAATATGCCAAGACACACATTAATCAAACTATCAAAAATTAAATACAAAGAAAACATATTAAAAGCAGCAAAGGAAAAACAACAAATAACACACAAGGGAATCCCCGTAAGGTTAACAGCTGATCTTTCAGCAGAAAGTCTGCAAGCCAGAAGGGACTGGCAGGACATATTTAAAGTGATGAAGGAGAAAAACCTGCAACCAAGATTACTCTACCCAGCAAGGATCTCATTCAGATTCAATGGAGAAATTAAAACCTTTACAGACAAGCAAAAGCTGAGAGAGTTCAGCACCACCAAACCAGCTTTACAACAACTGCTAAAGGAACTTCTCTAGGCAAGAAACACAAGAGAAGGAAAAGACCTACAATAACGAACCCAAAACAATTAAGAAAATGGGAATAGGAACATACATATTGATAATTACCTTAAATGTAAATGGACTAAATGCTCCCACCAAAAGACACAGATTGGCTGAATGGATACAAAAACAAGACCCATATATTTGCTGTCTACAAGAGACCCACTTCAGACCTAGAGACACATACAGACTGAAAGTAAGGGGATGGAAAAAGATATTTCATGCAAATGGAAACCAAAAGAAAGCTGGATTAGCAATTCTCATATGAGACAAAATAGACTTTAAAATAAAGACTATTACAAGAGACAAAGAAGGACACTACATAATGATCAAGGGATCGATCCAAGAAGAAGATATAACAATTGTAAATATTTATGCACCCAACATAGGAGCACCTCAATACATAAGGCAAATACTAACAGCCATAAAAGGGGAAATCGACAGTAACACATTCATAGTAGGGGACTTTAACACCCCACTTTTACCAACGGACAGATCATCCAAAATGAAAATAAATAAGGAAACACAAGCTTTACATGATACATTAAACAAGATGGACTTAATTGATATTTATAGGACATTCCATCCAAAAACAACAGAATACATATTTTTCTCAAGTGCTCATGGAACATTCTCTAGGATAAATCATATCTTGGGTCACAAATCAAGCCTTGGTAAATTTAAGAAAATTGAAATTGTATCAAGTATCTTTTCTGACCACAATGCTATGAGACTAGATATCAATTACAGGAAAAGATCTGTAAAAAATACAAACACATGGAGGCTAAACAATACACTACATAATAACGAAATGGTCACTGAATAAATCAAAGAGGAAATTTAAAAAATCTAGAAACAAATGACAATGGAGACATGACGACCCAAAATCTATGGGCTGCAGCAAAAGCAGTTCTAAGAGGGAAGTTTATAGCAATACAATCCTACCTTAAGAAACAGGAAACATCTTGAATAAACAACCTAACCTTGCACCTAAAGAAATATGAGAAAGAAGAACAAAAAAAACCCAAAGTTAGCAGAAGGAAAGAAATCATAAAGATCAGATCAAAAATAAATGAAAAAGAAATGAAGGAAGCGACGGCAAAGATCAATAAAACTAAAAGCTGTTTCTTTGAGAAGATAAACAAAATTGATAAACCATTAGCCAGACTCATCAAGAAAAAAAGGGAGAAGACTCAAATCAATAGAATTAGAAATGAGAAAGGAGAAGTAACAACTGACACTGCAGAAATACAAAAGATCATGAGATATTACTACAAGCAACTCTATGCCAATAAAATGGACAACCTGGAAGAAATGGACAAATTCTTAGAAATGCACAACCTGCCAAGACTGAATTGGGAAGAAATAGAAAATATGAACAGACCAATCACAAGCACTGAAATTGAAACTGTGTTTAAAAACCTTCCAACAAACAAAATCCCAGGACCAGATGGCCTCACAGGCGAATTCTGTCAAACATTTAGAGAACAGCTAACACCTATCCTTCTCAAACTCTTCCAAAATATAGCAGAGGGAGAAACACTCCCAAACTCGTTCTACGAGGCCACCATCACCCTGATACCAAAACCAGACAAGGATGTCACAAAAAAAAGAAAACTGCAGGCCAATATCACTGATGAACATAGATGCAAAAATCCTCAACAAAATACTAGCGAACAGAATCCAGCAGCACATTAAACGGATCATACACCATGATCAAGTGGGGTTTATTCTAGGAATGCAAGGATTCTTCAATATACGCAAATCAATCAACGTGATACACCATATTAACAAATTGAAGGAGAAAAACCATATGATCATCTCAATAGATGCAGAGAAAGCTTTCGACAAAATTCAACACCCATTTGTGATAAAAACCCTGCAGAAAGTAGGCATAGAGGGAACTTTCCTCAACATAATAAAGGCCATATATGACAAACCCACAGGCAACATCGTCCTCAATGGTGAAAAACTGAAAGCATTTCAACTAAGACCAGGATCAAGACAAGGTTGCCCACTCTCACCACTCTTATTCAACATAGTTTTGGAAGTTTTAGCCACAGCAATCAGAGAAGAAAAGGAAATAAAAGGAATCCAAATCAGAAAAGAAGAAGTAAAGCTGTTACGGTTTGCAGATGACATGATACTATACATACAGAATCCTAAAGATGCCACCAGAAAACTACTAGAGCTAATCAATGAATTTGGTAAAGTAGCAGGATACAAAATTAATGCACAGAAATCTCTAACATTCCTATACACTAATGATGAAAAATTTGAAAGTGAAATTAAGAAAACACTCCCATTTACCACTGCAACAAAAAGAACAAAATATCTAGGAATAAACCTACCTAAGGAGACAAAAGACCTGTATGCAGAAAATTATAAGACACTGATGAAAGAAATTAGAGATGATACAAATAGATGGAGAGATATACCATGTTCTTGGATTGGAAGAATCAACATTGAGAAAATGACTCTACTACCCAAAGCAATCTACAGATTCAATGCAATCCCTATCAAACTACCACTGGCATTTTTCACAGAACTAGAACAAAAAATTTCACAATTTGTATGGAAACACAAAAGACCCCGAATAGCCAAAGCAATCTTGAGAACGAAGAACGGAGCTAGAGGAATCAGGCTCCCTGACTTCAGACTATACTACAAAGCTACGGTAATCAAGACAGTATGGTACTGGCACAAAAACAGAAAGATAGATCAATGCAACAGGATAGAAATCCCAGAGATAAACCCACGCACATATGGTTACCTTATCTTTGATAAGTGGTCACCTTATCTTTTGTACAGTGAAGAAAGGACAGCCTCTTCAATAAGTGGTGCTGGGAAAATTGGACAGGTACATGTAAAAGTATGAGATTAGATGACTCCCTAACACCATACACAAAAAAAAGCTCAAAATGGATTAAAGACCTAAATGTAAGGCCAGAAAGTATGAAACTCTTAGAGGAAAACATAGGCAGAACACTCTATGACATAAATCACAGCAAGATCCTTTTTGACCCACCTCCAAGAGAAATGGAAATAAAAACAAAAATGGGACCTAATGAAACTTCAAAGCTTTTGCACAGCAAAGGAAACCATAAACAAGACCAAAAGACAACCTTCAGAATGGGAGAAAATATTTTGAAATTAAGCAACTGACAAAGGATTAATCTCCAAAATTTATAAGCAGCTCATGCAGCTCAATAACAAAAAAACAAACAACCCAATCCAAAAATGGGCAGAAGATCTAAATAGACATTTCTCCAAAGAAGATATACAGACTGCCAACAAACACATGAAAGAATGCTCAACATCACTAATTATTAGAGAAATGCAAATCAAAACTACAATGAGATATCATCTCACACCAGTCAGAATGGCCATCATCAAAAAATCTAGAAACAATAACTGCTGGAGAGGGTGTGGAGAAAAGGGAACCCTCTTGCACTGTTGGTGGGAGTGTAAATTGATACAGCCACTATGGAGAACAGTGTGGAGTTTCCTTAAAAAACTACAAATAGAACTACCATATGACCCAGCAATGCCACTACTGGGCATATACCCTGAGAAAACCATAATTCAAAAAGAGTCATGTACCAAAATGTTCATTGCAGCTCTATTTACAATAGGCTTGAGATGGAAACAACTTAAGTGTCTATCATTGGATGAATGGATAAAGAAGATGTGGCACATATATACAATGGAATATTACTCAGCCATAAAAAGAAACGAAATTGAGCTATTTGTAATGAGGTGGATAGACCTAGAGTCTGTCATACAGAGTGAAGTAATCAGAAAGGGAAAGACAAATACCATATGCTAACACATATATATGGTAGTTAAGAAAAAAAAATGTCATTAAGAACCTATGGGTAAGACAGGAATAAAGACACAGACCTACTAGGGAATGAATTTGAAGATATGGGGAGGGGGAAGGGTAAGCTGTGACAAAGCGAGAGAGGCATGGACATATATACACTACCAAACGTAAGGTAGATAGCTAGTGGGAAGCAGCCTCGTAGCACAAGGAGGTCAGCTTGGTGCTTTGTGACCGCCTGGAGGGGTGGGATAGGGAGGGTGGGAGGGAGGGAGACGCAAGAAGGAAGAGATATGGGAACATATGTATATGTATAACTGATTCACTTTGTTATAAAGCAGAAACTAACACACCATTGTAAAGCAATTATACTCCAATGAAGATGTTAAAAAAAAAGAAAAAAAAAAGAAAAGAAAATATTTTTGTGTATTTAATCTCCCTTCTTAGATAAAACAGTGGTTTTGCATAGACACTTTTCCTACCTTACTTTGTTTTCTCTAACCCTATATTTGCAGGATTGTTCCATATAGTACTCATTGGTGTTTACAGCTGTGTAGTACTCTGTTGTGTGGATTGAGCATACTGTTACTTGGATGTTAGACTTCCAAGTCTAACATTAGACACATCTAATCAAAATAAAAATTTAAAGCATTATAACATTAAGCATGGTCAACCAAGGTAAAATTTAGGCACTTCTCAAAATTTTCCCTCAGTTCCTCTCTCCCTTCTATTTAGTGGCTCTGCTCTGTTTGTCCAGTTCCTATGTCCTTACCCCTGGGGCACCCTCTCTAGCCTGAGCAAATGGCCTATATTTTTCAAGCTATTTTCTCAGGCATCTAAATTAGCCCTTTTTTTTGTCCATCCTCTAAAAACCCTTCTTTTTTTTAGGTGACAATGCATGCTCAGGAGTTCATTTAAAAATAACTCCTGCAAAAGCTTTACCCACCTAATGAGTCACCTCTCCTAAGTAACGAGGCGTTGACTTCAAATGCACGTATATCAGGGCATCACTGGTTGCTTTATTAAGCACCATATTTTAGTTGATAGTGGTTTAGTATTGTTTATAAAGCAAACAAAGAAACTCATAATCAAAATGTATCCTGGGACCTTGCTGGGAAGAAACACCCTGAAATAACTGATAAATAAGAATAATGAGGGCTTCCCTGGTGGTGCAGTGGTTGAGAGTCCACCTGCCAATGCAGGGGACGCGGGTTCATACCCCGGTCCGGGAAGATCCCACATGCCGTGGAGCGGCTGGGCCCGTGAGCCATGGCCACTGAGCCTGCGCGTCCGGAGCCTGTGCTCTGCAACGGGAGAGGCCACAACAGTGAGAGGCCTGCATACCACAAAAAAATAATAATAATAAAAATAAATAAAAGAATAATGATAAGTCATAGGTACACATGAATGCTAGGAATGGAGGCTGTGGCAGCAGTTTTTCCAATAGATTTTTCTGACAGCATTATCATGATGTGCTTTATATTTTAATCTTCCTTTTAATTTTTTTTATGTTTATTTATTTATATTTGGCTGCGTTGCGTCTTTGTTGCTGCGCGCGGGCTTTCTCTAGTTGCGGCGAGCGGGGGCTAATCTTCCTTGCGGCGCGCGGGCTTCTCATTGCGGTGGCTTCTCTTGTTGCAGAGCACTGGCTCTAGGCGCGCGGTCTTCAGTAGTTGTGGCACGTGGGCTCAGTAGTTGTTGCACACGGGCTTAGTTGCTCTGCGTTCTCTTCTGGAGACAGAAGAGAAAAAGGAACCAGATTCAAAATTATAGGCTCAAAGGTCAAATATGAGAAGCCTCAGTAATTTTACACACACACGTGCATGGGCACACACACACACGCACACACTATTTCATTGGAACGAGCCACAGAACCGTAGAAGCTGCTGTTGATACCCAGAGAGCTGTGGAGCACAACTGGAAAAACCCTGGGACGTGAGGCTCTGGACTGACCCTCGTGAGCCGTCCAGATGTCACTCGGGCAGGACAAAAGTCTGCAGAATGGGAATCACTAGCAGGACCAGAGCTATTTGGCCACTGTTGCTGGGCTTCCTGGCATATGCAGACTTTGAAGGGGTGTGGGATTAGTTACTATCCAGTAATTCATCTTAAGAAAACCTCAGAATATTACCTGAATTCTGGAAAGCTCAAAATATTCCACTGTAAGGAGACTTAACATATCAAACTCTGATTTGGGGCATGATGTTTTGCATTATGGAATTTATTAATATTTATTAAAACTTTTTAAAGTCAAGGAATTTAGACCTAGAGTGTCTCTAAAAGTTTTAGTGCTTTAAGCCTCCATGCATTTATATGTGCTGTACACTTAGCTTGGAAGTCCCTTTCCCCAGATGTTCTCGTCCTAACAAACACCTGCTCACACTTTAAGACCCAACTCAGTGTCCCATATCACTAAGTATATATCTCTTGTAACAATATCATGTTGTAGTATCGTTATTTGTTTCTTGCTTGTTTTCTACTGAACTGTGAGTTCTGTTGGAGGAGGAGCCTATTCTGCACATCTCAGTGCCTGGCATACAAGACTCAACATTTATTAAGTGGTCTTAGAGACCAACTACCCAACCCCTATAAGAAACTGAGGCTCAAAGAGTTTCTTTAAATTCAGTAATGCAGCAAGTCTTTGCTATCTATGTACCTAGCTCTATGTAAGGCTAAATGTCCTTAGCGTGTTTTAAGTGTGATTCAGAGTGTGTTTAATTTCCATTTGTCCAGAGATCAAATGATAAATACTGGTACCTTATGAGTCCTCAAGAAAAGATTAAATTATGCTAAGAATGAATTTACATAAATTAAGTTTATTATACTCTTAGTGAGCATCCCCCAAGCATACTGTCTGCAGAATGCTAACTTAATTGTGTGTGTGTGTGTGTGTGTTTGCAGTAAGTGTTGAATGCCCAATTCAATTTGGTAAACACTGTGTTAAGTTAAATAGTTTCTTCCCTGAACTTTCAACTTACTTAACAGTGATTGGTTAAATCTCCGAGAAAAGCATCTAATATGCAGTGTTTCCCAATTCATATGATAAGTGAACCTCCCTCTGTTTTGTTGCATTTATTAACATATGCCAGAAAAGGCGTTCTGAAAAACACCCAGAGAGTTGGTAAATGCAATGGTTCTTTGAAAAGTGCTCATCCATGTTTAGTGGCGGCTTCCGAGGAAAACAGGAACCAAAGGGTGGATGGTGAAGCTCTAGGTGGGAGGAAGGTGGCTGGAAGGGGAAAAGGGAAGGTTTGGAGGAGAGGCATTGACCGGGAGACTGGGAAGGTAGAAGGTTGCTGTCTAGGGGCTGAGACAAGGGAGGGGGCCACAAGCAGACCTTGGAGGGACATTTTCTCACTAAGCTTTGTGAGGCATTTGGGGCGCAAGCTGATGGGGCGAAAGGTAAAATGTATTTACCAAGAGAGTGGAGAACACTTCTGCCAGAATACGCAGCCCTCTGGGGAGTCCAGAGGACACGGCACCCTGTCTGTAGCTCCCCGAGGGCTGCCACAAATCCTGGCCACAGTGCCTGTGAGCGCAGGAGAGGAAGGAAATGAAGTGGGCACAAAGTAGGTGACCAGATGGCTTCATCAACCTCTGCGAAACCCACCCGCAGGGGGCTTCTGGACATCACTGGGGTTGGATTTAACCAGAGGCTGTAGCAATGGGGAACAAAAGTAAATGGACCAAGAGTCAGGGAACAAGGTTGGCTACATGATTTTCAGAGCCCAGGGCAAAATTAAAATATGGACCCTTTGTTTTAAATTTTCAGGATTTCATGATGGTGACAGCAGCACGTTACAGCACAGGACCTTCCGGAGGGTGGAGCCCGGACAGCTACATAGGGTGCCCACCCATGAAGTTGGTCCTGCCAGGGAGTTATCACTGGTCCTATGGCCCCCCTTGAATGCCCTGGGTGGTGTGGCCTGCAGAAACCAAGTTACACATGTGTCATATAAAGGGTAGGTCTACTCTCAAGATACTTGTTATCATGGAAACTGTGTTTACCAGTCATTTGTGGTAAGCTTGACTTTGCTCTAAGATAAATCTATGTACACATTAAGTTTCAGGAACATATTTTGTGCAGAAATCCAGGCACGTCCAAGCTTTTCCCATATGTAGTTCTTCCATCACAAATAACATCCTTTTTTCTCATGCCAAGAATAAAGACAGATTTGCAGCTGCATAGCAGAAAGGGATAACCTCTGACTTTGTCCTAGAGTTAAATACCAGTATTTAGTTGGTGCTGAGGCAACACTCAGCACCCATGTTGAGCTCTCTCAAAATGAAAAACAGACTCAGGTGGAAAATCCGGGTCAGCAATGTCATTTGCTATTTTTGGAGATGGGGGAGAAAAAGAAAGTTGTGGGAAGCATTGTAACAAACAACACAGAACAGCGCACCATGAGTGTGAAATAAAACAACACCTGCAAGCTCTTCTCGATGCTTAGATGGAAACAACCGAGTTAAGGAGAAACCATGCAGGGAGAGATGGTATCTGCTTTCAGGAGGCTGTTGGCCTCCCAAACAATGGAATGAAAGCATGAATCACCTCACCTTGTTAAGATTTATCTCCAAACAAAAAGCAGTCCTACCTCTGAGATAATTCTAAATGTCCATTTGGGGGAACAGTGACTACATGAGGAGTCTGTTCACACTGAATTTTTTTGGAGCTGGAGAACTGCCCTTCAGCTCTCTCCACTCATCTGTCTCCTCTGTGGCCTCCTTCCACCTGTCTCTCCCCACTGTTTCTACACAGGGAGCTCTGGTTCCCTGAGGAGGATAGGCTGAGTGAGGCAAGCCATGAGGGCAGTGAGTGGGGAACGACGGCAGCAGAGAAGGGCTCCTGGTAGGCCTGGGCACTGGGGGTGCCACCTATAGAGACGATGGATCCTGAGGACAGACTGAGTTGTCAGCTCTGACCAGGTGGGGCAGGGGGACTGGGAGGTGGGCAAGAGTGAACTATTATTGCCTCTGTAATACAGATGAAAAAACCGAGGGTCAGGCAGGTTAAGAGAAGGAGTAGTGGTGCTAGGAGTTGATTCTCGTCCTTGTTCCTCTAAGACTCACATGCTTTCTGCCCTTTCGAGCTTTATCCCTTGCTTCTCAAGGCTGTGATATAAACTACAAATGCTCTACAAGGGGGTGGTTTTGAGTTGTGATTTCATTTAAGAGGGAGAAGAAGAGGTGTCTACCTAGACACAATCAAACTAGATTGATATTTATGATTTGAATTATTGAGTGAAGGAGTCATTATCCTTCAGAAGAAAATAAGAGGATAAGGAGAGAAAACAGGGGAAAAAGCTAAACAACAAAGCCTGGAAAATATACTATGCTAATATCTTAAAGAGCTAGTAAATTGAAGGAAAGATTCTGGGCAGGGGATAACTAAGATATACATGGTGAGGGAAGAGGAGGGCGTGATGCTCTTTGCAGAGCATTAGCACCGGAAGTGAGAATGCGGGGATCGGGGTGGGAGGGTTTCTAGAGTTCATCTGCATTTTGTAGACGAGGACATTGGGTCTAGAGTTGGTGGCCAAGCTGGGGCTAAACTTTGTTCTATTGGCTCAAGGGTCCAGGGCTCTTCTCTGTACTTGGCCCACCCTGAGAAGGAAGCGAAAGGATCCTTTATAAAGACATGGAAAACCATCTGTGAAAAGTTAGTGGATGCCCACATAGTGAGAGGTTTGGGCTTGGCACTTGCAGTGGACGTGATAGCCCTAAAAAGTGAGGGGTCCTGAGTGAAAAGAAGTGCATGATTGATGTGCTGGAAATGAAGGATTCAGCACTACAGCTTTGCAACTTTCAAAGCAAGGGTATCAATCATGCCCAAGAAAATTTTTGTTTTCAAATAGGTATTGAGTTTTCAGTTCGTGCCGTGAGTGTACCAGATGCAAGGAGAGCTGTGAAAAAGTATGAAGCAGCACTTCCAAAGACATCCCAATGCCTTTGTAACAGCCACATGCTCAGTGGTTTTGGGCTTAGACAGGGAAGGGAACACCTAGGGGGAACAGAAGGAGAGAAGGAGGAATGGAAGAAAGGCGTAGAAAGGCAAAAATAAGATTTAATGTTATGATTTTGAAATTTTACCTGTTAAAAAGGATGGTTAGCAGATTAGGAACCAAGATGGCGGAGTAGAAGGACGCGCTCTCACTCCCTCTTGCGAGAACACTGGAATCACAACTAGCTGCTGGACAATCATCGACAGGAAGACACTGGAACTCACCAAAAAAGATACCCCGCATCCAAAGACAAAGGAGAAGCCACAGTGAGACGGTAGGAGGGGCGCAATCACAATAAAATCAAATCCCATAACTGCTGGGTGGGTGACTCACAGACTGGAGAACACTTATACCCCAGAAGTCCACCCACTGGAGTGAAGGTTCTGAGCCCTACGTCACGCTTCCCAACCTGGGAGTCCCCCGGCAACGGGAGGAGGAATTCCTAGAGAATCAGACTTTGAAGCTTAGCGGGATTTGATTGCAGGACTTTGACAGGACAGTGGGAAACAGAGACTCCACTCTTGGAGGGCACACACAAAGTAGTGTGTGCATCGGGACCCAGGGGAAGGAGCAGTGACCCCATAGGAGACTGAACCAGACATACCTGCTAGTGTTGGAGCGTCTCCTACAGGGGCGGGAGGTGGCTTTGTCTCACTGTGAGGACAAGGACACTGGCAGCAGAAGTTCTGGGAAGTACTCCTTGGCATGAGCCCTCCCAGAGTCTGCCATTAGCCCCACAAAAGAGCCCAGGTAGCCTCCAGTGTTGGGTCACCTCAGGCCAAACAACCAACAGGGAGGGAAGCCAGCCCCACCCATCAGCAGTCAAGCAGATTAAAGTTTTACTGAGCTCTGTCCACCAGAGCAACAGCCAGCTCTACCCGCCACCAGTCCCTCCCATCAGGAAACTTGAACAAGCCTCTTAGATAGCCTCATCCACCAGAGGGCAGACAGCAGAAGCAAGAAGAACTACAATCCTGCAGCCTGTGGAACAAAAACCACATTCAGAGAAAGACAGACAAGATGAAAAGGCAGAGGGCTATGTACCAGATGAAGGAACAAGATAAAACCCCAGAAAGACAACTAAATGAAGTGGAGATAGGCAACCTTCCAGAAAAAGAATTCAGAATAATGATAGTGAAGATGATCCAGGACCTCAGAAAAAGAATGGAGGCAAAGATCGAGAAGATGCAAGAAATGTCTAACAAAGACCTAGAAGAATTAAAGAACAAACAAACAGAGATGAACAATACAATAACTGGAATGAAAACTACACTAGAAGGAATCAATAGCAGAATAACTGAGGCAGAAGAACAGATAAGTGACCTGGAAGACATAATGGTGCAATTCACTGCTGCAGAACAGAATAAAGAATGAAAAGAAATGAAGACAGCCTAAGAGACCTCTGGGACAGCATTAAATGCAAAAACATTCGCATTATAGGGGTCCCAGAAGGAGAAGAGAGAGAGAAAGGACCAGAGAAAATATTTGAAGAGATTATAGTCGAAAACTTCCCTAACATGGGAAAGGAAATAGCCACCCAAGTCCAGGAAGCGCAGTGAGTCCCATATAGGATAAACCCAAGGACAAACACGCCAAGACACATAGTAATCAAACTGGCAAAAATTAAAGACAAAGAAAAATTATTGAAAGCAGCAAGGGAAAAATGACAAAAAAAAAGGGATGGTTAGCTACTACATACAAATGGAACTTTATCTTGTAAACCATATGCCAAGGTTCACAGCCTTTGAGTGCAAAAGCTTCCATTTCCTTTAAACTTAGAAAAAATTAAAATGAAGACATGCAAATGGGGGGAGGGGAATCCAAGCACTACAAAAAGTTTTAAAATTAAATCTTACTTTCACCACCAACATCACTACTCCTTTCCCCACTATTAATAATTTATTTATAACTCGAGAAAAATGTGTTATGGTTATATAAAAATTATAATAAACATATCACATGCACATACAACACACACATTTCTGTGTATATATGGGCCATACAGTACACACTCTGTGAAACTCTACTGCCTTGATTTCGTAATAATGTATCTTAGAGGTGAACCTGAAAATGAGCAGGATCCTGCAAGGCTTTCTCAGGGACACACCCCCGTGTCCCCTGCCTCTTATTTGTAGAAAAGTTTTAACCTCCTAGGCCTTCCCCTCGTTCCAAAGAACAAATTTAATCAGAGAAGTGAGAAAATGCGGAAACAAAGAAAAGCAGTCAAGCAAGACAAATAATAATAGTTTAGCCATAAAACAAAGTCAAGGACCTTTAGTTCCTCCTCAAGGGCTATAGATAATATCCTGAGCCATATCCTTGAGTTGTTTTGCAGATACTTAAAACCCCCACCAGGTGGAGGAAGTTAACTGCATGCTGACCATTAGCACATAGATCCCAGACCAGTTGGACACAGAAGGTTGATAATTGAGATTCCCAAAACAGCACCCTGTTATCTCACTGTCAACAAATCAGAGAAATATGCATGGGCTGATCACGCAACCTGTGACCCTCTCCCTCACATTGTCTTTAAAAATCCTTCCCCAAAAGCCACGTGGGAGTTTGGGTCTTTTGAGCACAAGCTACCTGTTCTTCTTGCTTGGCAATAAATGCCATACTTTTTTTTTTTAATTTATTTATATTTTATTTTTGGCTACATTGGGTCTTTGCTGCTGCATGCAGGCTTTCTCTAGTTGCGGCAAGTAGGGGCTACTCTTCTTTGCAGGGCACGGGCTTCTCATTGGGGTGGCTTCTCTCGTTGTGGAGCACGGGCTCTAGGGTGTAGGCTCAGTAGATGTGGTGCACGGGCTTAGTTGCTCAGCGGCATGTGGGATCTTCCCAGACCAGGGCTTGAACCCATGTCCCCTGCAATTGGGATCATGGAGTCTTAACCACTGCACTGCCAGGGAAGTCCCAAGCCCTTTTAATGTTTTAAGCTGCAAATATTTGTTCCCAGTTTATCTTTTTATGTTGTACATACATTTTTCTTACTATTTATTGTTTAATTTTTTGTCATGGAAAAATCAAACTTAAAAAAATTAGAGAGAAGAGTATCCCATGGACTCATTACCAAACTTCACTCCCATCCCAAGTTATTTTGAAGCAAATCCCAGACATCATATCATTTCATCCACACGTGTTTCAGTACGTATCTCTAAAGACAAAAAATCTTTTAAAAACATAACTATAATACTATTATTACCTGTATGTGGTGTTTTAATATAAAAACTGCAAATGGATCAATCATTTTCCATTTGAGTTCTGGGTTTTGTGTCATGCTTAGAAAGGTATTCATTACAAGATTATAAATGAATTCACTCATGTTTTCTTCTAGTAATTTTTTTTTTTTTTACTGAAAACCATTTATTAAGTTTAAAATAATTATCCAGGGCATGCAGAGTCCATAAGTCCTGGGAAGAGGCTGAGTGATGCAGTAATCAGAGCCAAGAGAGGTAATTTCTTTTGCTCCCTTTCTTCGTATAAAACATCTACTTCCGAAAAATACCCTTCCAGACCCAGCTCCACTGTACCTGACCTCATTACTTGGGTCAGAGCCTCCCCTGGACTCTCCAGTCTCTGGGCTTTTCATTTTCTTCTTCCTCTTTTTTTCTTAAGGAAGAGTGTTACTGAAATATAATTCACATACCATAAAATTGACCCTTTTAAAGTATACAATTTGGTGATTTTTAGTATTTTCACAGTTGTGCAACCATTGCCACGATTTAATTTTACAAATTTTTCATCACCCTGAAAGGAACCTCATATTCATTAAGCAGTCACTCCCCATTTCCCTGTCCGCCCCCCACCCCCGGCAACAACTAATCTACTTTCTTTCTCTATGGATTCCCAGGACATTTCACATAAATGTAACCATACAAAATGTGACCTTTTGTATCTGGCTTCTTTACTACTAGTACTTTTATAGTTTCATTTTAACATTTTACATTACATTCCTTCTGGAATTTACTTTGATAAAAGAAGTGGGGTTATACAGCTTGAATTTATTCCCCCAACTAGTCCCAACACTTTAAAAAATAGTCTATCTTTCCTCTCATGAATTGGAAATGTCACCATTACCATTTACTAAAATCGTGTGTATTTTAGTCTGCTCTGGATTCTCTATTTGATTCTGTTGGTCTCTACATTTTTCTGGAATGAAACTGTTTTTAATTCTTGTAACTTCAAAATGCAATAAAATATCTAATCTGACTGCCCCCCCAAATATCTTTCCATTCAGATAGTTTTCTTGTTTATTTCTACTAATGAACCCATTAAGATTTTCTAATATTTACATTTTTTTGACATTTTGATTGAGATCACATTGAGTTTACAGATTAATTTAGCAAGAATTAATATTCCCTAATAGAGATTTTACATTTTCTTTATATAGGTCCTGTCTATTTCTGGTTACTTTTATTTTCAGGTATATTGGTGGTAGTGTTGCTGTTGTAAATGGGATCTTTCCTCCATTATATTTTCTAACCATTTGTCAATTTTGTACACTAATTGTAAAAAAGTAGCCGACCACTTTAATAAGTTCACTTAAAATTTCTGTATCAGTCAGCTTTTGCTGCATAACAAAACACCCCAAAACATAGTGGCTCAAAACAACAAGCATGTGTTATTCCTCAAGACTCTGCAGATCAACTGGTGTCCTCGTCTAGGCCAGTTCAGTTTATCTCTGCAGTCAACTGGCACCTCAACTGGCCTAAGTAGTCTGGGATGGCCTCATGGGTCTGGGAGTTTGTTCTGTGTCAGTTTGGGTAATGTCAATGACTTGACACATGTGTCTCACCATCCAGCAAGCTAACCTAGGCTTAATTCACAGAGTAGTGGTCTCAGATTTCCTTAAAACATAAAAGAGGGCAAGTTCCAATGCACAAGCACTTTTCAAACTTGCTAATTTCCCAATGTTCTAAAGAAAGTCTTATAGTTCAACTCGAATTCAAAGTGTGAAGAAATATACTCCACTCCTGAGAAGAGCTTCAAAATATCGTAGCCATTCTTGCATTTCCCACAACTTCCTAACAGTTCTTTTTACTCTTCAGGTTTCTCGTTATCCTTTGATACAATTACAAATAGTAAACCTTTCTTACCTTAAGAGTGTCTTACTTAAGGTATGAAAGGTATCTCTTACCTTAAGAGATATCTCTTAAATTCTTTTCTTATTTAACTGTACTGGTTAGGATTTCCAGAACATTATTAAGGTATAATGTCTTCTTCCTTACTTTAATGGTAATTAAAGTATGATACTGGATCTTTATAATGGCAAAAAAAAAAAAATCTAGCTATTCATGATAGTAAGCCTTTCTGGTTTTTGTTTTGATTTTGTTTTGTTTTGTTTTTTTGGCTGCATTGGGTCTTTGTTGCTGTGCGCGGGCTTTCTCTAGTTGTGGTGACTGGGGACTATTCTTTGTCGTGGTGTACGGGCTTCTCACTGCAGTGGTTTCTCTTGTTGCGGAGCAGGGCTCCAGGCATGCAGGCTTCAGTAGTTGTGGCTTGCGGGCTCTAGAGCACAGGCTCAGTTGTGGCACACGGGCTTAGTTGCTCTGCAGCATGTGGGATCTTCCCAGACCAGGGCTCGAACCTGCGTTCCCTGCATTGGCAGGCAGATTCTTAACCACTGTGCCACCAGGGAAGTCCTGATTTTGTTTTGTTTAGTCAGAAATCAATTTTGCTAAATGGTATTTAAGTATCTATTGAGATGATTATATTGTTTTTCTCCTTTGATTTATTAATATAGTGTCATATTAACACAAATCCAAATAATGAACCATACTTGCATTTTTTTATTGGAATATAATTGCTTTACAATGTTGTGTTAATTTCTGCTGTATAAGAAAGTGAATCAAAGTGAATCAGCTATACGTATACATATATCCCCATATCCCCTCCCTCTTAAGCCTCCCTCCCACCTTCCCTATCCCACCCCTCTAGATCGTCACAAAGCATCAAGCTGATCTCCCTGTGCTATGCAGCAGCTTCCCACTAGTCATCCATTTTACATTTGGTAGTGTATATATGTCAGTGCTACTCTCTCACTTCATCCCAGCTTCCCCTCCCCCACCATGTCCTCAAGTCCGTTCTCTACATCTGTGTCTTTATTCCTGCCCTGCCACTAGGTTCATCAGTTCCATTTTTTTAGATTCCATGTATATGCGTTAGCATACGGTATTTGTTTTTCTCTTTCTGACTTACTTCACTCTGTATGACAGACTCTCGGTCCATCCACCTCATTACAAATAACTCAATTTCATTCCTTTTTATGGCTAAGTAATATTCCATTGTGTATATGTGCCTCATCTTCTTTATCCATTCATTTGCTGATTTAGGTTGCTTCCATGTCCTGGCTATTGTAAACAGTGCTGCAATGAACACTGTGGTACATGTATCTTTTTGAATTATGGTTTTCTCAGGGTATATGCCCAGTACCTACTTGCATTTCTGGCATGAGTCTGATTTGACCAGGGTGTGTTTTTTGTTACAGCTGGTAGAAAAATTATGTCTCTATGGATCTGCCTAATCTGGACATTTCATACAAATGGAATTGTATGATACAGGCATACCTCACTTTATTGTGCTTCACAGATATTGTGTTTTTTATAAATTGAAGGTCTCTGCCAACCCTGCATCGAGCAAGTCTATTGATGCCATTTTTCCAACAGCACTATTTCTTAATTAAGGCTGTTTTTTCAATGTTTAATTGTTTTTTTTAGACATAATGCTATTGCACACTTATTAGACTACAGTACTGTGTAAACATAATTTTTATGTGCACTGGGAAACCAAAAAATTCCTGTGATTCGCTTTATTGAGGTAGTCTGCAACTGAACCTGCAGTATCTCCAACGTATGCCTGTATGTGGACTTTTGTGCATGGCTTCTTTCACTAAGCATGTTTTCAAGATTCCTCCACGTTGTATCATGTATCAGTACATCATTCCTTTTTTATGGCTGAATGATATCCCATTGCATGGCTATACCACACATAAATGATCTTGTGGCATCTACTAAGTTCATGCTCACATCATCCTTCTAGTTAGTAGAATTCTTGATATTCTGGTGTTAAAATATCCTTTCAATCCTGGGTCATGATAATTATTCTTTTAATGAATTGCAAGATTCAATTTGCTAGTATTTTATTTAGAATCTTGGTATCTTTTTATAAATGAGCTTATTATTTTAAATTTCTTCTGCTTTTAAATTTAGTTCTGATGTGAGTTATGCTAGCACGGGAAGAGTTGGATAAGGTAGGAAATATTTGTTCCTTAAAAGTTTCATAGAATCTAATCATAGAGTTATAGGATCTGATTTCTTTTAGGAAGTAGATCTTTGGCTACCATTTCAGTTTCTTCTATGGATATTGGTTTATTCAATTTTTCTATTTCTTCTTGGGCCAGTCTAACAGACAAACAGTGAAGTTTACGAAACAGCTTGATGACATTTCACAAAGCAACACACAGGTCAAGAAATACAAAATTGCCAATATTCCAGAAATCCCAAAAGTGATTCCCCCTAATCACTACTCCTTTTGTTTTGAAAGATAATTATTACCTTAACTTCTGTGATAATTATTTCCTTGTTTCTCATTGTAGTTTTTCTCCTAAGCATGGAACCCTAAGCAGTATAGTTTGGTTTGACCTGTATTTAAACTTTATATAAATGGAATTATATAACATGTATTCTTTTTTTTTCTCATTAAACTTTTTTAATGGGTCTCAAATTCTGTGAGAGATTTTTTTTTTTCTTTTTTTGCGGTACGCGGGCCTCTCACTGTTGTGGTCTATCCCGTTGCGGAGCACAAGCTCCGGATGCGCAGGCTCAGCGGCCACGGCTCACGAGCCTAGCCGCTCCGTGGCATGTGGGATCTTCCCGGACCGGGGCACGAACCCGTGTCCCCTGCATCGGCAGGCGGACTCTCAACCACTGCGCCACCAGGGAAGCCCTCTGTGAGAGATTTTTGGTCAAGTTGTTTCCATTAAAAAGTACTGATTTTAAAAACTAATAACTTAAAACTGCCACAAACAAAACAAATGGTCCACAAAACATTCTCCTTTCCTTCCGAAGGTTTTACAATGCATTGTTATCATTAACCAGTCTTTTGCTGTTAAACTTAAATGTCCAATTGAGACAAACAGTTCTGAGACCGTTCTTCCACCACTGATTAAGACTGTGGTGGCAGGTATTGAGGATAATATTCATTTAGCCTTCTGAGCTTTCTGCGTAGACTTGGTGACCTTGCCAGCTCCAGCTCCCTTCTTGTCCACTGCTTTGATGACACCCACAGCAACCGTCTGTCTCATGTCACGAACAGCACAACAGCCCAGAGGAGAATAGAGAAGCTCTCAACACACATGGGTTTGCCAGGAACCATATCAACGATGGCAGCATCATGAGATTTCAAGAATTTGGGGCCATCTTCCAGCTTTTTCCCAGAATGCCCATCAATCTTCTCCTTCAACTCAGCGAACTTGCAAGCAATGTGAGCTGTGTGACAATCCAGCACACGTGCACATCCAGCACTGCTTTGGCCTGGATGGTTCAAGATAATCACCTGAACTGTGAAGACAGCTGCTTCCATTGGTGGGTCATTTTTGCTGTCACCAGCCACATTGTCATGACGAACATCTTTGACAGACACATTCTTGACATTGAAGCCCACATTGTCCCCAGGAAGGGCTTCACCCAAAACTTCATGGTGCATTTCAACAGACTTCACTTCAGTTGTCACTTTGACTGGAGCAAAGGTGACCACAATGCCATGTTTGAGAACACCAGTCTCCACTTGACCCACAGGGACAGTGCCAATACCACCAATTTTGTAGACGTTCTGGAGGGGCAAACACAAGGGCTTGTCAGTTGGGCGAGTTGGTGGCAGGATGCAATCCAGAGCTTCAAGCAGTGTGGTTCTACTGGCATTGCCATCTTTACGGGTGACTTTCCACCCCTTGAACCAAGGCATGTTAGCACTTGGCTCCAGCATGTTAGAATGGTTGTATGTTGACACCATTCCAGCCAGAAATTAGCACAAATGCTACTGTGTCGGGTTTGTAGCCAATTTTCTTAATGTAGGTGCTGACTTCCTTAACAATTTCCTCTTATCTCTTCTGGCTGTAGGGTGGCTCAGTGGAATGCATTTTGTTAACTCCAACAATTAGCTGTTTCACACCCAGGGTGTGGCCAGAATGTAGGCCAGAAGGGCATGCTCACAGGTCTGCCCATTCTTGGAAATACCTCCTTCAAATTCACCAACACCAGCAGCAACAATCAAGACAGCACAGTCAGCCTGGCATGTGCCTGTAATCATGTTTTTGATGAAGTCTCTGTGTTCTGAGACATCAATGATGGTCACATAGTACTTGCTGGTCTTGAATTTCCATAGGGAGATATCAATGCTGATACCACTCTCGCGTTCAGCTTTCAGTTTGTCCAAGACCCAGGCATACTTGAAGGAGCCCTTTCCCATCTCGGAAGCCTCCTTCTCGAACTTTTCAATGGTTCTCTTGTCTATCCCATCACATGTGTAGAGCAGATGGCCAGTAGTGGTAGACTTCCCCGAATCTACGTGTCCAATGACAACGGTGTTGATGTGGGTCTTCTCCTTTCCCATTTTTGCTTAGGTTTTGCTTAGGTTTTTAGGACACTCGTGTCCTGGTGGCAAACCCGTTGGGAAAAAAGCTAATATATATTCTTGTGGATCTGGCCTCTTCTACTCAACAATATGTTTTTAAGATTCACCCAGGGGCTTCCCTGGTGACGCAGTGGTTGAGTCCGCCTGCCGATGCAGGGGACACGGGTTCGTGCCCCGGTCCGGGAAGATCCCGCATGCCGCGGAGCAGCTGGGCCCGTGAGCCATGGCCGCTGAGCCTGCGCGTCCGAAGCCTGTGCTCTGCAACGGGAGAGGCCACAACAGTGAGAGGCCCATGTACCAAAAAAAAAAAAAAAAAAAAAATGTACTCATATTTTTATTGGGTATATTCTTATAAATGGCATTGCTGGGTAAAAGTTTATATGTACCTTCAACTTTATTAAATACTATAAAAAGTTTTCCAAAGTGTTGTACCAATCTGCAGTCTTCCAGCACCATATAAGAGCATCTGCTGTCCACATCCTCACCAACACCTGGTAGTGCTGGTCTTTTAATTTTAGCCATTCTGGTGGGTATATAATGATGTCTGGTTACAGTTTTTATTTGCATTTCTCTAATTATTAGGGATGTTAAGTATCTTTTCGTATGTTTATTGTCCATTGGATATCCTTTTTTTTCCCCAGAAGCATCTGTTCAAATCTTTTGCCCATTTTTCTTCTGGGTTGACTGTCATTTTCTTATTGGTTTATAGGATTTCTTTATGTATTTCATACATGAGCTCTTTGTAGGTTACAGGTTTGCAAATATTTTCTGCATATTCTGTATCCTTTAATAAATGGAAAGTATTTATACCAATGTTAAATTAATCTCAAATTTATCAGTCTTTTTCTTTATGATCAGTTCTTTTTGTCTCCTATTTTAAAAGTCTTTCCTTGCCTTTAATGAGGTTTTAAATTTTAATGTACTCAAATGATCTTTTTCTTTATGATTAGTACTTATTAAAAATCTTTTCTTATCTTGAAGTCATGAAGCTCTTCTTCCTTTAGAAGCTTTATTTAGCCTTTTACATTTAAGTCTATGATACATCTAGAATGAATTTTTTAATGTACCGAGTTTTCCATTTTTAATATTTGGTTAAACAAAATACATCTTTTGTAAACAAACTCAGCACAAGGCCAACAAAAAGAAAAGCATGAAAAACAAAAAGCCCAGGGTTGCCCCTTACTGGGCATCAGGGTCAGGCTTGCCCCCTTCCTTAAAGGAAGTGGGGCTTTTTGCCCTTGGGCATCAGCATGGGTCCCTGTTCCTAAGCACCAGAACTGGATATGAACAGAGAAACCAGCCCTGAAATGTTTAAGCATCTTTGCATATCCCTTTGGCTCATGGACTCCAAGTGCATGGGGATGGAATGAATTTTCATGTATAGTATGAGGTAGGTGTCAAGTTTCTCCACATAATTTATTCAATGCTCCCAGCACCATTTATTGAAAAGATTATCTTTTCTTTAATGCTTTGCAGTGTCTCTTTTGTCATAAATAAAATATCCACATAGGCATGGATCTTCTTATGGATTTATACTCTATGTCATTGGTCGGTATGTCCATCCTTGTGACACAATTATTTATAATATAGGTAATGTACAGTAGAGTAAGTCCTCCCACTTTGTGTTTCTTCAAGATTGCGTGGGTTATTCTAGGCCCTTTGCATTTCCATATTATCAAGTTTCAAAAAAGAATTTTGGCTAGCTTTTGTTGGCTACCAATTTTTTTTAAAACCCTCTATTTGATCTTCTAAATAATCATTTGAATATTATTTCTTGGTTTCATGAGTTACACATCAGCAAACATATATAGTGTGGCTGCCTTAGGTAAAGTAATTGATCAGGTTCAAAAATATCTCTGATATGAGCTGAATCACTCATCTTGACAAAATATGTTGCCTTAGGAAACTGCCTTCTTATGAGAGTCATTCCTATAGAAGCACCTTAAATTCCTTCCTCTCAGTAAACCCAGTAGTAATTGTCCTCTCTTTCCAGTCTCCAGAGGATGACATAAATAGCTGTAGAACTAGAAAGGAAAATGAGTAAAAGGATACAAATCATTTACAGAGTAAGACTTTACAGGTGCAAAATGTAGCTACAAAATTCTTATTCAAAGTATGACAGTTCTCAGTCCAGAGACTTATTTTCTTGGGTTCTCAATTCTTTCGTCCATTTCCTCTTTTCACCCTTGTCTTTCTCTTCTTGCCTCCAATATTTTCTTCAACCCAAGGCTTTTCTCCTTAACTACCCCTATTGCTTGCCCTCCAGCTCTTTGTATCTGTGTATCGGCAGAAGCACAGAGGCTCTCTCTTCTAAATATTAAAGGCATGCCTGACTTCTCAAGATTATCTTCCCAAGTCACTGAACAAATCTCAAGAGCTGTTGCATATTTGAGAGTACATACCTGGGAAGCAGTTCCCCAGAAAGCTACATGGCAGTCTTGCTAAGTACTTCACAGTTCTGAGTCCCATTTTAAACAGGAGTGAAAAACAGCCTGAAGTTCAAGGGCAGAGCTGGAATTACAGTTCAAAGCTTTTGGCTGGTCTGCTATGCTATTGACTAACCCACCTGGTTATTAATGGTATCACAAGTCATGCCTCAGTCTAGGTGAGCTTGTAAAGGAAGCACCAACCACTGTGTTAACCATTTACCTCTTTATGAGATGTTTTTTCTTGTTTAACTAAGGCTTTCCATATCAATCTTGAAAAGTTTGGAAAAGTATCGAGAATCTCAACACCAGCCATAATCTTACCAGTTAGACAGTGTTACCCTCATTGCTTTGGCATATACTTCCAGGCTTTCTTAATGCATAGCTGATATTATACATAATTTTATTTTCTGCCTAAAATTACATCAAAAGCAGGTTTCTATGTCTTTACATTTTTAATATTAATAAATAGCTGTAAAATATTCCTTTGAATCGTAAAGAAGTGAACAGTTTCCCTTTTATTAGATTGTAACTTATTTCCAATTTCATCACAATTGTAAATAACATTGATGTGAAAAACCTCATGAATGACTCTTTGTCTGTATTTTGGGTTATTTCCATAGGCAAGATATGTATCTGATAAAGAACTTGTATCTAGAATTTTTTATTTTTGGTCACGCCACGCAGCTTGCGGGATCTTACTTCCCCGACCAGGGATTGAACCCAGGCCCTGGCAGTGAAAGCGCCGAGTCCCAACCACTGGACCTCCAGGGAATTCCCTATCCAGAATATTTTTTAAAACTCTTACAAATCAATAATAAAGACCAAACAACCCATTTTTTAAAAATCGAAGTATGGTTGATGTACAATATTATATAAGTTACTGGTGTACAATAGTCACACTTTTAAAAGGTTATATCCCATTTATAGTATTATAAAATATTGGCTATGTTCCCCATGTTGCACAATATAAACACGTATAGCTTATTTTATACCTAGTAGTTTGTACCTCTTAATCCCCTACCCCTATATTGTACCTTCCCCCTTCCCCCTTCCCTCTCCCTACTGGTAGCCACTAATTCATTCTCTGTATCCGTGAGTCTGCTTCTTTTTTGTTATAGTCACTAGTTTGTTGTATTTTTTTAAATAAACTTTATTTAATTTTATTTTGGGGGGCTGCATTGGGTCTTCGTTGCTGCGCACGGGCTTTCTCTAGTTGTGGCGAGTGGGGGCTACTCTTCGTTGTGGTGCGCAGGCTTCTCATTTGTGGTGGCTTCTCTTGTTGCAGGGCTCTAGGTGCGTGGGCTTCAGTAACTATGGCTCTCGGGCTCTAGAGGGCAGGCTCAGTAGTTGTGGGGCATGGGCTTAGTTGCTCCGCAGCATGTGGGATCTTCCCAGACCAGGGATCGAACCCGTGTCCCCTGCATTGGCAGGCGGATTCTCAACCACTGCACCACCAGGGAAGTCCCTGTTGTATTTTTTAGATCCCACATGTAAATGACACCATACAATATTTGTCTTTCTCTGTCTGACTTATTTGACTTAGCATAATACCCTCCAAGTCCGTCCATGTTGCTACAAATGGCAAAATTTCATTCTTTTTATGACTGAGTAGTATTCCATTGTGTACGTATACCACATCTTTTTCATCCATTTAACTGTCGATGGATACTTAGGTTGCTTCCATATCTTGTCAATTGTAAGTAATGCTGCTATGAACTTTGGGGTGCATGTATCTTTTCGAATTAACGTTTTTGTTTCCTCAGATGTATACCCTTGGAATGGAATTGCTGGATCATACGGTAGTTCTGTTTTCAGTTTCTTGAGAAACCTCCATACTGTTTTCCACACTGACTGCACCAATTTACATTCCTACCAATGGTGTACAAGGGCTCCCTTTTCTCCACATACTTGCCAACATTTGTTACTTGTGTTCTTTTTTTTTAATTGAAATATAGTTGATTTACAATGTCGTGTTAGTTTCAGGTTTACAGCACAGTGATTCATATATATACTTTTTCAGATTCTTTTCCCTTACAGGTTATTACAAATATAGAGTATAGTTCCCTGTGCTATACAGTAGGTCCTATTTTATATATAGTAGTGTGTGTATGTTAATCCCAAACTCCTAATTTATCCCTCCGCCTTTGGTAACCATAAGTTTGTTTTCTATGTCTGTGAGTCTCTTTCTATTTTGTAAATAAGTTCACTTATAGCATATTTTAGATTCCACATGTAAGTGATGTCATATGATATCTGTCTTTCTCTGTCTGGCTTATTTCACTTAGTATGATAATCTCTAAGTCTATCCATGTTGCTGCAGATGGCATTATTTCATTCTTTTTTTGGCTGAGTAATATTCCATTGTATATATATACCACATCTTTATCCATCCCTCTGTCAATGGACATTTAGGTTGCTTCCGTGTCTTGGCTATTGTAAATAGTGCTGCAGTGAACACTGGGCGCATGTATCTTTTTGAATTATGGTTTTCTCTGGATATATGCCCAGGAGTGAGATTGCAGGATCACATGGCAACTCTATTTTTAGCTTTTTAAGGAACCTCCATACTATTCTCCATATTGTCTACACCAAATTACTTTCCCACTAACAGTGTAGGAGGGCTCCTTTTTCTCCACACCCACTCCAGCATTTATTATTTATAGACTTTTTGGTGATGGTCATTCTGACTGGAGTGAGGTGATACCTCATTGTAGTTTTGATTTGCATTTCTCTAATTAGCAATGCTGAACTTTTTTTTCATGTGCCTGTTGGCCATCTGTATGTCTTCTTTGGAAAAATGTCTATTTAGATCTTGTGCCCATTTTTTGACTGAGTTGTTTGTTTTTTTGATATTGAGTTGTATGAGCTCTTTCTATATTTTGGAATTTAATCCCTTGTCAGTCATATCATTTGCAAGCATTTTCTCCCATTCTGTAGGTTGTCTTTTCTATTGGTTTATGGTTTCCTTTGCTGTGTTTATTTGCATTCTTTTTGAGGATAGCCATTCTGACAGGCAAACAACCCAATTTTTAAATGGGAAAGAAAGTGGACAATTCACCAAAGAAGATATACTCAAGGCAAATAAGCACATGAAAATATACTTAACAATGTTAGTCATCTGGGAAACACAAATTAAAAGGACAATGAAGCAATACTACACATCTACTTGAATGGCTAAAATTTTTTTAACTGACAATGCAAAGTGTTGGCAATGATAAGGAGCAACTGGAATTCTCATATTTTGCTGATGGGAATGAAAATGATGCAGTCCCTTTGGAAAATAGTTTATCAGTGTTTTGTAAAGTTAAATTACACTTACCATACAACTCAGCAATTGTCTTCCTAGAAATGAAATAAAATTCTACTCCCCCAAAAAAGGAAAATATATGTCCACACAAAGACCTGTATGTGAATATTCATAGCACTTAATTCATAATAACCCAAAACAAAACAATGCAAATGTTCATCAACTGGTAAATGGGTAAACAAACAATTGTGATATATCTATACAATGCAATATTTCTCAGCAATAAAAATGAGTGAGTTATTGATACCTGCAACAATATAGATAAATCTCAAATGCAATAAGCTAAGAAGCCAGACACAAAAGACTACTATATGATTTCATTTATGTGACATTCTAGAAAAGGCAAAACTGTAGTGACAGAAAGAAACTTTTTGAGTTAGTGGAAATGTCTTGATTGTTGTGATGGTTACATGACTGTACATTTGTTAAAACACATTAAATTTGTGTGCTTAAAATGAGTGAATTTTTCTTGTATGTAAATTACATCTCAGTAAGCAGATTTTTAAAATAAGGAATGATTCTGAGTTGTTGTTGTTTTCCACTTGGGCAGCTGACCTGAAGTAGAACCCGAGAACACATGGGGAAATTCAGAAAGAGAAGTGGGACTTGAGGGATGCGGAGGATGGTATCAGGATAATGACTTCTGGTTTTGGACGTGTTAATGAGGTTGAGTTAATGAGGGCACAGAGAGAGAAAAGAGACATATAGAAATGAGAAGGAAAAAAAACTCATATGCAGTAAGAAAGAAAGCATAAAATTGAGAAAAGGATAGATGATTATTGTACATAGGCTTTTCTGTGTTGCCTGTTCTTGTCTCAATTTAATTTCTTTTTTTCCCTCTTTATTCTCTTGGTGTTTCCTTTTCTCAGGGGTTCTTACACACCATGTGTGACCATTCTGTGCTTCCAAAGTCTCCCTCTAAACAGACCACAAACACATCAACAATAACACAACCAAATGAGAACAATAGGTGGACAAAGTAAAGCAAAAAACTCCAAGAAGCTAAAGATGTTTAGCCCCTGCCCTAACGTGCACTGGTAGGGAGGGTTCACTATTGGTCCTTCACATTCTACAGGGACAAGCCGCAGAAAAGTACCAGGTTATTTGCCTTGAGTTTAAACAGTGGAATAGGAAAAGAGCTTTAATAACTCCATTAGGACCTGGGCCAAGGACTTTTCCTATGGGTTTGTTGTGAATAATTAAAGGTTAATGATGGCATTTTTCTTTCAACCTGAGGGTGGCAACCACACCAGTCATGATCCTAATTGAATCCAACTGGGAAACTCCAAAAATTTTCAATAACAAATTTGCCATGGTTCTGGGCCTTTCATTCTGTATCCACGAAAGGCAATGAAGCTTTATTTTTATTTCCATCCTACAGTTGAGGAAATTAAAATTTAGAAAAGCAATGGAATCTACCCACTCCCTCATAAAATGGACCAAAGGACAGATGTTTGGGGCAGTTTGGCATTTTGTTTTTAGGAAAGGCAGACCAGAGCTTCTCAGGCTGTTGAGGCCTGGGTTCTCCACGAGTTGTCAGGAGAGCACTTAGATCCTATCCACCTTCTCTGGACCAGGTTTGTGGACTGCTATCACATTAGTAGCCATGGCTCAGAGAAGGACAGGGTAGGACTATTTGGGGTCATCAAGGTCTTCTGAGAGAGCCGATGAACAGAGCGGCTTGGCTTCTGCCCCAAACACATATCAAGATGCTTCTCACTCCAACTTTACTCCACTTCATACAATATCACATGGCTAGAGAGTGTGCAAGCCGGGGGGTGAGCCCAAATTCTGTCTAACTGCAAAGCCTTGCTCTCAGCCGTCATACTCTGCTGCCTCCTATCCTTCTCGAAAATCTCCAGTATAGGTATTATTATAGGTAAAAAAGAAAAAGGAAGGAAAGAAGGGAGAGAGGGAAGGGAGGGAGGGGGATGTCCTCTACTTCTGTTTCCATATGTTTTCATAAAGAACCTTCCAGTCTGCTTTTTAGAGGAGAGCACTATCTCCCACCCCTGCCACTCATTCTCCCCAAGGAAGGAGCCATTTGCCAGAATGATGAGATTAGGAGAAAGGTCACTCTTACATGCGGCAGCAAATGTTTAGTAATTGGCTTTGGGATGGGGGAAGAGCCCTGACTTGCAGCACAGGCCAGTTCCCATGGTGTAAACACCTCCACCATGGCTGATTTCAAGCTAGTGAAGTAAGGTCAACCAGTTTGCAAAATTCCTGAAAATTGAACACTCAGCTCCCATGAGCTGTTATGTGGGGCACCAGCACACCAACACCCACGTAACATGGTTATGTGGGCCTCAGCTCCGTGCTGTTAACAGACCCCAGATCTCCTCCTCTGTTGCTCCATTGCTTCCACTTCTTCCTGAAAAGCATCACCTGTTTCCCTGGAGCACCTAACTCTTTAAGGAGTTTGGGACTTGGGGAAGTTCAGCCTTTCTCCCTCTCCTTCTCGCTCTCTCTCTCTCTCTTTCTCACACCCACACACATACATACACACAATTAAAGAAAAGAAAAGAAAGAAATGTCTTTTTTTAGCATTTTCTGCTTTCTACCCTACAACACAGACTTCATCTGATGAAGGAACACCAAGGCCAGGCTACCTGCCTTGAAAAGAAGGAAAAATCTAATATAGCATGAACAAAACCCAGTTCATAGAAACTTCACTCTTTGCTGCTCTGTCCTCCACAAGGAAGGGACAAGGACAGTCTTCAGTCTGCGTCCCTGTCCTAAATGAGTTCCCAGTGCTGGGTGACATCTTTGTAAGACTCCAGCCTGGACTCTGAGCACATTTCTGACCTCCCCCTTTCGGAGGCTCTTCTCCTGCCAGGTTTACCATCCCACAAGCCCTGGCTCTTTCTTGTCTGTTGAGGCTGGGCCCTGGGCTGGGGGATCAGGGCAGATATGTGAGAGCATCATGATTGACAGCCCCATCCAGATCCCATGGAATGGGGGTTGACTTTCTCCAAAGGAGGGGAGTATACTGTTTCCAGAAGGAAAGAAGGATGACGTGAGGACCAAAGGCATCCACCACAGGACTTCAGGCATAAATGAGTTGATAGAATACAAGCATCTACTCCCAATAATCAAAGCCGGGGAAGCACAAGAAAATCAGACAGTGGGGCTTCAGTGAGGGAAAGTGACTGAGACCTCTCAAAGCACTAAAGCCTTCTTCAGAGCCTGCATCCAGGTACAAACCCAGTTCAGCCAGCCTACTGTCCACAGTGTGTCCACCGCTGGGCCCACTGCTACTCCTGGAGATACAGGCTTTCCCAAACATCAGCACTTTATTTCCTGGGACCCAGGCAGGGTTGAAAGGCTGGCTGGGCTCCCATTGAACTTATGTTGTCCACTCAGTTCCTGAGCATGGGAAAAGTACTTATGTTGGTCCAGATCCCTGGGCTGGGACCTAATTTGTGCTGAGATGCCCTGGAAGGCAAACGTGGTTCAACCTGAGCCCAACCAATAGCCAGGCACCCAAGTCCAGAGGTGCTTGAGTCAGTTGGTAGGACGCTGGGCCTGCTCCAGGTCTGAGTTCAAAACCACAACAGTTTTCTCCTTGGAGTTTCTGGGGCTTATTCACAATGCCCCCTGCTGACCATTTCTGGTTAACCTTGTGTCTTCTGGATCTCTGGTCAATTTGGTTCATGAAACTAATCCAGGACCCTCTAGAGTGACACGGTGAAGTCAAATAATAGATGTGAAGATGCTCTGGAGAACTGAAAAAGGAAGTCTATATAAATGCAATGGATCATTATTGTAAAGCCAAGATTGAGGTGGACAGAAGTAAACGCTTCCCTTGTCTTCAAAACTTGCCTTCTCCTGTATACCTTTTCAGTAGCATATTATTTCAGTGGAAAGAAATCAATTGTAATGGACTGAATTGTTTTTCCCCAAAATTTGTATGTTGAAGTACTAACCCCCATTTCTTCATAACGTGACTGTATTTGGAGACAGGCCATCTACATGCTGAAGAGAAAGGCCTCAGGTGAAACCAATCTTGCTCATGTCTGGATCTCAGACTTTGAGCCTCCAGAACTGTAAGAAAAATTTCTATTGTTCAAGCCACCTAGTCTGTGGGTGTTGGGCTGCACCCCACAGGCCTGTAAGCCCTGTACTCGCCCAGCCTCAAAACTGAAGAAGAGCCTGGAGTTAATGGCTGAGACATCAATGGTTTAATGGATGGGGGAGCTTACACATATGAAGCAAGGTCCTGGAGCGACACCCCTGCGTCTGTGGCAGATGGCGGGCAGGACGTGGCGGCAGTCTTCGCTCCCAGGGGAAGAGGGAGATTACCAATTACAGGAGGAATTGACATCTGGTTCACTCACTGGTTGCCAGGGAAACCAGCAGAGTGGTGCACCCCTCACAACCCCTTTGACAAACTATCATAGTGGAGATAGTTCTGATTTAAAGATTAGAATAATCACTAGCTGGGGCCAGAGGCAAGTGCATAGGCACTTACTGATTAGGCTCTATGATTAAGGGGGAAGGTCAGTCATGTGAGTAGGGTGTGGGTGAAGCAGGGACTGGTCAAGCAGGGGATGTACAGAGAGCAAGAGAACAGCCATCTTGGGTGGCCCAACCTTACAGTGGTAATTGTTAAGGCAGCTCTAGCAAACTGATACATCATCAGTCTATGATATATTTGAACCCAGCTATTATAACTAAGTTTTACTGTACCTAAAACAAGGCCCTGCATCAGGAATTCATGACCTAGAAGGAAGAGATAGGCAAATACAATTAATTATTATGGGTGTTATTAATAATGCTACCTACTGTATGCCAGATACTTTACCTATGTTGTCTTTAATCCTCACAAGAATCCTAAAATATTGTACAGATGAGAAAGTAAAGGCACAGAGAGGCTTAGAACTTGCTCAAGGTCATAGAGTTATTATCAAGACAATAATTGAATCTATGTTCATCTGACTCAAAAATCTGTTTTATCCCCCACTAGGCCCACTGTCTCTGCACAGAAGGCAGTGGGAACATGAACGGAGCAGTAGGGAGGGTGAGAAGATGATCGTGGTAGACATTGGCGGTCTACTTTCTTTTCCTGGTAACAGCACCTTCTCTTTTATTGGAGAATGGCTCCTCAACAAAGGGAGTACCCATCTTCCCTCCCCAGGTCCAGAGGGATGGTCCAAGGCCTGGCCAATCATAACTTTATCCCTCCATCCAGAGGTCAATGACTGTGCATATGTCTGCAGCCATGCTAACCTTAGTTTTTCCCATAATTTTTATAAGCTAAAACTAGGAGAAAGAAATTTTTGCTCTCCCCTGAGATGTCTGAACTGCATATAAGCCTGGAGCACATTTTCCCCAAGCAAGAGAAAATGAGATAAACTCATAACAAGAAACCAAAGTTTGTGTGTGTGTGTGTGTGTGTGTGTGTGTGTGTGTGTGTGTGTAGACAGAGACAGAGACAGAGCTAACAGCACCATTCAAGTGTTTGGATCCAGCCATTCCTGAGGCTGACTCCAACCAGTCGTCACGTATATAAGTTAATACATCCCCCCTTTTAAACTGAAGTTTGTGGTGGGTTTCTGTCACTTAAAAGCAAGTTTTGAGAAATATAATATTGGTAAAAAAAAAATCTTCATAGATGAGATAACCCAAGAAAGAAGGGACAAGAAAGACAAGAAGAGAAGAGAGACAGAGGCCGAGATGCGTACTAACAGCTACATTTGGGGAACTGCAGACAGCTCAGTATGGCTAGAGCTGAGACATGTGGAGGGGTGGAGAGATAGACAAGGCCTTAGTGCCCTGCTGAGGTAATTTGGTTTTTATATGAGGTCAATGTGGAGCCACGCTGAAGTTGTTTTTTGGTGTTTTTTTTTTTTTTGAATTTTTGAACTTTATTTTATTTATTTATTTTTTATACAGCAGGTTCTTATTAGTTATCTATTTTATACATATTAGTGTATATATGTCAATCCCAATCTCCCAATTCATCCCACCACATTCCCACCTTGGTGTCCATATGTTTGTTCTCTACATCTGTGTCTCTATTTCTGCCTTGCAAACTGGTTCATCTGTACAATTTTTTTAGATTCCACATATATGCGTTAATATGCAATATTTGTTTTTCTCTTTCTGACTTACTTCACTCTGTATGACAGTCTCTAGATCCATCCACATCTCTACAAATGACCCAATTTCATTCCTTTTTATGGCTGAGTAATATTCCATTGTATATATGTACCATATCTTCTTTATCCAAGACCTGTACTCAGAAAACTATAAGACACTGATGAAAGAAATCAAAGATGACACAAACAGTTGGAGAGATATACCATGTTCTTGGATTGGAAGAATCAATATTGTGCAAATGACTATTACTACCCAAAGCAATCTACAGCTTCAATGCAATCCCTATCAAATCACCAGTGGCATTTTTTACAGAACTAGAACAAAAAATCTTTTTTTATGGAGACACAAAAGACCCCAAATAGCCAAAGCAATCTTGAGAAAGAAAAATGGAGCTGGAGGAATAAGACTCCCTGACTTCAGACTATACTACAAAGCTACAGTAATCAAGACAATATGGTACTGGCACAAAAACAGAAATATAGGTCAATGGAACAGGATAGAAAGCCCAAAGATAAACCCACACACCTATGGTCAACTAATCTATGACAAAGGAGGTAAGGATATACAATGGAGAAAAGAAAGTCTCTTCAATAAGTGGTGCTGGGAAAACTGGACAGCTACATGTAAAAGAATGAAATTAAAACAATCCCTAACACCATACACAAAAATAAACTCAAAATGAATTAAAGACCTAAATGTAAGACCAGACACTATAAAACTCTTAAAGGAAAACATAGGAAGAACACTCTTTGACATAAATCACAGCAAGATCTTTTTTGATCCACCTCCTAGAGTAATGGAAATAAACACAAAAATAAACAAATGGGACCTAATGAAACGTAAAAGCTCTTGCACAACAAAGGAAACCGCAACCAAGACCAAAAGACAACCCTCAGAATGGGAGAAAATATTTGCAAACAAATCAACGGACGAGGGATTAATCTCCAAAATATATAAACAGCTCATGCAGCTCAATATTAAAAAAACAAACAACCTAATCCAAAAATGGGCAGAAGACCTAAATACACATTTCTCCAAAGAAGACATACAGATGGCCAAGAAGCACATGAAAAGCTGCTCAACATCACTAATTATTAGAGAAATGCAAATCAAAACAATAAGGTATCACCTCACACCGGTTAGAATGGGCATCTTCAGAAAATCTACAAACAACAAATGCTGGAAAGGGTGTGGAGAAAAGGGAACACTCTTGCCCTGTGGGTGGGAATATTTATTGATACAGGCACTATGGGGAAGAGTATGGAGGTTCCTTTAAAAACTAAAAATAGAATTACCATATGACCCAGCAGTCTCACTACTGGGCATATACCCAGAGAAAACCATAATTCAAAAAGACACATGCATCCCAATGTTCACTGCAGCACTATTTACAATAGCTAGGTCATGGAAGCAACCTAAAGGCCCACCCTGGAGTTTTCAGCAGTGGTATGCTGTGATCAAACTTGTTTCAGAAGGTCACTCGGGAGATAAACGTAAGAGAGAACACAGCAGTAGGCAGTTTCAACAGGAGGCTGCTCCAGGAATCCAGGAGAGAGGTCAGGATGGAAAATGACTCCCAAGTTCTTGGCTTTGCCATTGGCTGGAGGGAAGGGCAGGGACAAAAAGAATTGCATTTTCATCACTGCAAGGTTGAAGTATGTGCCAGACTTTGAAATGGAGTTGTCCAGTATGTATATTAAAAGAGATGCCTGAGTTGGAAAATTTTTTAGAGTTCTGAGTCATCAACTCAACTATTTACTACATGCTTACTACTGGTCAAGCACTGTGCTGAGAAGAATACAGTCAGATTTATGCTGCCCCAGGATTACACTCCAGCGAAGGCAAAACAGATAATAAACAGACAAAGAAATAGGTAAGTGCCTGGTAAACAATAAAGCATCATTGTGTGATAGAGATGGACGTAGAGCAGGGGCTTCATTAGCTTAGGTGATTGGCTGCTAGGAAATGCAGAAGCCCCAAGGGTGGAGGAGGCTGCCACAAAATGAATGTTCCCAAATTCATGCAAATATGAACACGTCCGGTAAAAAATCCATCCATTTGGTAAAGTTGCCTTCTTTACCTGGCTATGCCCTCAAGGTTGGCCATGATGTGACAAGAGGCTTCAGGGCAGAAAACTGAGGCTAGTGCTTGGGAAATTCCCGTCAATTCCTCTTTGTTTATCCAGCGGCTTTCATCCCACATTCCCAACGCCCATCCTGGCATCTGCTCTGTAATTGGCAGGCCTGGCTCATTGGCACAAGCAGGTGGTATCTGATCATTATCCCTGCATCATAAATAAAGGCAACAAAGGCCAAGGTTTACAGGGCATCAGACAAAATTATTTTGTGAGTCAAAGGATCTTATTTTGAGTTGAACCAGAAATACTTGCTGTCTGGTCCTTTCTTTTTCTGGAATCTCCATCCCCATATCTTTCTATTATAATTGTTTCCTCTTTGAACCCAAGCATCTAAAAACTTGGTTTCTCTTCAAGGACCCTGAAGTCATGTTGCTTTATCCCACCTACTCCAGGTCTGCTACTCAAGCCAATCAGTGTTTCTCCCAGAACATTCTTTAAATTGAAGTGTTACTTAAAATTCAAAATACATTACAATTTGTTTCTTTTTTTAGGGGCTCTTGTATAATGGCACAAAATTCATGAAGTAGTTAAGGTGAATTCCTGTGTTTTTAGATTGCCTGGGCAGGGGTTTTGGTTTGGGTGGTTTCCTCAGAAGCTGGGAAGTTCAGGTCACCATCTGGGGGGCTGATTGTTTGGGGCTGTGTTGAAATGATGGTATTACCTTGGAAGCCTGGTCAGTGTAATAAACAATTTCTCTTTCTTGAGGAAATGTTTATGCAAACTAAAGAGGACTGCCATGAGATCATTTTGAATAATCTCATGGAGTTTATGCATAAGATAAAAATCAGGCAGCCTTAGGGACTTCTGGCTATGGCTGTGTGAAGAGGTTGGTGAATCTTCTTGGCAAAAACAAAACAAGTATAAAACTCGATTAAATTATTTAAAAAATAAAGTGTTAGGGCTCTGGAAATTGACCACAGGCAGAAAACAAATTAGGAAACATTTATTCTTGAAAAATTACTAGACCTTCAGATAGGAACAGTGGAAATCTATAGCTGTAATAGTTATCTACTGCTGTGTAACAAATTACTCCAAAATGTAGCTGCTTAAAACAGCAAGCATTTATCATCTCACAGTTTCTGTGCATCGGGAATCCAGGAGTGGTATAGCTGGGTACCTCTGGTTCAAGGTCTCTCATGTGGCTGTAGTCAAGCTGTTGGTAGGGCTGCAGTCTTACCTGAAGACTCAAATAAGAGAGGATCTGCTTTCAAGCTTACTCAGGTGGCAGCTGGCTGGCTTCAGTTCCTTGCTGGTCATTGGCTGGAGGCCTTTCCTCACCACATGAAGTTCTCCATAGGGTTGCCTAACCTCATGGCACCTGGCTTACCCCAGAGAGAGTGATTTGAGAGAGGAAGAAAGGGAGAACCCAAGATGAAAGCTGCAGTGTTTTTTTTTTTTTTCAAGATATAAATTTTACTAATTATTCAACTTTTTTAGAGAAATAAAATTCTGATCTGTGTTTAGAAACATCAAAGAATTTAACAATTTACCTCCTGGCTTAAGCAAAACACACTTGTAAACCAACATATGCAGCCTAGTTCAACTCAAGAGTAGCTTAGAAAGCATTTTTGCTAGTCAAAAGTCCCAAACACTTTAATTCTGCCTCTGCACTGGTTACATCCCCAGAATGTCTTCCTAATTTTTTTTTTTTGTATTGAGATAAGATTCACATAACATAAAATTAACCCTTAACCATTTTATTTTGTTGTTGTTGTTAAAATATTTATTTATTTATTTATTTATTTATTTATTTAATGTACAGTTGATTTCCAATATTATTTTAGTTTCAGGTATACAACATAGCAATTCAATGTTTTTATAAATTATATTCTATTTAAAGTAAAAATATTTACTATATTCCTTGTGCTGTACAATATATCCTTGTATCTTATTTTATACATAGTAGTATGTACCTCTTAGTTCCCTACCCCATCTTGCCCCTCCTCCCATCACAGTCTGTTTTTATTATATTTATTTGTTTGTTTAATTTTTAGATTCTACATGTAAGTGATAACATAGAGTATTGGTCTTTCTCTGATGTTGAGCATCTTTTCATGTGCCTGTTGGCCATCTGTATGTCCTCTTTGGAAAAATGTCTCTTCAGGTCTTCTGCCCATTTTTTAATTGGGTTGTTTGCTTTTTAGATATTGAGTTGTATGAGCTATTTATATATTTTGGATATATGACATATCATTTGCAAATATTTTTTCCCATTCAATAGATTGTCTTTTTATTTTGTTGATGGTTTCCTTTGTTGTGCAAAAGCTTTTAAGTTTAATCAGGTCCCATTTCTTTTTCTTTTTTTTCATTTATTTATTTTTGCTTTTGTTTCCTTTACCTTAGGAGACAGATCCAAAAAAAATATTGCTATGACTTATGTCAAAGAGTGTTCTGCCTATGTTTGCTTCTATGAGTTTTATGGTTTCAGGTATTACATTTAGTTCTTTAACCCATTTTGAGTTTACTTTGGTATATGGTGTGAGAAAGTGTTCTAATTTCATTCTTTTACATGTAGCTGTCTTGTTTTTCCAGCACCACTTATTGAAGAGGTTATCTTTTCCCCATTGTATATTTTTGCCTCCTTTGTTATAGATTAGTTGACCATTTCTGTGTGGATTTATTTCTGGGCTCTTTATTCTGTTCCACCGACCAATGTGTCTGTTTTTGTGCCAGTACCATACTGTTTTGATTACTGTAGCTTTGTAGTATATTCTGAAGTCAGGACATGTGATACCTCCAGTTTTGCTCTTTTATCTCAGATTTCTTTGGCTATTCAGGGTCTTTTGTGGTTCCATATAAATTTTAGGATTATTTGTTCTAGTTCTGTGAAAAATGTTATGGCTATTTTGATAGAGATTGCATTAAATCTGTAGGTTGCTTTGGGTAGTATGGACATTTTAACAAGATCAATTCTGCCAATCCATGAACATGGAACTTCCTTCCATTTCCTTGTATCATCTTCAGTTTCTCTCATCAATGTTTTGTAGTTTTCAGAGGATAAGTGATTCACCTCTTTGGTTAAGTTTATTCCTAGGTATTTTATTCTCTTTGATGTGATTTTAAATGGGATTGTTTTCTTGCTTTCTCTTTCTGATAGTACATTATTAGTGTATAAGGAAACCAACAAATTTCTGTATATTAATTTTGTATCCTGAAATTTTCCTGAATTCATTTATTGGTTCTAATAGTTTTTTGGTGGAGACTTCGGGGTTTTCTATATATAATATTATGTCATCTGCAAACAGTGACAGTTTTACTTCTTCCCTTCCAATTTGGATGCAACACTTAACCATTTTAAAGTGTACAATTCAGTTGTATTCAACACATATAGCCAAAACAATTTTGAAAAGAATATGTTGGAAGACTTACATTACCTGATTTTAAGGCAGCTATTCTAAATCTACAATAATCATGACAATGCATAAGGATAAACATGTAGATCAATGGAACAGAATAGAGAGTGCAGAAATAAACTCTCCTTTATGGTCAGTTGATCTTTGATAAATGTACCAAGGCAATTCAATGCAGAAAGGATATTCTTTTCAACAAGTAATGCTGATTGGATATCTATACACACACATATGCATGAAGGAGGAGGAGGAGAAGGAGAAGGGGTGGAAGAAGAAGATGAGGGAGAAAGAGAAAAAAGAAGAAAAAGAAAAGGAGTAGAAAAAGGAGGAGAATTAGAGTAAGAATTTAGACCCTTACCTCATACCATACACAAAAACCAACTTAAAATGGATCATAGACCTACAGGTAAGAACTAAAACTATAAAAAAACATCTGGAAGAAAACATAAGAGAAAATATTTATGACCTTGGGTTAGGCACAGATTTCTTCAGACAGAAAAAGTATCTATAAAAGAGATAATTGATAAGTTGGACTTCAACAAAATTAAACACTTTTGCACTTCAAAAGACACCATCAAGACAGTGAAAAGACAACCTACAGGAGAGAAAATATTTGCAATCATACATCTGATAAAAGTCTAGTATCCAGAATATATAAAGAATTCTTACAACTCAATAATAAAAAGACAAATAACCTAATTTTTAAATGGGCAAAGGATTTTAAAAAACATTTTTTCAAAGAAGACAAAAAAATGGCCAGTACACTCAACATCATTACTCTTTAGGGAAATGCAAATCAAAACCACATGAGATACAATCACACACCCATTAGAATAGCTAGAATCAAAAGATGGAAAATGAAAAATGTTGGCTAGGATGTGGAGAATTTGGAACCCCTGTACATTGCTGTTATTACTATAAAATGTTGCATCTGCTGTGGAAAAAAAATTGGCACTTCTCAAAAAAGTTAGAATTACAACATGGCTTTGTAATTCTGGGTATAGATCCAAGAGAACTGAAAACATATGTCCATGCAAAAACTTGCCCATAAGTGTTCATAGAAGCATTCACAATAGTCAAAAAGTGGAAACAACACAAATACTTATACTTTGAGGAATGGATAAATAAAATGTGGCATACCCATACAATGGAGTATTATTCAGCCATAAAAAGGAATGAAGTAATGATACATGCTACAACCTTGAAAACATTATGCTAAATGAAAGAAGCCAGAAACAGAAGGCCACATATTATACCATTCCATTTATATGAAATGTCTAGAATGAGCAAATCCATGGAGACAGAATATAAATTAGTGGTTCAGGGGGTGGGAAGAGGTAGGAATGGGGGTGACTGCTAATGAGAACAGGGTTTCTTCTGAGGGATGATAGAAATGTTCTGGAATTGGATAGTGGGAGTGGTTGCACAACCTGTGACTATACTAAAAACCACTTCATTTTACACTTTAAGATGGTAAATTTTATGGTCTGTGAATTATATATCAATAAAAATTCAAGTTTTTCACTTCAAAAGACATCATTAAGAAAATGATTAAGGTATAGATTAGGACAAAATATTTTTAAATCATATATCTGATAAAGGACTTGTATCCAGAGCACAAAAAGAACTCTTACAACTTAATCAGACAAACAAATCTAATTTAAAAAATAGGCAAAAGACTTGAGTAAACATTTCATCAAAGAAAATATTCAAGTGGCTAATAATCACACTCAGAGATGCTCAACATCATTAATCATTAGGAAAATGCAAGTTAATACTACAGAGAATCCACAACAGACTCACTAGAATGCCTATAATCAAAAAGACAGAATATAACAAGTGTTGTTGAGGTTATGGGGAAATTGGAACCCTCATACATTGCTGGTGAAAGTGTATAATGATAGTTACTTTGGAAAAGCTTAGCAGTTTCTTAAGCTAAATATACTTTACAACCTAGCAATTCCACTCCTACCTATGTATCCATGAGAAATGAAAATATACGTCTACACAAATACTTGCTCACAAGTATTTCAAATGGCATTATTCCTTTTTTTTTTTAAATGTATTTATTTATTGGCTGTGTTGGGTCTTCGTTGCTGCGCGTGGGCTTTCTCTAGTTGTGGCGAGCGGGGGCTACTCTTCGTTGCTGTGCGTGGGCTTCTCATTGCGGTGGCTTCCGTTGTTGCAGAGCACAGGCTCTAGGCGTGCCGGCTTCAGTAGTTGTGGCACGTGGGCTGAGTAGTTGTGGTGCACGGGCTTGGTTGCTCTGCGGCATGTGGGATCTTCCCGGACCAGGGATCGAACCTGTGTCCCCTGCGCTGGGAGGTGGATTCTTAACCACTGCACTACCAGAGAAGTCCTGGCATTATCCTTAAGAGCCCCAAATTGGAAACAATCCAAATGTCCACCAACTAGTGAAGAGATAAATCGTTGTGGTATATCTATACAATGTAGTATTTATTAGCAATAAAAGGAACAAATTATTGGTGCATGCAAAGAAAAAAGGATGAACTTCAAAAGTATTATGCTAAGGAAAGGAGACTATGTGTTATATTATTCCATTTATATGAAATTTCTAGAAATGGCAGAACCACAGAGAGAGAGCAGATCAGTGGTTGCCTGGGTTGAAGGCAAGAGTAGACAATGATTATGGACGGGCAGGAGGGGACATTTTGTCACAATAGGAGTGTTCTAAAACTGGATTGTGGTGAAGGTTGCCCAACAGTATACATGTACTTAAAATCACTGAGCTGTTGACAAGAAACAAAAACAAATTAAAAAAACAAACAAAGAGGGACTTCCCTGGCCATCCAGTGGTTAGGACTCTGTGCTTCCACTGCAGGGGGCACAAGTTGGATCCCTGGTTGGGGAACTAAGATCCCGCATGCCATGTAGTGTGGCCAAAAAAGAAAAAGAAATGTGCACAAGGAAGCTTTGGGATAAAGGTAATATTCTTTTTCTTGGCCTGGGTGGTAGGTGGTTATTTGGATGGGTTCATTTAATTTGTGCCCTTATATATATTTCTCAAACTTACAATTTATTCCCTTTACTGTATACATGTCATACTTTAATTTTTAAAGGTTTAAGGCAAAAATTTAACAATTTAGACAATCTAAACAATTCACTGATGAAAAAGAAATCACTAAAGAAATTTAGTTCTGCTGATGTCTGTTGGGCCTAATCTTTGCTGTTAATATTTTTTTCTATAGGGTCCTAAGAGAAGAATAGAGGGGGGACAAAGATAATGGATTTGATAATGACTCTGAGTGTTGGCCAGTCCTAGAGAAAATTGGGAAGTAGGCTAGATGCCTTTAAGGAACTCCCCGGCCCATGCTCTTTTCTTCTTTGGAATATCTTATTCCCTGTGGCCCCTCCCCGCCAAAGACTTGCCTCAACATCAGGTAGCCTGGGCCCTCATGATGCCCTGGAATGGTACCTCATCTGATTCACTCATCTCAGGTGATGCCTAAACTCTGAATTTGCCTGGACTTCTACAGTGTATGTTCTTGGGGATTGGATTTCTATCAGGTGACAGGAAAGCTGAGAAACTTACACAATTTATGTCATCCCTTCCCCCTCGGATGTTATCAAAGGAGTCTTCTCGGGAGAAAGCTGGAATTAAAAACAGCTGTTTTAATGGTGGCAAGTCTGGCTGGGAGATGTTCTCATGGGAACACAGGGCTGTGTGTCTAGCTGGGTCTGGCACAGCTCAACAGTTTCTGCATTTCATTGCAGATGTTTGGTTTGGAATGTCCCTTGGCTCTTTGGCTTCTGGAGTCCTCTCTCACCATGGAACTCCTCTGTGGGAGGACAGAACTCATCAATCACATTCCCCAAATGTCAAGCTCCTGCTGTGTGACCCCAGGAGAACCTTGCTTTTCATCTACATAACAGAAGCAAGGACTCCACGTTTGCTGGATAAAAGCTTGAACTGTTGGGCAAAGGGCCTCCCTGATGGTTAGAATTCCCAAAGAAGGCTATAAATTGCAATATAAAGGTCACCCCCATCCTCTGGATGTTTGTCATTTCACCCTTCCTTCTTCTCTTTCCTACAGTCTCTTAAGAGATACTTAGGGGATGTAATTCACTAACCATAAACAAAATTATATTTAACCTTCTCAGTTAGATGCTGTTTCAGCTATGTGAAGCCAGAGCCCGAGATCCCTGGAAGAGGTCACAGAATCATTCAGGTTCAGACTTGTAGAATTACTTGTACTTTCCAGAACCTGCCACATTTTCCTTTAACTCTAATACTTTAGACCTGCTGCTCCCTTCCAAAATAACTAAACAAACTAGGGAGTATTTCCAGAGAATGTAATTCTAATTAGAATTTGCTTCATATCCTCAAGGCTTGGCCCTGAGGGATAGGAGAAAGGGAAACTGGCAATACTAACTGTAATCTCTGCCTTTAAGGAGTTTTCCATCTTTTTGAGGATGGTACTAGTGTTGGTCACCTCCCTGCACGGCGTCAGACCCTCTCAAGCCCCGACTCCCTCTCCAGCAGTGCCCTGGTGACCACTTTCATTCAAGCCCCTCCAGTTGCACGTGTTCAAAGGCTCATGGGTGAAAGAGTATAGAGCATGCATGGAAATCCACGGAAAATCCAGACTCAAGAAATCAAGGGTAGCTGAAACAAAGTGCATTCATGTGGAAAGGAGCAGAGGCAGTGATGGGAAGGGATGAGGCTGGAAGGCTCTTGATAGGAGCCAGCTCTTGAAGGACTTTTCGATTATGCAAAAGAATGTATCCTTATGCCAAGGAGCAGCCAAAGGACGGTTTGAACAGGGGAGCGACTTGATCAGATTTATGTTTTTAGAAGCTTCCTCTTGTAATAGTGTGGAAAATTGCCCAGAGGAGGGCAAAGCTGGAGGCAGGAAGTTCAGTTGGCAATTACATGTTCTCAATCCTGGCTGCACATGAGAATCACCTGGGGACCCATAAAGAAACATGTAGAGGTGGAAACCACACATCATTTTTTTTTCTTCCAATTCACCAGTAATTCTCATGCGCAACCAGGGTTAAGAGCCATGCCATTAGAGGTACTGGAAGATGTTCAGTACAGCTGGAGTATAGAGGGACATAGGGTAAGGCAGGAGAAACACGCAGGGAGTCCCTGTTCACTAGGCTAGTGATCAACCTGTTCTGTTTTCTCTGATTCACACTAATTTTGGCCCAAATGGTTTTTAAATTTGAATTAGTTGTGCAGAGGGTTTTAGGCCAGTGAAACCATCCTGTATGATACTATAATGGTGGATACGTGTCATTATACATTTGTCCAAACCCATACGATGTAAAACACCAAGAGTGGACTCCTATGTAAACTATGCGCTTTGGGTGATTATGACCTGTCAATGCAGGTTCATGGATTGTAACAAATACACCACTCTGGTGACTGATGTTGATAGTGGGGCAAGGCTATGCATGAGTGGGGACAGTAGGTATATGAGAAATCTCTGTACTTTCCTCTCAATTTTGTTGTGAACCTAAAACCGCTCTAAAAACTAGCCTATTAAAAGCGTGAATAATTGCCAATATTAAAAAATACATAAAATTCACACAAAATATCCAAATTTCTGCTTCTCTAAGAAAGTTGTAAGATCTGGCCACACTGGGTCTGCATGACTCCACGGCAACAAACCAAATACTGACTGTCCACTGTCAACACTCCCCGGGCCATCGCAGTCCCCACCACTTGCTATCAATTTCCACCACTGCAGCTAAGGCCAGTTGCTATTTCATCTTACACCCAGCCAGCTCACTCATTTAACTCAATTGCCTGGTCCTTATCGGGATTAGAGTTTGGAAGTCAAGAGCTAAACTCTACAGGGTGGGAGACTTGTTAAGGATTTTGTTTTTGACCTTGGAAGCAGTGTGAAGCCATTGAAAGGTTTCATACAGAGCAATAATATAATGAAATCTGTGCTGTTAAATGATCAGCCTGGATTGTTTATATTCCAAGTACAGGAACTACTGTACGAGATAATGAAGACAAATCAAGACCCCTCAGCCTCCTGCAGCTCTCTTACATTCCTGTAATCAATTACATTCTTGTAATCAATTTCTTAAGAATGGATACTTTTCACCAGTAATTTTTCAGAAATAATAGCAAAATAACAGGATGACAATAGAATTGAATTAGGAGGCAAAATATCTGGAAATTTTAAGTGACTTTGACTCTGATCCCCTTACCTTTGCTGCCCTCCTTTGTAAAGTGGAAATAATATCAGATTCTCCTACATGCCTCACAGGGTCATTGTGAAGACCAAATAAAATATATGATAGGAGGAGCTTCAAGATGGCAGAAGAGTAAGACGAGGAGATCACCTTCCTCTCCACAAATACATCAGAAATACATCTACATGTGGAACAGCTCCTATAGAACACCTACTGAACGCTGGCAGAAGACCTCAGACCTCCCAAAAGGCAAGAAACTCCCCACGTACCTGGGTAGGGCAAAAGAAAAAAGAATAAAAAGAGACAAAGGAATAGGGACGGGACCTGCACCTCAGGGAGGGAGCTGTGAAGGAGGAAAGGCTTCCACACACTACAAGCCCCTTCGCGGGCGGAGACTGCGGGTGGCGGAGGGGGGAAGCTTCGGAGCCACGGAGGAGAGCGCAGCAACAGGGGTGCGGAGGGCAAAGCAGAGAGATTCCCGCACAGAGGATCGGTGCCGACCAGCACTCCCCAGCCCGAGAGGCTTGTGCATTTCATTGCAGATGTTTGGTTTGGAATGTCCAAACCCTGGGGCGGGCAGGGGCTGGGAGCTGAGGCTCGGGCTTTGGTCGGATCCCAGGGAGAGGACTGGGGTTGGCGGCGTGAACAAAGCCTGAAGGGGGTAAGTGCGCCACGGCTAGCCGGGAGGGAGTCCGGGGAAAAGTCTGGAGCTGCCGAAGAGGCGAGAGACTTTTTCTTCCCTCTTTGTTTCCTGGTGCGCGAGGGGAGGGGATTAAGAGCGCCGCTTAAAGGAGCTCCAGACACGGGCGCGAGCCACGGCTATCAGCGCGGACCCCAGAGACGGGCATGGGACGCTAAGGCTGTTGCTGCCGCCACCAAGAAGCCTGTGTGCGAGCACAGGTCCCTGTCCACACCCCTCTTCCGGGGAGCCTGTGCAGCCTGCCACTGCTAGGGTCCCGTGATCCAGGGACAACTTCCTCGGGAGAACACAAGGTGCGCCTCAGGCTGGTGCAACGTCACGCCGGCCTCTGCCGCGCAGGCTTGCCCCGCACTCCGTGCCCCTCCCTCCCCCTGGCCTGAGTGAGCCAGAGCCCCCGAATCGGCTGCTCCTTTAACCCCATCCTGTCTGAGCGAAGAACAGACGCCCTCAGGTGACCTACACGCAGAGGCGGGTCCAAATCCAAAGCTGAACCCGGAAGCTGTGCGAACAAAGAAGAGAAAGGGAAATTCCTCCCAGCAGCCTCAGGAGCAGCGGATTTAATCTCCACAATCAACTTGATGTACCCTGCATCTGTGGAATACCTGAATAGACGACGAATCATCCCAAACTGAGGAGGTGAACTTTGGGAGCAAAGATATATTTTTTTCCCCTTTTTCTCTTTTTGTGAGTGTGTATGTGTATGCTTCTGTGTGTGATTTTGTCTGTATAGCTTTGCTTTTACCATTTGTCCTAGGGTTCTGTCCGTCTGTTTTTTTTTTTTTTTTTACTTTTTAAAATTTTTTTCTTAATAATATTTTTTATTTTAATAATGTTATTTTCTTTTATTTTACTTTATTTTATTTTATCTTCTTTCTTTTTATTTTTTCTCCCTTTATTCTGAGCCATGTGGATGAAAGGCTTTTGGTGCTCCAGCCAGGTGTCAGTGCTGTGCCTCTGAGGTGGGAGAGCCAACTTCAGGACACTGGTCCACAAGAGACCTCCCAGCTGCACATAATATCAAACGGCGAAGATCTCCCAGACATCTCCATCTCAACACCAAGACCCAGCTTCACTCAACGACGAGCAAGTTACAGTGCTGGACACCCTATGCCAAACAACTAGGAAGACAGGAACACAACCCCATCCATTAGCAGAGAGGCTGCCTAAAATCATAATAAGGCCACAGACACCCCCAAACACACCACCAGACGTCGACCTGCCCACCAGAAAGGCAAGATCCAGCCTCATCCACCAGAACACAGGCACTAGTCCCCTCCACCAGGAAGCCTACACAACCCACTGAACCAACCTTAGCCACTGGGGACAGACACCAAAAATAACGGGAACTATGAATATGCAGGTGGTGAAAAGGAGACCCCAAACACAGTAAGTTAAGCAAAATGAGAAGACAGAAAAACACAGAGCACATGAAGGAGCAAGGTAAAAACCCACCAGACCTAAGAAATGAAGAAGAAATAGGCAGTCTACCTGAAAAAGAATTCATAATAATGAGAGTAAAGATGATCCAAAATCTTGGAAATAGAATAGAGAAAATACAAGAAACATTTAACAGGGACCTAGAAGAACTAAAGAGCAAACAATGATAAACAACACAATAAATGAAATTAAAAATTCTCTAGAAGGGATCAATAGCAGAATAACCGAGGCAGAAGAACGGATAAGTGACCTGGAAGATAAAATAGTGGAAATAACTACTGCAGAGCAGAATAAGGAAAAAAGAATCAAAAGAATTGAGGACAGTCTCAGAGACCTCTGGGACAAGATTAAATGCACCAACGTTCGAATTATAGGGGTCCCAGAAGAAGAAGAGAAAAAGAAAGGGACTGAGAATATTTGAAGATATTATAGTTGAAAACTTCCCTAATATGGGAAAGGAAATAGTTAATCAAGTCCAGGAAGTGCAGAGAGTCCCATACAGGATAAATCCAAGGAGAAACGTGCCAAGACACATATTAATCAAACTATCAAAAATTAAATACAAAGAAAAAATATTAAAAGCAGCAAGGGAAAAACAACAAATAACATACAAGGGAATCCCCATAATGTTAACAGCTGATCATTCAGCAGAAAGTCTGCAAGCCAGAAGGGAGTGACAGGACATATTTAAAGTGATGAAGGAGAAAAACCTGCAACCAAGATTACTCTATCCAGCAAGGATCTCATTCAGATTTGATGGAGAAATTAAAACCTTTACAGACAAGCAAAAACTAAGAGAATTCAACACCACCAAACAAGCTTTACAACAACTGCTAAAGGAACTTCTCTAGGCAGGAAACACAAGAAAAGGAAAAGACCTACAATAACAAACCCAAAACAATTAAGAAAATGGGAATAGGAACATACATATCAATAATAACCTTAAATGTAAATAGATTAAATGCTCCAAACAAAAGACATAGACTGGCTGAATGGATACAAAAACAAGACCCATATATTTGCTGTCTACAAGAGACCCACTTCAGACCTAGAGACACATACAGACTGAAAGTGAGGGGATGGAAAAAGATATTCCATGCAAATGGAAATCAGAATAAAGTTGGAGTAGCAATTCTCATATGAGACAAAATAGACTTTAAAATAAAGACTATTACAAGAGACAAAGAAGGACACTACATAATGATCAAGGGATCGATCCAAGGAGAAGATATAACAATTGTAAATATTTATGCACCCAACATAGGAGCACCTCAATACATAAGGCAAATACTAACAGCCATAAAAGGGGAAATTGACAGTAACACAATCATAGTAGGGGACTTTAATACCCCACTTTCACCAATAGACAGATAATCCAAAATGAAAATAAATAAGGAAACACAAGCTTTAAATGATACATTAAGCAAGATGGACTTAATTGATACTTATAGGACATTCAACCCAAAAACAACAGAATACTCATTCTTCTCAAGTGCTCATGGAACATTCTCCAGGATAGACCATATCTTGGGTCAAATCAAGCCTTGGTAAATTTAGGAAAATTGAACTCGTATCAAGTATCTTTTCTGACCACAATGCTATGAAACTAGATATCAGTTACAGGAAAAAATCTGTAAAAAATACAAACACATGGAGGCTAAACAATACACTACTTAATAACCAAGATATCACTGAAGAAATCAAAAAATACCTAGAAACAAATGACAATGAAAACGCGAAGACCCAAAACTTATGGGATGCTGCAAAAGCAGTTCTAAGAGGGAAGTTTATAGCAATACAATCCTACCTTAAGAAACAAGAAACATCTCAAATAAAAACCTAACCTTACACCTAAAGCAATTAGAGAAAGAAGAACAAAAAAACCCCAAAGTTAGCAGAAGGAAAGAAATCATAAAGATCAGATCAGAAATAAATGAAAAAGAAATGAAGGAAACGATAACAAAGATCAATAAAACTAAAAGCTGGTTCTTTGAGAAGATAAACAAAATTGATAAACCATTAGCCAGACTCATCAAGAAAAAAGGGAGAAGACTCAAATCAATAGAATTACAAGTGAAAAAGGAGAAGTAACAACTGACACTGCAGAAATACAAAGGATCATGAGAGATTACTACAAGAAACTATATACCAATAAAATGGACAACTTGGAAGAAATGGACAAATTCTTAGAAAAGCACAACCTTCCGAGACTGAACCAGGGAGAAATAGAAAATATGAACAGGCCAATCACAAGCACTGAAATTGAAACTGTGATTAAAAATCTTCCAACAAACAAAAGCACAGGATCAGAAGGCCTCACAGGCGAATTCTATCAAACATTTGGAGAAGAACTAACACCTATCCTTCTCAAACTCTTCCAAAATATAGCAGAAGGAGGAACACTCCCAAACTCATTCTACGAGGCCACCATCACCCTGATACCAAAACCAGACAAGGATGTCACAAAAAAAAGAAAACTACAGGCCAATATCACTGATGAACATAGATGCAAAAATCCTCAACAAAATACTAGCAAACAGAATCAAACAGGACATTAAAAGGATCATACACCATGATCAAGTGGGATTTATCCCAGGAATGCAAGGATTCTTCAATATATGCAAATCAATCAATGTAATACACCATATTAAGAAATTGAAGGAGAAAAACCATATGATCATCTCAATAGATGCAGAGAAAGCTTCCGACAAAATTCAACACCCATTTATGATAAAAACCCTGCAGAAAGTAGGCATAGAGGGAACTTTCCTCAACATAATAAAGGCCATATATGACAAACCTGCAGCCAACATCGTCCTCAATGGTTAAAAACTGAGACCTATTCCACTAAGATCAGGAACAAGACAAGGTTGCCCACTCTCACCACTATTATTCAACATAGTTTTGGAAGTTTTAGCCACAGCAATCAGAGAAGAAAAGGAAATAAAAGGAATCCAAATCGGAAAAGAAGAAGTAAACCTGTCACTGTTTGCAGATGACATGACACTATACACAGAGAATCCTAAAGATGCTACCAGAAAACTACTAGAGCTAATCAATGAATTTGGTAAAGTAGCAGGATAAAAAATTAATGCACAGAAATCTCTAGCATTCCTATACACTAATGATGAAAAATCTCAAACTGAAATCAAGAAAACACTCCCATTTACCATTGCAACAAAAAGAATAAAATATCAGGCTTCCCTTGTGGCGCAGTGGTTGAGAGTCCGCCTGCCGATGCAGGGGAAATGGGTTTGTGCCCCGGTCTGGGAGGATCCCACGTGCCGTGGAGCGGCTGGGCCCATGAGCCATGGCTGCTGGGCCTGCACCTCCGGAGCCTGTTGCTCTGCAGCAGGAGAGGCCATGGCAGTGAGAGGCCCACTTACTGCAAAAAAAAAAAAAAAAATCTAGGAATAAATCTACCTAAGGAGACAAAAGACCTGTACGCAGAAAATTATAGGACACTGATGAAAGAAATTAAAGATGATACAAATAGATGGAGAGGTATACTATGTTCTTGGATTGGAAGAATTAACATTGTGAAAATGACTCTACTACCCAAAGCAATCTACAGATTCAGTGCAATCCCTGTCAAACTACCACTGGCATTTTTCAGAGAACTAGAACAAAAAATTCACAATTTGTATGCAAACACAAAAGACCCTGAATAGCCAAAGCAATCTTGAGAACGAAAAACAGAGCTGGAGGAATCAGGCTCCCTGACTTCAGAATATACTACAAAGCTACGGTAATCAAGACAGTATGGTACTGGCACAAAAACAGAAATATAGATCAATGGAACAGGATAGAAAACCCAGAGATAAACCCACACACATATGGTCACCTTATCTTTGATAAAGGAGGCAAGGATATACAGTCGAGAAAAGACAGTCTCTTCAATAAGTGGTGCTGGGAAAACTGGACAGCTACATGTAAAAGTATAAAATCAGAACACTCTCTGACACCATACACAAAAATAAACTCCAAATGAATTAAAGACCTAAATGTAAGGCCAGAAACTATCAAACTCTTAGAGGAAAACATAGGCAGAACACTCTATGACATAAATCACAGCAAGATCCTTTTTGACCCACCTCCTAGAGAATGGAAATAAAAACAAAAGGGACCTAATGAAACTTCAAAGCTTTTGCACAACAAAGGGAGCCATGAACAAGACCAAAAGACCCGCTGAATGGGAGAAAATATTTGCAACCCTCCGAATGGGAGACAATATTTGCAAATGAAGCAACTGACAGAGGATTAATCTCCAAAATTTACAAGCAGCTCATGCAGCTCAATATCAAAAAAACAAACAACCCAATCCAAAAATGGGCAGAAGACCTAAATAGACATTTCTCTAAAGAAGATATACAGATTGCCAACAAACACATGAAAGAATGCTCAACATCATAATTCATTAGAGAAATGCAAATCAAAACTACAATGAGATAGCATCTCACACTAGTCAGAATGGCCATCATCAAAAAATCTAGAAACAATAACTGCTGGAGAGGGTGTGGAGAAAAGGGAACCCTCTTGCACTGTTGGTGGGAATATAAATTGATGCAACCACTATGGAGAACAGTATGGAGGTTCCTTAAAAAACTACAAATAGAACTACCATGCGACCCAGCAATCCCACTACTGGGCATATACCCATAGAAAACCATAATTCAAAAAGAGTCATGTACCACAATGTTCACTGCAGCTCTATTTACAATAGCCAGGACATGGAAGCAACCTAAGTGCCCATCAACAGATGAATGGATAAAGAAGATGTGGCACATATATACAATGGAATATTACTCAGCCATAAAAAGAAACGAAATTGAGTTATTTGTAGTGAGCTGGATGGACCTAGAGTCTGTCATACAGAGTGAAGCAAGTCAGAAAGAGAAAAACAATTACTGTATGCTAATACATATATATGGTATCTAAGAAAAAAAAAATGGTTCTGAAGAACCTAGGGGCAGGACGGGAATCAAGAATAGTAGAGAATGGACTCGAGGACACGGGGAGGGGGAGGGGGAAGGGTAAGCTGGGACAAAGTGAGAGAGTGGCATGGACATATATACACTACCAAACGTAAAATAGCTAGCTAGTGGGAAGCAGCTGCATAGCACAGGGAGATTAGCTCAGTGCTTTGCGACCGCCTAGAGGGGTGGGATAGGGAGGGTGGGAGGGAGGGAGACGCAAGAGAGAAGAGATACGGGAACATATGTATATGTATAGCTGATTCACTTTGTTATAAAGCAGAAACTAACACACCATTGTAAAGCAATTATACTCCAATAAATATGTTAAAGATATATATATATATGATAAATGCTTTATAAACTTCAAAGTGATTCATAGATGTAAAGAACTATCATTATTCAATTATTTCCCCCCCTCATACCCATTCCTACTGTGTTTGGCTTGGGGATATAAAATGAGTAAGACAAGCCCTAGGGGTCTATAGTCTATTCCAAGTACCAGTGATATAAAGAGATTATTATAAGGTATATACACAGAATAGTGTAATTATAAACAGAGACTTGAACACATTCTTATATGCCAATGTTCATAGAAGCATTATTCACAGCAGCCAAGAGGTGGAAACAACTCAAGTGTCCATCCACAGTTGAATGGATGATCAAAACGTGGTATGTACATACAATGGAACATTATTCTGCCAAGAAGAGGAATGAAGTTCTGATACATGGATAAACTTTGAAAACATTATGCTAAGTGAAATCAGCCAGACACAAAAAGACAAAAACTATCATTCTGCTTACATGAAACTTCTAAAATAGGCAAATTCATAGAGACAGAAAGTAAGTTAGAGGGTACCAGAGGCTGGAGATGAGGGTGAAATCAGGGAGTTGTTGCTTAATGGGTACAGAATTTCTGTTTGGGGTGGTGAAAAATTTTGGAAATAGTGGTGATGGTTGCACCACACTGTGTACTTAATTAATGCCACTGAATTGTACACTTAAAAATGGTTAAGATGGCAAGTTTTGTTTTATATATTTGACCATAATAAAAACGAATAAATAAATAAATGGGTGGCTCCCCTGGAGGTGCAGTGGTTAAGAATCCGCCTGCCAGTGCAGGGGACTTGGGTTCGATCCCTCGTCCAGGATCCACGTGCCATGGAGCAACTAAGCCCAGAAGCCACAACTACTGAGCCTGTGTGCCACAACTATTGAAGCCCATGCTCCTAGAGCCTGTGCTCCGCAACAAGAGAAGCCACCACAGGACTTCCCTGGCAGTCCAGTGGTTAAGACTTCGCCTTTCAATGCAGGGGGTGCGGGTTCGATCTCTGGTCAGGGATCTAAGATTCCACATGTCTCGTGGCCATAAAACAGAAGCAATATTGTAACAAATTCAATAAAGACTTTAAAAATTGGACCACATTAAAAAAAATAGAAAATAAATAAGAGAAGCCACCGCAATGAGAAGCCTGCGCACTGCAACAAAAAGTAGACCCCACTCAACGCAACTAGAGAAAGCCCGCACGCAGCAACAAGGACCCAACGCAACCAAAAATAAATAAATAAAAATAAAATAAAATAAAATAAAAAATAAATAAACAAATTGGTTCGAGTTCAACGAAAGACAGCAGAAAAAGAACAACAGAGCAAACCTAAAGAAAGTATAATAAAAATAGTAAGAATAAAAGCAGAAATTAATGAAATAGAAAACAAAGAAACAATAGAGAAAATCAAATCAGCCAAAAGCTGATTCGGTGGAAGAGGAAAGCTAATAAAACAATAAATATAAACAACCAAATAAAAAGAAGTAATTATAACAAAATGTGATAAGTGCTAAAACTGATACACTCATAAAAATGCTATGAAGAAACTCCTAAATGCAAAGGGAAGTAGAGGTCTTCACAAAGACATGCTTTTTGAACTGTGAACTTGGGAGAGAAGTTTTCTAGGGCACAGAGTGTGTGTGTGTGTGTGTGTGTGTCTGCCAGGCAGAGAGACTCTTGTTCTAAACATCACTGTAATGCCTTCCTAGCCCAGCGTCTCAAATCAGGGTGCTTAAGGAATGTTTGCTAAATGAACAAACATCTTCTCTGTCTTTTTCTCCAATGTGTCTTTTGTCTGTCCAGGGATTTTTTTTTTTTTCTGTACGCGGGCCTCTCACTGCTGCGGCCTCTCCCATTGCGGAGCACAGGCTCCGGACGCGCAGGCTCAGCGGTCATGGCTCACGGGTCCAGCCGCTCCGCGGCATGTGGGATCCTCCCGGACCGGAGCACGAACCCGTGTCCCCTGCATCGGCAGGCGGACTCTCAACCACTGCGCCACCAGGGAAGCCCCTGTCCAGGGATTTTAGAATGTAAAATTTCCTTAGCCCCTTACCTATAACTTTCAAATTTGTCCATTCTACAGTCTTTCATGGCAAAGCAGTGTGATGCTATTTTCCTAAAGACCCTACGTTAGAAGCTCACAACATTTTTTCTGTTTCACCTGGAAACACCTTGGCCTGAATAGAAATGGTAGTGCCTGTTGGAAAGAAAACTGAAATTCACGTGTAACAGTGGCTGCCCAACTACCTTATGCATACATATGAGGGTGGGATGTGCCCATCTTCTGCCCCAGCTTTTGGGCATTGGTGTTTGCTGTAGGCATTTTAGGTGCCAAGAGAAGGTTCTATAGCTGCATCGGGGCTGCAGTCATGGTTGTGCAGGTTGTCCACTGCACAAGAGCTCCTGGCAGAGGTGGTGAGGAGGGCTGATATACAGCCTGTATTCCACTTACCAAGCTGTGCACCCTGGGGCTTTGTCCACCCAGATGAAAGAACGCTTTTTTAATCTGGCACAAATGCATCAGTGAGTAGGAGCTACTTGCAGCCCTGTGTCCTTGGCTGTCATCACTGTGCTGTTCCAGCTGGGAGAAGAGTCATGCCTGAGAGTTTCCCTGTCCCTGAGAGTCTTCCTTTCAAAAGAGCTCCCTCAGTTCTCTTCAACTTCAAAGTATCTTTTCAGAGGATCTTCGCAAGCCCTTTGGTGGATGACTAACGCATCACTGGCAATCCACAGGTGGAGAATTATCCTCTGCCAGGAGACCTTCTGAGTTCTGTAAAAAGGCAAAGATAAGCTCATTTCCCCCATGCTTCTTGTAGCCCTGCAGTTGCTTCTCCTGCCACCAGATGGCAACCTCTCCCAGGTACTATAAAGAGACTTCACTGAGGACTAAAGTGGGGAGACAGAGGAAGTGGGGATGCAGGGGCTGCCTGTGTAGAAAGGACTTTAGTTTGATACCAGCTTTTTTTTTATTATGTGATTTGGAAAATACCTTATCATCCTGTCATGTAATTTTATTAAATGGAATAAAAGTTTCACAGCACTCACCAAGCTCATATAGAGCCTCTTTTTCTTGTTCGTCTGGATATGTTTCTTGACCTGGAGACACAGGTCAAGCCACAGGGAACCCAGTTCCCTGAAAACTAGTATTTCTGGGAAATACTACAAGGCCTTATTGATAACATCATGGGGTGTTGGTTTCATAAATTCTGATTCCAGGCAACCAATAGCTATTAATCATTTTAGCATTCTTCTTTTTTAATTGGGGCATAATTTACATTATATTTAAAAGTATAATTTTTTTTAAGGAGAAGATTTTTTTAGTCAAATTTTGATTATGATTTTTCATTGAGCTATAGTTAATTTACAATATTGTGTTAGTTTCAAGTGTACAGCAAAGTGATTCAGTTATACATATATATATATTTCAGATTCTTTTCTGCTATAAGTTATTATAAGACATTGAATATAGTTCCCTGTGCTTGTTTACCTATTTTATATAAAGTAGTGTGTATATGTTAATCCTAAACTCCTAATTTATCTCCCCCATCCCTGCTTAAAGGCAAAATTTTTAAGTGTAATGTTCAGTGTGTTTTAATAAATATATATGCCAGTGTAACCACCACCCCAATTAGGATATAGAACGTATCCATCATGATGGTAAGGTCTCTTGCCTGCCTTCAAAGTCAACCCCCAAGACCTGAAGAAGACTTAAGGCCCAGGGGAATGCAAACAGTGGGTTGAGCAGGGAGTATGTGGCCTTGAGGATAACGTGCATTATAAGAAATTAAAAAGAATTCTTTTTTTAAAACATCTTTATTGGAGTATAATTGTTTTACAATGTTGTGTTAGTTTCTGTTATATAGCAAAGTGATTCAGCTATACGTATACATATATCCCCATATCCCCTCCGTCTTGCGTCTCCCTCCCGCCCTCCCTATCCCACCCCTCTAGGTGGTCACAAAGCACCGAGCTGATATCCCTGTGCTATGCAGCTGCTTCCCACTAGCTATATATTTTACATTTGGTAGCGTGTATATGTCCATGCTACTCTCTCACTTCATCCCAGCTTCCCCCTCCCCGTGTTTTCAGGTCCATTCTCTACGTCTGCGTCTTCATTCCTGTCCTGGCCCTAGGTTCTTCAGAACCTTTTTGTTTGTTTGTTTGTTTGTTTTGATCCCATATATATGTGTTAGCATAAGTATTTGTTTTTCTCTTTCTGACTTACTTCACTCTGGATGACAGTTTCGAGGTCCATCCACCACATTACAAATAACTCAATTTCATCTCTTTTTATGGCTGAGTAATACTCCATTGTATATACGGGCAACATCTTTATCCATTCATCTGTCAATGGACACTTAGCTTGCTTCCATGTCCTGGATATTGTAAATGGAGTTGCAATGAACATTGTGGTACATGACTCTTTTTGAATTATGGTTTTCTCAGGGTATATGCCCAGTAGTGGGATTACTGTGTTGCATGGTAGTTCTATTTTTAGTTTTTTAGGGAACCTCCATACTGTTCTCCATAGTGGCTGTATCAATTTACATTCCCACCAACAGTGTAGGAGGGTTCCCTTTTCTCCACACCCTCTCCAGCATTTATTGTTTGTAGATTTTTTGATGATGGCCATTCTGACCGGTGTGATGTGATACCTCATTGTAGTTTTGATTTGCATTTCTCTAATAATTAGTGATGTTGAGCAGCTTCTCATGTGCTTCCTGGCAATCTGTATATCTTCTTTGGAGAAATGCCTATTTAGATCTTCTGCCCATTTTTGGATTGGGTTGTTTGTTTTTGATATTGAGCTGCATGAGCTGCTTGTATATTTTGAGGATTAATCCTTTGTCAGTTGCTTTATTTGCAAATATTTTCTCCCATTCTGAGGGTTGTCTTTTTGTCTTGTTTATGGTTTCCTGTGCTGTGCAAAAGCTTTTAAATTTCATTTGGTCCCATTTCTTAATTTCTGTTTTTATTTCCATTCTCTAGGAGGTGGGTCAGAAAGGATCTTGCTGTGATTTATGTCATAGAGTGTTCTGCCTATGTTTCCCTCTAAGAGTTTGATAGTTTCTGGCCTTACATTTAGGTCTTTAATCCATTTTGAGTTCATTTTTGTGTATGGTGTTAGGGAGTGTTCTAATTTCATTCTTTTACATGTAGCTGTCCAGTTTTCCCAGCACCACTTATTGAAGAGACTCTCTTTTCTCCATTGTATATTCTTGCCTCCTTTGTCATAGATTAGTTGACCATAGGTGTGTGGGTTTATCTCTGGGCTTTCTATCTTGTTCCATTGATCTATGTTTCTGTTTTTGTGCCAGTACCATATTGTCTTGATTACTGTAGCTTTGTAGTGTATTCTGAAGTCAGGGAGCCTGATTCCTCCAGCTCTGTTTTTCTTTCTCAAGATTGCTTTTGCTATTCAGGGTCTTTTGCATTTGCATACAATTTGTGAAATTTTTTGTTATAGTTCTGTGAAAAATGTCAGTGGTAGTTTGATAGGGATTGCATTGAATCTGTAGATTGCTTTGGGTAGTAGAGTCATTTTCACAATGTTGATTCTTCCAATCCAGGAACATGGTATATCTCTCCATTTGTTTGTATCATCTTTCTTTTTTTTCATCAGTGTCTTATAGTTTTCTACATACAGGTCTTTTGTTTCCTTGGGTAGGTTTATTCCTAGGTATTTTATTCTTTTTGTTGCAGTGGTAAATGGGAGTGTTTCCTTAATTTCTATTTCAGATTTTTCATCATTAGTGTATAAAAATGCAAGACATTTCTGTGCATTGATTTTGTATCCTGCTACTTTACCAAATTCATTGATTAGCTCTAGTAGTTTTCTGGTAACATCTTTAGTATTCTGTATGTATAATATCATGTCATCTGCAAACAGTGACAGTTTTACTTCTTCTTTTCTGATTTGGATTCCTTTTTCTTCTCTGATTGCTGTGGCTAAAACTTCCAAAACTATGTTGAATAATAGTGGTGAGAGTGGGCAACCTTGTCTTGTTCCTGATCTTAGTAGAAATGGTTTTAGTTTTTCACCACTGAGGACAATGTTGGCTGTGTGTTTGTCATATATGGCCTTTATTATGTTGAGGTAAGTTCCCTCTATGCCTACTTTCTGGAGGGTTTTTATCATAAATGGTGTTGAATTTTGTAGAAAACTTTTCCTGCAGCTATTGAGATGATCATATGGTTTTTATTCGTCAGTTTGTTAATATGGTGTATCACGTTGATTGATTTGGGTATACTGAAGAATCCTTGCATTCCTGGGATAAACCCCACCTGATCATGGTGTATGATCCTTTTAATGTGCTGTTGGATTCTATTTGCTAGTATTTTGTTCAGGATTTTTGCATCTATGTTCGTCAGTGATATTGACCTGTAGTTTTCTTTTTTTTGTGACATCTTTGTCTTGTTTTGGTATCAAGGTGATGGTGGCCTCATACAATGAGGTTGGGAGTGTTCCTCCCTCTGCTTATTTTGGAAGAGTTTGAGAAGAATAAGTGTTAGCTCTTCTCTAAATGTTTGATAGAATTCGCCTGTGAAGCCATCTGGTCCTCGGCTTTTGTGTGTTGGAAGATTTTTAATCACAGTTTCTATTTCAGTGCTTGTGATTGGTCTGTTTATATTTTCTATTTCTTTTTGGTTCAGTCTTGTAAGGTTGTGCTTTTCTAAGAATTTGTCCATTTCTTCCAGGTTGTCCATTTTATTGGCATATAGTTGCTTGTAGTAATCTCTCATGATCCTTTGTATTTCTGCAGTGTCAGTTGTTACTTCTCCTTTTTCTTTTCTAATTCTATTGATTTGAGTCTTCTCCCTTTTTTTCTTGATGAGTCTGGCTAATTATTTATCAATTTTGTTTATCTTTTCAAAGAACCAGCTTTTAGTTTTATTGATGTTTGCTATGGAAGAAACTAAATAAAATTCTTAATTACTCACAATCTTATGTTTTCTGGTTTTCAAACAACCGTTTATTGTTAAGAAAGAAATGGCATTTAAGAGCCATTTCATTTTACCCAGCACTTTAGTAATGTAATTTTCTTCCAGATATGACATGGAAAATATGAAATTCTCTAAAATATGTTTAGTCCTTGCTTTGTAAAGTCATTGGTTCTCATAAAGTTCTTTTACTATGCAATTGTTGGGCTGCAGCTGAGAAAATTATCAAAACTGTTTAGTGAGACAACTGATTTGTTTTGAAATTAAGTTTTCCTGAAGAACCAATCAAAGCATTCGTCAGCCCAAGAGTTTTAATTCACTTGTCAGTCTGCACTGGCTGTGCCGTTATTGCTCTGCTAGAGAAATGCAAAGCATACATATGGGAAAGTGCACAGTTCAATGAATTTATACAAAGTAAACACACCATGTAATCAGCACCCAGATCAATTAACAGTTACCAGAACCCCACAAGCCCTTCTAGTCTCTACAAAGGTAACCATTACCCTGACTTTTAAGAACATAGATGGATTTTACCTGCTTTTGGACTTTCCACCTAAATAGAATCATATATTAGGTGCTGCTTTGTGCCCAGCTTCTATTACCCAATGTTTTATTTTTAATTTTATATATATATATATATATATATATAGTTTTTCTTATTCTTTTCCATTATAGTTTATCATAGGATATTGTATATAGTTCTCTGTGCTATATGGTAGGACACTGTTGTTTATCCATTCTATATATAATAGTTTGCAGGTGCTAACCCCAAGTTCCCAATCCATCCCTCCCCCAACCCCCACCCCTTTGACAACCACAGTCTGTTCTCTATCTGTATCACTCAATTTTTTTCTCTTTATATTTGGCTGCATTGGGTCTTCATTGCTGCATGCGGGCTTTCTCTAGTTGCGGCAAGCAGGGGCCACTCTTTGTTGTGGTGCGCGGGCTTCTTGTTGCGGTGGCTTCAGTAGTTTCAGCGTGTGGGCTCTAGGGTACTCAGGCTTCAGTAGTTGTGGCGTCCAGGCTCAGGAGTTGTGGCACACGGGCTTAGTTGCTCCACGGCATGTGGGCTCTTCCTGGACCAGGCATTGAACTAGTGTCCCCTGCATTGGCAGGAGAATTCTCAACCACTGCACCGCCAGGGAAGTCCTCACTCAATATTTTTTTAACATCTTTATTGTAGTATAATTGCTTTAAAATGGTGTGTTAGTTTCTGCTGTATAACCAAGTGAATCAGCCATACATATACATATATCCCCATATCTCCTCCCTCTTGCATCTCCCTCCCACCCTCCCTATCCCACCTCTCTAGGTGGACACAAAGCACTGAGCTGATCTCCCTGTGCAAGTGGCTGCTTCCCACTAGCTATCTATTTTACATTTGGTCTCACTCAATGTTTTATTTGAGAAGATATTCATACTGTTGTGCTGTAATTTGTTCTTGCTCTTGCTGTAGAGTGTTGTGTTGTGTCACCATACCACAATTTATTTATCTATTCCACCATTGATGGACATACATATTGTTCCCAGTTACTGTCTGTTACAAATAATGCTGCTATAAAAATTTTTGAAAATATCTATTGATGCACATTACCTACACATTGCTGGGTCATAGGATCTACATTTTTTCAGCTTAAATTGATGCTGCCAAACTGTTTCTCAGTGTGGGTGTACTAATTACACTCCCATCAGCAGTGTAGGAGAGTAGTAGTTGCTCTGATCTGACAACATTTGATAGAACTAGTCTTTTTCATTTTAGACATTCTGGTGTGTGCAGTGGTATCTCACCAGGGCTTTAATCTGCATTGCTCTTATGACTAATAAAGATGAGCACTTCTTATCATGTTATATTGGCTATTTGAATATCCCTTTTTGTAAAGTGTCAATTTTCTGCAAAACACTTGAACAGGTGTTTTACCAAAGTTGTTATTTTTTTCTTTATTTTTAACTTTTCATTTTGAAATAATTTCAAAATAGTACCCCCAAATCCCATTTTCCCTTCACCCAGCTTCATATCTTGATATCTTGCATAACTATGGTCTGGTTATCAAAACCAATAATTTAACATTGGTACTCAACTACAGACCTTATTACAATTTCATCAATTGTCTCACTAATGATTTTTTCTGGACCAGGATTCAATCCAGGATTACCCATAGCCTTTAGTTGACATGTCTCCTTAGTGCCAATTAATCTGGGATCATTCTTCAGTCTTACTTTGTCTTTTATGACCTTAACACTTTCGATGAGTCAGTTATTCTGTAAAATGCCCTCAATTTGTATTTGTCTAATGTTCCCTCATGATTAAATTCAGGTCATGCATCTTTGGAGGAGTGATGTTGTATCCTTCTCAGTGCATGAGAGCAGGAGGAACATGATGTCAATTGTCTTCTCCGGAGTGATGTCAACTTTGATCACTTGGTTTAAGGTGATATCCGTCAGGTGTCTCTACCATAAAGTTACCATTTTTCCCTTTGTAGTTAGTAAATATCTAGTAAGGTAGTACATAAATGTTCTGTTTCTGGCCATTCTTTTACTCTAAAATGCTTTAAATTTATAGCATTATATATATATACTTGTTATTAGTCCTCTTTTTGATATGTGTATTGTAAATATCATACCCTACTCTAAGACTTGCCTTTTCATGCTCTTCATGTCTTTTGATGAACAGAAGTTCTTAAGATTAATATTATTAAATTGATCATTTTCCCTGTATGATTAGAACTATTTGTATCCTACTTAAGAAATCTTTACCTATTCTAAAACATTGACTTGTCTTCTTCTAAAAACTTTATTTTTTTTTCTTTCATGTTTGGATCTACAGTCCATCTGCAATTGATTCTCTTTTAGGTAACTACCAAGATTCATTATTTTTTCATATGCTGTAAATTGACCCATCATCATTCATGGAAAATGAATGGTGCACTTTCCCCACTGCACTGCTACCTTGGTTATAAATTAGGTGACTGTGTGGGTGAAGGTCTATTTTTGCCCTCTCTCTTCTGTTCCAGTTATCTATTTGTCTATCTTTGTGTGAGTGCCACACTGACTTAAGGACCATATTATTATTTTTTAAATTTTACATAAATTTATTATTTATTTTTGGCGGCGTTGGATCTTTGTTGCTGCGCGCAGGCTTTCTCTAGTTGCAGTGAGCAGGGGTGCGCGGCCCTCTCATTGCAGTGGCTTCTCCTGTTGTGGAGCACGGGCTCAGTAGTTGTGGCTCACGGGCTTAGTTGTTCCACGGCATGTGTGATCTTCCCAGACCAGGGATCGAACCCGTGCCCCCTGCATTGGCAGGTGAATTCTTAACCACTGTGCCACCAGGGAAGTCAGAGGACCTTATTATTAAGTCTTGATATCTTTATACTTCTAGATTTCATCTTCTTCAGCATAGACTTTGCTTTCTAATTAGTGTTTTTGTTTTCTTTGGATAAATACCCAGGAGTGGAATTACTGGGTCATATGGTGGTTCTAGTTTTAATTTTTTGAGGACTCTCCATACTATTTTCCGTAGTGGCTGCACCAATTGACATTCCCACCAATAGTACATGAGGGATCCTTTTTCTCCACATTCTCGGCAACACTTGTTACTTGTTATTTGTTGTCCTTTTGATAATAACCATTCTGACAGGTGTGAGGTGATTTCCCACTGTGGTTTTGATATGCGTTTCCCTGGTGATTAGCCACGTTGAGCATCATTTCATGTGCTCGTTGGCCATCTGTATTTCTTCTTCGGAAAAATGTCTGTTCAGATCCTCTGCCTATTTTTTAATTGGATTGCTGTTGTTGTTGTTGTTGTTTTGATATTGAGTTGTATGAGTTCTTTGTATATTTTGCGTATTAACCCTTATCAGATATATTGCTTGCAAATATCTTCTCCTATTTAGCATGTGGCCTTTTCATTTTGTTGATAGTTTCCTTCATTGTGCAAAAGATTTTAGTTTGATATAGTCCCATTTGTTTATTTTTGCTTTTGTTTCCCTTGCATGAGGAGACATATCCAAACAAATATTACTAAGACTGATGTCAAAGAGTGCACTGCCTATGTTTCCTTGTAGATGTTTTCTGGTTTCAGGTTTTACATTAAGTCCTTAATTTATTTTTTTAAATTAATTAATTAATTTACTTTTGGCTGCATTGGGTCTTCGTTGGGTTGCACGGGCTTCTCATTGCAGTAGCTTCTCTCGTTGCAGAGCACGGGCTCTAGGCTCGAGGGCTTTAGTAGTTGTGGCTCTCGGGCTCTAGAGCACAGGCTCAGTTGTAGCACATGGGCATAGTTGCTCCCCGCCATGTGGGATCTTCCCGGACCAGGGCTTGAACCCGTGTCCCCTGCATTGGCAGGCGGATTCTTAACCACTGTGCCACCTGCGAAGCCCCGTTAATTCATTTTGAATTTATTTTTGTGCATGGTGTGAGAGAGTAGTCCAGTTTGATTCTTTTGCATATAGCTGTCCAGTTTTCCCAGCACCACTTATTGAAGAAGCTGTCTTTTCCCCATTGTATTCTTGCCTCTTTTGTCATAGATTAATTGCCCATATAAGTGTGGGTTCGTTTCTGGGCTTTCTATTCAGTTCCATGGATCTATGTGTATGTTTTTGTGCCGTTTTGATGACAGTAGCTTTGTAACACAGTATAGTCTGAAATCAGGGAACATGACACCTCCAGCTTTGTTCTCCTTTCTCAAGATTGTTTTGACTATTTGTGGTCTTTTGTGTTTTCATACAAAGTTTAGAATTATTTTGTTCCAGATCTGTCAAAAATGTCATTGGTATTTTAACAGGGATTGCATTGAATCTGTATATTGCCTTGGGTAGTATGGACATTTTAAGAATATTAATTCTTTCAATCCAAGAACACAATGTATCTTTCCATCTATTTGTGTCATCCTCAATTTCTTTCATCAATGTCTTATAGTTTTCTGAGTACAGGTCTTTTACCTCCTTAGTTAGATTTATTCCTAGGTATTTTATTTATTTGATATGATTGTAAATGGGATTGTTTCCTTAATTTCTCTTTCAATATTTCATTGTTAATGTATAGAAACAAAACAGATTTCTGTATATTAATTTTGTATCCTGTGGCTTTACCAAATTCATTGATGAGCTCTACCAGTTTTCTGGTGGTGTCTCGAGGATTTTCTATATATAGTATCATATCATCTGCAAACAGTGACAGTTTTATTTCTTCCTTTCCAATTTTGATTCCTTTTATTTATTTTTTCTTGTCTGATTGCTGTGGCTAGGACTTTCAATACTATGTTGAATAAAAGTGGTGAGAGTGGCATCTTTGTCTTGTTCCTAATCTTAAAGGAAATGCTTTCAGCTTTTCACCATTGAGTGTGATGTTAGCTGTGTCTGATTTACTGTGTTTACTGTATATTTGTCTTTAACAATGAGCTTTTTCCTTTTGTGTGGCCTGTCTTTTCTTTTTCTCATAGCGAAGTCCCTTTAACATTTCTTGTAAAGCTGGTTTGGTGGTGTTGAAATCTTTTAGCTTTTGCCTTTATGTAAAACTTTTGATTTCTAAATCAAATCTGAATGAAAGCCTTGCCAGGTATTCTTGGTTGTAGGCTTTTCTCCTTCATCACTTGAAATATATCATCCCACTCCTTTCTGGCCTGCAAAGTTTCTGCTGAAAAGTCAGATCATAGCCTTATGGGCATTCTCTTGTGTATAACTTGTTGCTTTTCCCCTGTTACTTTTAATATTCTCTATTTATTTTTAACTTTTGTCATTTTAATTACAATGCATATTGGTGTGGTCCTCTTTGCGTTGATCCTGTTTGGGACTCTGTTCTTCCTGGACCTGGTTGTCTGTTTCCTTTCCCAAGTTAGGGAAGTTTTCAGCTATTATGTCCTCAAATATATTATTTGCCCCCTTTCTCTGTCTCTTCTCCTTCTGAGACCTCTACAGTGCGAATGTTAGTAGGCCTAATATTGTCTCAGAGATCTCTTAAATCTCAGTGATCTCCTCATTTATTTTTATTCTTGTTTCTTTTTCCTGTTCAGCTTCAGCGATTTCCACCACTCTGTCTTCCAGCCCACTGATCCATTCCTCTGTATCATTGAATCTACTATTGATTCTTTCATGTGTTTTCTCCATTTCAGTTATTGTATTCTTCATCTCTGTTTGGTTGTTCTTTATATTTTCTAACTCTTGGTTAAAAGCTTATAACTTCTCACTCTGATCACCCAATCTATTCCTGAGTTCTTTGGACATCTTTTTTATCATAACCTTGAACCCTTTATCAGGTAGATTGCCTATCTCTATACCTCACTTAGTTCTTCTTCAGGGAATTAATTTTGTTCCTTTGGAAAATATTTCTCTGTCACCTCATTTTGCCTGATTTGCTGTTTTTATTTCTATGTATTTGGTGGGTTGCTTATTTTTCCTGACCTTGGAGAAGTGCCCTTTTGTAGAAGACATCCTATGCATCCCGGGAGGGCACTCCCTTCTGGTCACCAGAACTGTTACTCTAAGAGTGTCCCCTATTTGGGCTGTGTGTGTCCTTCTCTTGTGATGAGCTGACTACTGTGGGCAGCCTGGTAGGTGTGACTGGCCGCTGGTCTAGTTGGCTTTCAGGCCCGGCCTTGTGTGGAGGCTGCTGACCATTGGTGGGTGGGGGCTGGGTTACAAGCCTGCTGGCTGTGGGCCCTAGGGGTATAGTGCTGGCCCACAGTTGGGCATAGCCAGGTTCGTGAGTGGGCGGTTGCAAGGCCAGGAGTCACAGACCTAGTGTCAGCCTGCTGGTGGTTGGGATGGCTTCCTGACATGGCTGGCTGTGGGGTCCAAGGTGTCTTGGAGCTGGTGTCTGCCTGCTGATGGTCAGGGCTGGGTCCTGGGGCTAGTGTCTGCTCACTGGTGGGCAGAGCCTGTCCCAGGGTCCCTGGCTACAAGTCCCTATGGGTCCAGGGGGTAGTGCTGGTGCACTGGCGTTCATGGCCAGGGCCAGGTGGTACTGTGGGCTCATGGAGTCTTAAGGCAGCAGGCTTGCTGGTGGATGGGGCTGTCTCTCCACACTGCTAGTTGCTTGGCCCTAGGTGTCCCAGTACTTGTGCCAGCAGGCTAGTGGGTGAGGCCTGGTCCTGGTGCTAATTAACAATGAGGATTCTAAAATGGTGCTTACTAACACCAGTGTCCACCTGGTAGAAGGAGTTCTCAAAAATGGCTGTCACCAATGTCTATGACCCCAGGGTGAGCCCCAGTTGCCTCCTGCCTCTCTGGGAGGCTCTCCAAGATCAGTAGGTAAGCCTGACCCAGGCTCGTTTTGAATTACTGCTTCTGCCCTGGGTCCCAGAGCATGTGAGATTTTGTGTGCATCCTTTAAGAATGGACTTTATTTCCCACAGCCCTCTGTCTCTCCTGAAAGTGAGCCCCGCTGGCCTTCAAAGCCAAATGTTCTGGGGGCTCATCTTGCTGGTGCAGGACCCCCAGGCTGAGGAGCCCTATGTGGAGCTCAGACCACTCACTTCTTGGGGAGAACCTCTGCAATTGTAATTATCTTCCCATTTGTGGGTTGCCCACCCGGGGGTGTGGGGCTTGACTATACCGTGTTTCCACCCCTCCTACTCATCTTGTTGTGGTTCCTTCTTTATATCTTTAGTTGTAGAAGATCTTTTCTGGTAGATTCCAGTCTTTCTCATCAACAGGTGCTCTGTAAATAATAATTTTGGTGTGCCCATAGGAGGAAGTGAGCTCAGGGTCTTCCTACTCTGCCATCTTGGCCACTCTGAGTCTTGTATGTTGTACTATGCCATTTTATGTAAGGAACTTAAGCACCCAGGGATTTTGGTGTCGGTGGGGGGGGGTCTTGGTACCAATTCCCCATGGATACCAAGGGACAGCTGTATAGAAAAATGGATTATCATGCTAGCTCTCACCCTATACTATTTGCAGCTGCTGTGTTTTTGTGATAGCTGACTTACCTGCAATCACTTCAGGGCTGTCCACGTTCATCTGGGGTATTTGCAAAAACAAATGAGACCATGATGACTCCTATGATCAGAGCTAATTTTCATAATGATGGTTTGATTTTATGAGGCATATATGTGAGCTGCAGGACAGCAGCAGGAAAAGTACAAGCTAGAAGAGCAGATGCTTTAAAAAAAAAAAGGTCAACAATCTTGAAAGAAAATTACCTTCCTCATCAGCTGCCAGGCTTCTGAGTGGGGTGAAACGTGGAAATGGGCACTTCCCTGGAGCCAATGGTCTACAAATGCATTGTTATTTGCTTGTCAAACTTTGCTAAAGTTTATGCTGTTGTAATGCAAGTGATTAACCTCTCTGAGGTCAAATCAGCTTTCTCTTTTGGTTGAGCTGCAGCATCTTATGGTAGCCAAAACAGGTTTTGGAGAAGAAGAGAAAAAAGATGTTCCTCTTTTGGGTCATTGAAAAAGGAAAAGAGCAAGTGCTGCACGTTTTTCTTTGATACATTTCTGGTAGAATTAGACTATCTCCTGATGGGGAATGGGGTTCATAGAGGATTCATCACCACTGCTTACGATGTCTGTCTGTTAGGCAAACATAAATTTCTGAGATCCTAATATCTAAAAATGAGATAAGTTGGGCAATACCTCTTTCCAAACACCAATTCATTGAATAAATATTATTACAGTACCCAAAGAGGACCTAATCCAAAGTTTGTACTAATGTAGGCATGTTGCTCACCTGCTGCCATGTTATGCCTTAAATTTCTTGAAGGAGCCCAGGCTGGAAGTGAAGCAAGTTGCAGTGTCACCTTCTCCATGGAGGCAGTGATCTGCTGGCTCAGGTTTGAGGAGGTGGGGAAAAGGGAAGTCCAATGCTAATCACTGAAGGTAGAACTGTCACTACCATTGGGCAGGGGTGTCGCCAAGCAGACTTGTTTTCCTGTCTGTTTTCTTATCACTGTTCTTTCCCTTACTTTCAATTTAGCAGGTTGGAAACAGAGATCTTCTTAATTTTTTAAATTTTATTTTGTTTTTAAAGTGAGGTATAATTGACATATGACATTATATTATCAATACTTTCAGGCATACAGCATAATGATTCAGTATTTATATACATTGTGACATAACCACCACAATAAGTCTAGTTAACATCCATCACCACACAGTTACAAAAATTTTCTTTTCTTTTCTTTTTTTCTTGTGATGAGGACTTTTAAGACCTACTCTCTTAGCAGCTTTCCAATATGTACTGTAGTATTATTAACTACAATCGCCATGCTGTACATTACATGCCCATGATTTTATTTTATAGCTGGATATTTGTAGCTTTTGACACCCTTCGCCCATTTTGACCCGCCCGACACACACACACTTCCCTCTGGCAACCACCAATCTGTTCTCTGTATCTATGAGCTTGGTTTTTGTTGCTGTTGTTTGTTTGTTTTGTTTTTCAGATTCCACCTACAAGTGAGATCATATGGTATTTATCTTTGTCTGATTTATTTCACTTAGCTTAATGCCTTTGAGGTCCATCTATGTTGTAGCAAATGGCAAGATTTCATTCTTTTTTATGGCGGAGTAATATTCCATTGTGTATATATACATCTTCTTTATCTCTTCATCCACTAATGAACACTTAGGTTGTTTCCATATCTTGGCAATTGTAAATAATGCTACAAGGAATGTGGTGGTGAATGTATCTTTTCAAATTGGGAAACACAGGTTTTCTTCATGAGAATCCCTCTTGCAAACCTTTCACAGACTTTATTTTAGCAAGCCTTATACACTGCTGTGACTTGTGATTGGGATACCTATTATATAATCTCAGGAATCAATGGATTCTATGGCCCCAGATGGGTTTGTGCCTAAAGCAGCACTAGTTCCCTGGCAGAAAGATGGAGAGAGAAAGGAGATGGAAAACTGCTGTTCTTTTTGTAATAAATCTTGTAGAACTATTTGTCTTTTAAAACTATGTGCATTGGGCTTCCCTGGTGGTGCAGTGGTTGAGAGTCCACCTGCCAATGCAGGGGACACGGGTTCGTGCCCCGGTCCGGGAAGATCCCACATGCCGTGGAGTGGCTGAGCCCGTGAGCCATGGCCGCTGAGCCTGCACGTCTGGAGCCTGTGCTCTGCAACGGGAGGGGCCACAACAGTGAGAGGCCTGTGTACCACAAAACAAAAAACAAAAAACTATGTGCATTTGCAACTATGATAAAAATCAAAGCTGTATATTAAAAAAAGTTGGTAGATGGGCTGAATAAAATGGACACAACTAAAAATAGAATTAATGAACTGAGTTAAGATTAATCCTAAGAATTCTCTCAAACTCAGAGCTAAAGGATGAAAACAAAGCCAAAATAAAACAAAAACAACCAATGAAAGAAAGGTTAAGTGACATGGAGGATAAAGTCAAAAGTTCCCACAGCATCAAATAGAAATTCCAGAACAAAAGAATGGAAATAATGGAAGAGAGATACAATATAGGTGAACTTTTCTGAGTTTGGAAAATATTTCAGTCTTAGTGAACAACCTAAGAGTGCCAACCAGGACAAGCAAAACAGGTCCACTCCTAAACACATTCTTCAAGGGAAAGAGGAAATCTTAAGTTTTTCTTGTGAGAAAAACTAGATTATCAACTAAGGAACAAGAACCAGTTGGGTATCAAATTTTTCTTTGATACCAGTGGATTCTAGGAGACAATGGAGAGATATCTTGAAGGACGGTGTCAAATTTAGTTTCCTTATGAGCCCCCAAACATGGCATTTAATATAATTAGGTGGTAGCAAATACTATTGATTTTAAAAGGGAAAGATTGGTTAATAGTTTTGTTATTGAATTTTAATTTTATTAACTGTGATCAGAAAAATAGCTAACACTAACATAGAGTTACAAAAAACTCTTCAAAAAATATGCCATTTAATTATTATAACATAGCACCTATAATGTAGGTACTATCATTATTCCCATTCTACAAATGAGAAAACTAAGGCACAGAAAAGATAAGTGACTCTCTTAAGGTCATCAACTAAGAAATGGTATAGCTGGGATTCAAACTCTGTTTTTATTTTGGAATTTTATGAGGTTTTCTTTGCAATAAATATTTTGTCAGTTTTTGTGAATATTCAGTAGATGATTGAAAGGAAGCTGCTTTCTCTGTAGAACATGGAGTCCAGTCCAGTTCATAACTATTCATTCTACCTCATAAATAATATTATTCCAATCACTTGTATGTTTTTTGGTGTTTGGTCTATCAAAGTCATAGCAGAGACAGTTTAAAACTTACTTCTGTTTCATATTGTAAAACCTGGAAAACTAGTTTCTTCTTCTGCCTCTTAGATGCTGTTTTCTTTTCTTTGTTCCAGAATTTTTTCATGGTTTTATAACCTTTTTTACGCTTACTCATCCTTGAATTTAACCATGCTTTGCACTTGTTCCCAAACAGGATGAGCTAATGCTTCTTGGCTCCCTGCCTGTCTATTTGGATGCTGTTAGAATCTTCTCATATCTTAGGCTGAAGGATTGATTACCTTCCAGCAGCCTGTAAGGATTGTGAAGAGAGCCATCTGGCAAGGAAAGTCACCCCTGTAAGGCTTCTTCTCAATGTTTTTGCAAAGCCACTGTCCCAAAGGGCTGAAGGTTATCTGGCCTTTGTCCTCACCTCCTTCTCGGCCAGCAGCCAGAATGAATATCAGAGAGGAGCTTGCCACTCAGGGTAAAAATTCCGCCCCCCCAAAGGCTCTGGGCCATTTCAGTGAGTACTGGGAAGGGAGATTCAGAAGTCTGGGTTAGACACCCCCACTCCTATCTAGAAGTGTTCTGGTAATCTGTTGTGCCATAAAATAACATCCCAAAGTTCATGGTATGAAACAATGATAATCATTTACTATTGTCATCTCTCAGGAGTCTGGGGATTGGCTGAGCTCAGCTAAGTGGTTCTCACTCAGTGTCTCTCATCTGGCTGCTGTGAGACAGGGATGATGCTGGGGTCATCTGGCTTCTTCATTAGCTTGTCTACCACTGGGTCTGGGAAAGTTCAAACTGCTGGGGCTGAAACAGCTGGGACTCCTCCGACTCTCTTTGTCTTCATGTGGTCTGTCCGCGTAGTCTCCACAGCATGGTGGCTTCAGGGAAGCTGTACTTCAGGTCTCCACAGGCATATGCTCTGAGTGAGAGAACTAGACAGAAGCTATATCATCTTTTAAGACCCAGCTTCAAAAGCATTACTATTGTTATGCAATCACGGAAGCTCACCCAAGAAGTCCACTCAGGTCCAAAGAGTAGGGACAGAGATGCTATCTCTTGACTGGGGTGGGGAGGGTGGTGTTGGAACAGCATGAGAGACTGAATATATTATTACAACCAATTCTGAAAAATACAATCTGCCACAGGAAGTTTAATACAATTTTGTTCAATTAGCAAGTGATTGTATACCATCAATAGTAATACTTACTGACACATACTCCATGCAAGTATCTAACTCATAGAACTGTTGTGAGGATTAACTGATTAAAACAGCATATCTAAAGTACTTAGAATAGTGACTGGCACATGATAAGTGCTTATATAAATGTTAGCTATACTCTACAGTTAAGTAAATTAGACTCAATAACTATAGTGTTAACTAACCACCCTTCCCTGCCATTCAATTTTCAGTTGTCCATTCCACTATTCACTTTTTTTTTTTAAACATTCTTGGTTTACTTCCTTGTTTTGGTGGAACATACCATCTGAAAGCTTCTTAAGAAAAGATTCTTGGAAGATAAAAAAATATTTTTAATCTTGCATGTCTGAAAATATCTTTATTTACCCCCACACTTGACTGATAGTTTGGCTGGGTATAAGAACCTGTATTGGAAATAATTTTCTCCCAGAATTGTAAAGACATTATTCCATTGTCTTCCAGCTTCATGTGTTGCTATGGAGAAGTGATGCCACTCTGATCCTTCCTGATCCTTTGTGTGAAACCTCATTTTTCCCTCTGAGTGCTTACGGTCTACTCTATGTCCCCAGTGTTCTGAAATTTTATCATGATGTGCCTTGGTGTGGTTCTGTTTTTGTCCGTTTTGTTGGGCTCAGTGAGCCCTTTCAATGTGGAAACTCATGTCCTTTAGTTCTAAAAATATATGATTGAATTATTTAATTGATTTCTTGCACTCTGTTTCCCAGATATCCTGGGCTGACGTTTGAATTTTCTTATCCTTTCTTACATCCTTCTCTTTTTTTGGTCTCTTATCTACACATTCTAGGATATTTCCTCACTTTATCTTCCTACCATTCTACTGAGTTTTTCATTTTTGCTATCATAGCTTTAATTTAAAAGAGCTCTGTTTGGTTCTCTGAGTGTTCATTTTTTAGAGAATCTATTGTATTTCTATTCTATTTTATTCTATTTTTGTTTCTCAAAGGAGATCAATGAAAGATTTTTCAAAGTTTTCAACTCTCCATATAGTCTGTTTCTTCCAAGTTTCTTTTTTTCTGCTCTGTTTCATATCAGATCCTTCCCTTAAATTCTGATGACCTTTGGATGTTTGTTCTTACTTAGTAGTGTCAAACTTAGTAAAACAAACAAAACAGGACACTTAGTTAACTTTTCATTGTAGATAAACAATAAATAATTTTTAGTATAAATATACTCATGCAATATTTAGGACATACTGTATATAAGAATTTTATAATTTAGTAAAAAATTATTTGTTATTTATTTGAAATTCCACTTTAAGTGTCTTGTATTTTTTCTAGCAGCCCTAAGACTGAGGTCTAAAATGCTGCCTGGAATAAAAAAGAGTGGGATGAATTGGGAGATTGGGATTAACTTATATACGCTAATATGTATAAAATAGATAACTAATAAGAACTTGCTGTGTTAAAAAAATAAAATTAAAAAAAAAGAATGAAATCTTGCCATTTGGGACAACATGGATGGACCTAGAAGATATTATGCTAAGTGAAATAAGTCAGACAGAGAAAGACAAATACTGTATGATTTCACTTATATGTGGAATCTAAAAAACAACAAATGAACAAACATAACAAAATGGAAACACAGTTATAGATATAGAGAACAAACAGGTGGTTACCAGAAGGAAGGGGGCTGGGGAGAAGAAAGAAATAGATGAGGGAGATTAAAAGGTACAAACTTCCAGTTGCAAAATAAATGTCATGGGTATGAAGGCTTGGGGAATATAGTCAATAACTAAGTAATAGCTTTGTATAGCAACATGTAACTAGATTTATCATGGTGATCATTTTGAAACGTATGGAAAAAATCAGTGTTGAGTAACAGGAACTAACATAGTGTTGTAGGTCAATTATACTTCAAAAACAAACCAACAAACATACAAACAAATTCATAAGAAAAAAGATCAGATTTGTGGTTACCAGAGGTTGGGCAGTGGGCCGGGAGGGGTAATTGGATGAAGGCGGTCAAAAGATACTACAGGGCTTCCCTGTTGGCGCAGTGGTTGAGAGTCCGCCTGCCGATGTAGGGGATGCGGGTTCGTGCCCCAGTCCGGGAAGATCCCACATGCCGCGGAGTGGCTGGGCCCGTGCGCCAACCGGAGAGGCCACAACAGTGAGAGGCCCGCGTACTGAAAAAAAAAAAAAAGGTACTACAAACTTCCAGTTATAAGATTAAATAAATAGTAAGGATGTAATGTACACCATGATAAATATAATTGACACTGCTGTATGTTATACAGGAAAGTTGTTAAGAGAGTAAATCCTAAGTGGTCTCATCACGTGCAAAATTTTTTTCTATTTCTTTAATTTTGTATCTATATGAGATGATGGAGGCTCACTAAACTCATTGTGATAATCATTTCATGATGTATGTGAGTCAAATCATTGTGCTGTACACCTTAAACTTACACAGTGTTGTATGTCAATTATATCTTAATAAAACTGGAAGAAAAAATAAAATAAAATACAAACATTTAAAAATTAAAATAAAATGCTGCCTGGAAGCTCTGTATGCCTGGGTAAGGGGTGGGGCTTGACTATGGTGAAGTCACTAAAGGATTGCTCCGCTTTCATTGAGTAACCGATGACAGTCTCTTTAGGTCTTTTCTCTTCCCCAGAGGAGAGTATTCCAAACTCCTCATCTTGGTTGCCAGGGTTGTAGGAGTCAAGTGAAGGAGGAATACTGAGCAGCTCAACATTCATTATATTAAGTTTCATATAGATCTTCAATTTCAGAGCCACTCCCCCAGCCTTGTGTGGTAGATTAAAGGTGGCTGCAAATTTTTTGCTAGTCTCCCAATTGAGGGATGGAGCCTAATGCCCCTTCCTTGAGTCTGGGCTGGCGTTAGTGACTTCCATGACCTATAGAATGCAACAGAAATAACGTCCAGGGGCTGCCAAGCCTAGATAATAAGAAACCTAGTAACTTTTGCTTGGATCTCTTGGAGTATCCTTTTTGCATGCCCTGAGCCTCCACAGGAAATCTGACTACCCTGAAACTGCCATGTGGAGAGGGCATGTGTAGGTGCTCCTGTGGACAGTGCCTGCTGAGATCAGCCTTCCAGCTCACCTTATCATGGTGGCAGACATGTGAGTGAATCCTCCAGACTGGCCCATCTGCCAGCTGAATACCATCAAGTGACTTGTTTAAAAAAGTTTTGTCTTGTGTATATTTTTAACATACATACATATATATATACACACACATATATATATGTATATATATACATATATACGTGTGTGTATATATATATGTGTATATATATACATATATATGTGTGTATATATATATATGTATATATATATTAGTTCCTGGTATACAACATAGTGAGTTGATATTTCTATACATTTCAAAATAATCACCATAAGTCTAGTTGTCCTCTGTCACCATACATATTACACATTATTACATATTATTACATATTATTGACTATATTCCACACACTGCACATTTCATACCTGTGACTTATTTATTTTGTAACTGGAAGTTCTACCTTTTAATCTCCTTCACCTATTTCTCTCCTTCCCTCCCCTCCCTCCCCTCAGGCAACCACCTGTTTGTTCTCTGTATCTATGGCTCTGTTTCTGTTTGGTTATGTTTTTTCATTTGTTTTGTCATTTAGATTCTACATGTGAGTGAAATCATACAGTATTTGTCTTTCTCTGTCTGACTTATTTTACTTGGCAGAATATACTCTAGGTCCATCCATGTTGTCCCAAATGGCAAAATTTCATTCTTTACTATGGCTGAGTGATATATATATATATATATATATATATATATATATATCTTATTTGTCCATTCATCTATTGATGGGCACTTGGGTTGCTTCCAAATCTTGGCTATTGTAAATAACACTTCAATGAACATAGGGGTGCATATATCTTTTCTAATTAGTGCTTTCGTTTTCTTTGGATAAATAGCCAGAAGTGGAATTGCTGGATTGTATGGTAGTTCTATTTTTAATTTTTTGAGGAATCTCCATACTGCTCTCCATAGTGGCCGCACCAATTTACATTCCCTCCCACGGTGCACGAGGGGTCCCTTTTCTCCACACCTTCACCAACAACTTGTTATCGGTTGTCTTTCTGATAATAGATATCCTGACCTGTGTGAGACCAAGTGATTTCTGTTGATGTCACGTGGAACAGAAGAAATGCCCAGCCAAGCCCTGTCCAAATTCAGACCTAAAAAATCAGGAGATATAATAAAATGGTCATTGTTTTTATTCACCAAGTTCTGGGCTAGTTTGTTAGTCAGCCTTAGATAACCAGAACATCTTGACTACACTTGGTATGCCCCATTCCAGAGATCCTCTGCTTTATCCCCTTCAGAGACTATGTTTCTGATTTGCTGCCCAAGTGGGAGAGGGCAGTGGCAGCTGTGTACTATTGGGAAGGAGATGGAGGAGATTGGCTGCTTCCAGTACAGACCTACAAAAAATCCTCCTGTTTTTAGTTTTAATTATATACCCACTCTTAGAAGCACTTGGTGCAGCACGCAATACCTGCATTACCCTGGGAAATTCTACAATATCATGTTGCTTCTTGGCTTTCCCTACTCCTGGCTTAGGAGTCAGTTTTCTCATGTCTGCTATGTCAATTATCACCTATCTGCTTTCGGGTTTCCAAAATTTTGTTATTTTTCCTCTCTTGTTCTTGTGAGGTTTTCTTGGGGAGAGGGGGTTAGTTTCTTGTTGTTGTTTGTTTGTTTTTTGGCTGTGTCAGGTATTAGTTGTGGCATGCGGGATTTTTGTTGAGGCATACGGGATCTGCAGCATGTAGGATCTTCAGTTGTGGCATGCAGAATCTTTTAGTTGTGGCATGCAGGCTCTTAGCTGAGGCATGCAGGATCTAGTTCCCTGACCCCTGGCCCCCTGCATTGGGAGCGTGGAGTCTTAACTGCTGGACCACCCAGGAAGTCCCTCTTGAGAGTTTTTTTTAATCTACTATTTAAAATTTTTTTTTTACTGAAGTATAGTTGATTTACAATGTTATATTAATTTCTGATGTAAAGCAAAGTGATTCAGTTACACATAGGTATATTCTTTTTCATATTTTTTTCATTATGGTTTATCACAGGATATTGAATATAGTTTCTTGTGCTAGACAGTAGGACCTTGTTGTTTATCCATCATATTTATATATAATAGTTTGCATCTGCTAATCCCAAACTCCCAATCCTTCCCTCTCCCACCCCCCTCCCCCTTGGCAACCACAAGTTCACAAGTCTGTTCTCTGTCTGTGAGTGTTTCTGTTTTGTAGATATATTCATTTGCATCATATTTTAGATTCTGCATATAAGTGATATTATATGGTATTTGATCTTTCACTTTCTGACTTACTTCGCTTTGTACGATAATCTCTAGGTCCATCATGTTGCTACAAATTTGCCCTATTTCATTCTTTAAAAAAATCTACTATTGCTTTAGTGAGATTTCAAGAGGGAGCAAGGCAAATGCATGTGTTCATTCTGCTATCTTTAATTTAAAGTCTCCTTTGAATCTTTAATTTCAACTGTTACATTAATTATTTATTTATTTTTTTAAACTGCTCAGAGGCTGTTGATTTGTTTACTTTCTTTTTTTTAAAGATTTTCTTTTGGATGGGGTACATTTTTTAAAAGTCTTTATTGAATTTGTTACAATATTGCTTCTGTTTTATGTTTTGGAATTTTGGCCGAGAGTCATGTGGGAACTTAGTTCCCTGACCAGGGATTGAACCCTCACCCCCTGCACTGGAAGGCAAAGTCTTAACCACTGGGCAGCTAGGGAAGTCCCTATATTAATTTTTTAAATACTCCTAAAAAAACCTTAAAACATTAAATGAAATAAAATACTCACGGATCAGGTTGCCTAGAAGCAAAGCCCGAGACAGAGATTCTTGTGTAAGTGTCTTAGTGAGGAGGTATTCTCAGGAGAACCTGTGAGTCAAGCAGGACATCACAGAGGAAGAAGCAAAGCACAGAAGGGGTTTCTGCTGAAATTTAGCCTCAGCCTAAGCCCATGGGAGCTCTGGAATAGGAAGGATATCATAGATTAATTCTTGGCCTTTTGTACCCTGTAAGGTTAGCATTGACTGTGGCTTCCCAACCTGGCATGAGGGCAGTTATGGGGAGAAAAGGGGGCGCTGTGAGCTGGGTACACCCGCCTAGTAAAGGTGATCTTGGCAGGGTGCATCTGCTCCATTTCTAACCTTTTCTTTTTTATTTTATTAATTTTTTAAGGATTAAGTAGTGGGTCTAATCCCTCTGAGGAAATGAATTATCCTTATTTCATTTTTTTCCCCACTGTTTGTCTTCTTCAGTTTACTCCACGTTAGTTCATAAACTGAAGCTCAGAAACTTAAAGGTATCAAGCAGAGAAAAGGGGCTGACCAGGTGTAGAATCCAGATCAGTCTGATCCCCAAACCCATGCTCTCAACCATATTAAACCACCTCCTTTAGTTGCATCTTAAGGAAATAATTTAATGTTACCTCTCCAGCTTTTTGTTTTTAATATAAATTTATTTATTCATTTATTTCTGGCTGCGTTGGGTCTTCGTTGCTGTGAGCGGGGGCTACTCTTCATTGCCATGAGCATGCTTCTCACCGCAGTGGCTTCTCTTGTTGCGGAGCACAGGCTCTAGGCCTGTGGGCTTCAGTAGTTGTGGCTCACGGCTCTAGAGCACAGGCTCAGTAGTTGTGGCGCACCGGCTTAGTCGCTCCGTGGCATGTGGGATCTTCCCGGACCAGGGCTCAAACCTGTGTCCCATGCATTGGCAGGCGGATTCTTAACCACTGAGCCACCAGGGAGGCTCACCTCTCCAGCTTTAAGGGTGCTAACAGTCACTTGCATTTTGATCTGTTGGATATAAAGCACACTCCCCAGGTACTTCCCTGGTGACGCAGTGGTTAAGAATCCGCCTGCCAATGCAGGGGATCGATCCCTGGTCCGGGAAGATCCCACAGGCTGCAGAGCAACTAAGCCCCTGCGCCACAACTACTGAGCCTGCACTCTGGAGTCCGCTAGCCACAACTCCTGAAGCCCACGCTCCTAAAGCCGGTGCTCCGCAACAAGAGAAGCCACCGCACTGCGAAGCCTGCGCACCGCAATGCAGAGTAGTCCCCCTTTGCTGCAACTAGAGAAAGCCAGTGCGCTGCAACGAAGACCCAACGCAACCAAAAATAAAAAAATAAAATCGATTCTTAAAACACACACACACACACACACACACAAACAAACACACCCTCCCCAAAGCTACCTACCCTCTGTTAAATGAAATCCGGATTTGCCGATATACCCAATAGGTTCATTATGCGACATTCACCGAGTGCCAGAACGGTACTGGGTGTGAGCGCAAAGACCACTTAGACCCAGTCAGTGCCTTGTTTGAGTCCAATCGGGGAGGCAGATACGAACAAAGACTGTATAATAAGGGGAGAGCGCTGCTTCAATGCCGAACCCGGGAGCTACTTGACCAGCAGCGAACCCAGGTAATGGTAGAGAGAAAGATCTGGGACTGCTCCGAACTCCCATTTCCAAAGGTTTCCCCAAGGAAAGGGAACTTGGCTTTTCTCAAGGTATAAGTGGAACTACGGGTAACTTTGGGGTATGTATAGTGCTGACAGGGAAACGAAATGTGCCGTTCTGATTTCACTTTCCACTTTTCCGGCGTGAGAAAGTGCAATGTCGCGGGGAGGAAGCTTTGACTCTCTGCCGGAATTCCGGCCGCGGTGGGCGCAGGGTGTGTGCGAGAGAGGTCCCGGGGCGCGGCCCTCCGAGGGTGTAGGGGCGCCCGAGCACCGGAGACCTGAGAGTCCGACTGCTTCGACTCGAGGGAGCTCGAGCAGGCCTGGGCGGGGCCGGGCAGGCTGGGATCCAGGCTGGGGACAAAGCCGAGAGCGCGACGCGCGGGCTCGAGGCCGGTGCAGTCCCTCCGCGGGCGCCAGGCGCGGCGGTCCCGGCGCCGGCGTCCAGGTGCGCTTCGCCCGCGTAGGCTTTTCCGGTCTCGTGGGCAGAGAGGGACAACCAGGAACTCGGGCTCAGTCTCCACCCCGAAGCGGGGCGGGTCCGCCTGTGATAAGACCCGCTGCCCGGCCCCGCCAGGGTGTGATCTCGGTGACCGCAGAGAAGGAGCGCCGTCCAGTCTCGGCCCCAGAGGTAAGGGGGTCCCGGGCTCCGGAAGGGGTGCAACAGCCCGGGAAAGCCTCGCGGGGGTGGCGGGTCTGGCGCCGCACCGCTCCCAGGAGGGGGTGCCCCCGGCCGGCCTGCGGGCCCGCCCGGGCAGGCACAGGGTGGAGCGAGCCGGACTCGCTCCGGGTGGGCAAGGGAGAGGCAAACACCGCCCTTATCCACCGGCACCTTCCAGGAGGACCTCCAGAGCGGTTTATGCAGCTCAGGATGTACACCAGTTAGAGAGCACCGCAGCTATTTATTGAGTTCATGTGCCAAGCACGGTGCTGGATTTAGGCATTACAAACAAAGGATTGAGTAATATTCCCTGGAGCTGACTCAGTCCAACACCCAAGTTTTGCTTTTTTAATTCTTTCTTTACTCCGTTTAAGAAACGTACTCCTTTCTCCTAGTCTCTTACCCTTTCTCTCTGTGTGCACCTAACGTGCTCAGCACAATGCCTGGCACATGGGAATCTGATATTATTATGAGATCCATGACCAGAGTCTGCCGATGGCACAGCCTCGCTCTTCAGTCATGGTTTTAACCAGCTGGAGACTTTGGGACCAAAGAGGTTATTGCTTTTCAACAATCTGCCCAATTTTAAGTGCTTCCCAAATTGATGCAAGTCTTCTGTAAGCTGTTGGGAGCATGTGGGTCCTGAGTAACCCACAGCTTTCATGAAAACTGGGCATCTGCTCTCTCCAGCTGACAGTGGGAAGAATGAATAGGGTTCCCCCCCTCTAAATGATCCATCCCATTGTCCATCAGTTCTAGAACCCTCCACCTCCTCCTTACATTGCAAGTAACTCTCTTGATAGGGAAGCCCTCGCTCTTTAGTTGCCAGGGAATTCTCAGATGACAGAGGTGGAAGAGCAAGCAGCAGAGGAAGGGGACAGGGATGAGGAAATGGGTAACCATAGCCGCCCAGGACCGGCTGACTTCCCAGAGCCCTTTCTGGCTAAGGCCGGATCCCCTACATCAGCTTAGATCAGATTTCTATCGCTTTGGGGGTACACGTGCGGGCACAGACGTACACACAACTACTGGATCAAAGGTGTCTGTGAATTTCCCACCTAGATGTTCTTGCATTTGGTTAGGGATAATTTTTCTCTGAAAGCTATTTAGAGGGTAACATTGCAGTCAAGTCCGAGCACACCAGCCCTCAGTATCTGTAGGGTGAGAAGCCGCTTGGTCATCCTCAGACTGTATCTTGCGGCCCATTTCTTTGCTTATGTCTAGCCGCTCATTTGTTTCCCAACCTTGCTCATCTGCTTGGAAACTAAGGCTGCTCTTCTCCAAGAGAGATGGAGGTGAGGGGCAGGCACCGGGATAACAGACCTTGTGCCAGGGAGTACTTGTAGCTCCAGAATAAACCAGAGGGGGAATTTTCCTTGGGTGTCAATTTTATCCAGGTATTTGAGGATAAAAACACTTTTCATACAAAAACAATTACAGATATACTTTGTAGTAGGATTCAGAATTTAGATACCTTCTTCGTATAAAACAGACACTTCTAAACTTTTTGCCTGGGCTTTGGGCTGCAGTTTGACCCAAACCTAACCTTTGGGAGTTTGCTTTTACTGCACTTAGGGCTACTTATGGAGGCAGTTTGGTGGATGCTGTAGTATCCTCCATGGAGGGACTTTGAGTAACAGCCGTGCTAGGTTACTTGTTTAATCTTTATTTCAACCTGAGGCGGGGTTATTAAGCTTGTTTTACAGAAGAGGATCCTGAGGCTCCAAGTGGTGGTCCCTAGTCAAGGTCAGACCCTTTGCAAACATTTAAATCCAGCTGCTGGATACTAAAGCCTGTTCTGTTATCCTCTCTGTCCTACTGTGGCTCTGTCAGAGTGCTTGGTTCAGAGTGATTTGGCATTTGGATTTGTGGCTTCCTGGCTTATTAACTAAATCTTGACCAATGTTTTTCTTTGCCTTTTCAACTTTCTTCTGGTCAAGCTGATATGTAAACCATGGTGGGAAGAACTGGACCTGGCAGTAGTGTGGGGATACAGGTGAATGGCCCTAAATTCGGGAAGGGCTTGGCTTGTGGATGAGGGAATAGACTCACTCTTTGTGGCACTGGGCAGAGCTGGGCAGGAATTTTTGGATGGCAGGTTCTGGTTGGACTTAAGGAAGTGGCTTTTGAAACCCGTAGGCTGGGTGACTTTGGAGCTGGCGGGAGTCTCTCCCCAGAGATATCTGGGCAGAGGCCGAACAGCCCCTTTCTGATGGAGCTGGGAAGGGGACAAGGTTAAACTAAGATGACTTCTAAAGCCATAGTTTCCAAACTTCAGGTACATCCCTCCGGAAGCTTGCACAGCACACAGATTCTTGCCCCAAAAGTTCTGATCAGTATGACAGGGTGGGACCCAGGAATCTGCCTGTCATGGGTTTTATTGGGAATAACTTGTTAGTGTTCAGTTATGTTTGAACTGGACAGAGAGCTTTGCTGTGGGAACCTGTACCACCACCTTTGAAGAATTTATTTTAAAGGTTCAAGATGCTTGAGTCAGTAAATTGCCATTCTGCTTCTTGGTCCGGACTGCTAGACATAAAACTCATGTGGAACATTTTATCTGCAATCAGCAGCAAGGATAAATTGCAGCCAAAGGCCAGACTGTAAATTACTCTGGAAAAGACCTTTGCCTTTTCCCCCTCAACATCATTAACCCTTTAAGGCCTGGACATAACACAGCATGAACAGCCTGACTTGAAACAGATCAGGAGGCCCCATGAGTGGACTTTTGTCAAGTCATCAGAAAGACCTCCCTGCCCAGTCACTGTGGATTCAATCCTCTGGGTTAAGGCACTCACCTCCCCCCACCACCCAACAGGTAACATTAAATTATTACCAGGAGCTAGTGTAGAGGGCCCCTGTGGTGAATGGGAACAAGTTCTCCTGATTCCTGTGTAGTGGAGCCATCTCCTCTGGAGGAGGTCCTTTGTGGACACAAGCCCAGTGATATCAACAGCCCCCAGCACCTGCCTTCTCACTCCTCTCCAAGGGGCTCAGGAAGGCATTTTCTGGATCCTGCTTAGCTTCAGCTTCTGTTATTGCCGCTTTTTGATGCTGTACAAGGACCCAGTGACTCACTGGTTTTCATCCTTGTTAGAGTCACAGACCCCTTTGAAAATTTTTTCTTGTTTTATTTATTTATTTTTATTTTTTGGCCGTGCCACACAGCATGTGGGATCTTAGTTCCCCAACCAGGAACTGAACCTGTGCCCCCTGCAGTGGAAACGCAGAGTCTTAACCACTGGACCGCCAGGGAAGTCCCTGAGAATCTGATTAAAGCCACGAATCTTCTCTTGAGAAGAATAAACATGCATTTGACATTTTCCCATACAGTCTCAAGGGGTTTACGGACACCCTTCTAATCCCAACCATGGACGCCTAGACATTGTGTTAAGAATTGCCCTAAAATTTGGCAATGTTTCTCAAAATTTTTAAATCCATTTACTTTTGTTCCATCAATTTGAATACTAGGAATTTATCTTAAAGGTATACTTGGACATGTGTGTGGAGACATGTGTACAGGGATATATACATTGCAGCATTGTCTGTAGCACCAAAAGTTTGGAGACGATCTAAATATCAGTAAGGGACTGGTTAAGTTATGGAACATCCATGCAACACAATACAATGCAGCTGTTAAAAAGTGGTGCAGGGGCTTCCCTGGTGGCGCAGTGGTTGAGAGTCCGCCTGCCGATGCAGGGGACACGGGTTCGTGCCCCGGTCCGGGAAGATCCCACATGCCGCGGAGCGGCTGGACCTGTGAGCCATGGCCGCTGAACCTGCGCGTCTGGAGCCTGTGCTCCGCACCGGGAGAGGCCACAACAGTGAGAGGCCTGCGTACCGCAAAAAAAAAAAAAAGTGGTGCAGGTTGATAGGAACAGATATAGAATGATATTGAAGATGTATATACATATATTTAAAGCAAAATACAGTTTTACAAGATATGCTAACATTTCTGTATATAAGAATCGTGGAGGCTATTTATATTCTTAGGTACTTGTTAATGCATAAATACTTCTGAAAGGATACACAGGAAAATTATGACTGCCACTGTAGTTGGAGGGAGGTGAAGTTCTTACAGACTTATCAACATATACTTTTTGGTACTATTTGAGTTTTGTTTTTTTTTATCATGTTCATGTATTGTCAGCTTTTTAAAACAGAGAGTTACAGATAGCACCTGTCCATTTAACACTGCTTGTGAAGAGGGAGAATGAAACAGAAATGAAGAATGTACAATTATCAAGTTTTCCAACCTTAAAATTAATATATGGTCATATACTTTCTTATTTGTATACAAAGAGCTAGCATGGAATGTGCTTTGGTTTCCATACATTTCATCTGGCTATACTTTAACTGGTTGCAAAAATATTGTAAGGTGCCTTGACTTGCATGGTGGGGAAAGTTCTGCATTTAAATGGTCCGATGGTTCCATGTGCTTTTAGCTGCAGAAGCAGAGAGAGGAGGTAGATGGGATAAGGCACAGCTTGTAGACTAGATAGACCTGCTGGGGCAGGTCGCTTTGTCAGAGAAAGTCCTCAGTGATATCAGGTCATGGGCACTCAGAGACCTGGCTCTGGCTTCAGAGCCTGGACCTCCTTCTGCGGCTTAGTCTGTGAGGTCTCTGCCTCTCTGTAGGCTGAAACCTAGTGTCCCCTATGAACCTGACCCTGTGCCAAATTTATGGCATGTTACTTTTTAAAAAATTTTCACCTATGTTAGGTGGGTCCTGCTAATGTCGTCTCCATTATACTGATGCAGAAACTGAGGCACAAAGGGATTGAGGAAGTTGCTCGACATCACATACTATCAATTGGTAGAGCCAAGATTTGAACTTGGCAGTCTGATTCTATCTCCTGTGCTTACTACTCTGTTATACTATATAATGGGTTAAAAGCGGGGAATCAGCGTGAGAAGGCAGGGCTGGTAGATTAAGCTGACTACGGGGTTGGACTTTTTCAGAGGTAAAGAGGTAGAGGCTATGTCCACACCACTGGTCCAAGATGGATTTGATGTCATCTGGGTCATTCTAAGTAGGCAGGGAGTCCCAGCTGTTAGGTGGGGAGTGGAGCAAACATCAAACGAGGATGATGTGCTGTGTCATGATGCTGGTGGTGCATCCCTATGGGAGCAAGACTTGGGGCAGCATCTAGGGGCAAGAGAGGCAGCTCAGCACCTCAGAGAAGGGTCTTCAGGTGGTAGGCGGGATGTCAGTGGCCCCCGCCAAATGGCAAAAAGTTCATTCATTTATTATACATATGCTAGCTATTCAAGGATAAAATACCAAGACCCCATCCTTAGGGAGACAAACAAGCAAATCAACAATTAAAAAATCATACAATTGCATGCAATTTTTTTTTTTAACAGAAGCCAAATACGTTTATTAAACCTGCTCTCAGCCAGGCAGTTAGATACAAAGATGTCTATAACTACAGGGGCTTCACAACCTCCAGAACCACTTAACCAGGCAATGCTGGGTAAAGGTGACTTCGATTAGTTTTAAGCAAATAAGTCCATTTTGAGCTGGTCACTTGGCCTCTGGTCAGCAGTCATCCAGTTTGAGAAGTACAGAAGATGCTGCTGCCTCCCAGAGTGTCCTGTCCCGACAGGTGGGCCCTGAGGCTGGGGCACAGGGCAGTCTGCAGAGGTTCACTCCATTGCCTCACTGCATTTATCATTGCATGATAAATGATTTGATACACTATGCACAGACTGCCATAGAACTGAGCGGGTATACCTAACTCCATCCTGGGTGGTCAGAGGAGGCTTCCTGGAGGAGGAACCATCCTGGAGATGGGCTAGGAGAAGAAGGGCTTATGCACAGGCATGGGGATGAGAAAGCAAGACCAGGCACAGTGGAGGAGTGGCATGTCAGCCAGAGCAGGACTAGTCCCAGCGGCCAGAGCAGCAGGGAAATTAAGGCCATTCTGTAGGCCCATGGGAGACAGGACCAATTATTGGGGGATAGGTCTTAGAGAGTCCAGGCATCCCATAGTACAAACTGCTGGCCTAGGTTATAAATCCCTGTTTTCTTTTGCATCTGCTCCAATGCTTAGCACAGTTATGTGATAAATGTTTTTAAATAAAAAGGAAGCTCTGGGTACCAGGAAGGAAGAGATTCAGCCTTGGAAAAACAAGGCTCCCTGCTTCCCTGCCCTACACTAGGCCAACTCTTTAAGGTTTGGCTTAGATATAGTCTTCACCCCTGATTGGCTTAATCTGGGTGAGGGGTCACCCCTGGGTGCTCCTGTCTCCCTGTGATTCCCCTACCACAGGAATGCTTACACTTTTGTGCCTGATTACAGGCCTGTGCCCTCCCCTCAGCTTTGAGCTCCTCTGAGGGCAGGGCCATGTGCCCCCCGTCCTCTGGCCCAGTGCACAGTAGGTGCTCACCAAAGGGATGCTGAATGAATGTGCTATTTTTCATGGCCTGGAAAATTCAGTCCAACCTCCAAGCCCCACAGAATGACCCATTTTTGAAAATGACTGTTCCAGCCTTTATCTCTACTCTCTTCATGTCCTTAAACCAGCCCAACTCCACACTTAATGCATTTGACCCTTGAACAACTCGGGGGTTGTTCACTTCCTGCACGGTTGAAAATCCACGTATCACTTTACAGTCCATCCACTTATCCTTGGTTCCTCAGTATCCTTGGTTCTACATCCGCGGATTCAACCATGTGTGGATGGCATACTGGTGCAGTAGAATTTAGTGAAAAAAGCTCAGGTATAAGTGGCTCTGGGGAAGTTCAAACCTGTATTGTTCAAGGGTCAACTATACTCTTTTCCAAATAAGTCTTACCATTCATAATCAGAGCTGAGGCTTCATTTTTACTGTCTTTGCCTACAGACCTCTTTGCTGTTTAAATCCTGTCTGTCTTTCTAAGCTTTTATCAAATGAGAGCTTTTTGACTCTCTTGGGTGGTGGTGGGACGACTTAGTCTGTAGTCTCTCGCTACCCTGAAGGTTTTATAATAGTTGCCGAGCGCTGCTTTGTCATTGGATTGGTTAGCAAGATCTTCTTCGTCTCTGTTTCTCTCACAATGCCTAGTACCTGATTGGGGCAAAATAACTATTTAAGTAAAGACGATGAGTGCCTGCCCACACAGCAAGTGGCAGTTTTGGAATGGGGGGGTCTCATGCAGGGACCACCTAAATGAGAATTAGGGCCTGGAACTGGGTGTGAGGAGAATAAGCAGGGGTGCTTATTGGAACTTGATTACATAAGGTCTTTGAGCCCCACCCAAGATTTACTGACTCAAGCTCTAGAGTCTAGCATCCCCCAAATCCATTTTTCTAAACACTCTCTGAGTGATTTTTGGGCACACTAAAGTTTGAGGACTTTTCCCAGGTACCGTGCTAGGTGCTTTACCCTCTGTACTAATTAGAATCTTTTTCAAGCCATAGCTCCAGACGCCAAGTCCTGACATCATCCAAGGCCCCAAGGAAGGAGGAAGTTGGTAGGCTGACTCTATCTGTTTTAGCCTGGGGGACACTCTGTCTCCAAGCCCCTTGGCAGGCTTGCCTTTATTTCTCATTGGCCAGAGTGTGTCACATGGCCACTCATAGACCATTGTGGTGGTTGGAATGGGCTTGCCTTGGACCAGTCATTATTTCTTCCTGGGGAGTCCCACCTTCCTGGTTTACCAAACCCAGTCTGTCAACTCATGAAGGTTCTCTTAATGAGGAAGGAGGGTATGATGGGGATTGACATTATTGCTAATCCTGGCAGAAGTCCTGCACAATAGACACAACTATCTCAGATTTATGCCAGAATAAACTGGCTCTCACAGTGGGGGTGAATCTTGGAGCAGGGACTGGAGCTCCGCCCTTGTTCTGGATTCCCAGCCTCCTACCTCCAGCGCCGCATGTCCTCCTTTATAGCCTAGACCAGCACTCACATGTAGGAGGAGACTTGAATTTGGAGTTTCACAGATCTTATAAATTAACAGCTCAGGCCTGCCAGAAGTAAAGCATGTTTGCAGTGGGTGGTTTTGAGAACTCTACTGTTTAAATAATCTTTGGCAAACATATTTCCTGAGTCATATTTAGGCCTAGCTATGCTTGTATATATTAAACGGTGTTAATGTTATGATACCCCCCCTTCCATTAATAAAATTTTGCCTGTTTTTCCCCCCATTACCTTACTCTTGGTGTAAGATCATGAGTGGGAATCTGCACTTATAAAATGCCCATGGGATGGTTTGGGGACCATTTTAGGCATCAGTAGTTGGAATCTAGAATCATTACTCTAAAGCAGTGGTTCTCAAATTTGAGAATGCATCAGAATCACCTGGTGGGCTTCTTAAAAACTAAATTGCTGGACCCCAGCCCCAGAGTTTTGGATTCTGTAGGTCTGAGGTTGGGCCTGAGAATTTACACTTTTAACAAATTCTCAGTTGATGGTGACATTCTTGGCCTGGGAACCACACTTTCACAGCCACTAGGTTGTGTGAACTTCTTTTAGGTTGAAATACTGGTCTGGATTTATTGAAAAGATAAACATAGTGGGATTTTAGTCATGCACATGGCACCTTCTACCTTTTTCAGGTTCTTTTGTGCTCCCTATTAAAGCTGCCTGTGACCTCCCCACCAGAGCCATGCTTTGGGTGGACTGGATTCCCAGGGTTTTCTGTACTTCAGTGAATCTGGGGAAGGCTTATTCCTCAGAAGTGAGAAGATGAAATGGCATCCACACGCCCTCCCTGCAGGCCAAGCATGGTTGTCTGGGCACTAAAGGTGGCCTTAAATATTGGTCTTAAACTCCTGCTTTTACCTTAAGAAGGAATGAATTTCTGATATGTGCTCAAACATATTGATAGAAGAACTTTGAGAACATTATGCCAGGTGAAATAATCCAGACACAAAAGAACAAATATGATTCCACATATAGGGGATGCCTAGAAAAGCCAAATTCAAATTCATAGAGACAGGAAGTAGAATGATGGTTAGCCGAGGCTGGGGTGAGGGGGGAATATCGAGTTATTATTTAATGGGTACAGGGTTTCTGTTTGGGATGTGGTGATGGTTGCATGATATTGGGAATGTAATTAATGCCACTGAATTGTACATTTAAAAATTGTTAAAATGGTAAGTTTTGTTATGCTTATTTTACCACAATTAAAAAGAAAATCATCCTTCATCTCTGTTCTCCCAGTGGTGTGCTGGAGCGTTCTTGTATCAATCCATCAGAGGTGGTTGTTAAATGTTCAGGGGTTTTGCAAGCTGATTGTTAAATATAGCCACTATTTAAAATTCAGTTAGGGCTTCCCTGGTGGCGCAGTGGTTAAGAATCCGCCTGCCGATGCAGGGGACACGGGTTCAAGTCCTGGTCCGGGAAGATCCCACAAGCCATGGAGCAACTAAGCCCGTGGGCCACAACTACTGAGTCTGTGCTCCAGAGCCCGCAATCCACAACTACTGAGCCCGCGTGCCACAGCTACTGAAGCCTGCACTCCTAGAGCCCTTGCTCTGCAAGAAGAGAAGCCACCGCAATGAGAAGCCCACGCACCGCAAGGAAGAGTAGCCCCCGCTCGCCGCAACTAGAGAAAGCCCACGTGCAGCAACGAAGACCCAACACAGCCAAAAATAAATAAATAAAATAAATCAATTTTTAAAAATTCAGTTAAAATGAACTTAGGCGTAAATACATTACATTAAAATAGGCATATTTATAAATAAGTTTTATGTATTTATTTTTAAATGTTTTATTTAAAACAACCCATCACTTTCCAATTATTTTACTACATTTTACTATTATATATGGTCTCTTATATCTGTGTGGTGGAAATACTATATAATGGTGTACTACTGCCTACTTATTCCCAGCTCCAAGTTCAGTGACACCACATAAGTAAGTTGAAATTGGTCATGTTGGAAATATTTACACCAAAGAAATGGAGACAAACCAGGGTTTTCTTTCCCTGGAGAGCTGGCTGTTAGATTATTAGCACACCCCTGGTCTCCTCATGTCTCACTGGTGGAGCAGGGTTGGAGTAAGCTTGTAGGGATAAAGCACCAGCTACTTAGGATCTTCCAGCCAGACTTTCTTGAATTGAATTCCAGCTGTTTCCAGATAGCCATGTCATTGGGTGTTTTCCCCATGCCTGAAAAAGAAGACGTGATGGCTAAGTTTAGTGGGTAGGAAACTGGATGAGTCATATAGTAAGTGAGTGACTTTAACCTCCTGGGCAAGAGTTTTCTCAACTGGAACATGAAAGGGGTGGGAGAAAAACTAGTAGAAATAAAATAAAGCACTTGTTCTAGCAATGGGGAAGAGATACTTTTTTAAAAAAAGTTTTCATTATGGACTTTTCCCCACATATACCCAAAGTGGGAGAACACTAAAATGAAGCCCCATATACCTGTTCCTCACCCAACTCAACAATTATCAACATTTCACCAAAAAAGAGACTTTTCTAACCATTGAAGTAATAATAAGAGGGAAGAGTACGAAGGAAAAGACGGGAAGAGTACAAAGTACAAAGGTATGATTTACAATTTTTCTCACGAATTTTGACTGTACTAAAAGGAGGATATGAAATTGGAAAGATACATAATAAATTCTTGATATAAAATATTAAATTTTATAATATATTCATAATTTCTAGAAATGTGTTAGTGAAGCACCAAGATCCCAAAAATGGGCAAAAAATGCAAACAGATAATTCACAAAGAAGGATACAAGTGGAAAAAGAGAAGAGAGTGTTCCTGCTACGCATTCAAAAAAGCAAGTTAAACCAACGGTAAGGTTCAGTACTACACCTCCTAAATATTAAATTATAAATAAATAGTAAATAAATAAATAAAGCAAGCAAACAAGCTTATGGCTGGCTGGGATTTGGATATCCTTTTAACTTTGGAGGACAACTGGAAATATATTATCAGATATCACAAGGAATAGGTCAAAAGAAGAATAAAATCTACAATGCTAACTCTAAAGATTGTAGTCATAGCATAAAAAAACCTGAACAACCAATAGTAGAGGGACATTGAATAAATTATATCAATACAGTGGAAGAATGTAAATTTAGTAAAATAATAAATATGATGATTGTGTAGAATTAGGAAAATTAAGAGGAGAGAGTAGAACATAAAATGATATACATACTGTGATTACAACTGTGCTAAAAGATTGGAACAAACAGTAAGTGAAAGTTGATGGTAAGTTTACATTTTTTTAAAATGACCTTTTCAGTGCTTAAAGTTGACGTAATAATTTACAAAATAAAATCAAAGGGGGAAATAGATGTGATTACTTAAGAGCTTATAGTCTCTAAAATTCTATGAAAGTTGATCTTTTCCATTTGTAGGAAAGATCCATAATTATTAGCACTGCACTGGAAAATTCTACCTCTCCCCACGTTCTCACTGGGTTTGGGAAACAAGTTTATCAGACCATGCAGGCAACTTAAATAATAACAACTGGAGGGAAAGAGAGGTGACAAATAAAATTAATGCTAACTATCCTGGATCCATACGTCATTGTTACAATTACAAAATCCTGAGGTTGCTAAAACAGAAATAAAACCAAATAATAAATTGTCTGCCATGTACATTTTATAATAAATAAAGGTTATTTTTTAAAAGCTACCCAGTATTTTCTGTTTTATCTTTTCTGTGATCTCTTAAGGTGTTTTTTTAATTTATTTATTATTATTATTATTATTTTTGGCTTCGTTGGGTCTTAGTTGCAGCATGTGCTGGGGTTGTTGTTAATGCACGCGGGATCTTTCATTGCAGCTCCTGGGCTTCTCTCTAGTTGAGGTGTGGGGGTTTTCTCTTCTCAAATTGTGGCGCGTAGGCTACAGAGTGCGTGGGCTCTGTAGTTTGCAGCTCGCGGGCTCTTTAGTTGAGGCGCTGTGAGCTCAGTAGTTGTGGCGCATGGGCCACTATCCCCGCGGCACGCGGGATCTTAGTTCCCTGACCAGGGATCAAACCCGTGTCCCCTGCATTGTAAGGTGGATTCTTTACCACTGGACCACCAGGGAAGTCCCTCTTAAGGTGTTAATATTAGATTTTTTATGATCTCTGCAGATAGTCTCCATGTCTTTTAGAAGGACTCCTGCTGGAGGATTTATTTATTTATTTATTATTATTATTTTTTTGCGGTACACGGGCCTCTCACCGCTGTGGCCTGTCTCGCTGCGGAGCACAGGCTCCGGACGCGCAGGCTCAGCAGCCATGGCTCACGGGCCCAGCCGCTCCGCGGCATGTGGGATCCTCCCGGACCGGGGCACGAACCCGTGTCCCCTGCATCGGCAGGCAGACTCCCAACCACTGCGCCACCAGGGAAGCCCTGGAGGATTTATTTTTATGGGGGAAAAAATAGTTGAATCCAAACAGTAGTGAAAAGAATATTATTTAGATGTGATTTGGTAAGCCCTCTTAAATACACGAGTGTTTTAAAAATAAAATCTCTTGCCACGGGACTTCCCAGGTGGAGCAGTGGTTAAGAATCTGCCTGCCAATGCAGGGGACACGGGTTCGAGCCCTGGTCCAGGAAGATCCTACATGCCACAGAGCAACTAAGCCCGTGCGCCACAACTACTGAGCCTGCGAGCCGCAACTACTGAAGCCCGCGTGCCTAGAGCCCTTGCTCTGCAACAAGAGAAGCCACTGCAATGAGAAGCCCACGCACCGCAACGACGAGTAGCCCCCGCTCGCCACAACTAGAGAAAGCCGGCGCGCAGCAACGAAGACCAAACGCAGCCAAAAAAAAAAAAAGTCACTGTTTTTCAAAAGTAAATTTCTTATAAAAATTAAACCAAAAAAAAAAAAATCTCTTGCCACTCGGGAGGGAGGAAAAGGGTGATCAGAGAAAATTAATCTCGGCCTTGATGTGCTGAATACAGAATATTTAAGCCAAACTCTTTAGTCTCAAAGGATTTCTTGATGTTACTATGCTAATCATTTTCTCCTCCTATTTAGAATGTGTTCTTCTGCCAATGGTTCCCTGAATGTTTCTTATGAATAATTAAGTGAGTTATTTTCAGGGATAAGCTTTGCCTTTAAATATTCTGAGGCTTTTGTTCTTTTGTCATAGACCCGTTATGTGTTTTTCTTTCTTTTTTTAACAAATGGGGAAATTAAGGCACCAAGAAGATAAATAATTTTCTTGGTGAGATCTAAAAGAGGTAATCTGAGATAATCATTCACGTAGTGTTTAGAACAGTGTCTGACACATTATAAGTGCTCAAAAATAGCTCTCACAATTATTACACAAGGTATGTAATAGAAATATAAAGTGAGCCACAAATGTAAGTTTGAATTATCTAGTAGTCAAATTTTAAAAAATAAAAAGATACAGGTGAAATTAATAATATCAATTATCTTACCCAATAGATTCAAAGTATTATCATTTCAATGTATAATCAGTGTAAGAAATGATTAATGAGGTATTTTACAGTATTCTTTTCATACTAAGTCTTAACAAACCGGTGTGTATTTTACACTGACAGAACATCTGAATTCTATTGCTGAAGTTTCATCAGAAATACTTGATCTGCATTTAGATTTAATAAAATTTAGTTTTCATGTAGATTCACATACTCACATTATTTCAACCATACATAAAAGTTTTCCAAAAAACTTAAGTACCAAAAAATAATTTTCCTTTAATATTTGCATCCACATTGAAAAACCTGGTTCATCTTTTTTAGAATTGATTTGACTTTAAACTGAAAAGCACATCACTTTTATTTTATTTATTTTTTATTTTAAAAAATATTTATTTATTTACTTACTTACTTATTTTGGCCGCGCTGGGTTTCAGTTGTGGCATGCAGGATCTTTTCAGTTACGGCATGTGGGATCTAATTCCCCGACCAGGGATGGAACCCAGGCCCCCTGCATTGGGAGTGCAGAGTCTTCCCCACTGGACCATTAGGGAAGTCCCAGCATATCACTTTTAAAACTGCACCTGTCCCAGTTAATTCACTAACTCTTATGCCAATTGAATCTCTTTTTCCTTACTGTGCCAGTCATAATGCTTCTGCCTCTCCACTCAATTCCACATCAGTAAGCTGCCTTCATTTAAAATTTTTAAATGTGTCCATAGCTTTTTTTCACACTAGAAAATGTTATAATTAAAATAAGTATTTAAATGTGATTACAAATTACAGTTTACATAGATATCACTGTAATTCATACTGTCTGCAAGACATAGTCAAATAAACACATTAAAAATGTTGCATCAATCCATAGATAGTATCAGTCAAAGTGAATCAATCCGTTGACGCCAAGTGGATTGGCGGTGTGATTAGATGTAAAACTAGAACAGATGCAACGTGCCTGACATGCGCACTGCACAGTGCAATGGTTAAAGTGAAATGTGACCCCACCAAAACATTGCAGCTGTGTGTTATGGAAAAATATCTTATACTGCCTCAATTTAAAACTTTAAACTTAATTAAAATTAAACAAAATTTAAAGTTATTTTGTCTCACTAGCTGCAGTTCAGTTACTCATAACCACTTGTGGCTTGTGGCTATGGCATTGCACGGCACAGGTATAGACTGTCTGTCAAGGATAGGGTGGATGGGACACTTTGGTCCCATCCTGTGCCCCTTTTTGTGTTTGCATCAGCTTTTTTTTTTAAAATTCATTTTATTTAATTTTTTATTTTTTTTGGCTGCATTGTGTCTTTGCTTGCACCCAGGTTTTCTCTAGTTGCTGAGAGCGGGGGCTACTCTTTGTTGCAGTGCTCAGGCTTCTCATTGCGGTGGCTTGTCTTGTTGCAGAGCACAGGCTCTAGGCGTGCGGGCTTCAATAGTTGTGGCACACAGGCTTCATTAGTTGGGGCTCGCAGGGTCTAGAGCTCAGGCTCAGTAGTTGTGGCGCACGGGCTTAGTTGCTCCGCGGCATGTAGGATCTTCCCGGACCAGGGCTCGAACCTGTGTCCCCTGCATTGGCAGGTGGCTTCTTAACCACTGCGCCACCAGGGAAGCCCGGCATCAGCTTTAAGCAGGAGAGAAGGTTGTTTGTACAGTGCCTGATCGAATTCCCACCTCTAGCTGGTTTTCTCTTTGTTTCCTTTCTGCCTCTCCGAGGTAGCATCTTTTCCTACCCCCAATGCCCGGTTCTCTGATATATAAATGATGCATTTCCGCCAGGGTTTTTTTCACTGGTCACCTTTCCCTGCCTCTACTCTGCCTCTTGCCTGGTTTGGGGATGAGTAGGGTGAGTTAAGGGTCCACCTCACAGCTTCTCAACTCAGGTGGCTGGGTTGGGCTGGGCTGGGGTTTTCTGGAGGGATCCCCACATCAGACAGCTGATGGAGGTGTGTAACCCGTCTCCCCACTGTCTCCCTCTCTCTCTCTCTCTCTCTCTGTCTCTCTCTCTCTCACACACACACACACACACACACACACACACACACACACTCACTCGATATGCCTCAAGTTAGTTTCAGTTCCTCTCAGCTTCTGACATTGTCTGTCAGTCCTAGAGCTTTGGGTTTTGTCACGGAGTTTCTTCCATTGCCTCCCCATGCCTTCATGAGTTTTTTTTTTTTAATTTAATTTAATTTTTTTAATACAGCACGTTCTTATTAGTTACCTATTTTATACATATTAGTGTATATATGTCAATCCCAATCTCCCAATTCATCCCACCACCGCCCCCGCTTCGTGAGGTTTTTAATGAAAAAACTGGGAGAGGCGGCATCAGAAATAGCAAGTTCCCTGTGTGAATCAGACATCCACTGTGGGAGAATTTTAACAGTTCTGTTTTTGTATTCTTCCTTCAGAGTCAGCTTGAACTCTGGAAAGATTTGGAAATAGAACCCTGCGCTGGCCCACTGAGGGAGTGTCTGATCCGGGGGGAGTGGAACTGCCCACAGAGCTAGATCTTGCATATTTGCAGGGCGTGGAGGTGCCAGAAGAATATGTGACATTGAAGAGAGCAGTGTTCATTCTCTGCTCGCTTCCAGATCTCCAAGGTTGAAGCAGTGTAAATCTGTGAAGGAAAACCTAGTTGCTTTTCCCGTTTGTTTAGGAAGAGTGTTTTCTTCCCTCGTGGCGAACAGAAGTGGTGGTATTGGCAAGGAAAGGCCTGGGCTGCATAATACCTGTTTTCCTACCTACAGGCAAACAAACCCTAGCAGGACAGGAGGACGCCTGGCCGCGTCAGACTTTCTCACCGCCTCTTTACCGATCACTCCCCTCCAGTACTATAGTTTCTCATTCGGCCCCGTCTGTCTCCTCCCTTCCTGCATCACAAGGATTTTGTAAAGAACGATGGAGTGGATTTTAGTTTCTCTGGGAAAGATTATAAGAGAAAGGCCAGATGTTAGATTCAGGGTCCTTTTTTCTGATGAGGCGCTCCCCTTGTTTACCCCTAAGACTTACGATGGCTGAGACAAGACAGGAGATCAAGAGTACTGGTCAACCTTGAAATTTGGGTCTCAAAATATGCGGCCTGTTGTTTGTGATTCATAAGGAGGGGTCCGGGTAGCCCAGGTGCAGATGGACATACAGAAGCTCTGCTGATAGAAGAGACAAGAACTGGAGATCAGCACCAGTAGCTTTGTGATCATCCTAGGTGAACAGCTAGTGGGGTTCCTGTCTTAGAGTCTTACTTGCCTGGAATAGTTTACTTACGGTATTTCTGAAGGGGAACATGGAATTAAGTGACCTTTCACATTACCTTGAGGGCCTCTAATTCTAAAATAACTCGGAAAATGGATCGGGAAAACAGTGTAACCTGGGGCAAAGCTTAACTATGCCGAACAGATTTTTCTCTTTGAATAGTTGTTATCCCTGAGGAGCCATGGTTTTACCCGTGATGCTGTGCAAAAGCTGTATGGATTTTTGGATTCCACTGAGTTGGACTTTGTCTTTGAGTGGGTATTGCTAAATGAAAGAGAACAGCAGCAGGCTTCGCCTGAGAGGCCACTGTCAGCCTACAAAGCTGTATAGGTGTGTGTTATCTTAATCATATACTTTTGGCTGTAGACACGTTCATTATCTTATTGAAGTGTAATTTACATACCAAAAATGCACAGATCTTAAGTGCTTAGTTCAAGGAGGTTTTTTTTTTTTTTAAGGAGTTCACTTTTAAAAAATTATTTTTTAAAAATTGTGGTAAAATGCACGTAAGATAAAGAAGATGTGGTACATATATACAATGGAATATTACTCAGCCATAAAAAGAAACAAAATTGGGTCATTTGTAGAGACGTGGATGGATCTAGAGACTGTCATACAGAGTGAAGTAAGACAGAAAGAGAAAAACAAATATTGTATATTAATGCATATGTGTGGAACCTAGAAAAGTGGTACAGATGAACCGGTTTGCAGGACAGAAATAGAGACACAGACGCAGAGAATAAACCTATGGACACCAAGCGGGGAAAGCGGGGTGGGGCAGCGGTGGGATGAATTTGGAGATGGGGATTGACCTATATACACTAATATGTATAAAATAGATAACTAATAAGAACCTGCTGTATAAAAAAATAAAAAAATTCAATTTTTATTGGAAAAAATTATTTTTAAAAAATTGTGGTAAAATACACGTAAGGTAAAATTTACCATCCTAACTATTTTTAGGGGTTCAGTTTAGTGGCGTTCAATGCATTTACATTGTTTTCCACCACTCTTTTCATCTTGCGGAACTGCAACTCTGTACCTGCTAAACTGTAACTCCTTTTCCTCCCTTTCTCTCACCCCCTGGCACTACCATTCTACCTTCTGTTTTATGAGTTTGACTAAGTACCTAATATAAGTGGAATCATACAGTATTGATCTTTATGTGTCTGGCTTATTTCACTTAGCGTAATGTCCTCAAGGTCCATCCATGTTGTGGCACATGTCAAATTTCCTTTCTTTTTAAGGCTGAATAGTAGTGTGTATGTACCACATTGTGTTTATCCATTCATCTGTCAGTTGACACATGGGTTGCTTCCATCTTTTGGCTATTTTGAATAGTGCTGCTGTGAACATGGATATACAAATATCTCTTTCAGTCCCTGCTTTCAACGTTTTTGAAAGATACATACATACATATATATATATATCTCCAGATTGTATATACCTAGAATACATATACCCATAAGTGGAATTGCTGGATCACATAGTAATTACTCTATTTTTAACTTTTCAAGGAACCACCATGCTGTTTTCCAAAGTGGCTGTACTATTTTACACTCCTGCTAGCAGTACACAAGGGATCCGGTTTCTCCACATCTTCACTGACACTTGTTATTTTCTGTTTTGTTTTTGTTTTTGTTTCTGTTTTTTGGCCTCACCACGTGGGATCTTAGTTCCCTGACAGGGATCGAACCTGCGCCCCCTGCAGTGGAAGCGCAGAGTCTTAACCATTGGACTGCCAGGGAAGTCCCATTTTGTTTTGTTTTAGTAGTAGCCATCCTAATGGGTGTGAGGTGAGTTCAATGAGTTTTGACAAATGTATACAGCTGGGTACCACTGCCCCAGTCAAGATAAGGGACATTTCAGTCACCCCCTAAAGTTCCTTTCCTCGTGCTCCTGGGCAGGTATATCCCCTCCGCCTCACCACCACCCACCAACCCCTGACCCTAGGCAACCATTTTTTGCTTTCTGGCATTATACATTAGCTTTGTTTTTTCTAGAATTTCATATAAACTTCATATAAACACTTTATTTGGCTTCATTCACTCAGAATAATATTTTAGATTCATCCATGTTATCACTATATCAGTAGTTTACTGAATAGTATTCCATTGCATGAATATTCTGCAATTTGTTGAATATTGAGCTGTCTCCAGTTTGGAGCAGTTGTGAATAGGGCTCATGTGAACACTCTTGCCCAAGTGTTTTTGTGGATATGGGTTTTCACTTATCTTGGGTAAATAAGAGATGGAATCCTGAGTCAAAGGGTAGATTCATCTTTAACCTTATTTGAAACTGCCGAATAGTTCTCTCAAGTTCACAGTGTTTGAAAGTTTCAGTTGCTCTATATCTTCTCTAACATTTAATGATGTCCGGTTTTTGTTTTCCGTTTTTTTTTTGTTTTTTTTTTTTGCGGTACGCAGGCCTCCCACTGTTGTGGCCTCTCCCGTTGCGGAGCACAGGCTCCGGACGCGCAGGCTCAGCGGCCATGGCTCACGGGACCAGCCGCTCCGCGGCATGTGGGATCTTCCCAGACCGGGGCATGAACCCGTGTCCCCTGCACCGGCAGGCGGACTCCCAACCACCGCGCCACCAGGGAAGCCGCTCCCCCTTTTTTTTTCACCATTTTATGGGATGTGAAATGGTATCTCATTGTGGTTTTAATTTGTATTTTCTGCATAACCAATAACAAGCATGTTTTCATATACTTACTGATCATTCATATATCTTTTGTGAAGTGTCTGTTCAAGTCTTTTGCCCATTTAAAAAATTGCCTTATTCATCCTTGTGTTATGATTTTTAGTTCTTTATATACTCTTGATTCAAGTCCTTTGTCAGATGTATGTGCAGTGAATATTTTTCCCCAATCTATGGCTCTTCTGTTAATTTTCTTAATAGTGTCTTTTATTGAGCAAACCTTTTTTATTTTGATGAATCTTGTCAATATTGGCTTTTATGGCTAGTACTTTTTTGTGTCCTATCTAAGAAATCTCTGCCTACTTCAGGGTGGAGAATATATTCTCCTATGTGGGTGAGAAACAAACCCCAGTTGGACTGTGGCGTTGGCTGCACCACCCTCAGATTTGGACCTTCCCATGGGTGTTTCCCATCAGAAGGACGGCACGGATTCTCCTGTACTAGTGTGAACCTGTCCCACCCATGCTGCCAGCACCTGCCAGACCTTGGGTCAGTGAATGAATCCAACATGTTATTACCACGCATGTTACCCAGAGGCAAACCCACCACTTACCTGTAGACAGGGCTATCTCATGTCTACATGAAGGGGTGGGCTGGGCGCTCTCTGTAGCCTTCTCTACCCTTAAAATCCAGCACTGGTGGAAATGAGCTCTTTCTGGGGCAGGCCTTTCCGCTCCATTTCTACTCCCTCTTTCTTTGTGTACTTACATCATGGCCTTGGATTGCTCTCTCATGGCCTTGGATTGCTCTCTCACCTGTGGTTTGCTAGACGTTTTGATCTGAAATGGGGGAAAAATCAACTCTGGGAGATCAAAAGAATAGTTGTGATTTAATTCTGGAGGGGCACTGCCTCTAATAGCGTAAGTAAACTGCCATCTGGGGCTGGAGAAAACATGTCAGAGCTGCGCCAAACCCATGTTAGACTTTGAATGAAAGCCCGTGCTGTTTTCGGTTCGTAGCATAAGCCGGAAGAGCTATTTCTAGCATCCCTTCTTTCTCTCCCTACTCGTGTACACTGGAGAGTCTAAATATTGCTGACATTAGGATAAACATAACCAAATGGGTCCATTATTTTAAACCTTTGACACTGGACTCAAACTGTCCCAAGGGTGTGATGCATCAGTCAGTCTGAAGCAGGCTGCCCTTGGGGTACTTGCATATTGTGGTTGGAACCCCTGCACTGAGTACAGGGTTCTGGGCCCTGTTATGGGGGGAGAAGCACAGAATGCGCCTGGATGGACTCCTTATGTCCCTCTCAGCTGGAAATGGCACAACTCTGGCCACGTGTCAGCTCCAAGAGACACTGTCACAGAGCCATGTTGCCTTGTTCTCCCACTGGAAAGGCTGGACGGCTGAACTAGGGCAGGGGCGTGTGGGGTTAGAAATATGGTCTCTTCAAAGAGCCAACAGTCTTGTAATCAACACTGTTGACTGGGAGCTGTCTGCCAGTCAAAGTGTGGTCTAGTTTCCAATGGATAAGTCTGGGAGAGGAATGTTTTTGTTGTTGTTTTGTTTTGCATCCAGCTTGTTAAAGACATGAAGAAGAAGAAAGTATTTAGTTCAGCAAAAGAAGTGACAATTTAAAGTTTTGATTCCATTATTACTCTAAAAGCTTCTAGCATTATGCCTGCCCTAATGCATAATGGTACACGTGTGTACACATGCCTGCATTTAACGTGGTATAGTATAAAGGTCTCTAGGGTCACGGCTGTGACTGAAAACACAGCTCCTACCACCCGCTACATGAGTGACTTTGGGCATCATGCTTAACTTTTCTAAAATTTAAGTTATCATGCCCAGTTCACTGTACAATGAGAAGGCGAAAAGATAAGAGTATTGATAAAGGACCCAGGCGCACAGTATAACTAAATGGTCAATAAATATTTATTTAAAAATAAAGTCCCTCCAGCTCCAGCACACATGACAAGGAATACAAGGCCAGCATTCCTGATGCTGAGCAGTGGCAGAGGCTGTCGCACGGCGGAGTGAGCCCCAGGACCAGAAGGAGGAGATTAAAGGCTAGGAGATGAGCCTTCAGAAAGGTTGTAGAGTCCTTGCAATGGGAAGGAAGTTCAGCAGAGTTCTCGCCAACCACCTGCAGGATTTTTTTTACTCGTAGGCTACTCTTGAACAGACAAGGCACAGGGGATAATTTTCTGTATGAAGGGAATAGCCGGGTTGATGAAGGTGTGCCTTTTAGCACCTAGAATGGTACCTAGCCTGGGGCAGGCATTCAGATCATATTTGTTGAATGAATGAGCGTGAAACATCAGTGAAACTATCCTATCAGTTCCATGATTGAGAGCAATAATTGGTGTTACCAGTGCATCAGCTTCTTGTTTCTACGGTCACTAGCCTGAGAGGACGAGGGGAAGTTTGTCTGCAGTTAAAAGGCAGAATAATTTAAAAACACCACCACCACCAAAAAAACCAGCCAACCAGAATTCCAAAGGTCTCCAGTCCACAGGTAGCATTTGGAGTCACTCAGATTATGAAAGAAAATTACTTAGGAAAATTTGAAGCCTTATGTTATGGAAGCTGAATACAGTACCCAGAGAAACACTTATAAAATTTATTAGAATATGCGTTGATTTGTGCCCTGCTTGAAGCTTGTGCCTGGGGAGGGGACACTGAGGTATTATGTGAAGTAGAAAGGACATGTAGCAAAGCAAGCATTGAATTAAGAGTGCAGGGCCCAACCAGCTCTCCAGCAATCATTAAGGCCACCTCATTGCTCTCTTTATTTTTCTAATCTTATCTCTTGATACAATATAGAACTCACCATAGCCAGCTTTCATTATTATATCACCCAGTTGGTTTGTAAAGTGGAGATAATATTATGATTCCAAAGGTTACTGGGTAGATTAAGATCATGTAGAGGAGTGTTTAATAAATGTTCCTTCCCTCCTTCTCCCTACCTTTTGGACAAAGGAATCAGAGTAGAAAACTTTAATAGACTTTGGCATGATGTAGGGATGGTAGAGAAGGAGTGGGGATGTTTTAAATTATATGTAAAACCTGTGTTTTTTAATTATTTGTGGATTGAAATTATTATTACTGTTTCCAACAATGCTATGAATAAGTGGCTAAAATTTGGACAAAAGACTGTTAATAAGTTACTTGCCAGATGATGGGTTGGAATAGATTCTTCCCTGTAATTGCTTAACAAATAGGTTTCCAACTTTCCATTCATTTAGCTTGCACACTTTGCCTTGGATTAAATGTTTGAAAATGAAAACGCCATCCCGGCAACAAAATTTCCTTTGTTTTTATTATTTATTTGGTTGCGCCAGGTCTTAGTTGTGGCAGGCAGGCTCCTTCGTTGCGGCACGTGTGCTCCTTAGTTGTGGCATGAGAACTCTTAGTTGCGTCATGCATGTGAGATCTAGTTCTCTGACCAGGGATCAAACCCAGGCCCCCTGCATTGGGAGCGCAGAGTCTTCTTACCCACTGTGCCACCAGGGAAGTCCATCCTTTAGGAGAATCTGAGTTCCAAGGAAAAAGAGTTGCTTTCATGTTCCCGTTTCATAGACAGTTTTAAAAACCTTTAGTGCCTGGGTGGGGCCCACTCGCACTCCACAGATCCACAGACTAAATGTTTAAATTTGTCATCCTGTGGGATGTAAAATGAAACCATGTACCAAAGAAAAATGGTGAATGACTCACTCACATGTGATCTTCCAGGGAGGAGAAGGATTCAGTAAGAATGTGTCACAAGGACATCAGATCCCTTCACAATGAAGGTTGAGGTTGCCTGTCCTGGCATGTGAGTCAATGTTATGAATCTGAATGGAGGCTGCCAAGTTATGTCGGGGTCTCAAGGAGAGCATCTGGTACTGGGGTGAATTCATCATGGTGCCACATCCAGCAGTACCAGAGAAATTGTATTTGTTAGCACATCAGGAAGGGGTTCACCTCTCAGGGACGGGTTCATATTTATAGGCTTATCACACATATGCACTCACATGCTTGCGCACGCTAATTTATTTATGTTGAGAAATATAACTGTTACTTAGACAAAAATCCTCATACTCCAGTGCTTTGTAGACAGGTCCACATGGGAAGCCAAACTCTAGTCCAGAGGTTGCTTGGCACCCAAGGAATGAAAGCAAAGAGTTTTAAATGGATAAAATTCATCTTCATAGTGGGGAAATGTCTGGTGCCTGAACCATTGATCGTGGGGCCAAGCCACCCTTTCTTGAGGCCAGGGTTTTGATAAATATTTCAAAGTACTCTTCTCTGATGGTTTTGGGTTGAGCTTGCATTGTTGATGGACACAATTTTTCTTTAAATATGTGTTAATACCCTTCAGCAAGCTAGCTTCATCTCAGAAGCCATTCTTTCTCCTTGAGACGAGTTTGCATATCTTTGTTTTTGATGATTATTTACTGATTTTACTAGTGAGTCTAATTTGCCTGCTTTCCAAATTCTGGGTGAGTGGGGAGGAATGCACCACACTGCTGCCTATATGGCCTACTGAAATATTACCAGGAGTCAGGGCCTTGTTCACATACCTGCAGTCTGCCGTAAGGACAGGAGAAACTTTATGCTTGAGTCAGTACCTGGCTTGCCAATTTCGGGCAGTGATACAATAGGGCAGAATGCAGGGTAGTGTAATAATTATCCTTCTGGACATACTAGAGGAAAACAGTAGGGATGTGTTCTCGACATACCTAATTTTTCTTTATGGATTCATCATAAATTATTTATGAAAGTGTATGTAATCTTACTTGAAATAGATTGAACTTATTTATAACTTATTATTCCCTTATGTAACTGCCATTGGGATAGGTCCCTCACATTTAGTTCCCAGCTTTCTTTCAGTTGCTCTAAAACTATCTCCTAAAATCTTCAGGAATCCTATCCTGAGCCCTAGGTGAGGAGTTCCCATATTATAAAGAAGATGCAGTTTCCCACCCACTGCATAACCCATAGTTTTTTTTTTTAAAGGCATCGCAAACATATGGTCCCTTCAGCCTTCATCTTTCCATCTTGAAGTGTCCTGATGCTTTTAAGGTCATTTGAGCGACACCCAAGACTGAGTGTGTCTGCATTTCACAGATGTAAAGACTGAGGCAAGTTGCTAATTATTTGCCCCCTTGTGAGCCACAAAGGAGCTTGTACAACCCCAATATAAAGTCTGAGTCGTTGTGAACTTCGTCACACTGGTCAGTTTATGTGACTGTAGGCTGGCCTTCCGAGAGAAAGAGCAAATGAATCAAGGAGGCTGAGGCAGAAGAGGGTTCCTATAAAGAATCCTTGGCTCTGCAGGCCTGCGGACGTGTGGGTGGCCTTTTAGGGATGGAGTTTCAGGTAGAAGGGCCTTTCATCCTCTGCAGGCTGATTATTCTGCGCAATTAAGAAGAGGCCTACAGCAATTCTCTATTGGGGGGGGTTCGATTCCTTCCCCCATTCTTGCCAGGAGTTATTGAGGTGCCAGATACTGTGCTAGTAAGCATGTGTGTGGGTTCACTTTACACGTGTTACCTGACATCTAATGAAAGAATCAAAGGGTGCCATTTACTGCATTCATTTCTAAAATCGATTTAGAAACTCAGTTGGTACTAGTAAATAATAAATATACAACAGCTGTCTTTATATAAATGGACTTATGCTGTGTGCTGTCCAAGTTTTAAAATAAATTGTCTGGCTAAAAGCACCCTGTGTTCAAGTGTGATACGGTTTTTTCCTTTAGTAAAACATTTCTAGCTCATCGAATAATGACTCTCAGTATTTCCAGAAAGCTTTGCTCAAGCCACCACTGAAATTTGAATTTTATATAATGTTAATGTGTCATAAAATATTATTCTTTTGATTCTTGATCAACTGTTGAAAATGTAAAAAACCATTCTTAGCTTGTAGACTGTAGAAAAGTAGAATTTGGCCCCTGAGCTGAAGTTTGCCAATCCCTCTTCTATACCATTATCCTGTTATATCTTCATCTTACTGGTATCTGAAATTGTTTTACGTATTCATTTGTTTGTTTGTTGTCTGTCTTTCCTGGTACATTGTAAGCTCCATGAAGGCAGGTTCTTTGTCTTATTCACTGTATTATCTCTATCAACTAGAACAGTGTCTGGGATATAGAGGTGTGTTATGAATATTTAGTGATTGAATGAATAAATCCATATAGTTTAGGAGCCACTAAATCCAATAAAGTCTTCCTTCCAAATATCTCATGTGTATATCCTATTCCAGGGGCCACATGCTACCCAGATCTTTGCCTCTGTTTTAGTGCAGATCTTTGCTCCTGTACTAATACCTCGAGCCTTCCTGACCCCTTGTCTCTGACTCTAGTCTACCCTCTAGTATAGTAACTTGCTGAAGTATATTTTGTCTTACATCATTTCTCTGCAAAACCCAAACCTTTTCACTGTTTTCCCATTCCTACAGTATAAGTCAGACTCCTCAGGTGCACGTACAGGGCCCTTGGTAATCAGTTCCCCACCTGCTTTTCCACCCGTATCTCTGAGCCTTCCCTGTAAGGAGCCCTCTGCTCCAGCAGCCTTGTCACCTTCTTGTCCCTGAAGCCACTGCTCATTCCCACCTCTGCACCTTTGCTCCAGCTGTGCCCCAGAGCCAGTGGACATTCCCCGTAGGAAGGGATTGACCCCTAGGTCATAGGAGGTAAGTCTGTAGCGAGTGATGGGAAACAAGGAAGAATGAGCTAAGCCTCAGAAAGTGGAAGATGAAGAATGAACGTGGCCAAACATAACTCAGTTGGTGATAAAGTGGGGCAAGAAGGATGTAGTTATTCTGGGAGAACGATTGAAAAGGGCTGCCTGGCAGGGTTATCTAGGCCAGTGCTTTTCAAACCACTGTGTGGACAGATATTCAGGGAATCTTGTTAAAACGCATATTCTGGCAGTAGGTCTGGAGTGGCAGCCTGGGATTCTGCACTTTGTAAAATTTTTTTTTAATTTATTTTTAAAATCTTTTTTTATTTATTTTTGGCTGTGTTGGGTCTTCGTTTCTGTGCGAGGACTTTCTCTAGTTGCGGCGAGCGGGGGCCACTCTTCATCGCAGCGCGCGGGCCTCTCGCTATCACGGCCTCTCTTGTTGCGGAGCACAGGCCCCAGACGCGCAGGCTCAGTAGTTGTGGCTCACGGGCCTAGTTGCTCCGCGGCATGTGGGATCCTCCCACACCAGGGCTCGAACCTGTGTCCCCTGCATTAGCAGGCAGATTCTCAACCACTGCGCCATCAGGGAAGCCCTGGGATTCTGCACTTTTAAGAAGCTCCCACGTGATGCCCATGCTTCTGGTTCTGGGATGATTCTTTGAGTATCAAGCATCTAACTAAATGCTCAGGAAAGGAGCCTTTTCCATAAGACCTGGATATGGAAACAGGAAGCCAGTTGGCCTGCTCCTCAGAGGCCTGCCTTCAATAAAGACATTTCTTGCATTCTAAACGACTGAATAAATGAGTGATGGCTCCAGTCTTCTTGCTGAAGGAGGGGGTGTTGAAGAGAACTAAGGGCCAAGCTGAGCGTGTAAGGCTGCAGCTTAAAGGGAAGAAGCACCTTTCAGTCCTGAGATGGTGGCAGTGAAAGTGGTCATTGGGAAGTGAAAAGTCTAATGTTGGTTGGGCCAGTGGCCTGTCATTATACACAAATGCGTGCGCGCACACACACACACTCCCTCATTTAGGGTAAAGGCTGGAGTGCAGTGCTTTCCCTGTTGCAGTCGGATTCTCTTTTCTCTCCGAGAGGCACCTCTTCTGATCCACTAGAGCTTCCAGTTCAGAATCTAGGTTTGGCTTGAGTACAAGCAATGTACCTCACCCTAACTAAGCAAGAGGAATCGTTTCTGTAATGTGTTATCTCCAAACAGAAGAGCAGGTAGGACAGTATTTTGTTGGCGTAATTAACTCGCCCCTTAGAACAGTTTCTCTCTAATGATTAGCCTGGCCCTTGTCTCTTTGGCTAATCAATAGCTGGCCTTTTGATGAAATTGGGTGTTACTTCCCTGTGCCTTAACTTTGTGCAAATTGTACGTTATCCTGATTAATGATTTTAATGACACTTCTCTTATCACAGCAATGTCCCTTCTGCTTTTATCACAGAGAAACTTCTGCTTGGCTGACTGAACTCTGATCCTGACATAGAGTCAAAGTCATGGTAAGTTGGAGACGTGCCTCACCCTCCCTGGTGCCAGCTGCAGACAGGTACAGGATGTGTACTCAGGGACTGTTGCCTTATACAAAGGGTTGTTTGCTCATCAGAGGAGAGGGACGAGGAAATGGAAAGGCAGTTTCTTTTTTCGAAAACACCATTTTAACTTCTTTCAGGGGTGGTGAGTAACCTGACCCTGAAAATTAATTCAAAGAGGGACTCCTTTGAATCCTTCTAACATCCTGAGATACAGAAACAAGTTGTAGTTTTCTCTCTGCAGAAACACTACATGTTCATTTGAGAAATTGTAGGCAAATAAAAAGGAAAAACTCAAAATCCCGCAGCCTCCTCCACTAGGAGATGACCGCTGTCTGCACTTTGTGTAACCCCATCATTTCAGGCTCATCAGCTAAGAAACACTTGTCATCTGCCTCCCGCTGTTGGCTGTGACAGGACTCCTCGGAGCTTGGTTACCTGATCTCAGGGACAGGCAGGGAATTGGATCCCTTTGAGGGTTCCATAAAGCTCACTGCTGCTGTGGAAGCTGAGCCTTTCAGCTACAAACATGGCTGTACCTGAGGCTGGCCCCCTGCTCTCCTTCTCCTGCCCAAATAAAGTTTCTCAATAGGCAGGTGATGCTTGATCCCTGGTCTTCTAGGAAGAAATAATAGAAGTAGAATCTCATACTTGGAGAGGAACTAGACATTCCGCCAACTCTACACACTTCCCTTTAGGAAGGTGGATGTGTAAACTATCCTGAACAAAGAGTAATATACTCTTAACATCTTTTTTTAACATTAGACATTCTAGAATTTTCTTCATCATCTCTGACAGTCAAGGGCTTACTCGTGTCTGCACCAAATCTCTTATGCTGTCCTTTAAAATCCATTTGTTCTTGATGGATTCTCCCTGGACATGTACAACATTTATTCAGAGATGTTTACAGTGCCCCTACTTTGTGCATGGTTTTTGGCTCTGGGGACCCATAATTAATGGGACACTCTTCCTGTTCTGAACAAGCTCGCAGCCTTTCTACATGTGAAGACAGTAACCAAGTGACCCTTTAGTGAGCTTTCCACTGAGGAAAATTACCTCAGTTGCTCTCATCTTTCCTCCTAGAACCTGTTTTTCCATTATGACTGTTATTTATTGGACAGATAAAGGGCTTCTTTAAAGGAAAGGAAAACCATACAGTATAATCACAATATTGTAATTCCCAATTATTTTCCATCACTTTATTTTAGACCCTACTTGTATGACAGTGGTTTTGAAATAGTAATAAGAACGTAAAGAACAGTTAATGTATTCACTCTAGTCTTTGCTATGCTAACACGTTTATTTTACATCTTATAGCATATTAAAATTATTTACTCTCGATGGTGGAGTTATGGGTGTTGTATTTTTCTTCTTAATTATTTAAAAATTTTTTATTGAAGTATAGTTGATTTACAATATGTAAATTTCAGGTGTACAGCATAGCAATTCAGTTATATATATATTATGTATATATTCTTTTTCAGGTTCTTTTCCCTTATAGGTTATTACATAATATTGAGTATAGTTCCCTGTGCTATACATTAGGTCCTTGTTGGTTATCTGTTTTATACATAGTAGTTTGTATATGGTAAGCCCAGCCTCCTAATTTATCCCTCCCCCTACCCCCGAGATTTTCTTCTTAATTCTTAAAAAAATTTTTTTTCCAAATCTCTACAATGACCATATGACACATTTCTAAAAGGAAAATATGTTTTAAAAGCCATTGTATTCAAATATTTACCAAAAATTTTTAGAGGTATAATTTACATACAATGAAATGCACAGCTCTTAAGGTTACTGGTAGATGAGTTTTGACAAAGGTATGTATCGTGTGACCTACCCCTCTTATCAAGATAGAACATTTCATCGCTCCAGGAAGTTCCTCTATGCCCCTTCCAGATCAGTGCCCACCCTGCTCTCCACTCCACTCCAGAAATGGAACCATTGTTCTGATTGTTTTCACCATAGATTAGTTTTGCCTGTTCGAGAACATCCTATAAATGGAATCATAGAGCGTGTGCTCTTTTATTGTCAGTATTATATTTTTTGCAATCCATCCCTGATGCTGTATCAGCAGTTTGTTCCTCTGTTCCTTTTTATTGCTAAGTATTTCATCGTATCGTATTCCCATCTTTTGACATTTATCTTCATCATTATTTATTATTTTAATAACTGAATGACATTTCATTGATTGTGATGTATCACTGATTTCTAGCTATTTGTTTTCATCATTCTTCCCTACATCCTCTGCCTGTTTCCTTTGCCTGCTGCCACAAGAAGCCTTCCTGGGGTGGAATCCCCTGCCTTCCTGGAACAGATAATGACACATTATTCCCTGGAATTTAGTCGATATGGATACTTTAGAGCTAACAGGAACCAATTTTCCGGGCTTATCTTGTTCTGGAAAAAAGATGCTGATAGATAAGCTGTATTATCTTTGCACATTTCTCTATCGATTCATCTTGTTAGATATTAATTTTAATCCCATACTAGTGTCCCTCAGCAATGCAATTTGCTTTAAAAGTCAAATGCAGTGTTTAAGTACCATCCAAAATTTTTTCAACACTGGAGTTCCAGAAGAACATTGGGAGACATTTGACTCAGAAAGCTGTCTTGGTGGGGTCAAGAGCTGAGCTAGGCCATTTGAAATTCTGACAGCAAATCACAGCTTGCTTATTACTACAGATATACAGTAGAAGAAAACAAGTAGAATGCCTGCATGAATTTCCTGAGGCTGCCGTAACAAAGCACTGCAAACTGGGTGGTTTAGAATAACAGAAATATGTTGTCTTGTATTTCTGGAGGCTAGAAATCCAAAATCAAGATGTTGGCAGGGCCATGGTCCCTCTGAAATCCGTAGGGGAATTCTTCCTTGTCTCTTTCTAGCTTCTGGTGGTTTGCTAGCCATCTTAGGCGTTTTTTGGCAGACATTGGAGTCAACGACACATTATCATGTGGTGTTCTCCCTGAGTGTCTTTGTCTTCACGTGCTGTTTTCTAAGAAGGACACCAGTCATGTTGAATTAGCGGCTTCCTCATCTTGCTTTAATTAATTACAATTAATTAATTCATTGTAATGACAGTATTTCCAAACAAGGGCACATTCTGTGGTACTGGGGGTTAGGACTTCAACATATCTTTCTTTGGGGATGCAATTCGGTGCAATTGATCTCTTTACCTTTTATGGACACTGTGAATCTCATTATTGATTACAGTTTCCTCTTGTTTGGCTTCTAGACAGAGAAATCTGTGGCTCATGTCGAATAATTACACAGGCCCTTAAGGTCTCCGTTTCCGTTTCCTTCCTACCCCCTTCTTTACTGTAATTTTCTATGCTTTGTGTCCTGTCACTGAACTTCTTCATCTATTTATTTATCTTTTGTATTGAATTATGTTTCTCTTTGCTGCCTCACGTACATAAATAACATTAATAAATTAGTAAATAGATTAGAAATACTCAGGGCACCTCGATCTTAATCAGTACATTATCTCTAAGTCATAAGTCAACTGAATGGTACCTACTGGTTACTAACCCATGTTTTGCTTGTTGATGTTTTTAATTTGTAGTCTGTATATGCAGAGGGTCTGATTCACTAACTTTTTTTTTGTTTGTTTGGTTTGGTTTTTTGTTTTTTTGCGTTACGCGGGCCTCTCACTGTTGTGGCCTCTCCCGCTGCAGAGCACAGGCTCCGGACGCGCAGGCTCAGCAGCCATGGCTCACGGGCCCAGCCGCTTCGCGGCATGTGGGATCTTCCCGCACCGGGGCACGAACCCGTGTCCCCTGCATCGGCAGGCGGACTCTCAACCACTGCGCCACCAGGGAAGCCCAGATTCACTAACTTTTTGTCCCTTGTATGCATCAGAGTATTTCTCACTTTAAGGCATGCTGGTTGTTTCCGGTGATGCTAATCCCCATCTCCAGTGTCTAGACTGCCGTCTCCTCCTCGTGACTTCCCATCCTTCCCTCTGCCACTTGGTCAGGCTTCTGTACCCTCCATTCCACTGCAGAAGCCTTTGTCAGGATCACCAGGACCTTCCGTGTTGCCCAATCTGACCATGCCTTCTGTGTCCTCGACTCACACCTACCTTAGCAGGCACTGACATCTTCCTCCTTCCTCAGCCTCTGGACAACACACAGTCCTGGTTTTCTTTATACATCAAGGACCAGTCCTTCTTGGTTATCCATTCCGGTCCTTCTCTGCTGGAGAGGCCCAGGCTTGTCCTAGGACCCCTGTTCTTCACTTTCTCCCTAGGTCATTTCGTCCAATACCATCCAAACGCTGATGTGTCCTGAATTTATTACTCTAGACTTGCCCTCTAGATTTACGTTGTATAACCAACCATCCTTTTGACAACTCCACTTGGATGTTTAATGGACATCCCAAACTTAACACTTTGGAAATAGAACTTCTAAATCCCACTCCCCACTGCCATCCCAAATCTGGTAGTCCTCCAGCATTCCCCATCTGGGTAGAGGATGCCACTCTCTGCTTGGCTGCTCAGGGAAAAAGATTTAGAGTTACACTTGCTTCTTTTCTTTCCTCACCTCCCACGTCAGTCCATTGGCAAGTTCTGCCGCCTTTGCTCCAAAACATGTGCTGAGTCTGTCTGTCTCTTTCCATTTTTACTGTTTCACCCTCGTCTACCATCATATCCCTGGATCATGGCCCAGATTCTCAACTGGTCTCTGTATCTCCCTACAGCAGCCCAAGTGATCTTTTTAACATGTAAATCAGATCATCTCGTCCATCCCTTTGCGGAAAACCTGCCAGTGCCTCCTACTGCATTTAGAATAAAACAGAAACTCCTCACTGGCTTGTGAAGGTTCTTGTTCTGCCCTTGAAACCTCTCTGATTTTCTTTCTTTTTCATTTTTAAAGTTTTTATTATGGAAAAAGGTAAACACATACAAAAGTAGACCAAATATTAAAAAGAACCCCTTTGTACCTATAATTATTATTAACTCATGGTCAGTAACTATTATATGACATAATAATAACTCAGTAATTATTAACTCATGGTCAGCCTTGTTTCTTCTTTACCCCCACTTACTTCCCCCAACCCGTTATTTTGAAGCAAATTCTAGACATCTTATCCTCTCATCTATAAACTCTTTCAGTGTGTATAAGATTCAAACTCTTAAAAAAGTAAAATATAACCACAATACCATTATCATACCTAAAACCGTTAACACTAGTTGCTTAATGGCATCAAATATCAAGTTAGTGTTCAATGTCCAACTGTCTCATAAATGTCATTTTTTTTTAGTGTTTGATTCAGGATCCCAATAAGTTCATCCATTATGATTATTGATGTGCATTTTTAATCTCTTTTAAGCTATATTTCCCCTCCATCTCTCTCTCTCCCTCTCTTTTTTAAAAGAAATTATTTAATTTAATTTATTTATTTTTGGCTGCGTTGGGTCTTCATTGCTGCGCGCGGGCTTTCTCTAGTTGCGGCGAGCGGGGGCTACTCTTCGTTGCGGTGCGCGGGCTTCTTATTGCAGTGGCTTCTCTTGTTGCAGAGCACGGGCTCTAGGCGCGTGGGCTTCAGTAGTTGTGGCACGTGCGCTCAGTAGTTGTGGCTCGTGGGCTCCAGGGCGCAGGCTTAGTAGTTGTGGCGCACGGGCTTAGTTGCTCCGTGGCATGTAGGATCTTCCCGGACCAGGACTCGAACCCGTGTCCCCTGCATTGGCAGGCGGATTCTTAACCACTGCGCCACCAGGGAAGTCCGTCCATCTCTCTCTTTTCTAATTCTCCTCGCAGTTTATTTGTTGAAGAAACTAGATCGTTCATCAGGTAGTGTTTCTCACAGTCTGGATTGTGCTGATTACAACCCTGTGGGGTGGGTTAACATTTTCCTCTTTCCTCTTTCTCCTATTTACCATAAACTGGTATTTGGCCTTAGAGGCTTGATTGAATTCAGGTTTGATTTTCCCCTTTCAGGGGAGACAAGATTACTTTGTAGGTAATGGTGTAACTTATCTTACCACTCCCCAGCTTGCCCACCAACTCAAGCCACACTGGCCTCTGTCCCACTCCTCCCCCAGAAGGCAGCTCCAGCCTCAGTGCCTTTGTCTCAGCTGTTTCCTCTACCTATAACACTTGCCCCTGATCTTTGCACAGTCAGCTGTTTCCTGTCACTCAGACCTCAGCCTGAATGTCACTCCTCAGAGCAGCCCCTCCAGGACCTCTCTGTCTGCCCTGTAGCCCTTCTCACCACCGGCCGCCTGGTGGAATATTTGTTTGTTGGCTCGTTTACTGTCTGCTTCCTGCTGAACTTGAACATCAGCTCCAGGGGAGCAAGAGCCTCATCTCCCACAGTCACTGCCGTGTCCCAGCACCTGGAAGAGTGTCTGGCCCATGGTGGGTGCTCAGCAAACTTGCTGTGTGAGATGGCGCCATGCTGGTGAGAAGTGCCTCTCAGTCACCATCTTTCTCTGTGTACTCAGGCAGCCAAGGGAGGCACCATCAAAGCTGCTTCAGGCTTCAGTGCCACCGAAGATGCCCAGACCCTGAGGAAGGCCATGAAAGGTCTCGGTAAGTGTCCCACTGGAGGTAAACACCCCTCATGTGCTGTGCATGACAGAGTCACCCAGAGGGTGTTGTGTCCACAGGCAACTGTGAGTACGTCTCAGGCTAAGAAAACACAATGGGAACAAGTTGACTTTTCAAGGCAAACTAGACAGGAGGGTTTTTTACTAAGAGTTTTAAATGTTATGAACTCATTCTGGACTTCCCTGATAATTTAAATCTGTTTTACATTCCGGTATTATGCATCTATATATCAAATTTGAGAAATGTATTTGTTTTCCAGTTAACCCATGTATGCATGTCGTGCCAGAAGGTTTACAAAGCACTTTGACCAACATTATCGGAACGAATACGTGCGATAATCCTGTGATGTAGTGAAAGCAGCTGGTCCTATTGTTATCTTCGCCCCATTTTACAGATGTGAAACTGAGACTCAGAGAAGTAACATAGGAGGGCACAGAGTAAGTGGAACTGAGTCATGAGTCACACTCAGCAGAGCCTGCCAGCTCTAAGTCCATGTTCTTTCCCTTGAGTCAGCCCCCCGCCTGTTGCTGCTGTAATACGCACAGCCAGGCCAGTACCCCCGTGTAGCGTGTGGGATTTTAGGTGAGAAGGCTGTGCGTACGTGACCAGAAGGGCTTGTCTTCCAGTGCACCACCCTCTGGTAGCTCCCGTGGGCAAAGGCCTCCCACTGGGTGGGCACAGCCATGCCCGGGCACTGCAGGCTATGCTGACCTAGACCCTGCCTCCAAACTTGCCTGAGTGGACATTTGGCCAGAGAAGTGCTCTCTGTTTCATAGCTGCTATTTAGAATCTCCTCAAGATTTGGATAAAAACGTTTGACCATAAGGCGTTATTTCCCAGGTTTTCTATCCAAGAAGAATTCATCTTAGCCCCAATGCTACTAACAGGAACAATAACAATATTAGTGAGCATTTATTAAGCTCTACTGTGTGTCAGGCACAATGTGTTACATAGATTATGTTTTAATTCTGACAGCAACTTGTTTAACTCATGAGAAAGTTGAGGTTTAGGGAGATGAGCTAACTTGCCCGAGGTGTCTGGGGTTGTGCGTGTCAGGATTCTAGGCAATTCCAGGCAGTCCGACTCCAGAGCCGGAGCTTAAGCCACTATGCTGTGCTGCTGCCCACCTCTGAACAGGACGTTACCCTGAATCTATCATTTTCCCTTTTTATTAATAAAATGGAAAAGGTACTCGGCCCACCCTTTTTTTCAGGTGTATCCTAATTCTTTGGTGGCTAGCAAGAACACCATAATTCAGAATGTAGACCCCATGGCATTCGGGATTCTCAGAGTCGGGAGGCATTGGATACAACAAACCATTTTCAGTGCTCGCTGTGTGGGCCAGTGAAGGTTAGAGGAGACAAGAACTATAAACCTAGTCCTGTGGTTCAATCGTCCATGGAGGCTAGGCAGCCAAGGCATGCGCAGAAACATGATCGGTTCATAATATGATAGCGACGGGAGGGGCACAAGTAAGATCCCATTAGGAGTCAGAGAGGTCACATGTCATTTGAGAGCATCAGGCAAAACTTCTTGGAGGATGTAGAAATTGAGATGGGCCTTGGGAGATGAGTTAAATTTATTCAGTAAGTAAATAGATAGATAAGAGAGAATGGGTTTCAGGTGAACGGAACAGCGTGAGCAAAGGCATGGGATGAGTGTGAGCATCGCCCTGTTTTGCATTTTAGCGGAGGCGCTTAGCTGCAGGCCACGGAAATACATGGCTTGCAGCAGGATGTACTTACAAAGCAGGAGTTGACTTTTTAGGTGACTTCTGGGAAGGCAGGTAACCATGGGGTGGGTCCTGAGGATGCTACTGACATGGGAGGATGACCCAGAGGCATTGTCCAGGAAACAACAAATGCCAGAATCAGGATGCTAGATGGAGGGGGTTAGGGAGACATAAGCCCATAGACTGGTAATGAAGGAGGTCAGGAGAAAGGAGTGCGGTGTAGTTGGGTCAAGTACAGGAATTCAGGAGCTAAGTCTCTGGATTTGGCTGCCTGTAACTTTTTATGTGGATATTTACAATAGTGAATGGGGTATGGTGGAGAGTCCCAAATGCCAGACAGCAGTGCAGATGGTAAATCTAGCAAGTGGTGGGGAGCCAATGTGTATCCTGAGCAGGGGAGGGACACTGTGAGAGTTTGTCGTTTTAGGAAAATGAATCTAGCAAGACGTTGGAAAGACCAATTAGGAAGTGAGACTACTACTTAGCAGACTTTAAGTTGTCTAAGAAGAAACCCTGAACTGGAGTGGTTGTCATAGGAATTAAAAAGAGGGGACAGATACAAAAAGGGTTTTAGAGCTAGATTTTGCATGACTTGACAGGAAATCTGAATGTGAAGGAAGAGAGCGGGTAAAATAATCAAAGCTGTTTTGAGGGTTCAAGCCTGACAGACCAGAAGAGTGGTGGTGCCTTTCACAGAAACTGGTTAAAAAAGCAAAAAGCAATGAACCTTCTCCCACCAGCTGAGAGTTCTCCTGGAAAAAGGATGGTTGTATCTATTACCCTCTTTTTTTTTTTCCCCCCCGAGAGAACAGAGTAGTTCACTAAGTTATGTAAACTTAAAACTCTATAGTGGGCTTCCCTGATGGCGCACCGGCTGGGAGTCCGCCTGCCAATGTGGGGGACACGGGTTTGAGCCCTGGTCTGGGAAGATCCCACATGCCGCAGAGCAACTAAGCCGGCGAGCCACAACTACCGAGCCCACGTGCCATAACTGCTGAAGCCCGTGCACCTAGAGCCCATGCTCCGTAACAAGAGAAGCCACTGCAGTGAGAAGCCCGTGCACCACAACAAAGAGTAGCCCCTGCTTGCCACAACTAGAGAAAGCCCGTACACAGCGACAAAGACCCAATGCAGCCATAAATAAAAATACCCCGAAAAACAAAAAAAACCTATATAGCTTCCTCCGTACACCTCACATTTTTCTAGATCTCTAATTTTGCAAAGAATAACTCGTAAATCTATACATTTTTTGATTTCTTCCTGAAATATTTCAGTAGACTCTCCTGTAACTCATCACATCTTCCCATACAGTATATGGGAAGATGGAAAACTCACCCAGCATACATGAACATCCAGCTGTGAAAGTCGCCTGTAAAAGCTGCTGCAAGAAACAGGCAAACAAAATTTAAGACATTTTAAATTTGTAATTCAGGGATTTCCCTCATGGTCCAGTGGTTAAGAATCTGCCTTCCAATTCAGGGGATGCGGGTTCGATCCCTGGTCGGGGAACTAAGATCCCACATGCTGCTGGACAAATTAGCCCGTGTGCCGCAACTACTGAGCCCATGCGCTCTAGAGCCCGCACACCACAACTAGAGAGAAGCCTGTGCACCACAATGAAGAGCCCTCGCACCACAACAGCAGATCCCACGTGCCTCAACAAAGATCCTGCATGCCACAGCTAAGACCCGACACAGCCAAATAAATTTTTTTAAAAGAGCAAAGATAAATCTTTTAAAAATACTTTTTTAAAAACTGTAATTCATAGTGAAAAGTTTTGGTAGGATATTGCATCATGGGAATTCATGGGCAGTTATAAAAAGTTTCCTGATCAGAGATCAGGAAAGAGAGCTTAGAAAAGAAAAACACAAATACAGATCTTAAAACGCAGTGGATACAATGAGCAGCCAATTTAAACCCTGTGAAGTGCCAAATCATGAATTAAAAGACAGGTTTGAACTGTTTTGAAACTCATAGGAGACGATAAAGAAATAAAAGTGAGGAGAGAAAGGCAAGAACATGGAAGATAAATATGGGCGATCAAAAGAGGGAAAGTACTATGATCACTCACATTCATAGATAAGGAAACTAATGCTCAGAGAAGTTAACTCTTTCGTTTAGTGGCACATATATACAATGGAATATTACTCACCCATAAAAAGAAACGAAATTGGGTTATTTGTAGTGAGGTGGATGGACCTAGAGTCTGTCATACAGAGTGAAGTAAGTCAGAAAGAGAAAAACAAATACCGTATGCTAACACATATATATGGAATCTAAAAAAGAAAAAAAAATGGTTCTGAAGAACCTAGGGGCAGGACAGAAATGAAGACGCAGATATAGAGAATAGACTTGAGGACATGGGGAGAGGGAAGGGTAAGCTGGGATGAAGTGAGAGAGTGGCATGGACATATATACACTACCAAATGTAAAATAGATAGCTAGTGGGAAGCAGCTGCATAGCACAGGGAGATCAGCTCGGTGCTTTGTGACCACCTAGAGGGGTGGGATAGGGAGGGTGGGAGGGAGGCTTAAGAGGGAGGAGATATGGGGATGTATGTATATGTATAGCTGATTCACTTTGTTATACAGCAGAAACTAACACACCATTGTAAAGCAACTATACTCCAATAAAGATGTTAAAAAAAAATAGCTAATGAAAGGAGAGACCGAGACTCTAATCTAGTGTCTGTTTTCCCACCAAAATAGACAAACCCTCTGAACAAGAACTTCTTTTCTTAGAAAGCTCTCTGTGTGTGTTTGGGTTACACCAGTGTCCGCAGAGGAACCCATTGTCTCATTCCTCTCTCAAATCACACTCACTCCCTGTCTCTGCTCCTCACCAGGCACGGATGAAGATGCCATCATCAACGTCCTGGCCTATCGCAACACAGCCCAGCGCCAGGAAATCAGGACGGCCTACAAGACCACCATCGGCAGGGTAGGTGGCAGCTCTCTGGCTTGACAAGGGACCTGTCAGCAGTAAGGGAGCAGGGGCCCCTTCCTTCTTGAATCCTGAAGTAGTGGCCCTTGGTTTTTAAAAGATGGATTCTTTGCCTTGTGTAAAGATGTTCTTGGAAAAAACAAAAAAACAAACAAGAAACACTTTCAGCACGTTCAAGAGTTCCTCCACTGTCCATAGCCAGAAGTGATTTCAGGGAGCTCTTGATTCACAAAATTCAAGGCTAAGTTTAGTCTCTTCCCCCACAAGTCCTTTCAGGGACTTGGTTGCGGAATGGACTCAGCCCCCTACCCTTTGGAGCACTGGGCAGGGCACAGATTTCAGTGTTGCTTCCCTTGGCCTTTCCTTTAGGCCACTTGCGAATGAAGATCCTCCAAACTGACTAAAATGTTTAAATCCAGTTTGTTCTAAATAGGCTCTCCGAGGATTTAGGGTCTATCCAACTCCTCTACATAAACCCATTTGTAGTATATATTCATTCCTTTGAATGATCCTTAATTGAGAGCCACCCCCTCCAGTTCTAGAATGGGGCTGTGTGTGTGTGTGTGTGTGTGTGTGTGTGTATGTATTTTAGTGGCTTATGCATTCAAAGGCAGTTCACTCACCATGTTTTCCCCTTCTTCTTTGAATTCTACACCCCTGAGCAACCCTGTCTCAGTCTCGTTTTCAACAGCTCACTTACCAGGGTCATTCACCCAATCTTTCCACATCACTGGAAGCCCATCTGTGTGATTAGAGAATCTTTTTATTGAGGTAATGTTCTCAGTGAGTGCTTCCAGGTCTCAGAGTGCTGTTAACTCCATGATAAGTATTTCTATTCTTGGATATTTTTATAAAAGCTAGTCAGACGGGCTGCCTCTCAAAGGCAGGCATTAAGCTGCTGGGTGGGGCATGGCTGGCTCAGCTCTTCCCGGGAGCATCTACATGCAAACCTTGGCTGGGCACCAATGGGATTCCTCCCTCAGATTGCTCAGAGTACCTTCTGGGCATTTTAAGCTCTTCTCCATCCCCAAAGAAATTTAATGAACATGCATGAGATGTGTGAGCTAGAGACAAAGTGTTGCCACACATTTGGGGTTGATTATTCAGCTTCAGAACTAAGCTGATCTGACAGCAGTTTGTTTAGATGACCAACCTTAATGGAGTGACTGAACGCTAATTTATTTGTTCATTCATCTATTTGATACATGTGGATGTAACATAAAAATATGCACAAGAGATTGAAATATAGTGTTGCAGACTCAGGTTTGTGAGAATCTGAGATCGGAACTTGAAACCAAATCAACTCCCTATCGGTTGATCTTAAGCAGGTTCTTAAATTCTCTGACCTGTACTAGGAGGAAATGTGACTAACTGTCTTTAGGAATTAGTCCTTTGGACTCCCTCTTGCGAGAACACCAGAATCACAATTAGCTGCTGGACAGTCATTGACAGGAAGACACTGGAACTCACCAAAAGAAATACCACACATCCAAAGACAAAGGAGAAGTCACAATGAAACGGTAGGAGGGGCGCAATCACAGTAAAATCAAAGCCCATAACTGCTGGGGGTGACTCACCGACTGGAGAACACTTATACCACAGAAGTCCACCCACTGGAGTGAAGGTTCTGAGCCCCACGTCACGCTTCCCAACCTGGGGGTCTGGCAACGGGAGGAGGAATTCCTAGAGAATCAGACTTTGAAGCCTAGTGGGAATTCATTGCGGGACTTCAGCACGACTGGGGGAAACAGTCTCAACTCTTGGAAGGCACACACAAAGTAGTGTGCACATCAGGACCCAGGGGAAGGAGCAGTGACCCAAGGGGAGACTGAACCAGAACTACCTGCTAGTGTTGGAGGGTCTCCTGCAGAGGCCGGGGGTGGCTGTGGCTCACCGTGCGGACAAGGACACTGGCAGCAGAAGTTCTTGGAAGTACTCCCTGGCATGAGCCCTCCCAGAGTCCGCCATTACCCCCAAAGAGCCCAGGTAGGCTCCAGTGTTGGGTCGCCTCAGGCCAAACAACCAACAGGGAGGGAACCCAGCCCCACCCACCAACAGTCAAGTGGATTAAAGTTTTACTGAGCTCTGCCCACCAGAGCAACAGTCAGCTATACCCACCACCAGTCCCTCCCATCAGGAAACTTGAACAAGCCTCTTCGATAGCCTCATCCACCAGAGGGCAGACAGCAGAAGCAAGAAGAAATACAATCCTGCAGCCTGTGGAAGAAAAACCACATTCACAGAAAGATAGACAAGATGAAAAGGCAGAGGGCTATGTACCAGATGAAGGAACAAGATAAAACCCCAGAAAAACAACTAAATGAAGTGGAGATAGGCAACCTTCCAGAAAAAGAATTCAGAATAATGATAGTGAAGATGATCCCAGGACCTCAGAAAAAGAATGGAGGCAAAGATCAAGAAGATGCAAGAAATGTTTAACAGAGATCTAGAAGAATTAAAGAACAAACAAACAGAGATGAACAATACAATAACTGAAATGAAAAATACACTAGAAGGAATCAATAGCACAATAACTGAGGCAGAAGAATGGATAAGTGACCTGGAAGACAGAATGGTGGAATTCACTGCTGTGGAACAGAATAAAGAAAAAAGAATGAAAAGGAATGAAGACAGCCTAAGAGACCTCTGGGACATTAAATGTAACAACATTCGCATTATAGGGGTCCCAGAAGGAGAAGAGAGAGAGAAAGGACCAGAGAAAATATTTGAAGAGATTATAGTCGAAAACTTCCCTAACATGGGAAAGGAAATAGCCACCCAAGTCCAGGAAGTGCAGCAAGTCCCATACAGGATAAACCTAAGGAGAAACACGCTGAGACACATAGTAATCAACTTGCAAAAATTAAAGACAAAGAAAAATTATTGAAAGCAGCAAGGGAAAAATGACAAATAACGTACAAGGGAACTCCCATAAGATTAACAGCTGATTTCTCAGCAAAAACCCTACAAGCCAGAAGGGAGTGGCATGATATACTTAAAGTGATGAAAGGGAAGAACCTACAACCAAAATCACTCTACCCAGCAAAGATCTCATTCAGATTTGATGGAGAAATCAAAAGCTTTACACACAAGCAAAAGCTAAGAGAATTCAGCACCACCAAACCAGCTCTACAATAAATGCTAAAGGAACTTCTCTAAGTGGGAAACACAAGAGAAGAAAAGGACCTACAAAACCAAACCCAAAATAATTAAGAAAATGGTCATAGGAACATACATGTCGATAACTACCTTAAACGTGAATGGATTCAATGCTCCAACCAAAAGACACAGGCTTGCTGAATGGATACAAAAACAAGACCCATCTATATGCTGTCTACAAGAGACCCACTTCAGACCTAGGGACACATACAGACTGAAAGTGAGGGGATGGGAAAAGATGTTCCACGCAAATGGAAATCAAAGAAAGCTGGAGGAGCTATACTCATATCAGATAAAATAGACTTTAAAATAAAGAATGTTACAAGAGACAAGGAAGGACACTACATAATGATCAAGGGATCAATCCAAGAAGAAGATATAACAATTATAAATACATATGCACCCAACATAGGAGCACCTCAGTACATAAGGCAACTGCTAACAGCTATAAAAGAGGAAATCGACAGTAACACAATAATAGTGGGGGACTTTAACACCTCACTTACACCAATGGACAGATCATCCAAAATGAAAATAAATAAGGAAACAGAAGCTTTAAATTACACAACAGATCAGATAGATTTAATTGATATTTATAGGACATTCCATCCCAAAACAGCAGATTACACTTTCTTCTCAAGTGCGCACGGAACATTCTCCAGAGTAGATCACATCTTGGGTCACAAATCAAGCCTCAGTAAATTTAAGAAAATTGAAATCATATCAAGCATCTTTTCTGACCACAATGCTATGAGATTAGAAATGAATTACATGGAAAAAAACGTAAAAAACACAAACACATGGAGGCTGAACAATACAATACTAAATAACCAAGAAATCACTGAAGAAATCAAAGAGGCAATCAAAAAATACCTAGAGACAGGGCTTCCCTGGTGGCGCAGTGGTTGAGAGTCCACCTGCTGGTGCAGGGGACATGGGTTCGTGCCCCGGTCCGGGAGGATCCCACATGCCACAGAGCGGCTGGCCCCGTGAGCCACAGCCACTGAGCCTGCGCGTCTGGAGCCTGTGCTCCGCAACGGGAGAGGCCGCAACAGTTAGAGGCCCATGTACCGCAAAACAAAACAAAAAAAAGAAACCTTAAAGAACACATACATGCACACCACACACAAGTATTAGCACTAATAAAGAAATTTGGCAGATTTTCAGAGTGCAACATCAACACTCAAAAATCAGTTCTTTAAAAAAAAGAAAATACCTAGAGAAAAATGACCATGAACACACGACGATCCAAAACCTATGGGATGCAGCAAAAGCAGTTCTAAGAGGGAAGTTTATAGCAATACAATCCTACCTCAAGAAACAAGAAGAATCTCAAATAAACAATCTAACCTTACACCTAAGGGAACTAGAGAAAGAAGAACAAACAAAACCCAAAGTTAGCAGAAGGAAAGAAGTCATAAAGATCAGAGCAGAAAAAAATGATACAGAAACAAAGAAAACAATAGCAAAGATCAATAAAAGTAAACGCTGGTTCTTTGAGAAGATAAACAAAACTGATAAACCATTAGCCAGACTCATCAAGAAAGAAAGGGAGAAGACTCAAATCAATTAAATTAGAAATTAAAAAGGAGAAGTTACAACAAACACCGCAGAAATACAACACATCCTAAGAGACTACTGCAAGTAACTCTATGCCAATAAAATGGACAACCTGGAAGAAATGGACAAATTCTTAGAAATGTATAGGCTTCCAAGACTGAACCAGGAAGAAACAGAAAATATGAACAGACCAATCACAAACACTGAAACTGAAACTGTGATTAAAAATCTTCCAACAAACCAAAGTCCAGGACCCGATGGCTTCACAGGTGAATTCTATCAAACATTTAGAGAAGAGCTAACACCCATCCTTCTCAAACTCTTCCAAAAAATTGCAGAGGAAGGAACACTCCCAAACTCATTCTATGAGGCCACCATCTCCCTGATACCAAAACCAGACAAAGATACTACAAAAAAAGAAAACTACAGGCCAATATCACTGATGCAAAAACCTCAACAAAATACTAGCAAACAGGATCCAACAACACATTAAAAGGCTCATACACCATGATCAAGTGAGATTTATCCCACGGATGCAAGGATTCTTCAATATATGCAGATCAATGTGATACACCATATTAACAAATTGAAGAATAAAAACCATATGATCATCTCAGTAGATGCAGAAAAAGCTTTTGACAAAATTCAACACCCATTTCTGATAAAATCTCTCCACAAAGTGGGCATAGAGGGAACCTACCTCAACATAATAAAAGCCATATACGACAAACCCACAGCAAACATCATTCTCAATGGTGAAAAACTGAAAGCATTTCCACTAAGATCAGGAATGAGACAAGGATGTCCACTCTCCCCACTATTATTCAACATAGTATTGGAAGTCCTAGCCATGGCAATCAGAGAAGAAAAAGAAATAAAAGGAATACCAATTGGAAAAGAAGAAGTAAAAAAGTCACTGTTTGCAGATGACAGCATACTGTACATAGAGAATCCTAAAAATGCCACCAGAAAGCTACTAGAGCTAATCAATGATTTGGTAAAGTTGCAGGATACAATATTAATGCACAGAAATCTCTTGCATTCCTATACACTAATGGTGAAAAATCTGAAGGAGAAATTAAGGAAACACTCCCATTTACCATTGCAACAAAAAGAATAAAATACCTAGGAATAAACCTACCTAGGGAGACAAAAGACCTGTATGCAGAAAACTATAAGATGCTGATGAAAGAAATTAAAGATGATACCAACAGATAGAGAGATATACCATGTTCTTGGATTGGAAGAAATCATGTTGTTAAAATGACTATACTATCCAAAGCAATCTACAGATTCAGTGCAATCCCTATCAAATTACCAATGGGATTTTTTACGGAACTAGAACAAATAATCTTAAAATTTGTTTGTAGACACAAAAGACCCCAAATAGCCAAAGCAGTCTTGAGGGAAAAAAACGGAACTGGAGGAATCAGACTCCCTGACCTCAGACTATAGTACAAAGCTACAGTAATCAAGACAATACGGTACTGGCACAAAAACAGAAACACAGATCAATGGAACAAGATAGAATGCCCAGAGATAAACCCAGACACCTATGGTCAACTAATCTATAACAAAGGAGGCAAAGATATACAATGGAGAAAAGACAGTCTCTTCAATAAGTGGTGCTGGGAAAACTGGACAGCTACATGTAAAAGAATGAAATTAGAACACTCCCTCTCACCATACACAAAAATAAACTCAAAATGGATTACAGACCTAAATGTAAGACCGGACACTTTAAAACTCTTAGAGGAAAACATAGGAAGAACACTCTTTGACATAAATCACAGCAAGATCTTTTTTCATCCACCTCCTAGAGTAATGGAAATAAAAAGCAAAAATAAACAAATGGGACCAAATGAAACGTCAAAGCTTTTGCACAGCAAAGGAAACCATAAACAAGACCAAAAGACAACCCTCAGAATGGGAGAAAATATTTGCAAACGAATCAACAGACAAAGGATTAATCTCCAAAATATACAAACAGCTCATGCAGCTCAATATTAAAGAGACAAACAACCCAATCCAAAAATGGGCAGTAGATCTAAATAGACATTTCTCCAAAGAAGACATACAGATGGCTAAGAAGCACATGAAAAGCTGCTCAACATCACTAATTATTAGAGAAATGCAAATCAAAACTACAATGAGGTATCACCTGACACCAGTTAGAATGGGCATCATCAGAAAATCTACAAACAAGAAATGCTGGAGAGGGTGTGGAGCAAAGGGAACCCTCTTGCACTGTTGGTTGGAATGTAAATTGATACAGCCCCTATAGAGAACAGTATGGAGGTTCCTTAAAAGACTAAAAATAGAATTACCATATGACCCAGCAATCCCACTACTGGGCATATACCCAGAGAAAACCATGATTCAGAAAGACACATGCACCCCAATGTTCATTGCAGCACTATTTACAATAGCCAGGTCATGGAAGCAACCTAAATGCCCATCGACAGATGAATGGTTAAAGAAGATGTGGTACATATATCCAATGGAATGTTAATCAGCCATTAAAAGGAACGAAACTGGGTCATTTGTAGAGACGTGGATGGATCTAGAGACTGTCGTACAGAGTGAAGTAAGTCAGAAAGAAAAAAAAATATTGTATATTAACGCATGTATGTGGAACCTAGAAAAATGGTACAGATGAACCGGTTTGCAGAGTAGAATTTGAGACACAGATGTAGAGAAGAAACGTATGGACACCAATGGGGGAAAACCGTGGGGGGTTGGGGATGGTGGTGTGCTGATTGGGCGATTGGGATTGACATGTATACACTGATGTGTATAAAATTGATGACTAATAACCTGCTGTATAAAAAAAGAAAAATGCGGTTGATATAATTCCATTTTTGTGGGTTAAAAAAATGTCTAGTAAAAACTCATGGAGCTGTTTACACACACACACAAAAAGGAATTGGTCCTTTGTCCAAATAATTGCATTTCTTTCTAATCATTGAGCGGTAAGAAATAATCATGAATGATCACAAGGATGCAGCTAAATGCCTGTTTAGAAGAATAGTAGAAAAATAGAACGGGGGTCTTATTAAAGAAATTATATTGCCTCTACATATGGAAATTTCTGCAGCTGTTAAAAATGTTGTAGGTAAATATTGACTTGGAAATACATTCAGGTTATATTGTTAAGTGAGCGAATACACTGATGTTGGAACCCCTTTACACTCTTAAATTATTGAGGACCTTTCTGTTTTTGTGGGTTACATCTATTGATGTTAACCATTTTAAAAATTAAAACTTAATTTAAATTAAGGACATTTAAAAATAGGTATTTGTTAACTTATTTAAAAAACTATAAAAACATATTACATGTTAACATAAATAACGATTTTAGGAAAAAATAGCTTTATATTCCAAAAGAGAAAAAATTAGTGAGAAGATTGGCATTCTTTTAATATTTTGCAAATCTCTTTAATGGAATACCCTGGATTCTCATATCTGCTTCTGCTTTCAACTTGTTGCGATATGTGGTTTTGTTTGAAGTAGGAAGGAAATCTGGTCTTGTACAGATAGGTAGTTGGGAAAGGGAGGAATATTTTATTTTATTATTATTATTTTTTTTTTGCAGTATGCGGGCCTCTCACTGTTGTGGCCTCTCCCGTCGCGGAGCACAGGCTCCGGACGCACAGGCCCAGCGGCCATGGCTCACGGACCCAGCTGCTCCGCGGCATGTGGGATCCTCCCGGACCGGGGCACGAACCCGTATCCCCTGCATCGGCAGGCGGACTCTCAACCACTGCGCCACTAGGGAAGCCCGGGAGGAGTATTTTAATAGCCTTTTCGCATAACTGTAGATCTGTAGACGTACCGAGTAGCCTTTGGAAAGCTCCCCTGGACAACTGTGAGAGGATGAGAGTGTAAAGTGAGATCCCAGCGTCTTAGTGTTATTACGAAGATGGTTTTGTGCACACCAGCCCCTGAAAGGGTCTTGTAGCCCCCAGCCGTCCCTGGACCCCACTGAGGGTGGCTGGTTTCCGTTACTGTAGCAGTTAAGCAGCGTGCTTTCTTGTGTCCCAGGACCTGATGGACGACTTGAAGTCAGAACTGAGTGGCAACTTCGAGCAGGTGATCTTGGGGATGATGACGCCCACGGTGCTGTATGATGTGCAGGAGCTGCGAAAGGCCTTGAAGGTTCGTGGTCCTCCCCTCCTGCTCTCGGTGCTGTTTGTGTAAATGCTGGCTGCTGGCGGGCTTTCTCAAGAAACAGTGATAGAGGCCTCCTGAGAGTGGGGAGGAGGAGATATAGGAGAAAGATTTTCCTGCATTTACGACAACTTGAAAACATGACATTGCATTCTAGCCACTGTAATTTAAAAGTTGTCTCTCCAGAAGTTAAGGAATCATTTGTTCTTTCCTGTGGCTCACTGGGGACTGATTAAACTTGTGCTTTTGGTGCAGCTCCAGAAGCTTTCTTGCTGTATTAGCTACTTTTGAGGTATGAAACTTCTGACTGACATCTTGGGGGCCTCTCGGTCTGCTCAGAACTGGTAAAGTGTTCTCAGCTGGATGCTGGATCCACCGTGCCCTACCCCAGGGTCTGCCGATTGTTAATGACCAAGTATGAAATTCAAATACAACTACCCTCCTCCACCATGTCAATAAATACTCAGCCTCGTGGAAGGTTCTGGGCTAGACTCTGGAAAAACAAAGAGATAACAGCCTTTGCCAGAAGATTCTGCCCTGCAAAGGAAAAGTACAGGGGAGGGCAAGGAAAGACAGGCAGAAACTGTCCCTAACCAACACATAGAAACAGCCTATAAATGTATGTTATGACTAATAATGATTATAGTAAACATGTTGGAATTTGGGTCGGCCAGTTAAAAAGGAGCAAATCCTGTTGCTAGAACTTGGTGAGTTGTTTTTATTCTCTGCAGATTCCTGGTTGTATTCCTCCTGTGTCTGGGACCCAACTTGGTAAACTGACTCATAGCCCTCTCCTCTGGGTTTTGCATTTAGGGCGCAGGCACGGATGAGGGCTGCCTGATTGAGATCCTGGCCTCCCGGATGCCCGAGGAGATCCGGCGCATAAACCAGACCTACCAGCTGCGTATGTAGCATCCTCAGTGGCCCTGGCTGAGGCCCTGTTCTCTGAGACCTAGAGTAACAGCAGGTGGTTACCCACTGAAACACTGACCATGAGGGATCCTCAGTTCCAAGCTCTGCCTTCAGGCAGATCCCTGTCTACACAAATGACTGTTGGCTTTTCAAGACTTCTCAGGTGCACCTGCCACTCTACTTAGGCTACCCAGGGTTTTATTACCCTGAAAGCTGGAAAGGGGTTCCTTATTATCAAGCAGAGAATCAAAGGTGCTTGTTCAAAAGTAGTGGTGCCATTGAATCTTAGCATTCCAGGGAATGGCCTGGAGGAGCAGTCTTGCCCAACTTCTTACCTTCAGACTGGACTATAGGTCCTGCAGCCACCTCAGAGGGATAGCCACTTACTCCCCTCTTAAAAATCTCCAGAGGGCTTCCTTGGTGGCGCAGTGGTTGAGAGTCCGCCTGCCGATGCAGGGGACACGGGTTCGTGCCCCGGTCCGGGAAGATCCCACATGCCGCGGAGCGGCTGGGCCCGTGAGCCATGGCCGCTGAGCCTGCGTGTCCGGAGCCTGTGCTCTGCAACGGGAGAGGCCACAACAGTGAGAGACCCGCGTACCGCAAAAAAAAAAAAAAAAAAAAAAATCTCCAGAGAATAATACATCAATACATGCCTTTAAAAGATGCCTACCTTTTTACCCTAAGAATATAATAAAAATGCACAAAGGTTTAGATCACACAGTATTGCTTATATTAGCTTAAAACGTCCAACAGGTTGGCTAAACAAAATATGGTACACACACACAATGTAGTCATCAAAACGTATATTGAAGGATATTATTAAATTACAATAAGTGGTATGGTGTATGGATAAGTGAAAAAGACAAATCATAAAATGGGATGCTATGATCCCGTTTTTCAAAGAAAGAAAAAGATTATGTGTATATGGGGGGAAATGAGGAAGGATATTCACCAAAATGTTATCAATGATTATTATTTCCGGGTGATTAGATTCATGATGAGGTTTTCTTTTCCTCCCTTCATTTTACTTAGTTGTTTTTTCCTAAGTTTTCTGTAATAAACACGTACACTTCGGTAGAAAGAAAACAAAACAATAAGAGTTTTTTGGTAAGTGTTCAGATCTGGAGATTCTAAACTTCGGGAGTCTGGTTCTAGCGCTGGCTCCCCACGTCTGCCGAATACAGGACTTCTCCCTATGGACAGTCCCCTGATTGTCCCCAAACACAGGTTCAGAAACCCCACTCTGTTTGCCTTTCCACGGGCCGCTTAGCTGTTTCTCTGCGTCACTGCAAACCATGTTCAGGACAAACCCCTGGATGGTAGGAACCACAGAGTGGGGATCACAGCCCGGCCTTCTCAACTGCCCAATTCAAGAAAAAAGAGCATCTCATTTCCCCTCTAATGACAAGCTAAACTTATCTTGACCATTTTACCAGAGTTTAGTTTTTGGAAAACTGTGTGTGGGCTGAAAAACCTCACGAGGAGCTGCTTCAGTAGACAGGTCCTGAAGAGGGTGGAAGACTCCGGGGTGTGACGCGGTGCCGGGCAGGGTTCTTTACTCTGATGTCGCTGATTTTACTCTCTTGCTAGAATATGGGCGGAGCCTTGAAGATGACATTCGCTCTGACACATCGCTTATGTTCCAGCGCGTGCTGGTGTCTCTGTCCGCTGTGAGTCGCTCCCTCCTTTTGCGGGGGAGGGTTGGGTGTTATTGAGACACTTACTCTCTACCCACTTTTCCAGCCTTTCTCATCTTTTCACCCTCCCAAATGGGCATATTCCCCTGTGTTTTTCTTGGGTCTCTGTTATTTTATCCTCTCTCCTTTAAAGACTCTGGCTAGTCATGTAGGCCCATTTGTTCTCATTTATACATACAAGCACCAGATACATGCCAGGTGCTCTTTTTTTGTTTGTTTTAAAGTTGTTTTTTGTTTTTTGATGTGGACCATTTTTAAAGTCTTTATTGAATTTGTTACAATATTGCTTCTGTTTTATGTTTCGGTCTTTTTTTGCGCATGTGGGATCTTAGCTCTGACCAGGAATCGCACCTGCATTGGAAGGCGAAGTCTTAAGCACTGGACTGCCCCGGAAGTCCCAGGAAGAGTAATGTTATAGCAATATGTTAGATGAATTGAGCCAGAGGCGGGGAGCCCAGGCAGGAAGGTTACCTCGGTATTCCAGATACCGCGAAAAAAGCAGGTCTGGGCTAGTGTGGGAGCAGGGGTGCCAGAAAAGAGAGATGGATTTGCAAGGCCTTCCCGGTGAGCTGGTGTTGGTGAGGGATGGGGCACTTTCAGGTGCTCCTCAAGCCCCCACCGTTGGCCCCAGAGTCTCTTGATTCTCCTGTCTTTCCAGCTCCTGTTTGGCAGAATTGATCAGTGTACATTTGCGAGTTAGGAAGGCATAAGTCAGCAGGGAAGACACAGGAGTGGGGGGAGGGGAGGAAGGAGGAGAGGACTGTCCCAGAGGGAGCAGTCACCAGGCCATATGTGTCCTCCTGCCCCTTCAGCTGGCAGAGACGCCCACACAACATCAGGGAGCCACACCGAGCTTGCCTTCTGATTGGTCAGCTCAGAACTGTGGGAATATCGCAAGCACGTTCAAAGACATCTTCCTCTCTCCCTAAGCTGGACTCAGGACCCCTTCTGTCTAATTACCATGTCCTTGGGTTCCCACACATTCTGTCTTATCAGACCTCCCAAATCTTCATGGATCCTCTCTCAGTCTCTTTGGTTTGTTTTTCTCATGCTCAGGGTTTGTTTTTCTCATCCTCAGGGTGGCAGGGATGAAGGAACTTATCTGGATGATGCTCTCGTGAGACAGGATGCCCAGGTCAGTAGAACTGCAGCTTCTTTCTTCTCTTTTGCCAATAAGACAGACCCTAGTTGGTGGACACTAGTTGTGTCCTAGTTGGTGGACACACACACACACACACACACACACACACACATATATATATATATATATATATATACCCACTCTCACCTTTTTGTGGGTTTACTAGGTGCTAGGCATTGTGTTAACTACTTTACATTTCTTCCTTACAACAAATCTGTGAAGTAGATGTTATTACTTCTGTTTTATAGATTAGGAGACAGATGCACAGATTTAAGTAACTTGTATAACATCACATAGCTGGTGGAATTGTGCTCTTTGAATCCAGGTCTGTTTGATTTTTTTAAAACCATGCAATTCATATTATAAAGCTATAGTAATCAAAGCAGTACGGTATTGGCATTAAAACAGACATACAGATCAATGGAACAGAATACAAAGCTGAGAAATAAACCCATGCATTAATTTATGACAAAGGAACCAAGAATATACAATGGGCAAAAGATAGTCTCTTCGATAAATTTTGTTGGGAAAACTGAACAGCCATAAACAAAAGAATGAAACTGGACCACTACCTTACACCATACACAAAAATTCACTCAAAATGAATTAAAGACTTGGAAGTAAGACCTGAAACCATAAAGCTTCTAGAAGAAAACATAGGTGATAAGCTACTTGATATGGGTCTTAGCAATAATTATTTTAATCTGACACCAAAGCAAAAGCAACAGAAGCAAAAATAAACAAGTAGGACTACATCAAACTTAAAAGCTTCTGCACAGCAAAAGAAACCATCAACAAAATGAAAAAGCAACATACTAAATGAGAGAAAATACTTGCAAATCATATATCTAATAAAGGGTTAATATCTAAAATACGTAAAGAATTCGTACAACTCAATAGGAAAAACCCAAACAATGCAATTTTAAAATGGGCAGAAGATCTGAATAGACATTTTTCCAAAGACATACAGATGGCCAACAGACACATGAAAAGATGCTCAACATCACTAGACATCAGGGAAATGCAAATCAAAACCACAGTGAGATATCACCTCACTCCTGTCAGAATGGTTGTCATCAAAAAGACAACATGTAGTGAGTGTTGGCGAAGATGTGAAGAAAAGGGAACCCTCATGCACTGTTGGTGGGAATGTAAATTGGTGCAGCCACTATGGAAAACAGTATGGAGTTTCCTCAAAAAATATATAAAAATAGAACTACCTCATGATCCAGCAATTTCACTTCTGGTATTTACCCCTCAAAAATGAAAACACTCAAAAAGATATACGCACTCCCTTGTTCATTGCAGTATTATTTACAATAGCCAAGATATGGAAGCAACCCAAGTGCCCATCAATAGATGAATGGATAAAGAAATTGTGGTGTATATGTACAATGGAATAATGCTAGTCAGCCATAAAAAAAAGATGAAATCTTACTATTTGCAACAATGTGAATGGAGGGCATTATGCTAAGTGAAATAAGTCAGAAAGAGAAAGACAAATACTGTATGATCTCACCTATATGTGGAATCTAAACAGACAAACAACAACCAAAAAAACCAACCTCATAGATACAGAGAACAGATTGGTGGTTGCCAGAGGCAGGGGTGGAGGTGGGCAAAATGGGTGAAGGGGGTCAAAAGGTACAGACTTAGTTATAAAATAAGTAAGTCATAAGGATATAATGTACACCACAGCGACTGCAGTTAATAACGCTGTATTGCATACTTGAAAGTTCCAAAGAGAAAAAGATCTTAAAAGTCCTCATCATAAGAAAAAAAATTTCGTAACTGTGTATGGTGCCAGATGATAACTAGACTCATTGTGATGATCATTTCTCAATACATACAAATATCAAATCATTATGTTTTACACTTGAAACTAAAATAATGTTATATGTCAGTTATACCTAAATTTAAAAAAAATACACACAACGAAAACCATGCAATTCAACAGATACTTGAGAGTTCTTCAAGGAGCACAGTTCTCCTTGGAAGTGACCAGATGAAAAGGTGCTTCCAAACAAATTTGGGCTGGGAGAAGTTGGAAGGAGTAGAAGCAGTAGAACTCAGAATAGGGTTTTTCTGGATCCTCCAAGTCTTACAAAGAGGCAAGGAATTTAAGAACAACTCCAGTCAAGGCTTCAGCTCTTCTTCCAAGATAAGACAGTAGGAAAACCTGGTCAACCTTCGCCCTTTAACATACGTCAGCAGTAACGGATATATGCAAACTTTGGGTATTATAGCTGAATTTTGATGTAGGAAAGTAAATGAGTTTGAGATGAAAAGAATTATCAGAACAAGTGGAATTAGCTAGTAATTTATTATCAAAGGCAGAAATTTTAAAGTATAGAGAGGCTATCATCTAAAAGTCCAATTTTATCTGTTCTTGGTATGAAAACTGCATTGAAGGAAATAGCAGGCAGTATTCAGAATTCCTACTTTAAAAAGAAATTTGTAGGATATTAATGTCACATTAAAATGCCCCTTGGAGCTTTTGTTAGAAGATGGCACATGTTTGATTCCCTTCTGAAAAACAAACAAACGAGGAAATACAAAAATAGAGAAAAATCTGCATCAACACTGGAAACTGTGGAGGAGGGCCATTAAAATGCCAGATGGGCAGCAAAGCTGGGCCAGGGATGCAGGAGAGCCATTCCTGCCCCAGAAAAGATGCTAACACACACACACACACACACACACACACACACACACACACACACGCCCTGCCCCCGCTAGAAATAGACACAGTGGCTTCCTGCAAATGGGGAAACTCCTCAGGGAAGACTTGGGCTGTGTCTCAGGTGCCTCCACTGGACCAGCAGCATGTCCTCCTGTTTGAAATTCATCCAAATGAAAAGTGAGGAGCTCAAAGAAGAATCCACTTCACCTTGTTCTGGGGGAAAAACCAGGTCTGGATATACGGTTCATCATTTCAAGATCAAAGAGCATGAACGTCAACAAATCCGAACTCAAACACTTTGTGGTCTGTGAACAAACTGGGCCACAAAGGGAGGCAAACATGGGCTCACTGTATGGAAAAGACAGATTTCAGATCGCTTTGGATCCTGACACAAATGAGAGAATGACAGATTTTAATTAAACAAGAGCCAAAAAAAAAAAGATGCAATGAGAAAATAATGGAGATGAAAATGGAGCTGGATGAAGGGCAAGCAGAGATAGAGAGCTACATGAGTGAAGGAGAGGTGTTCTTAGGAACAAGGAAAGACAGAATCTAAATGTTTATTAGAAGCAGAAATGATCAGAGATGACATTGCAGAAAACAATCATTGTGGAAGGCAGTACTAAAAAATCTCCAGAGTTCAGAAGAAAAGGACAAAGCAATCAGAGAAGAGGAAGAATATAGAGGAAACACTGTGGAGATTAGAATCTCAACAAGAAGGGTGTGGACAAATTTGCCCTAAAATATATTTAACTATATAATAAATGTACAAATAAATTAAAGCATCTGGTCCTGGTGTAAGAATAGGGAGAAGTCAATGGAATGATTAGAAGGTCTAAGAGCAGAACCAAGCCTATGTGAGAATATTCAGGAATACATACAGAATAGATGCATTTCAAGTCAGTGAAGAAAACACAGATTACTTAGTGGAGTTGGGACGATTGGCTAACCATTTGGGAAACAATAAAGTTAGATCCCAGCTTTCACCTGACATCGTAATAAACTCCAAATAGATTGAAATTTTTAACATAAATAAAGCAAGCCATAAAGGTACTATAAAAAAGTATAGTTAAATATTCTTTTTTAAATCTGGAGCTGGGAAAGGATTTTGTATGCATTTTCTTTTAAGGCAGAAACCATAAGGAAAAGGGTTGATAGTTTGGATAAAAAAAAAAAAAATGCACTGTCTTAGCAAACAATACCACAAACAAAATTACAAGATCAAATGATAGAATGGGAAGAAATTTCACCTTATGTATAATAAGCTTAATATATAAAGTACATAAGTAAACTGCAGTTTTGATACTATGAATAAGAATGCCCCATTTCTCAAAAAAAATGGTTCATGTGTATTAACAGGCAACTCAAAAAAAGGAAAAATAGAAATGGCAAATACACCAAAAGATGACCAACCTCACTAGTTATTTTTTTTAATTAACACAAAAATATACCATCTTCTACCCATTACTAAAACTTTACTCAAGTTCATTTTTATGGTATTTTACAAAAGTATCATTCTGTGACAGATTGAAAGTTCGTTCCTTGCCCACATGTTCTAGTTACTATTGCTGTATAACAAACCACCTCAAACTCAGTGACATGAAACAGCTACCATTTTAGTATGACCATGGATTCTGTGGGTCAATAATCCACACAAGGCACAGGCGAGATGGCTTGTCTCCACTCTGCAATGTCAGAGGTCTTAGCTGGGAAGACTTGAGTAGCTGGAGGGGACTCAAATGGCTGGGGTTGGAGGCTCCATCACTCATGTGTCTGGTGTCTGGGTTGCAGTGACTCAAAGGCTGGGCTCATCTGGGGCTTCGAAAGGATCTCTTACCTGGCCTTTCCAGGTAGCGTGGGCTTCCCAGAGCATGGTGGCTGCATTTCAAGAGGGACCATCTGGAAAGGCAGCACTCCACGAGAACCAAAGCTGCCTGACCTTTATGACCTAGCCTCAGAAATCAGTGTCACTGCCACCACGCTTTAGTGATTGAAGCAGTCACAAGCCTGCTGAGATTCAAGTTTGAAAAACACTGAATTAGATGAACCTTTTGTGCCCTCCCAGCTTTAAAATTCCACAGTCCTATGAACTGACTCTTTCATAGTGTGGGAATTAGAGAAGGAAGTGAAGAAACAGCTGAGTAGATGGAGGTAAGCCCAAGGAATGACACAATGTATCAAGGTAGGGAATTTTGAGAAAATGAACAAGCCAGCTGCTGATTATAAATGAACAGTAGGGTTTAAAAAAATTTTTTTAATAAAATGCATATAAAATTTACCATCTTAATTATTTTTAAGCATACAGTTCAGTAGTGTTAAATATATGTACATTGCTGTGCAGCCAATCTTCAGAACGTTTTCTGAACTTGCACAACTGAAATGCTATGCCTGTTAAACAACTCATTTCCCCCTCGCCCCAGTCACTGGCAACCATCATTCTACTTTTGGGCTCCATGATTTTGATGCATCTAGGTACCTCATATAAGTAGAATTATGCAGTATTTGTCTTCTTGTGACTGATTTATTTCACTTAGCATAATGTCCTCAAGCCTCATCTCTGCTGTAGCATGTGTCAGAATTTCCTTCCTTTGTGAGGCTGCCTTGTATTCTATTGTGTGTGTATATACCACATTTTATTAATCCATTCATGTGTCGATGGACATTTGGGTTGCTTCCACCTTTTGGCTATGGTGAATAATGCTGCTTTGAATATGGGTATACAAATAACTCTTTAAAATCCTAACTTCAGTTCTTTTGGAGATATACCAAGAAGTAGTATTGCCAGATCATATGGTAATTTCATCTTACTTTTTTTGAGGAAAAGCCATGCTGTCTTCTATAGTAGCTGCATCATTTTACATTCTCACCAACATAGCACAAGGGTTCCAATTTCTCCACATACTCATTAACACTTGTTATTTTCTGTTTGTTTCTTTTAAATAGCAGCCGTTGTAACGGGTGTGAGGTGTTATGAACAGTAGTTTTGATTTATCGATAATACTGTATAGTTAAAGGGAATTCCCTGGCGGTCCAGTGGTTAGGACTCCACGCTTTCACTGCTTAGGGAGTGGGTTTAATCCCTTGTCGGTGAACTAAGACCCCGCAAGCTTCACAGCAAAAAAAAAAAAAAAAAAAAAAAAAAGTAATAATATAGTTAAAGTAACCAGAATCAATTTCTTATATTTCTACCAGGTTGGAATATAAGCAATTACTAATGGGGTCCTGGTTCTACTGTGAGACCTTCTGTAGTCTCAAGCAAATCACAGATCATTCCAGAGTGGTGTTGTCCAGTAGACTTTTCTGTGATTGTTGAAAATGTTCTACATCTGCACTGTCTAGTATGGGTAGCCACTAGCCACAAGTAGCCACTGAGCACTTGAAATGTGGCCAGTATGACTGGGGAGTTGAATTTTTAATTTTATTTAATTAATTAAAATTCAAATAGCCACATGTAGTTAGTGGCTACTGTATAGGACAGCCCAAGTCTAGGGCATTCCTTTCGAGTCTTAAGACAGAAACATGTAGTCTGCATGTAGGGAGCTGCTGGTGTTTGCCCTGACTCTCAGGGAGATATTATAGAGTCCCATTAGTTTTATACCTAAGGAAAAATCCTGAGTCATTTCCACTCACTGCCAACACCACTTCCACCGCCATCATCAACAAAATAAAACTAAGCTAACTCTGCTCTCTGAAGTTCTGGAAATATTTACATATGTCCTGGCACCTGCTCCATTGTGTTTTAAACTTGTACTTTGTTTGGCTTCAGGACCTGTATGAGGCTGGAGAGAAGAAATGGGGGACAGATGAGGTGAAATTTCTAACTGTTCTCTGTTCCCGGAATCAAAATCATCTGTTGCATGGTAAGGCACTTGCCTCATTGTCTAAAGAAACTATTTGAAAGATAGTGAAAACTATATCACCTGTAATTGATAACCTTTTTCCCTTTACTTGGTACAAAGATCTAATTTTACTGAACTGTCTTAGATGTCTTACCTTGGAAATTTATGGGTGCAACAATGTGCATGAGGGCCAATTGCTGAAAGATTAATTATGAATAATTAGCAGATATATTCATAGAAGTTTGGAATTCCTGTTGGTAGGAAACTGACCTCCATAGTCAGTCCTTTTTCTAAAGCAGCTCCTTTTAAATTTAGTTACATAAGACAAAATCTTCAGTACATCAGCAAGCAATAAAATAGAAATGTTGGTTGACATTTATTCCTATTTAACATCCAAGTTGTAAAAGCTAATAGAGGGCTTCCCTGGTGGCGCAGTGGTTGGGAGTCCGCCTGCCGATGCTAGGGGACACGGGTTCATGCCCCGGTCTGGGGAGATCCCACATGCCGCGGAGCGGCTGGGCCCGTGAGCCATGGCCGCTGAGCCTGCGCGTCCGGAGCCTGTGCTCTGCAACGGGAGAGGCCGCAACAGTGAGACGCCCGCGTATCGAAAAAAAAAAACTAATAGAAGTGATTTTTTTTAGGGGGTATGTTGCATAAGATGAATAGTGGATGATTTCAGATTTTATTTCCTATGTGTAAAGTTTCTAATTTGCTTCTGATAATGCTAGTCTTTGTAATGTGATTTTAACTTCTTTGGGAAAAAGGTACTATACGATTGTAGAATATTTATTGTCAGGTTTATTTTCTTCTCGTAAACAGCAATAAAGGTTTAATAAAATATTTCATCTTTTATATAAGCTTTGAGGTCTTTATGCTATATCCTAATTTTATAAACTCATCATGCCCTTATAATCACTCACAATTTATAAAACCTGTGGGAAATTTGAGAAGAATGAGTTTGCTAAATTGAAAACGTGAAAAAAATTGAAAATTACGACACATTTGGAAGTTGCAGTTATTTCAGATATTCCACAGTGACAGTAGGTGATTACTCCAGTTAATAAATGTCATGGGCAGTCAGCAGATGCACCAACTTCTGACTCAGATCCTTATTTTTTTTGCCTTCCCTTGCCTGATTGCTAGTAAGGCAAATCTCTCCCTGGTGTTATTTTCCAAGAACTGCAGGTCCTCAGAAGCCGATTTAATGCAAATATATTTGTAACAATTTTCGCTTGCAGGCATGAGTCAATAGTTGGGCAGTTATGAAACATTTGCTTGTAAGCCACTGGAAGAAAATCTTTTCATCATTATTTGAATAAAGAAAACATCATAATTTTCTTACCAACCAACAATAATAGTGAGGATTCATAATAACTAAGATTTTGTTAATTATCTTCTAGGTGCAGTGCTAAGCATATTATAAGCATTGTTCATTGCAGCATCCCAGTGAAGCAGCCATTATTTTCCCCATTTTACAGTGGAGAACACTGAGTCTTAGAAAATGTGTCAATTAGATTTTTTGATTCCAAGAAATAGGCACTGAATAATTACATAGGAAAAGAGAAAATCATATAGAAGGGCACAACAGGGAAAATGGAAAATACTAGAGGTCCATTGAATTGAAGGGAGAGCTGAACAGCTCCAGAAAGACTAGAAATCAAGGCAGTTCTGAGGATCTCAGTAGAAGGGAGTCATGGATTTATTTCTAAGGCAGAGTTTCCTAAAATCTCGTCTCCATTAAAAATGCTGATTCTTGGACCCCTACTTCACAGACTGGCTAACTTAGGATTTCTGACAGTGACACGCAAGGGGTTTAACAGGTTTCCCCGGTGATTCTTATGTTCTCTGAAGTTAAAGGTGACTCAGTGCTTTTGGCCATCCTCATCATATCTACTCAGTTAAAAAATTCCCAAGAGAGTAAGACTGATTGGCCCTGGTTGGATGAACTGCTCACTCATTTGTTAGAGCTTGTCATGTATGTTGGGGGGTAGGGGTGTTCCTGGATTGACAGCCCTGTGAGAATCACTCTGATGGGGGTGGAGTAGCATCCCAAAGAAGGCAGTGTTAAGAAGATAAACAGCAGATATCCACTCTAAGAAGCCTCCAGAAGGAGGCAGCAAGAGAGAAAAATATGTTCATAATATTCAAAAATACTTGGTAGAAAAGGGGAGAAATTTTAATTATGTTAAAGTCTATTAAAAGATGCAAGCAACTGTTACCAAATGTGACCAAGTTTTGAAAAGGTTGAATTGCTCTAGTTATTTTTTAAATTGACGTATAGCTGATTTACAATGTTGTGTTTGTTTCTGGTGTACAGCAAAGTGATTCAGTTATATGTATATGTATATACATATATATATTCTTTTTCAGGTTCTTTTCCATTATAGGTTATTACAAGATATTGAATATAGTTCCCTGTGTTATAGAGTAGGACCTTGTTGTTTATCTATCATATATATAATAGTTTGTATCTGCTAATCCCAAACTCCTAATTTTTCCCTCCCCCACCTTTCCCCTTTGGTAACTCTAAGTTTGTTTTCTATGTCTTTGAGTCTGTATCTGTTGTGTAAGTTCATTCTTATCATTTTTTAGATTCCACATATAAGTGATATCATGTAAAATTTGTCATTCTCTGTCTGACTTACTTCACTTAGTATGATAACCTCTAGGTCCATCCATGTTGCTGCAAATGGCATTATTTCATTCTTTTTTGTGGCTGAGTAATATTCCATTGTGTGTGTGTGTGTGTGTGTGTACACACACCACATCTTCTTTATCCATTCACCTGTCGATGGACATTTAGGTCGCTTCCATGTCTTGGCTCTTGTAAACAGGAATTGCTCTAGTTTTGATGTGCTGAAAGGAAGATGAACATACAGGTGATTGCCAAGCTTATTAAGGAAACAAGGAGAAAAAAAAGCAAATCTCTCCAGAGGTTATCTCCACTTTATGTAGTGAAAACAGGGTCCCACATAAGGGAAATGACTTGCCTGATGTCCTCCAAGATTCACAATATTCCTTCCTCCTCTCCTCTGTTCCATTCCACTTGCCATATGCATCCTGGTTCTCACCCACATTGCTAATTAGTTTCCTCTTGAAATATGCCAAAGAATAATAGTATAGTCTAGTTAAAAGATGCTCATTCTCTCTGTACAGTTTAGTTTCCTCTATTCTTTTTTTATTATTTATAATTTCATTTTGTTATTGTTTGTAGTGTTTGATGAATATAAAAGGATATCACAGAAGGATATTGAACAGAGTATTCAATCTGAAACATCTGGTAGCTTCGAAGATGCTCTGCTGGCCATAGGTAAGCTGGTAGGGGGTGGGGAGTGGAGAAACAAATATTTATAGACTTTCCTCCTTATTATCAATTTGTTGTCATGGGTTGTAGAAATTTTTTTTCAGGGATAAAAAAAATTGTTTAAATCATTCATGACGTGTGATCCAGAAATTTTTTTTAAAATTAGTTTATTTTGGGTTGCACTGGGTCTTCGTTGCTGTGCACGGGCTTTCTCTACTTGAGTCGAGCAGGGGCTACTCTTGGTTGCGGTGTGCGGGCTTCTCATTGCGGTGGCTTCTCTTGTTGCAGAGCATGGGCTCTAGGTGTGTGGGCTTCAGTAATTGTGGAATGCGGGCTCACTAGTTGTGGCTTGCAGGCTGTAGAGCACAGGCTCAGTAGTTGTGGCACACAGGCTTAGTTGCTCCACAGCATGTGGGATCTTCCTGGACCAGGGCTTGAATCCGTGTCTCCTGCGTTGGCAGGTGGATTCTTAACCACTGTGCCACCAGGGAAGTCCCGTGTGACCCAGAATTTTAAGCGAGAAATATTATATATAACCTGATTGTTATTGTACCATGTGGCTTTATCTATTTTATATCCTCTGTGCCTTTATGTCTTAGCACGTGGAAAGGTTAATCCTATACTAGCTGCATCTTGCAAGTCTGTGAATGGTTAGAACTAATAACTGTTTCATATGGTACAGATAGCAATAATCTTTTTGAAATTTTATGCTGCCTTTTGCTTTAATGGCCTTTATTAATTATTTGTCCAGGAACTTGACAATAAATTGAGGGTACTTTCCATCTGTGAAAATGCTTTTAGCATAGCCTATGCTCATAAAACATTGTTTGCCTAAATTTTTCCACAAAGCAATCAAAAATACTACTTCACACCTTGTAGAAACAATGGGAACAACTGTCACTGCTTGTTTTGCAGATTTTATCTGTAATCTTTTCATTTCTCTTTTTATCTCTTGACAGTAAAGTGCATGAGGAACAAATCTGCATATTTTGCTGAAAGGCTTTATAAATCTATGAAGGTAAGTGGCCTCATTGTTAGCATCTGAATGGCTCTGAGGGTCTTGTGTCCACCTTCATATGCTTACTTATATCCCCCATGCAAATTAGGCAAAATCAGCTTGAGCTATTCAGTTCAATTCTTCAAATACTTCACTGAGTGCTTGCTAAGAATAATGCTAGGTAATATTTACTGAGTACTTATAATGTGTGATCACTCTTCCTAATACTTTATATGTATAATTTTATCCCCACAACAGCTCTGTGGGACAGGTACTGTTATCAGCTTCCATTTTACAGATGAGAAAACTGAGGCATAAAGAGGATAGGCAATTTGCCCAGGGTCCTCAGTGAGGAAAGGAATGGAGCAGGGATGCAAACACTGGCAGTCCAACTTCAGAGCCCCAGCTCCTAACCATGCATTGTACTCCGTGCAAGCACCCTTGCTGAGAACCATGGGAGGGGCAAGAGAGATCAAAATGCAATCCCTGGTCTCAAAGATCTTCTAGCTCTGAGAGGAAGGCAGCTATGTGCAAAACACCAGTAAGAACAAAATAGAATGTAAGACGGTAGTTGAGGATCCAAATATTACAGGAACACAGAGGAAAGGGTGTTTAAAAAAATATTTGTTTGGGGGTGAGGATCAGAAAAGGACATATAAAGAAATTGGTATATTTGAGCAGGACCTTAAAGGAAATTTTACATCAGAGGGTTTTACATGGTAGGAAGGATGGTAAAGCTGGGAAGGGAGGATGACATGGTGGGTGGATCACTGTATGTGAGGCAGGAGGGCTGGAGAACACAGGGTATATCTCTAGAAGGGCAGAGAGCTGTCTCCTCTGGTCAGAACACTGAGTGTTGAAAAGATAAGTTGGGGAAACGCTTGAGCTCCGTGGTGAGGAACCAGACTCCACAGGCCTCTAAGGTTAGAGTACAAGGGATGTCATCGGGAGACTGATACATAGTTTACCTTGATAGACTAACAAAGAGCACTGTCTGAAAACTAGCTCAGCTTTGCATGCAGGGATCTTGTTTCTTCCTTAGGGCTTGGGCACTGATGACAACACCCTTATCAGAGTGATGGTTTCTCGAGTGGAGATTGACATGTTGGACATCCGGGCAAACTTCAAGAGGCTCTACGGAAAGTCTCTGTACTCCTTCATCAAGGTGGGTCACAGCAGCCTTGCCTTGGCCCAGAGGAAAGTGCTGATGAAAGGAGGGGGTTCTGACCTAGGCTTTTAGACACTTCTTATCCTCTCCTTGGCAGACATCATTCCATTTAAGGATGGTACTCTAATTCAGATATTTCCAGTCTCTCTCCTTTCCCACAGATGTTTAAATCTCTGCCTGGTTAGAAGCTGGAAATGTTTGCTTTCTAAATAGAGTTAATTATTTCATGTTGACCCCAGACAAAGAAAGATTATATAGATATATTTTTTTTTGGAGTGTCCATATTTTTTTTTAATTTTTTAATTTAATTTTATTTATTTTTTTATACAGCGGTTCTTATTAGTCATCAGTTTTATACACATTAGTGTATACATGTCAATCCCAATCTCCCAATTCATCCCACCACCACCCCCACACCCCCCGCCGCTTTCCCCCTTGGGGTCCATACGTTTGTTCTCTACATCCGTGTCTCAATTTCTGCCCTGCAAACCGGTTCATCTGTACCATTTTTCTAGGTTCCACATACATGCGTTAATATACGATATTTGTTTTTCTCTTTCTGACTTACTTCACTCTGTATGACAGTCTCTAGATCCATCCACGTCTCTACAAATGACCCAATTTCGTTCCTTTTAATGGCTGAGTAATATTCCATTGTATATATGTACCACATCTTCATTATCCATTCATCTGTCGATGGGCACTTAGGTTGCTTCCATGACCTGGCTATTGTAAATAGTGCTGCAATGAACATTGGGGTGCATGTGTCTTTTTGAATCATGATTTTCTTTGGGTATATGCCCAGTAGTGGGATTGCTGGGTCATATGGTAATTCTATTTTTAGTTTTTTAAGGAATCTCCATACTATTCTCTATAGTGGCTGTATCAATTTACATTCCCACCAGCAGTGCAAGAGGGTTCCCTTTTCTCCACACCCTCTCCAGCATTTCTTGTTTGTAGATTTTCTGGTGATGCCCATTCTAACTGGTGTCAGGTGATACCTCATTGTAGTTTTGATTTGCATTTCTCTAATAATTAGTGATGTTGAGCAGCTTTTCATGTACTTCTTGGCCATCTGTATGTCTTCTTTGGAGAAATGTCTATTTAGGTCTTCTGCCCATTTTTGGATTGGGTTGTCTGTTTTTTTAATATTGAGCTGCATGAGCTGTTTATATATTTTGGAGATTAATCCTTTGTCCGTTGATTCGTTTGCAAATATTTTCTCCCATTCTGAGGGTTGTCTTTTGGTCTTGTTTATGGTTTCCTTTGCTGTGCAAAAGCTTTGACGTTTCATTTGGTCCCATTTGTTTATTTTTGTTTTTATTTCCATTACTCTAGGAGGTGGATGAAAAAAGATGTTGCTGTGATTTATGTCAAAGAGTGTTCTTCCTATGTTTTCCTTTAAGAGTTTTATAGTGTCCGGTCTTACATTGAGGTCTGTAATCCATTTTGAGTTTATTTTTGTGTATGGTGTTAAGGAGTGTTCTAATTTCATTCTTTTACATGTAGCTGTCCAGTTTTCCCAGCACCACTTATTGAAGAGACTGTCTTTTCTCCATTGTATATCCTTGCCTCCTTTGTTATAGATTAGTTGACCATAGGTGTCTGGGTTTATCTCTGGGCTTTCTATCTTGTTCCACTGATCTATGTTTCTGTTTTTGTGCCAGTACCATATTGTCTTGATTACTGTAGGTTTGTAGTATAGTCTGAAGTCGGGGAGTCTGATACCTCCAGCTCCGTTTTTTTTCCCCCGAGACTACTTTGGTTACTTGGGGTCTTTTGGGTCCCCATACAAATTTTAAGATTTTTTGTTCTACTTCTGTAAAAAATGCCATTGGTAATTTGATAGAGATTGCATTGAATCTGTACATTGCTTTGGGTAGTACAGTCATTTTCACAATACGGATTCTTCCAATCCAAGGACATGGTATATCTCTCCATCTGTTGGTATCATCTTTAATTTCTTTCATCAGCGTCTTATAGTTTTCTGCATACAGGTCTTTTGTCTCCCTAGGTAGGTTTATTCCTAGGTATTTTATTCTTTTTGCAGTGGTAAATGGGAGTGTTTCCTTAATTTCTCCTTCAGATTTTTCACCATTGGTGTATAGGAATGCAAGAGATTTCTGTGCATTAATATTGTACCCTGCAACTTTACCAAGTTCATTGTTTAGCTCTAGTAGTTTTCTGGTGGCATCTTTAGGATTCTCTATGTATAGTATCATGTCATCTGCAAACAGTGACTGTTTTACTTCTTCTTTTCCAATTTGTATTCCTTTTATTTCTTTTTCTTCTCTGATTGCCATGGCTAGGACTTCCAATACTATGTTGAATAATAGTGGGGAGAGTGGACATCCTTGTCTTTTTCCTCATCTTAGAGGAAATGATTTCAGTTTTTCACCATTGAGAATGATGTTTGCTGTGGTTTGTCATATCTGGCCTTTATAATGTAGAGGTAGGTTCCCTCTATGCCCACTTTGTGGAGAGATTTTATCATAAATGGGTGTTGAATTTTGTCAAAAGCTTTTTCTGCATCTATTGAGATGATCATATGGTTTTTATTCTTCAATTTGTTAATATGGTGTATCACATTGATTGATTTGCATATATTGAGGAATCCTTGCATCCTTTGGATAAATCCCACTTGATCATGGTGTATGATCCTTTTAATGTGTTGTTGGATTCTGTTTGCTAGTATTTTGTTGAGGATTTTTGCGTCTATATTCATCAGTGATATTGGTCTGTAATTTTCTTTTTTTGTAGTATCTTTGTCTGGTTTTGGTATCAGGGTGATGGTGGCCTCATAAAATGAGTTTGGGAGTGTTCCTTCCTCTGCAATTTTTTGAAAGAGTTTGAGAAGGATGGGTGTTATCTCTTCTCTAAATGTTTGATAGAATTCACCTGTGAAGCCATCCAGTTGTGGACTTTTGTTTGTTGGAAGATTTTTAATCACAGTTTAACTTCATTACATGTGATTGGTCTGTTCATGTTTTCTGTTTCTTCCTGGTTCAGTCTTGGAAGGTTATACCTTTCTAAGAATTTGTCCATTTCTTCCAGGTTGTCCATTTTATTGGCATAGAGTTGCTTATAGTAGTCTCTTAGGATGCTTTGTATTTCTGCGGTGTTTATTGTAACTTCTTCTTTTTCATTTCTAAGTTTATTGATTTGAGTCCTCTCCCTCTTTTTCTTGATGAGTCTGGCTAATGGTTTATCAATTTTATTTATCTTCTCAAAGAACCAGCTTTTAGTTTTATTGATCTTTGCTATTGTTTTCTTTGTTTCTGTTTCATTTATTTCTGCTCTGATCTATATGATTTCTTTCCTTCTGCTAACTTTGGGTTTTGTTTCTTCTTCTTTCTCTAGTTCCTTTAGGTGTAAAGTTAGATTGTTTATTTGAGATTTTTCTTGTTTCTTGAGGTAGGCTTGTATAGCTATAAACTTCCCTCTTAGAACTGCTTTTGCTGCATCCCATAGGTTTTGGATTGTCATGTTTTCATTGTCATTTGTCTCTAGGTATTTTTTGATTTCTTCTTTGATTTCTTCAGTGATTTCTTGGTTATTTAGTAACGTAGTTTAGCTTCCATGTGTTTGTGTTTTTTATGTTTTTTTCCATGTAATTGATTTCTAATCTCATAGCGTTGTGGTCAGAAAAGATGTTTGATATGATTTCAATTTTCTTAAACTTACTGAGGCTTGATTTGTGACCCAAGATGTGATCTATCCTGGAGAATGTTCCATGTGCACTTGAGAAGAAAGTGTAATCTGCTGTTTTTGGATGGAATGTCCTATAAATATCAATTAAATCTATCTGGTCTATTGTGTCATTTAAAGCTTGTGTTTCCTTATTTATTTTCATTTTGGATGATCTGTCCATTGGTGTAAGTGAGGTGTTAAAGTCCCCCACTATTATTGTATTATTGTCGATTTCCTCTTTTATAGCTGTTAGCAGTTGCCTTATGTATTGAGGTGCCCCTATGTTAGGTATATATATATTTATAATTGTTATATCTTCTTCTTGGATTGATCCCTTGATCATTATGTAGTGTCCTTCCTTGTTTCTTGTAACATTCTTTATTTTAAAGTCTATTTTATCTGATATGAGTATTGCTGCTCCAGCTTTCTTTCGATTTCCATTTGCATGGAATATCTTCTTCCATCCCCTCACTTTCAGTCTGTATGTGTCCCTAGGTCTGAAGTGGGTCTCTTGTAGACAGCATATATATGGGTCTTGTTTTTGTATCCATTCAGCAAGCCTGTGTATTTTAGTTGGAGCATTTAATCCATTCATGTTTAAAGTAATTATCAATATGTATGTTCCTATGACCATTTTCTTAATTGTTTTGGGTGTGTTTTTGTAGGTCCTTTTCTTCTCTTGTTTTTCCCACTTAGAGAAGATCCTTTAGCATTTGTTGTAGAGCTGGTTTGGTGGTGCTGAATTCTCTTAGCTTTTGCTTGTCTGTAAAGCTTTTGATTTCTCCATCGAATCTGAATGAGATCCTTGCTGGGTAGAGTAATCTTGGTTGTAGGTTCTTCCTTTTCATCACTTTAAGTATATCATGCCACTCCCTTCTGGCTTGTAGAGCTTCTGCTGAGAAATCAGCTGTTATCCTTATGGGAGTGCCCTTGTATGTTATTTGTCATTTTTCCCTTGCTGCTTTCAATAGTTTTTCTTTGTGTTTAATTTTTGCCAATGATTACTATGTGTTTTGGCATGTTTCTCCTTGGGTTTATCCTGTATGGGACTTGCTGTGCTTCCTGGACTTCGGTGGCTACTTCCTTTCCCATGTTAGGGAAGTTTTCAACTATAATCTCTTCAAATATTTTCTCAGGTCCTTTCTCTCTCTCTTCTCCTTCTGGGACCCCTATAATGTGAATGTTGTTGCGTTTAATGTTGTCCCAGAGGGCTCTTAACCTGTCTTCATTTCTTTTCATTCTTTTTTCTTTATTCTGTTCCACAGCAGTGAATTCCATCATTCTGTCTTCCAGGTCACTGATCCATTTTTCTGCCTCAGTTATTCTGCTATTGATTCCTTCTAGTGTAGTTTTCATTTCAGTTATTGTATTGTTCATCTCTGTTTGTTTGTTCTTTAATTCTTCTAGGTCTTTGTTAAACATTTCTTGCATCTTCTCGATCTTTGCCTCCATTCTTTTTCCGAGGTCCTGGATCATCTTCACTATCATTTTGAATTCTTTTTCTGGAAAGTTGCCTATCTCCACTTCACTTGGTTGTTTTTCTGGGGTTTTATCTTGTTCCTTCATCTGGTACATAGCCCTCTGCCTTTTCATCTTGTCTATCTTTCTGTGAATGAGGTTTTGGTTCCACAGGCTGCAGGACTGTAGTTCTTCTTGCTTCTGCTGTCTGCCCTCTGGTGGATGAGGCTGTCTAAGAGTTTTGTGCAAGTTTCCTGATGGGAAGGACTGGTGGTGGATAGAGCTGGCTGTTGCTCTGGTGGGCAGAGCTCAGTAAAACTTTAATCTGCTTGACGGTTGGTGGGTGGGGCTGGGTTCCCTCCTTGTTTGGCCTGAGGCGACCCAACACAAGAACCTACCTGGGCTCTTTGGTGGGGGTAATGGTGGACTCTGGGAGGGCTTATGCCAAGGAGTACTTCCTAGAACTTCTGCTGCCAGTGTCCTTGTCCTCACGGTGAGACAGAGCCACCCTCCACCGCTCAAGAAAGATTATATTTTAATGAATGGTTTTAAGAGCACAATTTCCATTTCTACCTGCTTACAATAAAAGAGAAGCAACTGAATCAGTCATCCAGAACCACATCCAGGACCAGCTGAGGTCTGCTGAAAATATGGGAAAACATGATAGTCATCCTGGATTGCTATTCTTTACCTGGCACCAGACTTCTAGGAGTCCTAACATGGCATGGGAGTGATGCAAAATGATTCATGTCTCTCAAAACCCCTCATTACTGGGACTTTGCTTCTTGAGGAAGCCAGAAGGGCCTCAGGAATATGAAGCCAAACCCATTTCCCTAGAAGCTGGTGTTGCCAGCACAGATCAGGATTTGATCTGTGAATTAAATATTCTGATCCTACTCATAGCTTGGAGAGGTTTAACTACTAGGTGATTTGAGCTGCAGAGTTTATGACTATGTCTACAAGGCATTTAGGAACTTGTTTCTATTTCTGTACAGTCTGTGAGGTCACTGTGTTTTGCAGAGCTGAAATATAGCTAGCTGTAAGCAAAACAATTTTAAGATTCAAGGATGACCATAAATGAAGCTATGGGAAAATATATTTGTAACATATACTTATAATGTAGGGTTAATATCCCTATATGAGGAACTTGTACAAATTACTAAGAACAAGGAGAAAAATCCAAAAAGAAAACTGGACAGAAAGAAAACATGAGCTTCATGAAAGATGAGACACAAATGGACAATAAATATGTACAATGTTTAATCTCACTAATATACAAGGGATTGCAAATAAAAGCAAATCATCATTTTTCACCTAATACCTTAACAAAGTTTAAAGAGGTCATAACCAACATTGAGAAAGGCTTGGGAAAATCTCACCGTCTCTTATGGAAGCACTATAAACTAGTCTAACTTTCCGGGGAGGCAACTTGCCAATAAATGTTTAAAAAATAAACTATACCTCTTACTTAGTTATTATATATTTAAGAATATCTTTAGGCAAAATAATAAGATAAAAGTGCGCTAATCCACAGAATGGGAGAAAATAATATCTAGTAAGGGTTTACTATCCAGAATATATAAAGAACTCCTAAAACTCAATAACAAAAAGACAAACAACCCAATTAAAAAATGACAAGGGATTTAAATATCGTCATTTCTCCAAGGGAGATATACAAGTGGGCAATAAGCACGTGAAAAGCTGTTCAACATCATTATGAAAACCACAGTGAAATACCACGTCGTACCTACTAAGATGGCTATAATTTTTAAAACATGGAAAATAACAAATGTAGGAGAGGATGTGGAGAAATTAGAACCTTGTGTATTGCTGGTGTGAATGTAAAATGGTGCAGCTGTTGTGGAAAACAGTTTGGCGCTTCCTCAAAAATTTAAACATAGAATTACCATGTTACCCCGCAATTCCACTTCCAGGTATATACTCAAAAGAAATGAAAAACGGGACTTAAACAGGTATTTGGACACCAATGTAAACATTATTTATAATAGCCAAAAGGTGGAAACAACCTAAGGGTCCATGAGCAGGTGAATGGATAAACAAAACGTGATATATGCACACATAATGTGAATGAAGTTTCCGATACATGGATGAACTTTGGAAACATGCTAAGTGACATAAACCAGACACAAAAGGACAAATACTGTATATGATTCTACTTACATGAAATATTTAGACTAGGTAAATTCATAGAGACAGAAGGTAGATTAGAGTTTACCAGGGGCTGGAGGATAAGGGGAATAGGAAGTTCTTGCTTAGTGGTTACAGAGTTTATTACACACTATTTTAATTTTTATTAACCAGTAGGGAATGACTCAAATTATGGGAAATCTATCCAGTGGAATACTATACAGACACTAAAATGATGGGGTAAAAAATACTGATTGACTGGGGAAACAGCACAATAAATACATTTACATTATATGTTTGTATATACATAAATACGTTAATATGTGTATACACACACTCACACAACACTGGAAAAAATTTAAAATAAAGAATACATTGCCCATTCAATAAAAATTGTCAAAAGAAACAGAATAGAAATAGAAAATATGTAAATAATAGAAAAAAGACAGGAGTAAGGTTACAAATGTAAGTTATAATAATAAATAAACTCTCAGGTTAGGTAAAAATATAAAATCCTACTCCATGCTGTTTATAAGGAACAATTGAAATACAGTGATATGTAAGAAGCTTTAAAAAGAAAAGGCCAGGGAAAAGAACATTTGACAAAAAGAAAGCAGGGATTATACTATAAGTAAAAAGAAGAATTTAAGGGGAAAAAGCATTAAATAGGACAAAGTAATAGATCACTTTATGTTGATAAAAGCAACAATTTACAACAAAGATTAAATTACCATAAAACGTTAGTTGCCAAATAGTATTGCATTCAAATATATAAATAAGAAACTTGAGGCTCCAAAAGAAGACATTGATGGAAATACTATGCTAGATAGACTTTAACACATCCTTCTCTTTTGGCAGATCAATGAGACAAAGTATAAACAAGGGTGTATTAAGATTGATTTTAATGGATATACATTAAACTTTGAATCCCATCCCATCTTTTCTAGTGCCCATGAAGCACTAGCAAAAATTGATCTATTATTTAGGCCATGAAAAATTCTATGTAAAAATTATAGCACATTTATGGAAGGCTATTTTGCAACCCATATTCAAAGAAAATACATGATCATTAATCTGGTAATTCCCATTTTATGAAAATTTATCCTGAATACATCATTTAAAAATGCACAAAAAGTTATAGTATGTTTATTGCAGCAGTGTTTATAATAGTGAAAAATTGGAAAAAAACATAAATATCCAATGGGGGGTAATCAAATAAATTATTTTACCTATGTACAATAGAATACTCTGTAACCATTAAGGAATGATGTTGTGGAAGAGTACTTAATAAATTAAAATAGGGAAATAGGCATAGATGTTTAAAAAAGTAGAATATGGAAGAATACTACAATCCCATCATGTAAGAATCTATATCCATAGAAAAAAGTCTGGAAGGATATGCAAAAACCAAAATGTTAGGCAGAGTAATCTCTAGATGTTAGAATTATAGATGATGTTTTTATATTCTTTTATGTCTATTTTCTACATTGAACAGGTGTTCTTTTTATAATAAAAAATAACAAATGTCATTTAAAAAAAAAAACCTCTCTAAGAAAGATCCCGGCAAGACTGAAAAAGTTAACCTAGATGACTTTGAGCTGTGTATTCTATTTTAAAACCCATTTATCTGATTGTAACTGTGCTTTCCTTGTCCCCAGGGTGATACATCTGGAGACTACAGGAAGGTATTGCTCATTCTCTGTGGAGGAGATGATTAAAATAAAATCCAGAAAGGATAGGAGGATTCCCTACACTTCGAATTTTTTTTAACTTCATTTTTCTACACTGCTACTAGCATTATCTCAGAATGGTTATTTCCAATTAAAATGCCTACAGATGCCTCCTAAGATATAGACTGCACTATTATTCATCTATAATTACTCACTATGATGCTTTAAAGCTGTACTTGCTTTTCAAAGCTTATAAAACCTAAAAGGAGATTTTAAATTAGAAATAAGAATGTGCTCCATGTTTTCAACAGATTTCTTCCTTGTTTGTGTTTCACAGAAATTGGAATATATTAAATTATTTCATATTTTCTTTTTGGTGAAAACTGTTGAAATGGAAGACTGGAAGACTGTTCTAAAATCACATTTCTTCCCTAATTCTATTTTTAGAGTGGCTAGTAATTTCTTGATTTGAAATTGTGAGCATCTAGTTAGTAAGAAAATCTATCCAATTTGCTATTTTACATGTCATAGTTTGAAAGCATCCACAGATCTCCTTTGTTTAGATTTTTGTCTAAAGTGTTAGTTGATCTTTACTAAGTTTGGCATTAGAGACTTCCTCCATCACATCTTATGTTACCATCTCAGTCTCTCCAGGTTAAAGTATACCAAACTCACCAACTCTTCTGAACGAATTCAATTCTAAGTGTGGTTATACAGATCATATATGTCTGGTTACCAAACATAAATGCTGAACATTCCACAATATTATGGTTAATAATAACAATATAATAAAATAATAATAATGGTATTGATCCAGCTTGAAGATGAATGTGAAAGAATTGTGTCAAACTGTGTATTCTGGTGATGGTGTAGTGCTCTGAATTTATTTTTACTTAAAGAAAAATTTTTGTGCCCAAAATTTTTAAAATCATTTTCAATTTTGTTGATTTGTAGTAATTTATACTTGCACTGTGCCTTTCAACTCTAGAATTACTGTAAAGGTGTACTTGGATTTAATTTAAAAGTTCACTTTGTATACAACATGGAAAAATAATTTCAATAAAACACAGTGCCTTTCAAATGAGGTGTATGCTTTCTCTGACTGACTTTTCTGCTTGTGAGTTTTTTCATCCTGGACTCTGAAAGTAGATATTTTTGAAGGATTTGTGTTACTCAATTTCTATTAGAAAGTACAACATTAGGAAAAATAACGTATTTAATCTGATGTACCTCTACTGCTGTAAAACTAATGTTCATATATACCAAACACTACTTAATGATATAAAATAGTATATTTAAGTTATCTCTGGAAATGAGTGATGCTCTTGGTTCTAAGTAGAACATTCATATTAAATAAGAATATTTGTCTTCTTCATTCTATAGTTATTTGTTGTATTTTGATGGGTGAAATATAAGGATTTGTTTCTACTTGCCTATTACAAGTGCTTGACTACTGGTGAAAGCTATTTACATGAATACTTAGTCATTCCAGTTAATTATAGGAAATAGTACTGCTGCTTCAATACCTACCCAGAAGAGCATGGAATTTCCAAATTAACGTTATTTGGCTTTGGAAGCATTACAAATTTGGGGGGGGGTTATCTTTAAATTATATAGGGCTTAGCCAGAATTTTAAAACAAATTACATATGTTGATGGGAAGCTTTCTACAGAGTAGGTTAAAGCCACCCTGGAGGAATGATTGATGTACTGAACAAGCATGACTTTGTAATATAACTAGGAAGCAACTTTGTTATTTTTCTCCCACTGTCTATTTACATTTATTCATTGGGTCCAGTTCTTCTCCTGTCTTTATATGAAAATTCAGATAGAGGATAGGGTCGTGACTTTTCTGGTCATTCTTAGGCTTTAAAAATTCCTACTATAGAACTGTGTCATTTCAGCAATTAATGTTTTCAGTCAAAATTCCAAACTTCATTTACAGTTGAGGCTTCTCCCCTCATTCAGATCTGGCTTATTGCCAGCAGGAAGCTGGAGTTTGGGGAGGGTGATATGGTGGGCTTCTTTTCTTTCTTCACCTAGTCTTCTTTCTAGACCCTACCTTCCCCTCCCCTACCTAGCAGAAGGGAGGAGAGTAAATGGGAGCAGGAAAGTTCTTATCTGTTAGTGCTGTGGTGGTAGATGATCAATGCTGTGTGACCCTGTCAGATGTTTTTTGTTTTTTAGTTCTGTCAGATGTTTAAAGCCGATTCTTGTTGGCGTTCTCCTGAGTTCCTTTACAACTCCATCACCAGTAAAATACTCATCTTTAGTTCCTTTGGCAAAGCAAATGCAGTTCTCCTTTTTCAGTCCCTAGGAATTCAAGCTCTTTGTGCTGAAGTCTGTTTGTCTTTCCACCCAGGCCTTTTAGACAGGATCTAAGATGATTCCATGCTGGCTGTCTTATAGTGGCCCACATTTGTTCCATGCGTATCCTTTGTGCTGACAAATTCTGGGCATGCAGGCTGATCCCCTAGCAGCAATCATTTTCTGCTTCTCCCCTACCCTCTACCTCCACCAAGCTGCCTCTGCTAGCCTCTCTCAGTCCAGGCTTCGCAGAGTGAATACGCTGTGATGTCCAAATTACATACACCGCTGATGGGAGTATAAACTGGTGCAGTCATTTCAGAGAGCAATTTGGCAACAGATAATAAAGTTGAAACGTTCCCAGCAAATTCACTTCTGGGGATCTATGTGGTGACTCTCTTGCACATGGTGTTTAATGCTTCTCTATAAGAGCAGTAAAGTAGAAACAACCTAACTCCCTCAGTGAGGGAAAGGATAAATTTTGGGTGTCACACAAGAGCAGTGAAAATTAACTATAGATTTGTTAATTGAATAATTCTCAACAGTATAATTTTGAGAGAGAAGAAAGGTGCAAAATGATAGGTATGAATGATTCCATTTAATTTACATGTCTAAACGTGCAAAAGAAAACGTATTGCTATGGGTACACGTATAAGAACGTGCATGGGAATAATGATATACACCATTCTGAGGATAGTGGTCACTAGAGTGGAGGGAGAGAAACAGACTGAGATGGAGAGGGAGCTTCTGCCTATCTGTATTGTTCTACTTAAAAGAATTAATCAAAACAAGTATAATACATTGAAGTTTTTATTAAAATTTGAGTTATCATACTTGTGGTGATAGGTATTTATCATATTACTCGATTTGAGTAATTCACTATAAATATTTCATTTATGGTATTTCATTATAAATATTTTCATTATAAACATTTTATTTAGAAAGTAGCCAAAGGGTGATGAACCTAGGGGCAGGACAGGAATAAAGACAGGAATAAAGATGTAGAGAATGGACTTGAGGACGCAGGGAGGGGGGAAGGGTAAGCTGGGACCAAGTGAGAGAGTAGCATTGACATATATACACTACCAAAAGTAAAATAGATAGCTCGTGGGAAGCAGCTGCATCACCCGGGGAGATCAGCTCGGTGCTTTGTGACCACCTAGAAGTGTGGGATAGGGAGGGTGGGAGGGAGACGCAAGAGAGAGGGGATATGGGGAATATATGTATACATAAAGCTGATTCACTTTGTTATACAGCAGAAACTAACACAACGTTGTAAAACAATTACACTGCAATAAAAATGCTAAAAAAAAAAAAAAAAAAGTAGCCGAAGGGAATCAGGGAATGAAAGCTGACTGTCCAGGGTCCATAGCAATGGCTGCAAACTCCAGGCATACACCTGTAATTTTTGCTCAGACACCTGTAAATTTTGCTTGGGTCTCCAGAAGGCACTTTAAAACCTGACAGTCCCGGTTCAGACCCTATTCAGACATCCCACTGCCGCTGGGAGGGAAGGAAAAGAGAGAATGGAACGGTTGCCATAATCAGTTAAGGGCAGCGGAGAGGTGCTGCTTAAGAAACCCGAGGGCATAGCAAAGTTCCACATTCTAGGTCCTCCTCCGTTGGAAAGCCTGCGCAGGGCGTGACCCTAGCACATGGTGAACTCCTCCAAAGATGACCCCAAACAGCAATGTCTTTTTTGCTCCTTGCCTAACACAGGGCCCGGTAGACATCTGGAGCTTAAGGAACCTTCGCAGAAAGAACAAACGAGGTGGAATTGCCGGTCTTGCTAACACAAAGGGATGTATAAAGTAATTCTAAAAGCTAGCCCGGCCCCCAATTCAGGATTGCAGGTGGGCCTAGCTGACCTCACGGCAGAAAGCGCCAATCTGCACACGCACGTCCGCGCTCCCGCCCTCATCCCATTCTGCGCAGGCTCTATCCGTGGCGTACACGCGCCTCCCCCCGCCCCTTCCGGAGGCTCGCCGTGCGCATGCGCTCTACGGTCCGCGCTTTATTGCGAAAGTCTGGGGGCAAGGTCCTGAGGTCCGCGCGCGCTGCGCGGCGAGACGCGGTGGGCGTGGCGGAGGATGGAGGCGGTAGCGTCCAACGCAACGGTCGGGGTTGCGCGTGAGAAGGTGGCGGTGTAGGCACGCGCGCTACGTGGAGGCCGGCAGTGGTGGTCGGGCCATGGCGGGAGACCGTTTTCGTTGGGCTCCCTGAGGTGCGCTCCCTGAACTGTCGGCGAGCCGTGACCCATGGGCTCGTTGAGCAGCCGAGTGCTGCGCCAGCCGGGGCGAGCCCGAGGCCAGCAGGAGCCGGGTTCTGGGGCTGGGGGCTCGGCCCGGAGGCTGGAGAGTGGTGGCGACGCGGCCGCCCACGTCTTCTGTTACTGTCCGGGCAGCCGTAAGCGCAAGCGGAGCGGAGAGGCCTTCTGCTCCTGTCACCCCGATTCCGAGACAGACGAGGATGAGGAGGAAGGGGACGAGCAGCAGCGACTCCTCAACACCCCTCGAAGGTACGTGGGGGGACGCGCCCGCACCTGTTGGGCGGCTCCCGCGGTCCGGCCTGGGGATGAGCCCGGTGCCCGGGGGGGCTTCGGGGACTGCGGCGCTCCCCAGGCTGTGAAGAGCGGACGTGCCCTTAATGGGGCAGACCTGGGAGCCGGTCCGATGCAGGGCGGATGGGAAGCACCTGGGGAGACGCCCGGTATTCTGGTTTGTAAACCACAGACGCCGCCAGGGTGGTGCTACAGCCCCAAGACGAGACTGAGAAACGCCAAGCTAGAGCTTGCGCCTCATTAAACCTTAGACAGGGCCGGCCGGCTGGCCCTTCGGAGTACACCTTGGTCCTCTCTGAGTGGGTGGCAGTAGAATAAGTTGTTTTGCATCCGGCTGCCTTCTATGGTCCAAGACACGTAAATTTAGGCTCTGAAGTGGGCACCCCTGTTGTCGGTCCACAGTGGAAGGGAAGTGATTACAAACAGGAGCTCTCGCTGTACAGGTGAAATTTATCAGTACTGTGTACATTTGTTCCTCACTAGGAACAGAGTCTTTCAACGTCTCTAGTACTCGAAGTCGTTGACCGTGGATATGTAAGGCAGCTTGCTTAACCTTTTTTAGAAGAAGTGAAAAACGGAATATTTACTTGTGAACTAAAATGTAGTTTATAAGTGGAATAAATTTTCACATAAAAAATCCGGTTGCTCTTTTTTTAAAGGCCATCAGTGGGTCACATAGATGTAATTTTTTAAACGAAACTTTGAAAGATTCTAAAATTTTATGCTACACGTGTTACATATTTATTGTCAAATAAGAGTATCATAAACATTCTTTGTTAGTAGTTTGATTTATAAATCCCTTCATACAGTTTTATGTATGAATGTTTATATTTACAAAAATGGACCCCCACTTCCAAACTGTTCAGTTACCTTTTTGGAGAATTAGTATTTTAAGAGCTCAGATTCTGAGTTCTAGTCTGTACTTTGCACTTAATAGCCTTATTTCCTCATATGTAAAATGGAGATACTAATACTTGCCTTATAGGACTTGACAAATATTAGAATGCATGCGATGCACAGTGCCAGGTATGGAAGCACTCAGTAAATATTAGGACTCCTTGATGAATTGGCTCCCCTTATCTTTACAAAATGTAAAGACATTTACATTCCTGATACTATAGCCACTGCCACTTTCTTTTGATAAGTGTTTAAATGTTACATCCTTTCCCACTCTTTCCCTTTAAACCTGTGTCTTTAAGTATCTTGTAGACAGCATTTAGTGGGGTCTTGATTTTTTAAAAATCCAATAGGATAATCTCTGTCTTTTAATTAGTATTTAGACCACTTGCATTCAGTGTCACTATAGAAATATATATGTTAGGGGTCCATTTCAAAGAAATCACACAGTAATTTGAACAGGGAAAGTTTAATATAACTATTATTAGGAAGTAATAAGCGATTAACTACTAAAGGTAAGTTACTAAGGTAAAGAGATCTCTAAAAAATACAGGAATAGAGGACATAGGGAGCTGTCACTACTTCTAGGACTGAGACAGAATGCCCAAGGAAGGAACAAATTTGGGCTAGGACCACCTTTCCCAAGCTGAGATTCAGATGTTGGAGGAGTTGTGGCCCACTGGATGGTAATGGAGATTGCTAAGATGTGGAAGGCTGAGACTGGCAAGCGAGAAACTGCCCGCTGGCGTGCCAACAAAACTAACTTGGAGGCTGTCTGGTCCACGAAGCTGAAAATATTAACTGTCTAGACCTTTACAGAAAAAGTTTGCCAACCGCTGAACTACATGAGTGGAATGGAAAGCTTCTAAAGCAAATTTTTGTTGGAAAATGCATGTCCGAGTCTAGTATGTGTTGTATCAGTACAAGATGCCTAGTTTATTCAGCTCAGCATGGATGAAGGGTGTAAGAAAATCTTGTATGTTGGCACTAATATGCTTCCTGAGGTTGTCTCGTGCGCTTCCACCTCAACTAACAACTCCATGAAAAGCCTTGGCCTCCAGGCCCACCTTCTCTACCTTATACCTTTTGTCAAGTGCATGTTTTACTTTTACGTTAACAAGACTTAAAACTCAACTGTTCAGCAACCAGATCTTTAGTTTTTCGTTCATAGGTTGTCTCTAAACATTGAAATCTAGTAAACAGTTAGTTGTTGTTATAGCTATGTAAATATTGTTCACTGCAGAGTCAAGTAGTGTGCTAGGATTATAAATCATACATCTTGGGTCCAATGTCACAACCCCTTGTTTTTCTCTTGGGAGAAATTTTCTAACCTCATAATTAAATGGAATTTTTTTTTTACATTCCATCATGTTGGGCCCTATTTTCATTTGTAGCTTATTAGAACAATACTTTTTTGTATTGCTTTTTTATTTTCTTAGACTTTCTGACTGCCTTCCCTCCCACCCCCGCCATTGACAAAATAATAATATTCCTTCATCATATCTTCAGATTTTTCTCTTTCCTAACACACTTGCATGGAGTCCTTCTTCTCTAAACCCAAGACCTCCCTCCTGGGTCCCTGCATCTTCTTGTTCCAATCTGGATCCATTGCTCTCTAGGTCTACACTTATCCTGGGACTTACTTTGACTCTGTCTCTAGGATCGGATCCACTGTTTTCTGTAGCCTGTGTCTTTTTGTTTCTGAACTCATTTGAGGGAACTACATCCTCAAATATTTTCCTAAGAAAGGTGCAAAAGAAGGTAATTTGTGCTTATCTAGTTGTAAATTTAATCTCTCACTTTAGTCATCTTTTGATTGGGTGCAGAAATCTAAAATAACTTTTGATGTCTTTGATGGTATTAATTCATTGTCTTCTAGCCTACCATACTGATGAGAAAATGTGATGCTGGTCTAATTCTCTTTTCTTTTTAGGTGACTTTTTCTCTCTGGAACTTTTGGAATTTTTTCTTTAGTATTTTGGGATTTAACTAGAAGGTGCTTAACTGTAGGTCTTTTAATGGCCTTGGTAGTTGGTGGATCCTTACAATCTGGAGACTAGTTTCGGGAAACTTTCTTCTGCAATTCTCTTTCTCCTGTTATCTTTGTTTTCTCTTTCTTGGACCCCTCTTAACTGGATTTTGGATTTCTTGGATTGTACCTCTTTTCTCTTTTCTTTTTTTCCTTTCTAGGTCTTTTTTGCTTTGTGTTCTGGGAAATTTCCTTAACTTTCCCTTTTGTTTTTTTGAATTTCAGCAACTGTGGTTTTGGTCCCAAAGATCTCTTTTTTTTTCCCCCTTGTTCTGAGTAATACTTTAGCTTAGCATCCTATTATTTTATAAATGTAGTAATCTTAACTCTCTAGATGTACTAGTTATAATTAGAGTGTTAGAGTTTTTTTTCTAAGTTCTGTTTTCCCTGAATTATATGTTTCCTCTGATGCCAATTTTTCTCTTTTTTAAAATAGTCTTTAATGCTGTTAATTTTCCTCATGTTGAGAGATCCTCGATTGTCTGCTTCAGAATGAGTCACGTGTGTGTGTGTGTGTGTGTGTGTGTGTGTTTTGAGTAAATAGATCTGTTTCTGCTGGGCCTTCCCTTTGAGTAGGAAGACTGACTACTAAGTTGGATATGGGTGGGGCATGCTTTGTTTTAGAGCAGAGATTCGCAAGCCTTATTGGTTCACAGTGCCCTTAGTGTCTCAGTAATTTTTTTCATGGCACCTCTGGTCCTAAAGAAATATCTCATAGTTAGGTCCAAACAACTTAATAGCGTAGATTGCATGGTATCTGAAAGATGTTGCTGTGATTTCCTTTAATTTTGGAATATTCCACATGCATCCCTGAATTTGCTGTGGTGCTCCAGGTGCTTTGGCACACAGTTTGGGAACCATGATTTAGGGTGAATGGGTTGGGAGCTAACAGGCTACAGATTCCTCAAATGCCAGAATGAGGATTGCTTTGTCTGGGGCACCAACACCTACACCAAAGTCTTAGATCTTCCTGATAGATTTGTTCTGTTTCTTTCTAGAAAAACCTTGGAATCTGTTTGTATAAGTTATCTGTACTCTGTGTTCATAGAGAGTGGGGGAGGCCATTAGGGGAACAAGTTTCCCCATTTTTTGCCTTCTGTTTCCCTTGAGACCTCATCCTCCCAGCCCCATCCCTACGCCCACGGTTCTGAAGGGCAGATGGGCTTCAACGTCCATCCTAGACCGTGATATCTTTTGGGCTGTGGTTGTCACTGCTCTTTTCCATTCCAGTTTATTTTCTAACTTCCAGATCCATGGAATTCTCTCATCATGTGATAAGCCCACCCTCACCTTTTTCCCGTTGTGGGTTTATTCCTTTCTGTACTTTTAATCTTTTCATATAATTTGGGGAGAGTGCTCTCAGGAACTGGAAACTACATTGTCTCATTTATTTCTTACAGTAACCCAATGAAGTGGATAGTAATATCCTCTTTTCACATCTAAGGTAACTGAGCTGTGGTAGTAGAGCTGGGACTCAAACCCAAGTCTGTCTGCACTGAAGCATGTACATTTTTTACCGTCTGCTGGGAAGGGGTGTTCAATACACTGATTTAAGACACCATCTGAAACAATTACTTCATTTTTTAAAAAGATTTAAAAATTTTACTAGGAAAGCTATCAGGATTGGCCAGGAATATAAAAGATATTGATCAGTCTCTGCCTAGGGCTTTGCTTACTTACTGAACCATCTTGAGCAATGATTGTCAAAACAAAAATAACAATTCTTCCTTTAAATTAAATCTTATGCACAAATCCAAGTTGTTTACAAATATAATATATGATGCTGCTCTGGTTGAAGTTAGATGGGATGCCCAGAGTTCACACCTCGGCTCTCCCTGGTGGCCCCTAAGACACTTCTCTATTGAGCATAATTTTGAAAACCTTTGGTCTAAGGCTGCAAACCATTTGTCCAATGTGGGGAAAAAGACATTTTAAGGAGTTTAAGAATAGTTCGATACTAAAATAAGATAAAATGTAAATTATTTTTAAAATTACTTGTGTAGGGTGAAATTTTTATTCTTGTTCTTCATTTTGTAGTTGCATAGCAGTATTATTGCAACTGTATTACATCATCCATAGTGCTGGTTACTAAATAAGGAAATACGCAAAAATCACCATGCTGACTTTTCTTTATTGAATAGGTAATTCTCTTAGTTCAAAAATCAGAAATTGCTAAAAGCTGTATAGTGAAAGGTCTCTCTTCCACGCTGCCCCCATCTATCCACTATTCCCCCTCTTGGGAATAGAGTACCCCACAGATAACCACTATTATTAGTTTCTTATGTACCCTTTCATACATGAGCACGTTTGAATATATAATATCCCTCTATCTTTTTATACAGTGGACAAATTGGTTCTATTTAATAGAAATTGAGCAAAAGGAGTATTTTGAGTTACATGCAAAATCAGTAAAACATTCAGTTTTACATATATGTAACGTTTGCATTTCTTTTAACAGGAAAAAATTGAAGAGTACATCCAAATATATTTATCAAACATTATTTTTAAATGGTGAAAACAGTGACATTAAGATTTGTGCTCTAGGAGAGGAGTGGAGCTTACACAAAATATATTTATGTCAAGTAAGTATTTTATTTTACTATATATTTGAGTAACCAAGGTAGTCACTTAAAACAACTCACACTTTTATAAGTTTTGTTCTTTCTCATTGCATTTCACAGTAATCTTTTGCATGAACATTTGTTGTTTAAGTCCTGTCTGATGAAGAGTCGTGTTTTGTAAGAGATATGGTGAACATTGTTAGTGAAAACTTAGTTTGGTCTAGAAAACAGATTTTGAGTTTTCATTGTCATACCAGCCTTTTTGTCATTACTCCAATAAGGTACTTATTTTGGTGCCTTCTGTTGACAAAAAGGGAAAAACCATTCAACGTTTAAGTTAGGATTGCTGAATTTGTTTATTTTGTATATGATTATTTCAGTTGGATAAATTCAGCTGAAATGTTGCTTTGTAGTTAAGACTGAATGTAAATGGAAAGTTCTTGGCACTTACTCTTCCCTCTCTCCTGGAAAATGCCAAAACCAAAACCAAAAAAGTATATGGACTAAGTCATTTAGCTGATATACCTGTTTGATATCTGTGAAAATATTATTATCAGCCACCCCATTTTAAAGATTCAAGACTTTCAAAATAAAAGAAAATGTTGTTCTAATGGCTCAAATATTTTAATCATTTATTCCTTCATCAAATCTGTTTTCAAGGCAGTGGGAATAGAACAGTGAACAATTCACTTTTTATCCTATGGAGCTTATATTTTCCCTCTCCTCTTCACGATATGACAGTAATTACTGGTAAGATGGTATAGTATAAGATTTTTCAGTAGAAGCATTTGAAAGGAATTTTTTCTCTTACACTTTAATCATGTTTTTTATTTAATTTTTTTGAACAAGTTTACTTTGGCTTGCATTATATACCCCAGAGACTATATCAGAATACTGGTCTTAACTTGAGGACATGGTCCATATCTTTCTTTTTGATCTCTGAAAGCAGTTTTGTGAATTCAAGGGTGAAAATGCCTCTGTTAAGGCTTTCCCTCTCAAGAGAAACTGGATTGATCATAGTGCAAGACACATGCTAAATTATAAGTCCCCTGAGGACAGAAACATCTGTTTTGTTTTCTGCTATATTCACAGTGCCTTAAACTACATACTCAGTAAATTTTTAAAAATTAGTAGTTAGTATTTGATCCGTTCCAAAGTAATTCTAGTTATGGGAGGTGCTACCTGGAAGGTAACTAAAGACTTCATCCATTCTGATGTCTTTCCAATAATTCAGATTCATTCTGGAATTTTTTTATAAGATAAAACTAAACTTTGGATTTTCCCTAATTCCTTGGGGATCATCCAATTAGTGTTGACTTGGGACTGGTCTGGACCCTTTATAGCCACTGAGATAGAGTAAGGACTCAACAGCTTTTAGTTTTCTCTTCTCTCTTCCTCAGTACATTATTTTGTATCCACGTTGTGTGTTGTTATATGTTTATGAGAGATACTTAAATATATGATATAATTTCTAAGCTTGAATTTAGAATGCTATTGAAAAGGAAAACATATTCATGTAATATACTCAGAAATTGTTCGACTAAGTAAAAAGCTTAGTTGGTTCAAATAGTAACATAGGAAGTCAGTTCAGATAGTAATACGAGAATTTGGTTTGGTTTTCAATAATTAAAGTATTTTGATAAACCTAATAAGTGTCCTTATCTTAATTTCTTTTCTCCTATCTGGCAGTTCGTTTTCTCTTGAAATAATATGATGCGTTAGTTTTGATAGAATAGTTGCTTAGAGTTAGAAATGGGAAAATAATTTGGAAGACACAGAAAGTACTGCATAAGTGTGTTTTTTGTTTTTGTTTTTAAGTCTGGCTACTTTTCTAGTATGTTCAGTGGTTCATGGAAGGAGTCCAGCATGAATATTATTGAACTGGAGATTCCAGACCAGAATATTGATATAGAAGGTAACCGCCACCATGATTACTATTATGCAAAAATCATAAAAACATAAACTTTGTATTCTTTTGACAGAAAATAAATATTTTCTTCTAACTTTGTTGGCTAGAGAAAAGCTCCATTTAACACCCTAAGGTGACAACTTTATATTAATTTACTCCAGAGTTTATCAGTTCTGTTCTAGTATCTTTAATCTATTTAGTCATGTCAGCCTTATCAATCTGTTTACTTCATGTTTGTAAATATATCTGCCTGGGATATAGAGGATGTAGAGTGAAGGAAGGAGAAGTATGACCAATAAACAATAAGCCAATAAACATTATTCACTGATTATTCCCTATATATGAAGACCTTTTCTGGGAATAAGTATATGAATCATGTAGTCAGTATTGTTTTAGAGCTGTAAGGACCTTAGATGAGGAAGCTGAGGTCCAGAGGATTTAAGAGACTTACTTTAGGTCTCAGAGCGGTTTAGTGAGCCTACATCAGACTGTAGGTCTCCTAACTCCTGTCCTAGTGCTCCTGCTCCTGCCTTTGATAGCTGAAGTGGAAGTACCCAGCAGTCACCTCATAGGCAAACAGAAAGGAACATTATAAAGCAAACCATGTAGGGCATGCATGAGAATGGCAGTAGAGAAAAGGGTGGACAGACTTAAATAGCTGTGGCAGCTGGGTGAGAGTGTGGCATGCATAGGACCAGGAGCTTTTCCACACTCCCCAGTGGTAAAGCACTGAAAGCACCAGGGTTAAGATTATCATTGGGTCTGTGTAGTTGTACTTAATGATTGGTTTACTCAGGGATATCTTTATAAAACTTTTTCCAAGGGTGTCTTAATTCTGACCACTAACTAATGTCAAGATTAGTTGTAGAAAAATCCAGCATGATTTGGTAGAACAGATGGAAATGTATAACATTGTTATTAAATTAGCACCATCAGTCCATAACCATTACTAATAGTTAAATTAATGATACTAATCTTATCCTTTTCTGTACCTACTAGATTTAGACATATGTCTTAGTGTATGAAGACTGTCATTGTTATTTTTGTAATGCTCTTACAGCTATAACTGTTATTTCATTCTACCTGTGTACTTTTGCTTTAAGCACTGCAGGTGGCATTTGGGTCATTGTATCGAGATGATGTCTTAATAAAGCCCAGTCGAGTTATTGCCATTTTGGCAGCAGCTAGTATGCTGCAGTTGGTAAGTATGCATAGTACTGAAAAAAAGGATCACACTTGTATTTTTGTTTCAAGGTATCTGTTCCAAAAACCATAATAAAACTTAGCTTTTTTATAACTTTTAAATGAAATGTATAAATATTCCATTCATGATAAGTCATTTAAAATGTTTAATGAAAAGCAGTTTATTACAAATGAGACGGTCTCGATGCCTATGTCAAATGAATGCAAGCTATTTCTGTGTGGATATCTTAGAATGACTATAATGTGGAAGGAAGGTACTTGTCTTAAATCCATTTACAGATTTCTATTCGTTAATAACTTATCTTGACTGTTTTAAGCAGGTGGCTTATTACTAATTCATATAGTTCATGGGTTTGGAAAACATTGAGTGCTTACTATGTAAATGTTTTCTTAATTATGAAATAATTGTGTGTAAACCACCTAAATGTATATAATCTATTGGTAGAATGACAGATTTGTTCATTCATCGGAAGTGTATTGAGCAGTGTGTCAAGCTAGGCATAGAGATACAAAGGTAAATAAAGATATAATCCCCACCTTTAAGAAGCTCACAATATAATGAGTGTGTAGAGTTGGGGAGGGAGGGTTGATATACAGACTCAAAGGTAAAGTAAGAGCTGTCCAATATTATAGATGTGATGATAAACTTTCTGTAGGATTTAGTGGATGCACAAAGTGGTTGGTTTAACCTGTTGGTGTCAAAGAAAGAAGTTGTGTTTGAGGTTGAGCCTTAAAAACTGAAAATGTATTTATCTTGTGAAGTAAGAAGAGAGGGGAAGAAAGAACATTTCAGACAGAAAACTAAGACCTAGAAATATGAAACAGTGGAGGATTAGAGAATCTGAGTGGAACATAGATCTAGCACAGAATATAAGAAGGGTTGGAGAGAGGGAGGCAGAGACCAGATCACGAAAGCCCCTCAATCAATACCTTTTAAGAAGTTGAGACTTTACATATAAGTACTTTTGGAAAGTTTTAATCAGGGGAAAGACAAAGTTGTATTTCAGAATGCTTTGGGAACAGTGTGAAGGATGAACTGAAGGAAAGATGAGTATAAAACCTGTTACATTCCCACCAACAGCTGATTCACTTTGATGTACACTTGAAACTAACACAACATTGTAAATCAACTATACTCCAATAAAAATTATAAAATAAATAAATAAATTAGAAAAATAATGATGAGAAGAAAACTCAAGGTATATTACCATTAAAAATTTGTTGCCACATCTAGGAGAATTATACTAGATATATTAAAATTACTGTACATTCCATTAAATATGAAGAAAATGAAAAAAAACCTATTGCAGTAATCCACGGGAGGGTCTAAATGAGGGTAGTAGCAAAAAGCATGGAGAGGAAAACTGGTTACTGGAGAGGTTAAGCAGGGATAATCCACTGGACTTGGTGACAGATGAGATCTTAAAAGGAAAGGGAAGGAGTCTAGAATGGCTTCCAGGTAAGTGTAAAATCACAGTGGAGTCAACATTTTATTTTGATCATTTTAAAAAGTTGTTTCTTTTTATGTGACTTTTGTATACTGATTTATTTTAAGTATTAGTTAATAGCTTGCTAAATATCCTTGGCTGAGGTAATTTGATTTTTTATAAACGTTTTGATCCTTTCAATACTTATTTCCAATAATTATACTTTATTTTTTAACTTTTAATCCTTTTTTGGTTTTGTTCTTAACTCACTTTCTGCATTATCTTTATGATTTAACTACTTAACAATAATACACTTGCATGATGAATATATCTCAGAAATTTGAGTAAAAAATGATGGGGTCCTTTCCATATATTAAATAAAGTTAGCTATTTGAAATCTTCCATATAAACATTTTAGATTAAAAATTCATTGTAAGTTTTAAACAATAATATATTTGTTTTAGGTGTATTTCTTAGGTATTGATAGGTGTTTTAAACTAATAAAAACTTTCTGATGATTCATATTGTTTACTTACCTAGCCCATCACCTGGTCATCTGACTATATAAAGAGGTCTTAGTTTTAAAAGAACAGGCAAAACAGACAGAATGCTGCTTAAATTTGCAAAGGTCCCAGAGAGGGGAAGGACAGAAAAGAGAGAATAGCAATATTCACCTCTGTCTTACTGCTTTTACTTCCTCCCTTCCATTCTCACTTCCAAGTATTTAGTTTAATACTTGCTGGATTTTTTTAGGTATTTTTACTGGACTTATAAAAAGACTTAGGTTTGCTGCACTTATGAGTTTTCTTTCTTTCTTCCTTTTTTTTTTTTTTACTTTTTAATATGTAAAAGCACATATTCAGAGCTTATTTTTCCCATGTGAAATGGGCCTTTCCAGTGCTTATTTATATTTACAGGATGGTTTAATACAGCAGTGTGGTGAGACAATGAAGGAAACAGTTAATGTGAAAACCGTATGTGGCTATTACACATCAGCAGGGACCTATGGACTGGATTCTGTAAAGAAAAAGTGAGTTACCTTTCTTGTTTTTCCTTTTATCCTGCTTTAGGGAATTTGGCTGCTTTGGTTTCTTAAGAGAATGTATAGCTATAAAAAGAGAGAAAAAAAGGGAGGATAGAATTTGTTATAAAAGGTCTGTTTTTACATTTGGACTATTTAGTACATTCCTCAAAAGTGTGGTCTTTGTGATTGTGGGTGGGTTATACATGCTTATAAAAACCATGGCCACGCTTTACAGCACATCTCTATTAACTTTTTTTAAGCAGTGGGCATAATAGTCATTACAGTCGTCCCTCACTATCCGCAGGGGATTGGTTCCAGGACCTGGGTGGGTACCAGAATCCGCGGATGCTCAAGTCCCTTATTTAATGGTGCAGTATTTGCAAATAACCATCCTCCTGTATACTTTAAATCATCTCTGGATTACTTATAGATACCTAATACAATGTGAATGCTATGTAAATAGTTACAAATACAACGTAAATGCTTTGTAGATAGTTGCTGGCTTGCAGCATATTTAAGTTTTGCTTTTTGGAACATTCTGGAATTCTTTTTTTTTTCTCCAATATTTCCAATTCTCGGTTGGTTGAATCCATGGATACAGAACCCGCGGATACCGAGGGCTGACTGTATATCAGTGCAACTACTGGCAATGTTTTTAATTCTTGAGAATTGCAGTACCCATTTTCAAATTATAAAGAAGGTAATAGAAGTATGTAAACCCCTTCATAAACCATTTAACACAAACTTGAAAATGAGGTTTTCTTAATTAGAAATGCTCTTTTTAATATAAAGGGAATATTCCCTTACTAACTGCTGACAAAAACAATACTAACTTTCCAATTGTTAAATTTAAAAATTTGCGCATGTCCTAGAAAGATTAATATTCTTTTTTTATTTTAACTGTAAGTACTACTTAATAAATCATAGATACATGATATATAATGTAATAATTCCATGTTTAATTCCAGGTGCCTTGAATGGCTTCTAAACAATCTGATGACTCACCAGAATGTTGAACTTTTTAAAGAACTCAGGTACTTGAATTTTAAATAACTTTATTATCATTTGTTCAAGTATGCAAGACATTTGTGTATAAAGTGAAAATATATTGCTTATGAAAAAGTGAACAATTTAATGAAAGGTATCTTGACTACATCATGAATTGAAAAAATGCTACACAAATTTCTTTTCTTTGTTGTAAATGATACAATGTATATTATGAATACTCCTTTAACCAATTTTAATGGAAAAATTCATTGCTGCTATAAAACTATAGAAAAAGGGTTACCTCACTTTTGCTGGGCTCTTAGAGAATCTAAAAGTTTATTTTAAAAACCATCTTTTCCCATTGAGAAATTACATTTGAGGAAATTGCTTTAAACTTTTTGCTAAGCTTAGTGAAATTAAATTCACAATTAAGTTGGTCTTTTGAATTAAGTTTGCTTATTATTCCTAATTTCAACAAATAATTTCTGAATGTCTACTGTGTGTAAAGGTACTATGTTAAGGGCTGTGAAGGAGGCAGAGGTGATTATGTCATGGTCTCTGCCCTCTAGGAGCTTATTTGTAATAATGGAGATGACTTATCTGCCCTGGGTCTGAGAAATTCAGAGTGGGAATGAACTTTTAAAGGCCAGTAGACTGTGCAGTCACTTTCAGGCTTGCAGTTCCTTGACAGTGGTGCTTCTGAGACAAGGGTACAAATGTCCCTAGGAATGTGTGGCATTCTGATGGAAATATGCAAAACCAAAGCCTTAACATTGCGTAGCTTACTGGGATGTCAATTTTAATGATTTTTGGGGGGAGGTGTGGGGAGGAGTAGGAGAGAAGTAAACATTTTTATGTTTAAGCACATTGTGGAATAGAGAGAATTAAGTTTCTTTGGATTTACAAGATGAAATACAAAAATTAATAGAAATGTTATTCTTATGGCTAGCCTACTCCTGGATTCCTGGGTCCTTTCCTTTCCTCTGCCCTTAAGAGGTACTTCGGTAGAAAAGTTTGAGAAGCATTATTCTACCAAAAAATCATCACCTAATGATATCAAGGCATAAACAAAGCTCTGCAGTATGTTTGGTTTAAAAGTCATTAGGGGACTTCCCTGGTGCTGCAGTGGTTGGGAGACCGCCTGCCAATGCAGGGGACGCGGGTTCGAGCCCTGGTCCGGGAAGATCCCACATGCCGCAGAGCGGCTAGGCCTGTGTGCCACAACTACTGAGCCTGCGCTCTGGAGCCCACGAGCCACAACTACTGAAGCCTGCGTGCCTGGAGCCCGTGCTCTGTAACAAGAGAAGCCACCACAATGAGAAGCCCGTGCGCTGCAACTAGAGAAAGCCCACGCGCTGCAACTAGAGAAAGCCCACGCACAGCAACAAAGACCCAAAGCAGCCAAAAATAAATAAATAAATAAATTTATTTAAAAAAAAAAAAAAAAGTCATTAGAAAACACTTTTTCTCTTTTATAATTTCTCGTTGAGCTTTTTCAAAAGGAAGATAAATCATAGTGGTCATCTTAAAGCCCCAGATGATCTTCTGGCTTTTTGTGGCTTAAAGGAAGGAAAGAAAAAGGAAAAAAGAAAAGAAAACAGCTAGTGATATTATTTCCATTCTAAATTTAAACTAACACATATTTCTTGATTTTAATCTCCTTAACAGTAATAAAAACATGTTTTATGACTAAGCAATTCTCTTAAGCCTAGAGGTGAAAGATAGACTTTGAAGATATATCTCTTTCAGTGAATTTTGACAAGTGTCTTTTTTTTTTTTTTTTTTTTTTAAATTGAATGAGGGGGAAAGAAAAAAGAGGAAGGCTGCCACTTTATCAGAGCATACTAAAACTTATCTTACTGGGACCTTGCTTTAACTTGATTAATTAGCACAGCAAAGCTCTTGGTTTCCTTGTCAGTGCAAGAAAAGACCTTTCACAGCATACTGTCTGAACTAAAAGTATCCTTATGTTCAGATAGATTCTTTGTCTTGGGCAAAAAGATTGATGTAATTTTTAATTCCACAGTCTCTTTTGATAAAAAAGACTTAAAGTTTTCAGTTCCACCAGGGTCTTTTAGCTTGTGCATGAAGAGAGGCTCACTACTTCTATTTTATCTTTTCTAGTATAAATGTCATGAAACAACTCATTGGTTCATCTAACTTATTTGTGATGCAAGTGGAAATGGATGTATACACAGCCCTTAAAAAGGTATTGCCATAATATGATGTGTGTAAAGATATCCCCACTGCATTGCTTATAATATTGAAAAGCTGGAAACAGCTAGTGTCCAGTGGTAAGGGAATGGTTATAAATGTGAGAAAAGTAAAAGGAAATATGCCAAAATGTTAAGAAGTCTTTGTGTTTAGGGAGTTGATATCATGATTGATTTCAGTGGTATTCTTTATACTTTCCTCTCCTAAGAATACATTTCTGTTTTTTCCCAGATTTTTTTTCAACAGTTAACATGTTGTTATTTACATAATCAGAAATGTTAAATGTTTTATATGTTTTTCAGAAATGTTTGCAAAATTGAGCTTTAGTTGAATTAATAACTTTATGATGAAGTTTTCACATGTTTTTCTAGAGAATGTTGAAATTCTTTTAAAGGTCTTTTGTACTTCAGGCATATATTTCAGTTCATCCTTTTGAAAGGTTTCAACATTTTTAATATAATTTTGTTTTCACAACTCTCTGAAGAGACCAATTGGCTATTACTCTTGATCTGTAGATGGTAAAACTTAGAATTCTTACAATTATTAAGTGGCAGGCTTGAGGCAGAACCCAGGCCTGTGAATTCTAGTCCATTGCTTTTCCCACTGCATAATTTTGCCTTTAGTCTTTGTCCCTAGCTAACATGGGACAAAAATGTAGTTGAGGGCTTCCCTGGTGGCGCAGTGGTTGAGAGTCCGCCTGCCGATGCAGGGGATGCAGGTTCGTGCCCCGGTCCGGGAAGATCCCACATGCCGTAGAGCGGCTGGGCCCGTGAGCCATGGCCACTGAGCCTGCGCGTCCGGAGCCTGTGTTCCTCAGCGGGAGAGGCCACAGCAGTGAGAGGCCCGCGTACCGCCAAAAAAAAAAAAAAAAAAAAAAAAAAAAATGTAGTTGAGTCTACACTCACAGTGTAGTTGAGTCTATACTAACGCGGTCGTGAAATCTGGGAATAGTCACCTTCTAGGTTATATCATTGGGATTGTTTGTCTTATGATAGAGATGAGACTCTATTACTATTTTTCCTCAGGGAAGTTTAGTAACTGTGTTAACCAGTCATTAAAGGAGGGTAGAGAGTCCATTTCTATCTCTGAGCCACTGGTAGTATTCATTCTTTCCCGTAATTATCGATGAATGCTTACTATGTGCCAGGCACTGCTCTAAGTATGTTACACATATTAATTCTTTTAATGTCCTGTGACATTGACATATTATCATGCTCATCTTACAAATGAAGAAATTAAGGCCCAGATTACATAATGATGTAATTTCCCTAGCTATTAAATGACAGGGCTAGGATTTAAAAAACAGTAATGCTCTTCATTACTCTGCATACTGTCTCAACAGCAATTAAGACAATAAGAAACTCCTTTTTCCCATATTTAATTTCTTTTATAATCTCACATAGTATGTAGTGAAACTGAATTAATTGGTGAGTAGAATAAATTAGTATATTTTATATATATATAGTATATTATATATAATATACATAATAGTGTGTGTATATTATATATATATACACACACACATAGAATATTTACCTTTTTAATACTATAATTACAGTGTGTTTGAGACCATAAGTACTTTTCAGGGATTAGCTTATTCCTTATCATATACTCATCTAGTTTTTATCTTTGGACCATGATTAATGCCATGATGAATTTAAGAATTCTGAGCATATCATGTGATAGTTCTGCTTCTTTCAATTGCTTGTAAAATGGAAATTAAATTTTTTAGATATTATGTTTTAAGGAAGCAGTTTGAAAATGTAAAATCATAAACTAAAGTCTTGTAATTTTTTTAATTTATTTTTTTAACCTAGTGGATGTTCCTTCAACTTGTGCCTTCTTGGAATGGATCTTTAAAACAGCTTTTGACTGAAACAGATGTCTGGTTTTCTAACAGGAGAAAAGGTATGCCTGAAATTTTTATTGAGAACTTGTCTTTTTTGTTTTAAATTGAAATTTAATTAAAATCAGGCCCTGATAAACCTAGGGGATTTTAGAGCTGGAGAGGACCTTAGCAATGATCTAATTCAACTCTGCATTTACACTGAGAAAATTGAGACTGGATAAAACAGATATAGAAAAAACAAAATTTTAATGGCCCTCAGATGCAAAGAAGCAGATAAAAATCGTAATCCTTAGCTCACGATTTTCATAGTTTACTGTCATTTTTGGTCCATGCATGGCCACCTTTTTCATTTTTTTAAATAATGTATTGAACCTCAGTGAATCTTCAAGTACTAGAACATTAGTAACTTCAGTCTGCTCATGTGCTTCTTTCCTATTGTGTCCCTCTGACTTTGCTTTTAAAAAATGTTTAATGTTATGGCATTTTGCACATCTGAACATGAATGCATTACATAGTGATGTGCTGGTAAGCTGCCTCTCTGAAAAAATAATCACTTATTTGTAGCATTTTTTAAAATTTTCATGATACAAATTCTCCCAGCATGGCTAATTTCAGGCTACTAACGTGACACCGCTGAATGTGGAGTTGGGAAGAAATGCATACCATCAGCTCCTGTGAGCCAGCACAAGCCAGATCCAGCACACCACTGGACAATATATCATCCTGTTTTTTTGTTATTGAACTATTTCATATTGTGGTATTGATTTTCATTTCCTTGAAAACTAAGGAGATTGAACACCTGTTTGTGTGTTTATTGGCCATATGTTTCTTCTTCTGTGAAATGTCTGTTCAGGTTTTTTTCCTATTTTAATATTGTATTTGTCTTTTCTTACTGATTTGTCGGCATTCTTTATATATTCTTGATTCTTTGTCATAAGTGTGTGTTGCATTTATCTTTCAGTTTGTAGTTTTCTTTTTTTACTTTTCTGAAGGTGTCTTTTGATGAATAGAGGTTCTTATATTAAAATTTAGTGCTCTTTTTGTCTTGTTTAAATAAATTTTGGGAATTATTTTATGTAGTGAGATTTACTAGCTAATTATTTTTCCTTCAAGCTCATGAACCAAAAATGTGTAAATGACCATATCAATAAAATCTAACTTGATTTGCTTGAAGAACAAAATGCTAAACTTCTATCTTAAATTACACTTTAGAGCTACATTATGGCATTTAAAGAGGGATTTGAGAAATTATAAAGGAAAAAAGTAGAGGAGAAAATTTAACTTAAAAAACAGAGATAAAAGCTGAAAAAGATAAGGACCGTGGAGAAGCTAAAAAGGCAAAGGGGGTCTTCCCTGGTGGTCTAGTGGGTAAGACTCCATGCTCCCAGTGCAGGGGGCGCCTGGGTTAGATCCCTGGTCGGGGAACTAGATCCCGCATGCATGCCACAGTGAAGATCCCACATGCCGCAACTAAGACCCAGCAAAGCCAAAATAAATAAATATTTGTGGGGGTGGGGAGCAAAGGGACTCAATGGAAACAATAGATGTTAGGTAAATGTTGACATAAATTTATGCTCATTTGAGCCCCAGTTGGATTAACTGCAGCAGTCCATCAAGAGAGAAATTATTCTGTAGCCTAAGTGGCAGAAACTAGAATAAGAAGCTGTGGTCCCCTTCTGGTTTTCCCACTCCAGGCTCTCCATCCCAGCCTCAGTAGTGTAAAAGTATACATTTTAAGATAACTTTTCAGGGAAACATTTATTGCATAAGGCAAAATGTATGTCTGATGCCCTTGTTTTTCAGTGAGGACTTTATAAGTTGTTTATCAGTGAGGACTTTATAGGTTTATTTCGTACAGTTTTTAAATTATAAAAGTGATGAATACTCAGGAAATAAGACCAAAAAAATCACTCATGGTCCCCTCACCCACTATATTTTAGTATATTTCTCTTAGGTTTTCTTAATTATTTGACTTTGCAGATATATATGGGTCAGGACCATCAGAACAATAGAAATTTAGAAATTTTTCTGCACAATTATATGTAGGGATTGCTTCTTTTATTTACTGTCCTTAATAGCACCAAGGCTGAGTACACTGCCATGGGTATACCTTGTAATAGAGAACAGGCTAGGGATTATGTACAAGCCTCTGCTTGATAGCAGTAACTCCAGATCTTTCCTTCCCACTCATGAAAGCATATTAGAATGCAACTGAGAGTATTTTTAGAAATAACCTTAAATTCTCCCTATAAGAAAAAATTGATAAACTTGAATTATTTTAACAATAAATACTACCCTCGTGTCGCAAATCCATGGCTACAATGTCTTTGTATCTTATTTTGTATTTTAATAGAGAATTAATATGTTAACTAGTGTTCATCACATGTAACTAAAGCATAAATTAGAAAGATCTCAAGAAATGTTCCATGTCCTGTGTATCTTGTGAAGACCCTTGAGTGAGGCGTCTGGGCTCTAGAGTTCCACTGAAGTGGTGGGATTCTGGAAAGATACCTGAACCCTAACCACCATTCTCAAGCCTTCTTTTCCCACCTTGCTGCACTGTAAGCTCCAAATTCCAGAAAGGTGTCAATTGAATTCCCAGCCCAGGGGTCTAATTAGGACCAAAGTTAATTTCCTGGGGCTTTTTCCTAAATCTCCCCAAGTTTTTTATCCACACACCCAAAGTTTATAAAATCCTTGAAAACTTTGAAACTAGCTTATTTGTATTCTAATAGACGTGTGTGTGTGTGTGTGTGTGTGTGTGTGTGTGTGTGTGTGTGTGTGTCCCTGCCCATAAAAACATGTAGGAATAAATAAATTGATTTGAAAAGAATGGCTGTTTAATTTAATCTGTTTTTTTGTTTTCTTTTACAGATTTTGAAGGTATGACCTTCCTTGAAACTGAGCAAGGAAAACCATTTGTGTCAGTATTCAGACATTTAAGGTTACAGTATATTATCAGTGATTTGGCCTCCGCGAGAATTATCGAACAAGACTCTCTAGTACCTTCAGGTAAGAACATGATGAAATTATGATTTTAAGTAATATCTTTCTGATTATAATAGTAATATCATAGAAAAAAATAATGAGGAAAATAGAAATTATCCTTAATTCCAATAAGGTATACATTTTTATACCAAAGCAGAATCATACCATGTAGATAATTTTCTGTGTTCACATTATATATTGTGAGTATTTTCCCATATCATTAAATACTCTTCAGAACATTTAAATGGCTATATAGTATTCTATAATGTGTGTGTTCTTTAATTTGCTTAACCAGCACACTATTTTGGACTAGACTTTCAAAAGACTTTTGAAAAAAAAATAAATTAATTAGATAAAATAAAAAAGACTTTTGAAGTACTATTTAGAGGTCAACTGCTTTTTCTATTAATACTCCTTAAATTTGTTATTTTCTGTTTTTTTCTTATCCTAATTAAGACTTTGTGTCAAAGTAAATGTAATATCTTTGCCAATTAAAATTTTGAAACAATTACTGGTTTAGTTTTTTAAGTTAAGTATCTAGTGCTTGTGTAGGATTAAGTTTAGTACTATATTTGCATTTAAGAAACAGAAAATAGAATTTGTTTGAAGATTGACTTGTAAATTTGTATAGATTTGTCTGAAAGTTGTAAGTTTTTTGACACCTCGGATTTTAATATAGCTGTGTGTTTATAGATTTAAATTGTTAACTGAAATCTGTAATTTATTTATAAAAGTATTGAATGGAAAACAAACCCAGAGTTAACATTTCTGGTGGTTTTAAAATAATGCATTTTTTATAAAATCACTCTAGGCAGGTTTATAGACAGTGGTTTTTTTGGTTAATTTTGTATAAATCATTTGTATTACGTTTGTGTGGGTCGTTTTTTAAGCCACACTTTCTCTTGAAGGTTATGTTCCCTTATAGTATAGCAGTTCTGTAATAGTTTTAGTTTGTGTTATACACCAGACCCTAGCAATGGTGTAATATTAGATGCCAAGGCCTATTACATACTCCCACTCTAATCATACTTGCTTTTAAGGCTCTCTAGAAATGAATTTTGAAAGAGGTTAAAAGATAAAGTCTGTCGTAAAGTAGTTTAATTTAGGTGTTTCTGTGACGCAAGTGGATAAGCTTTGTATTTTTGGAATGCAAATGCGTACAGGTATTTCTAGTCTGAAATATTTTATTTATTACAAAATTAAAAAGAATTTGTATCCTAAATTTCTGACCAGATTTCAGCCATTTTTTTTCCTGACCTAAAATTACAGTAAAGGGCATTAGTTTTTCCTTTTAGAATATAAATGGACAAATAGTTTTTCCTATATATCCAAATAAAAGTTATCATTTCAAAAGCAGAGTATAAATTAAAATTATATCCCATGCTGTTTGCGAGAGGGCAGAAAGTGGCCACATAGCTCACATTTTTAAGGTACATTGGTAAATGCTGTCAATAGCAATGTATCCTAGATGTGAAATAAATGAAAATAATTTCAATTAGCTAAAATTGACTGCTCATTTTTCAGAAATAGTGCCAAACACGTGTTAACATTATTCAAAGTTATGCATTCAGTAATCTGGGGAATTTTAATGCATACATTTTGATCATCTTTAGGTCAGAATTAAATTCAAATAGAAATTAAAATAGAAAAAATTAAATTTTAATAGAAATATGTTTAATTCCAAATTAAATCAGGATTTTGTATAGAAGCATTGTATTTTAGGATTTAACTGTGTCAAGCACAGTTGAATTCCATTATATCATGGAATTAGATTTACCTTAGGTCAGATCATTATGTGTGTTTCATTCCATGCTTTCATTGTCATACTTCCCTTCCCTTTGATACCTCTGACCTCTCTTGTTGCCATTCCTCCCTGACCTTTCTCTTATGTCTTCTCATGTCTTCCATCTCTTCTCTCCATTTATTTAGCTCTCCCAGAAGAGACTATTTTCCCTCTGTAGAGGACATTCTGTCTCTTAAGACACCCTGCTAATAAAGGGTTAGGAGGCCAGACAGTAATGGGCCAGCCCCCTCAGTGCCCTTTCCAAATCATTGTTGCATATGATCCAGCTCACCCTCTATTCTTTCTCTTCTGATCCCTGGGCATTCTTCCACATTCATTTAAGACTTGGGCACTTAATTTCTGTCTGCCTCTCTACACCTGTTCAGTAACATAATGTGTCCATATTATCATTCCATTTAGTACTCTAGCCTCCTAGTAATTTGACCTCAACTCCTGTAACATTTATCTTTGCTGATCGTTAAGCACTTGCCACCTATGAACCTTGTTGTAACCCAGAATTTCTCAGCATGAGAAATCCAGTAGTTTGCAAGCTGTAACCTTCTAGCGTGTTCATAGCCTCATTCCTTTTACACTGTTGTTTGCTTTCCAATCCGTTTTTTAAAATAAATAAATAAATTTATTTATTTATTTTTGGCTGAGTTGGGTCTTTGTTGCTGCGCGCGGGCTTTCTCTAGTTGCGGTAAGCGGGGGATACTCTTCGTTGCGGTGCGTGGGCTTCTCATTGCTGTGGCTTCTCTTGTAGAGCACAGGCTCTAGGCGCGTGGTCTTCAGCAGTTGTGTCGCACGGGCTCTAGAGTGCAGGCTCAGTAGTTGTGGCGCACAGGCTTAGTTGCTCCGCTGCATGTGGGATCTTCCCAGACCAGGGCTCAAAGCTGTGTCCCCTGCGTTGGCAGGCGGATTCTTAACCACTGCGCTACCAGGGAAGCCCTCCAATCCGTTTTAAGCCCCCCATTTTCTGCCAGTCTTTCAAACCTCCTGCCTTTTCTTCCTTTCAGGCCTGGATTTCATGTTAGATCATCTGGACCACTCTCTCTCACAGTTGCTTTCAACTCTTTGTCCTTCTACTTTACAAAATTCTAAAACTAAATTAAACTTTCTTTGTTTCTATACCCTCTACTCTGTGCTGAGTACTGCTCCAGAGCATTCTATAACTTTTGTATTGGTGCCACTGCAAACTCATATTTCAGTGCTAAGCCTGGACCTTGGGACTCCTTATATACTACTTTTACTTGGTCATTCCTCATTTTCATTTGCTTCAGCAATTATATATCAAACCTCTGCCACTCTGTTCAAGCTTCCTCTCCAGTAACCTTGCTGTCAGTATGGAGTATGGGAACTCTCCTTCTATTTTTTTATATAAATTCTCCTTTAAATTTTTATATAAATTTTATATAAATTTTTGCAAGGTAATCAGGCAAAAATTTGTTTAGATTCCTGGGCTTCTTCACCTGTCCTTCCTGTCTTGTCCCAGAGGTTGAGGTGCTCCCTCCCTGTTCAAGCCAACCTTCTACTGTGTTCATAATCCTATCACTTCCTGTTTATTATGGAATTTTGCACTGTCATTTAATAATCTGTATCTTCAACCCCCTCCTGTTCTCCCTCAGCTTATAAGTGTGGTCAAATCTCTTATTAAAAAACAAAACAAATCCCTCCCTGCCCCCCCCCCCCGCCCCCGGTCTTGACCCTGAGTCCGCTTCATGGTAACTGCTCTTGTCCTTATAATCACCTTCTTCAGAGTTGCTGTCTCCATCTCCTTACCTTTCAGTCATTCCTCAGCCCATTTCAGTCTGTCTTTGGCCCCGCTATTTCACTGAAACTTTCTAGCGAAAGTTAGGTTTGTCCTGTTTGTAAAATCTAGTGGCCTCACGTTAGTCTTACTTTAACTTCTCTAGCATTTTATATCATGGTTTGTTAGTTTTTTTCTTGAAATTCTTACAGTACTACCTTAGTTTAGAAATACTGTACTCTCCTGATTCTTTTCCGGTCTCTTTGACCATTCCTTCTCTTTTTCTTTTGTAAGCTTCTCTTACTCTGCCCACCTCTTAACTTCCTGAGGGTGCCCTTAGCGCATCATTGATATTTTCATTCTATATAGTGTCCCAGAGTGCTTTCCTTCATTCATATGACTCACTGAAAGATTCTAGTTCTGACCTCTCCTCTGAGTTTCATACTTGAATATCCAACTGTTACTAGCCATGTGTAAATTGCTTCAGTTCACCTATTCAAAACAGTACTTATGGGCCTGCCTGGTAACGTAGTGGTTAAGAAGCCGCCTGCCAATGCAGGAGACACGGGATCGAGCCCTGGTCCGGGAAAACCCTGCATGCCGCAGAGCAACTAAGCCTGTGCACCACAACTACTGAGCCTGAGCTCTAGAGCCCATGTGCCACAACTACTGAAGCCTGCGTGCCTAGAGCCCGTGCTTCGCAGCAAGAGAAACCACCGCAATGAGAAGCCCACACACCGCAACGAAGAGTAGCTCCCGCTCGCTGCAACTAGAGAAAGCCTGCTCGCAGCAACAAAGACCCAACACAGCCAAAAATAAATAATAAATAAATAAGTAAATACATAAATTATTTAAAAAAAAAAAAAAGTGCTTATGTCTTTCCCCTCCAGCTCTAGTCCCTGGTTTTTTCTTCCCATGTTCGCTTATCAGTCATCAACATTAAAAACCCACCCAGCGGGCTTCCCTGGTGGCGCAGTGGTTGAGAGTCCGCCTGCCGATGCAGGGGACACGGGTTCGTGCCCTGGTCTGGGAGGATCCCGCATGCCGCAGAGCGGCTGGGCCCGTGAGCCATGGCCGCTGAGCCTGCGCGTCCGGAGCCTGTGCTCCGCAACGGGAGAGGCCACAACAGTGAGAGGCCCGCATACCGGAAAAAAAAAAACAAAAACAAAAAAACCACCCAGCCTCACAAAAAATGGCAGAATCCTGCAAGTCATCCTGTCCTCCTCAAACTGTCTTCCTCCACATCCATTCACTATGTCCTATAGATTTTTTCCCTAGATAATTCTCAAACTCACCTCCTTTTTTTGCCTGCTACCACTTCCTTGTTAAGACATCGTCATCTCTTGCTAGATTACTGTAGTACAGAATATATCTGTGTCCTGGTTGGACTGTATGTTTTTCATCTTTTTCTCTCAGGTACATAGTACAGTGCTTGACAGGTAGTAGGCACTCAGTTTGTGTGAACTAAAATCATTTTCTGAAACATACTAACTTACATATGGCCTAATACTGTATTTACTCTATCAGATAAGTTTAGGTTCTAGCTCCTAACCTAAGAACCTTAAAGGGGAGGAGGAAAAGTAAACAAATATGTGTAGATTCTTCAGTGTCGCAGGTAATACGCCAGATTATACATTTAACACCTATCATGTAACGTAATCTTTGAAATTATCAAGGTAGTTCCCATTTTATAGATGAAGTATTACTATCCTGTCATACAGCTAGTGAGAAGCAGAGCTCAAATGCAACCCCAAGTCTTTCCTGTTCTAAAGCCCATATTTCTTTTGGCTACATCTTACTTAGAAGAAGTCCGCTATGTTTAATCTCTTTAAGTTTGCATATCCAGTTGCAGAAACTTAAGCAAACTTAACTTTGAATTCAAACTTAACTTTGAATCACCATTCTTTTGAGTATGTTTAATTTTTTGGCTTTTGATAACAAAGTAATGCAATAGATTTATTCCCTTACTTTGCATTGTGGGCAAGAAGATAGGTATTCTTGTAACTTTTTATATCAGGAATTACTGTTGTGGGAATAATGGGGAAACTTAATGCTTAATATTTTCGTAAATTCAATAGAGATAATTGTTAAAGCAGTATGAATTTTATGAAAATAAGTTGCTTAAAATGAAAAGGTATATAAATGCATGTAATTAGTTTTACTGAGAAATACTGTACTCAGGAGAGTAAATTTGTCATCTTTTGGAACTAGATTTTTAGGTTATTATACATGAAGATCTTTGAGACGAACTTCTCCATAATTTTATACTAATATACCTGTAGATGCTCTGTACAAAATATTCTTTTATCCAGATAGGAATTTTTTATTATGTAGACTGTCCTTCACCTTCATGATCTAATTCTGACTTAACGTGTTTCATGTAACATTCAACCTGTAGGCTGTTTTTTGCTATATGCTTTACTGGTTGTGAGTAGATTTTTGTATGTGTATATACCTGAATATACATTCTTTCTTTCATTTAAACAATAAAACCAGGCAAATTCAGGGCGTATCTTATCTTCTGTTTGTGTTTTAAAGTTTTGTAAATCTAAGACATTTAGATTTTCAAATAGTATACTTTTGGAGACCCCCTTCGCCATATCCTTTGTATAAGACAAGAGAAATGATCTAAATAAATTCATTCTGACTCATCTCATTTATTCTGTTAGAAAAGTACTGTGTTTACGTTCAAAACTGCTGTCGATTAGATCTGCAGCTGCTGATTTATAGCACTGTCAAATGCCACTTTGACGTGCCCGTTTTGAGTTTTTGTTTTGTATTTTGGTCTGATAAAGTTTAAAAGTGCTTAAATTTGTTTTCACTGAGTGGAAGTTTCTTGAAGGCACTTTTTCAGAATCTTTCCACCGAACACTAACTCTGCCAAAAAGGATTCTGGGAAACTCTGCCTAGTGTATCTGCGTTTTGGGAGATATGTCTGCATATAATCATATTAAAAACTCTGTATAAGGCAAATTGTTTCACTTATTTTTATCCCATGTTTTTCAATCTCATTTTATCAGAGATTTCACCCTGTGTATCAACTGTCAACATTGCATTTGAACTAGTGGTTCTAGTGACATATTTTGGGGCTGCTGCTACTGGATGAACTACCTGTGACCAAAAAGATATCTAGTTTGACTTTTTACTCTTTAAGGCAAGAAAGGAGGGACAAAAATGTGTACCCACATTTTTAACTTGTTAAAAATGCTTTCAGGGAATTCCCTGGCAGTCCAATGGTTAGGATTCGGTGCTTTCACTACCGAGGCCTGGGTTCAGTCTCTGGTCAGGAAACTAAGATCCCGCAAGCCAGGTGGCGCAGCCAAAAAAAAAAAAAATGCTTTTAGTTTTAAAGGAGTTTATTCAAAGTTGTTGAAACTAAATTTTAAAACATTTTCATGGGATATAGCTTATATGATAATTTGAGAATATGAATGTGTAACCCTTTCATTCCATTTTTATAAATGAATCATGAAAAGCCATATTCTATCTCTGGATCAGTGAGTTTCAAACTACAGGCATAACCTGTAGTGAGTTGAGAAATCATTTTAATGGGAAGGGATCAGCTTTTTTTTTTTAATAAAATACAGTAAAACAGAATTTTAAAATCCAAATACCTTGCAAATAAGATGAACAATATGTGTGTAGGTATACAGAGTCACATAAATTTTGCTGTTAGTCTTTACCTACTGAAAATGAATTGTTTGTGGCCTAGATATTCAGCAGTTATTCCTTATAATAGCAACAATATTATTTTAGGGAAAGAAGCACTCATAAGTGTATTTATAGAGAATTTTAAGGAAGGACACCAATAAATCAGTGCAAGTCATCTGGATACCTTTTATTAGTTAGAGAATTATGAAGTGAAAACCCAGATTTTAATTGCACTAGGGTTTTTCCCCTGCCTTTCGGTAGAGGTAGAGAAATCATTTAACTTAAAAATTAGAAAAACTACCCTTTTAGTTGGGAATAAATAAGAGCAAAAAATAGGGCTTCCCTGGTGGCGCAGTGGTTGGGAGTCCGCCTGCCAATGCAGGGGACACAGGTTCGTGCCCTGGTCCGGGAGGATCCCACATGCCGCGGAGCGGCTGGGCCCGTGAGCCATGGCCGCTGAGCCTGAGCGTCCGGCGCCTGTGCTCCGCAATGGGAGAGGCCACAACAGTGAGAGGCCCGCGTACCGAAAAAATAAATAAATAAATAAATAAATAAATATGGTGCTAAGCCAGTTCTGCTTATATTTTTAATAAATCCATGTTTTATGTAAAATAATTAAAATTTCAGCTTCCACAGTCTCATTTTGTGGAAAAATTATATGCTTATTATTAAAGGGAAGAATATCTATAATTATTATATTCCATTTGCAATAATTTAAATTATAATAGTTATCTAAATCGTGTCAAAATTATTTCTTGAGTTGCATAATTCATCTAATAATTTAGAGATGGTATATTTCTCATTAATTGTTTTTAGATAATTTAATATAGGAACAATCCATTATTCAGTTTTCTATTAAAGCTTTTGTTAAAACTGAAAATATTACTTTTGGTATGTTTCTCACAAATGAAAAATAGTGTCAGCTATGAAAAGGAAATTATTAAATACAAGAATATACTTTTAACTAAAGTTTTAAATGTATGTGATCTAAGTAGAGTCTGTCCTAAAGCAAAGGAAGATAACATTTACCACTTTAAAAATCATTAAGCTGTATCGTTATAGCATATTTATAAAATATAAATTACCAGCTTTACTTATTGCTGTTTTAAACTTGAATTGTAAAATGGTAAAAATTTTATCAACTTCTTAAAATTTTTAAACCCTTTATGTTTTTCCATATTTCTTATTATTCTTATATGTATTTTTACATTTTAGAATGGCTATCTTCTGTGTATAAACAGCAGTGGTTTGCTATGCTCCGGGCAGAACAAGACAGTGAGGTGGGGTAAGTATGGTACATCATAGCATTGTTCATTAAAAAAAAAAAAAATTTTTTTTTTTTTTTTTACTGAAATATAGTTAATTTACAATATTGTCTTAGTTTCAGATATACAGCTAAGAGATTCAGTTGTATAATATATATTTTTCAGATTATTTTCAATTATAGGTTACTATAAGATACTGAATATAGTTCCCTTTGCTATACAGTAAATCCTTGTTGCTTATCTATTTTATGTATAGTAGTTTGTATCTGTTAATCTCATACTCCTAATTTACCCTGCCACCCCTCTCTTTCCCCTTTGGTAACCATAAGTTTGTTTTATCTGTGAGTTCTTCTGTTTTTTATATAGATTCATTTGTATTATTTTTTTAGATTCCACATATAAGTGATATCTTATAATTGTCTTTCTCTGTTTGACTTACTTCACTTAGTATGATATTCTCTAGGTCCATCCATGTTGCTGCAAATGGTAATATTTCATTCTTTTTTATGACTGAGTAATACATATTCCATTGTATATAAATATACCACATCTTCCTAAGTCAATCATCTGTTGATGGGCCCTTGGGCTGCTTCGATGTCTTGGCTCTTGTAAATAGTGCTGCTATGAACATTGTGGTGCATGTATCTTTTTGAATTAGAGTTTTCATCTTTTTAGGATATATGCCAAGGAGTGGAATTGCTAGGTATGTTAGCTCTAATCTTAGTTTTTTAAGGAATCTCCACACTGTTTTCCATAGGAGCCGCACCAATTTACATTCCCACCAACAGTGTAGGAGGGTTCCCTTTTCCCCACACCCTCTCCAGATTTATTATTTGTAGACTTTCTGATGATACCCGTTTTGACTGGTGTGAGGTGACATCTCATTGTAGTTTTGATTTGCATTTCTCTGATAATTATTGATGTTGAGCATCTTTCCATGTGCCTGTTGGCCATCTGTATGTCATCTTTGGAGAAATGTCTATTTAGGTCTTCTGCCCATTTTTTGATTGGGTGGTTTGTTTTTTTGAGTTGTATGAGCTGTTTGTATATTTTGGATATTAACCCCTTGTAGGTCACATCATTTGCAAATATTTTCTCCCATTCCCTAGGTTGTCTTTTCATTTTGTTTATGGTTTCCTTTGCTGTGCAAAAGCTTTTAAGTTTGATTAGGTCAGGTCCCATTTGTTCATTTTTGCTTATATTTCTTTTGCCTTGGGAGACTAATCTAAGAAAATATTGCTACAGTTTATATCTGAGAATGTTTTGCCGATGTTCTTTTCTAGGAGTTTTATGGCATCATGTCTTATACTTAGGTATTTAAAGTATTTTGAAGTTTTTTTGTATATAGTGTGAGGGAGTGTTCATATTGATTTACATGTAGCTGTCCAGCTTTCCCACCACCACTTGTTGAAGAGACTGTCTTTTCTCCACTGTATTAATATATTATTGCCTCCATTGTCAATTAATTGACCACAGGTATATGGATTTTGCTATGAATTTTTAAATGTATTCATTATGTTGAAAAACCAGTAACAGTATTAAAGTCAAGAGCTGTTAGAGAAAAAGATCATGTAATCAGCTTTTATTCTTATATTTCTATAACTATCAATATTATAAATATTTATCTTTTTGGTCAATTAGTATAACAGAATGTATTGTCACTTGCTATATTAGTAAAATTGAATAATTGATATACTTTGTTTCACTTAGTGTTATGATATTCTTTTAAGCTATTGAAATATTACCTGGAATAATGCTTTCATAAAGCATGATCTTCATATATATGTATAGGTAAAGCCACTTTTCTTATTTGTGGCAGTATTGTCAAATTCTCACTAAGGTAATAGGGGTTTTTTTGTTTTGTTAAGTTCTTTTTTTAAAAATATTTATTTATTTATTTATTTGACTGCACCAGATCTTAGTTGCGGCATGTGGGATCTTTAGGTGCAACACACGGAATCTTTTAGTTGCAGCACGTGGGATCTTTTAGTTGCGGCATGCGGGCTCTAGTTCCCTGACCAGGGATGAACCCAGTCCCCCTGCATTGGGAGCGTGGAGTCTTAGACACTGGACCACCAGGGAAGTCCCCTGTAATAGTTTTTTTGAAGACTTGAGTGTAAGGTGAATTAACCCATCTGGTTACACAGGTGCCTTCATCAAAAGCATATGACCCCTCTAGAAAATATTTATGTACTGTCTTCATTTTAAGAGAAAGCATATTATCTGTTCTTTAAATGTGTAGTGCTTTGCAGTTCAGTGAAGTACTTCCACATTTATTGTTTGATCTTTATACTAGCTCCTTGGTATAGGCAGTGTGAAGAGACAGTCCACCTGTGAGTACATAAAAAGGTTTTACATTTAAATTTTTTTCTGCCCTGATCTCTTTTAATTTATTTTTATATACTAAAGAACTTACTAAAATAATAGCCTAGTTGTGTTTATAGCTAAACAGTGAGTGTGTGAAAGAGTTCCACAAACTTAAGATAATGATTGCAAGATTATTATCCAGGGTTCTTAGTTTCTACTTTACTTGTAACTTATATCCCATCTTTTCCCAAATATATTCATAGCATACTTATCTTGCACAAATACAGTAAGATTGTTGAAATAGGAGACCCCTCCAAAAAATGAGTTAATTATTTACTGGAATTCAGATTTGAAGCATTTTGTAATGTATGAAATGTTTTATAAACCATCCTACCTACTTCTTTTGTATATTCAGTTTTTAAATGTTGGATGTTCTCTATCATTCAAGATTTTTCTCATCTGTATCCTTTTTGAGTTTAATATAGAGTCTCACCGAAGAGACTGAGTTAGAATAAGTGGCTTTCTTGCATTCTTCTTATGTATATGACTGTATTGCCCCTAATGAAGCACTCTCTTCCACACATACTGAGTATCTGCTCGCTACTGTAGGGCTGCTAAAGTGAGAAAGACAGTGTACTCCATTGACTCTAGGTTATAATCTAGTAAAGTCTCTCCCTCCAGGGTTCTCCTCTTCCAAACGCTTTTCCACATTGCCAACAGGATTAGCCTCCTAAGTAGAAATATAATTTCACTTCCCTGCTTAAATAAGACCAGGGACATTTGATGATAGTTAGGGATTATTGCTTTATGTGTGATATATATTTACGGATTAAAGGATATGATGTCTGGAGGGTCAGCCTCAATAATAATCAGTTGGGAGGGATATGGGGAGAAGTGGGTTGGGAGTAAAACTAAAGCAGGATTATTGAACCTAGATGGTGAGAAAATTTGGCTCATTGTACTATTTACTTTTTTTTTTTAAGCAAAGCTTTTATTTATTTATTATTTTTAAAATGTATTTATTTTTGGCTGCGTTGGGTCTTCATTGCTGTGCATGGGCTTTCTCTAGTTGCTGCGAGTGGGGGCTGCTCTTCCTTGCAGTGCACAGGCTTCTCACTGCGGTAGCTTCTCTTGTTGCGGAGCACAAGCTTTAGGTGCGTGGGCTTCAGTAGTTGTGGCGCGTAGGCTCAGTGGTTGTGGCTCACGGGCTCTAGAGTGCAGGCTCAGTAGTTACAGTGCACGGGATTAGTTGCTCCACAGCATGTGGGATCTTCCTGGACCAGGGTTTGAACCCGTGTCCCCTGCATTGGCAGGTGGATTCTTAAACACTGTGCCACCAGGGAAGTCCCTGTTTACTTTTATATGTTTGAAAGTTTTCGTAAGAAAAAATTTTAAAGTAACAGAACAAATACATGGGAACTCTCTCTTATCTACAGGAAAATTTGAAACTCCTATGAACGTAGCCTGTGGGGCCCTTCAACAGTCTGTCCCAAATGCCTTTCTCTTTATCTCCTCTCATGCTCATTTTAGGCTCCAGCTGCACTAAGTTCTTCATACATTTAGTACCCTTTCATGCTCCGGTCCTTTTTCGCTAGTCCTTCTACCTGGAATGCCCTTCCTCTGCATAGAGTTCACCCCTGACGTCTACCCCAACAAACTCCCTCTCAGGCACAAATAATACTTCCTCTGTTATGATCCCCACTCTTAATCCCAGGCAATAAATCTGTGCCTTCTTCATGCTCTTAACATCAGTTCTCTCCACGTTATTATCTTATTACTTATGTCTAGTTCCCTGCTAGACTGAGCTCTTGGATGTCAAGGATATGTTTCATTAGTTTTATTTACATTTCATTATTTTTATGTATTGTATTTGTTTCAGTATATTTATTAGATAATGATGATGGCCCCGGTATCTAGGTACTTAATAAATGCTGTATATGAATGAATGTATTTTATCATTTGGAATTCTAAGCTAATAATAATGTCATTTTATTATTACATCTTGAAATAACAGTGTTTCTCTTAGTTGATTAAGGTTTTTAAAGTAAGAGGGCCAAGTAAAGATTAACTGATAAAATTCTACAGCTGTTTTCTATTAAATACTGAGTTTGTATAGTTGTACTACTTTAAAAAATGGCTTGTGTGCGAAACAATAATATCAAATGGTAGGTGATACCAAGTCACGTCTTAAATAATAGATTTTAATTTAATTTTACTTAGTAGTTAGACTTTTAAGTGTTTTATTTTCTCGGTAAGCAGAATTTCTCATAGATTATTTCCCCCTCTTTGGTTTCACTGGGCCCTAGTAAAAGTATTCTAGAAGTCAAGGCAATAAATGAAACACTAAAGATTTAAATTTTTTTTATTTAGCAGAGGTAATGGGCTAGATTTAGTCATTGCATTTTGATTTTTATCAGTACTACAAAATTTTATTTTTAAATCTAGTAGAAAGTTTTTCTCTTGTTGTAACTCACAGTTATTTTTCAAATACTAGTTGCTTATTTTCCGTGAGATTTCATGTTTTATATATATTTCTAGGCCTCAAGAAATCAATAAAGAAGAGCTAGAGGGAAAAAGCATGAGGTGTGGTAGAAAGCTTGCCAAAGATGGTGAAGTAAGTATGGGTTGTGACTCTTAATAGTCTTATACAAATTGTTGTACTATTAGTGCAAAATATACTTTCAGTAACAATCATGATACATATTATACCTCAGAAGAGCTTTTTTGTGGATTAGTTTCTGTAGCATGATCTCCTGGGCAAGGAGTTACATACTCAGTGGTGATTGATTATTCAGCCTTCCCTGAGACTGATGAACTTTCTGGGTCTAGATATGAGAAGATCCCTCAGCAAACCAGAAATAAAGATAAATAAGACGTTAAATGGGAGCTGTTACATAGTCTTAAAAGTAACTCTTTCTATTTTACAGTTACCCTAGATCAAAGACATTCAAACGCTTTGATTGCTACCCACATTAAAAATTACGTATTTCATTAACACCCAGTACAAATGCATATAAGTGAAACAAAAGTATTACAAAACAGTGCTTACAGCTGCTTTGTCCTATAGATGTATTTCTACTTAACTTTTTTTAAAAAGCTGATTGTGACTCATTCAATTGATTTTACAGCCACTAAAGAGACATGAACTACATTTTTTTAAAAACTCTACCCTAATTGTAATATTCATCTTTGAAAACAGTTCAGCCTAATTTAGATAACCATTTGGTTATTTTTCTCCCAAATTTTCCCTAATTTTAACTTTAGTTTTGAAAGTTTCATTATTTTATGTTTGCATTCATAATTTCAGAGTATGAAAGAGGAATAGCATCTTATTTATTCCTTAGTCCTCCTTATTGTCGCTTCCAGACCTTGTTCCACCCTCATCGTCATTGAATCACAGCTCCTTTGAAGTGCATACTTCTGCACCACTCACTACTCTGACTGTGGCCATGATTCGCTCGGCTTGCTGGCTTTCTTTCTCCCTACTCTTCTTATCAGTCTTTGTGATTTTAGCATCTGTCCCCTGACCTTCCTTCCCTCCGTGATCTTGTGCTCTACCCTACCTCAGGAACCAATGTCCTATAAGCATATCCTCAATTTTTGTATCACTAATTCATGTACCCTCTTCAAAATCTCCATTTTAAGCATACCACTTGCAGACTCCACCTCGTGTTATCTTTCTAGCACTCTCCCTCTGGTACCTGGACTCCCAACAACTTTTCAACCCCACTAGAATGTACAATACATTGTTCTTACTATCTTTTCCACATTACCCTCTCACCACATCCCTACTTCTTTCTTTACTTGACTTATATTTTATGTTCCATCTTAAAATTGGTCCCTGGCTGGGGTGGGATGAATTGGGAGATTGGGATTGACATATATACACTATTGACACTATGTATAAAATAGATAACTAATGAGAACCTACTGTATAGCTCAGGGAACTCTACTGAATGCTCTGTGCTGACCTAAATGGGAGGGAAATCCAAAAAAGAGGGGATGTATGTATACGTATAGCTGACTCACTTTGCTGTGCAGTAGAAACCAACACAACACTGTAAAGCAACTATACTCCAATAAAAATTAACTTTAAAAAGTTATTGACCAGGGCTTCCCTGATGGCACAGTGGTTAAGAATCCGCCTACCAATGCAGGGGACATGGGTTCGAGCCCTGGTCTGGGAAGATCCCACACGCCACAGTGCAGCTAAGCCCGTGCACCACAACTACTGAGCCTGTGCTCTAGAGCCTGCAAACCACAACTACTGAGCCTGCACATGCCACAACTACTGAAGCCCGTGCTCCGCAGCAAGAGAAGCCACCGCAGTGAGAAGCCCGCGCACTGCAGCGAAGAGTAGCCCCTGCTTGCCACAACTAGAGAAAGCTGGTGCGCAGCAACGAAGACCCAACGCAGCCGTAAATAAATAAATAACAAACAAATACATAAATTTATTTTTAAAAAGTCATTGAGCAAAATTAAGGCTGGGAACTTTTGTAGGTAACAATTAATTAAAAACAATATACAAGGTGAAAAAAAAATTGGTCCCTGGCTTATACTCTTAACTTCCTTTTTCCCTTTTTCACTCAGTCAAATTCACCAGGCTAAACCCCAGTTCTTGTTAAATCCCACCTTTCCATGCATTCCATGCCTGCTTCCATACAAATGAATGTGACTAAAGAAAAACACCATACAAACCCCAGCAGGTTTCACTTGAATGTTGTAACTGTAAACTTCAAGCAGGTTTTTAGTGCTAAATGGTGATCCTCCTACATTTCCCTAGTGAATTTATCCTCCTACTCCTGGAGTAACTCTCATACCTTCTCAAAAGGGCAATGCTACCACCCTTATTCTTTCCATTGGCCTTGCGTCTTTCTTCATTCAGAAAATAAAAGCAGTAGGAAGAGAATCTGTGCATCCTCCTACCAACAATACTACCAGTCTCCTTGCATCTGCAGCCGTGTGCTGTGCTTTTCCTTTTACTAGAATGGATGAACTGTCTGCTTCTATCCTAGTCCACCTCCTCTTATAATGGACCCCATCCCTTCTCACTTGTTCAAAAAGTTTGCTCCTACAGTCATCACCTCCCTCTCCTGCATCATCAGTTTTTCTCTTCGGTATCATTCTCATTTGGCATATTAACATGCTACAGCATCCCCCATCTTAAACCACTCCCTGACTCACATTCCCCTCTAGCTTCCACTCCATTTCTCTGCACCCTTTTTAAGCAAAATTCATTGAAAAAAGTTGCCTGTATCCACTCCAATTCATTTACTCCAGTAAAGTCAAGTGAAACGCTGTGCCATTGTCACCAGTGATTCCTACATTACCAAGTCGAGTAGTTTTTAGTCTTCCGAAAGTTCTTGGCAACATGACCCATCTGTTCACTCACTCCACGGAGATTTTCTCCGTTTGACTTCCAGGACAGCATACTGTGCTGGTTTTCCTCCTGCTTCGTTGGCTGCTCCCTCTAAGTCTTTGCGAGATCCTTCTCTTTCTCAACAAATGTTGGTGTGACTGGAGGCTCAGTACTTGGACTTCTTCCATATCTGTGCTCTCTGTGCTGACTCCTAAGTGATCTCTTATAGTCCCATGACTTTACACCAATTCCTAACTCCTGTATCCAGCTACTCACTTGACATCTTTCTTAGAATTCTAATAGCCTCTCAAACACAGTGGTTCCAGCTGAACTCTTTGATTTTCATTCCCAAACTCCTCCTTCCCAAGTATTCTCCAGCCCATAGATAACCCCTCTGTTCATCCACTGCATAAGCTCCACACTTCAGGTTCTTCTTTCTTTTGTTCCATATCTGTTGTCCATAAGAAGTTCCTTTGAATATATATCTTCCAAATATATATATATATATATATATATATATATATTTTATTTTTGTTAGTTTTTTTTTTTTTGGCTGCATTGGGTCTTCATTGCCATGCATGGGCTCTCTCTAGTTGTGGCGAGCAGGGGCTGCTCTTCCTTGCGGTGCACGGGATTCTCATTGCAGTAGCTTCTCTTGTTGCGGAGCACAGGCTATAGGTGCATGGGCTTCAGTAGTCGTGGCGCACGGGCTCAGTAGTTGTGGCACATGGGCTCTAGAGCACAGGCTCAGTAATTATGGCTCTCGGGCTTAGTTGCTCTGCAGCATGTGGGATCTTCCCGGACCAGGGATCAAACCCATGTCCCCTGCATTGGCAGGTGGATTCTTAACCACTATGCCACCAGGGAAGTCCCCCAAATATATTCTTACCACGTCTACCACTACGACCCAAGTCCAAGCCACCATTATCTCTTGCCTGGACTGTTGTAGCTTCATAACTGCTCTCCCTGTTTTTACTCTTGTTCTTATACATTCTGTTTTCCACACAGCAGCCAAAATCATCTTTTTAAAATGCAAGTTAGATCATGTTACATCCTTCCCTAAAGTTTTCCGTTAGCCTCTTACCACACTTAGAAGAAATCCAAACTCTTTCCTACTGTGGACTCTAGGCCGTATGTTTTCTGGCCCCTGACTGACTCTCTGAACTCATCTCCAGCCTCCATCCCCCTCAGTTATTGCCCTAGCCACGTAACCTTTTTGCTGTTCCTCAGATATGCCAAGCATGTTTTTACCTCCAGAACTTTGTACTTGTTCTCTTTGTCTAAGTCACTTTTCCCCAGATAGCTACCCAGTCCGCTCCTTAGTTGACTCAGGACTCTAGTCTTATAGCATCTCCATAGAGAGATGTTCCCTGACCACCTGCCTGAACCAACAGGCTCCCCAGCTGCCAGCCCACCTCCCCTACCCTGTCACTCTCTCCTGGCATTCTGTTCTGTCCTCTTCCATCCCATTTCATGTTTGTTGTTCATCTCCTCCTCCACACAAACACACACGTATTAAAATATACATTTACTAGGGCAGAAACTTCTTTACTGCCATTTCTTTAATGCCTAGAGCAGTACCTGGCACAAAACATGTGCTCAATAAATGTCAGTGAACTCTTGATTTAATGTTGTAATTCAGAGGGTCAACCAAACACTTGAAGTCCTAACTTTACTTCATTATACAACGCCACTTTACTTAATAGTCTCTCATTAACTATTAGGTGATAGAATAAACAAACTTGTGAACCTCATGATGGTATTTAAAATAACTCAGTTGTGTATCTGTTGGTTAGTTACTTAAGGTATTTTAGGGTATTTTTAAAATGTATTTAAACTAAAAAAGACAGTTCACTCATTTCTCCCACTCCCCACCCCTCGCCTCTGGCACCCACCAAGCTGTTCTCTGTATCTGTAAGCTTAGGGTTTGGTTTTTTTTAGTACATATTTTTTTTAGATTTTACATATAAGAGAGATCACACAAGGTATCACTTAAGGTATTTCAGAGTATTTTTAAAGCAGGAAAAATTTTAGCGGATTCCTATTACCTCTATCTAGACTCCTAGTCCCCTAAACTATACCTACTTAGAGTTGGTATAGCTTATAACTATCAACTAAGCCATATTAGTTATGATAAACTAATTAGTTTAACATATTAGTTATGATAAAATGTGGAGAGTTAATGAAACAGATCATGAAGAGACGATATTAGGAAAGTACCTGAAGGAATAATGATCATAAAGGCTGCTTTTGCTGGCTTTGATATATACTATGTCTATGTGGTAAACCTTGTATATGTATCACAGATATATTGTGTGTGCTAAGCCTTAAGGCACTGACAAAAAGTAGGGACCCATAAGACAGAAATACTTGAAATGAATTAGAAAAAAAAAGACAGTTTGAACTTTTTATTTTTGACTTGCTAATATGATAAACTGAAGTAAATCTTTCTCCTTTGTATTTTAGTACTGCTGGCGGTGGACAGGTTTTAACTTCGGCTTTGACCTGCTTGTAACTTACACCAATCGATACATCATTTTCAAACGCAATACATTGAATCAGCCATGTAGTGGATCTGTCAGTTTACAACCTCGAAGGAGCATAGCGTTTAGGTAGGATGAGATTTTCCCACCCCACTCTTCCTCACTCTAAAAGAACTATAAGAAGTGAAATAAAACCATAATTTACACCAACAGTAGTAGAACTTTGGTAAGATACAATATGTATGAAACTGCAAGGAAATGATAAAGCTCCATTCCTACAAAATGTATTAATAATCAAAATTATAAGACCCAGATCTAGTATGTCAGGAAGAAAGAATGGGCTGGAATATGAATGGTGTAGGATTGATACTGGGCTTGAAGCTGTTGCCTTGCTGCTATTCCTAGAAAATAAAAGGTCTAAACTGGAACTACAACAAGGTATTCTTACAGGAAAACATGTCTGGTATTTTCCTTAACTTTCTATAGGATTTCAGATGTCCAACTTTGCCTAATAGTTGAGCTGGCAGTATTTTTCTGGAGAGGATGCTGACAAAATGGAAAATAGCTCAATGAATGGATTATTTAAAAGTCATATATTTACCTTATACCATACACAAAAATTAACTCAAAATGGATCAAAGACCTAAACATAAGAGCTAAAACCATAAAATAAGTCTTGGAAGAAAACAGGGGAAAAGTTTTATGACATTGAATTTGACAATGATTTCTTCAGTATGATACCAAAGCACAGGCAGCAACAACCACAAAAAAAGTTGAACTTCATCAAAATTAAATTGTGTGTCAAAGGACACTTAACAAAGTGAAAAAACAACCCATGGAATGGGAAAAAATATTTGCTAACCGTATATCTGATAAGACTATATAGAGAACTCCTAATATTCCCCAACAAAAAAACAACCTGATTCAAAAATGGGCAAAGGACTTAAATAAACATTTCTCCGAAGAAAATATACAAATGACCAATAAGCACATGAAAAGATGTTCAACATTACTAATCATAAGGGAAATGCAAATCAAAACCACAGTGAGATACCACCTCACGCCCGTTAGGACGGCCAATATCAAAAACAAAACAAAAGTGTTGGTGCAGATGAGGAGGAATTAGACCCTTGTACATTGCTAGTAGGAATGTAAAATGGTGCTTACTTTGTGGAAAATGGTATGGCAGTTCCTCAAAAAATTAAATAGAATTACCAAATGATCTAGGAATTCCTCTTCTGGTTATTTACCCAAGAGAATTGAAAGCAAGGACTCAAACATATTTGTACACATAGCAACATTATTCACAACAGTTAAAAGGTGGAAGCAACCCAGGTATTGACAGATGAACGGAAAAACAAAATGTGATGTATACCTACAATGGAATATTATTCAGCCTTAAAATGGGAGGAGATTCTGACATGTGCTATAACATGTCAGCTTGAAGCTTGAAGACATTACACTAAGTGAAATAAGCCAGTTACAAAAGAACAAAAATACTGTATGATTCCACTTACATGAGGTACATAGAGTAGACGAGTTTATAGAGACAGAAAGTAGGATGGTGATTGTTGGGGGCTGAGGTAAGGGGAAATGGGGAATTCATTTTTACTGGGTACGGAGTATCAACTGGGGAAGAAGAACAGGTTCTAGAGATGGATGGTGGTGATGACTACAGAACAGTGTGAAATGTGTTGAATGCCAAGAACTATACATTTAAAAATGGTTAAAATGGTAAATTTTATGTATATTTTATCACAATAAAAAAGGCATACTTGGGGACTTCCCTGGCGGCGCAGTGGCTAAGACTCCATGCTCCCAATGCAAGGGGCCTGGGTTCGATCCCCGGTCAGGGAACTAGATCCCACGTGCATGCTGCAACTGAGAGTTCTCATGCCACAACTAAGGAGCCCATGTGCTGCAACTAAGACCTGCTGTAACCTAATTAATTAATTTTTAAAGGCATACTTATAAATTATTTTTATATCTCAGATATGTATAATAGCACAAGCTTGTAAATCTAAATGGAATCAGTTTATAGTTTGAAAAGACTTCAAATTCTTAACAAATAAAAGACTTAAAGAGAATTTTAAAAAATTAAAATAAAAGAATATGGAAGAAAAAAGTAATTATTAAAGTAAGGTAGGGCTTATTTAAATTGATATGTGCTTTAAAAAATCATTAGTTTTTGTGTGTGTGTGTTTTTATTCTAGATTACGTTTGGCTTCTTTTGATAGTAGTGGAAAACTAATATGTAGTAGAACAACTGGCTATCAAATACTTACACTTGAAAAGGACCAGGTATGTTTGATTACTTTTCTGTTAATTTTTTCATTATAGTATTTGCCTTTTGACTCCTCTTTTGAAAATTCTTAAGTAGATTTAATGTTTGATTTAAAGATTGGTTTGAGAACTTTTTGAAGGCAAGTATCGAAGTACCATGTTCACTTTTGCATAATTTACTCCATCCTACCAGAAGTGTAACTAAGACCAAAAACAATAATAATAAAAAGAAAACAGGGCTTCCCTGGTGGCGCAGTGGTTGAGGGTCTGCCTGCCGATGTAGGGGACACGGGTTCGTGCCCCGGTCTGGGAGGATCCCACATGCCACGGAGCAGCTGGGCCCGTGAGCCATGGCCGCTGAGCCTGTGCGTCCGGAGCCTGTGCTCCGCAACGGGAGAGGCCACAACAGTGAGAGGCCCGCGTACCAGAAAAAAAAAAAAAAAAGAAGAAAACACAGTTTGATTTGAGGGGCAGAGCTGACAATAAGGAAATAATTATTCATCCTGAACATGATCTTCACAAAGTTATGAATCTTAATTGTTTTCTCCATTGTGTTCATTTATTTATACAGTAATAACATATCTTAAAGGCAATCCAGTATATCTCCATAGCTCCTAGATATTAAGTGAACATTATCCTCTAGCACAGTAGGTTTCTAAAATGACAGACATCTGTAATGTTCCCAAAATTATCTCTAAAGCCATTTGTTTTTTCATAAATCACATGCATGTAGAAGTTTCAAAATGTCATGATGAAAAAGTAAACCAGTTTCAAAAAGTAAAACGAGAGCTGTTAAAAATCAAGGATGTTTATTTCTAGTAAAGCTAACCACCATTCCAAAGGACATACTGTTTTAATAAAGGGTTTGGAGCCTATGGTTCACATAAATTATTAGAAGTTAGCAGTTTTCCTCAGACTGAAGAGACTCTCATAAAACATCAAAATTTAGCACTGCAAGGAACCTTGAAGTGATAGTTCTGACCTCACCTCCCCTGTATGAGAACTCCTTTAACAGCATTCTTACGGAGGCTCCTCAACCATTGTTGGAACTCTTAGTGAGAGGGAGCTGACTCTGTCGTGTGGTAGGTGTAAGTGAGAGGGTAGGTACATAAGAAGATTCAGATCTGCCTCCATTGGAATTCTCTGTTGGTCCCTCTCACCCTCTTGAGCTGCATGGACAATATCTGTGTTTACCTTCAACTTGGAACTTCATTCAAAAACATTGTCGGGGCTTCCCTGGTGGTGCAGTGGTTGAGAGTCCGCCTGCTGATGCAGGGGACACGGGTTCGTGCCCCGGTCCGGGAAGATCCCACATGCCGTGGAGCGGCTGGGCCCGTGAGCCATGGCCACTGAGCCTGCGCGTCCGGAGCCTGTGCTCCACAGCGGGAGAGGCCACAACAGTGAGAGGCCCACATACTGAAAAAAAAAAAAAAAAAAAAAAAATTGTCATGGCTCAAAGCAGCCAGAGACTTAATTAAAAAGCACCAGGCCAAGATAGTAGTTGTATTCCTAGTGTTCCTTGATTTGTTCATTCAGCAAACATTTGTGTCCCTACTTCATGCTAGGTTCTATGCTAGGAGTGGAGGAGATAAAGAGGAGCTTATATAGCTAAGTAGAAGGAGAGGGATGGGCTCAAAGAGTGTGTAACATTGAGGGAGACATCTCTAACCTTTACTGTGGGGTTGGGGACAGGTGTGGTTATTGGGGGGAGGGGCAGAGACACAGTTCAGGGAAAACCTCTTCTGGACAAGTTGAAAAGTGAATGGATACCTGAACCAAGCCTCAGATGATGAGTAAGATAGAGGCAAGGGGGCTTCCCTAGTGGCGCAGTGGTTAAGAATCTGCCTGCCAATGCAGGGGACACAGGTTCAAGCCCTGGTCCAGGAGGATCCCACATGCCATGGAGCAACTAAGCCCACGTGCCACAACTACTGAAGCCCGTGCGCCTAGACCCTGTGCTCCGCAACAAGAGAAGCCACCTCAATGAGAAGCCCGTGCACCTCAACGAAGATTAGCTCCCACTCACTGCAACTAGAGAAAGCCCGCACGCAGCAACAAAGACCCAACGCAGCCAAAGATAAATAAATAAATAAATTTAAAAAGATAGAGGCAAGGCAGCATGTGGGTCATTCAAGGAATGGAGAGGTTTGGAAGAGGAAGTGTTCAGTAGGTGTAGAGCCAGGGCATGATGGGCCATGGATGGAGTTTGGACTTTTTCCTGAGCTCTGTTAGAGAGCTATGGAAGGATTTTAGTTGGGGGGTTGCATATATGTTTTATGTAGCTTATAGACGTTTGTTATAGAAAAATAGAAAATAAAAATAAGCAGAAAAAAATCATACATAGTCCACTGAGAGATGACACCACTGATACTTTTTTCATTGCCTATATCTTTTTTCCAAAATTTTATCTTACTGTTAACTATTTTGTAGCCTGCTTTTTTTCCACTTTGTTGTATATAGATAGCTTTTCTTGTCAATAAATATATATCCACAACATCATTTTTATTACTGCATAAGAGTTATTTTAGATATACCATAATTTAAATAATGCTTTTTTGGATAAAGTTGATTTTTTTGTTTTTTCACTATAATAAAAAATGTACATGTATCTTTATATGTTTTTCTGATTTTTTAGAAGATGAATTCCACAAAGTGGAATTCTTGTCAAATAAATGGTGTATATATTTTCTTTTTTCTTTTTTTTTTTTTTGCGGTACGCGGGCCTCTCACTGTTGTGGCCTCTCCCGTTGCGGAGCCCAGGCTCCGGACGCACAGGCTCAGCGGCCATGGCTCACGGGCCCAGCCACTCCGCGGCATGTGGGATCTTTCCGGACCGGGGCACGAACCCATGTCCCCTGCATCGGCAGGCGGACTCTCAACCACTGCGCCACCAGGGAAGCCCGGTGTATATATTTTCTAATGGCCAAATTGCCCTCCAAAACTACTGTCAACTTACACTCCCTCCAGTAGTACAGGAGAGCATACGCAAGAAAGTGTATCATTCTTTCTAGTCCTTCTCCCAATATAATAAGTGGGAACAAATCATTTATTTTAGTTTTCATTTGTTTGGTTTCTGATATAGTTGGGTTTTTTTTTTTTACTTATTGAACATATTGTATAAATTGACAGTTTATGTTTGTTTTTTTTTAATTAAGGTGTTTGTTTTCTTGTTAATTTTAACACCTTTTATATATTAAGAATAATAACTTTGTGATATGCTATACTTTTTCCATTTTTGTAATTTATCTTTCACCCTTCATGAAACAGTATCAATCTCTTCCTTTAATGAGTTCTTCTTTCGATGTGCTATTTAGGCCTTCTAGCTGGGATTATATAGTCATCTGGGTTTTTTTCCTATTCCTTTTATTTTTTCATTGGAGTATTTTGATACATCTAAAGTGTATCAGATGTGTCAATGTGTTTGAAATGCCATTTTTATCATATACTGTAAGTTCTTATATACTTGGTTTCATTTCTGAGATTTCTGTTTTACTGATTTTATTGTGGAGACAATAATGCTTTGTTTTAATTAGACTCAATTTAAAAAGAATTTTATTACCAGTAATGCAAATTCACCTTCACCCTTCTCTTTTCAAAAATCCCTGGGTTCTTTGTGCATGATTATTCTGCTGTATGGGGTATAGAATCATTTTGTCCAGTTTCCTCTCAAAAAATCCTATGAGGGTTTTGCTATATACTGTTAAATATAATTTGTGAGAAATTGATATCTTCCCTTCTGGAATATGGTATTTTCTACATTTAATCAGGTCTTCCCTTACGTCTCTAAAATTTAGTTTTCCCCCGTATTTATTCTTGCATGTTTCCTGGAAGTATAACGCTAGGTATTTTATATTTTAATTACTAACATGAAATGAATCCTTTATAAATAGTTTTTGATGACTATAGGAAAGCTAGTGATTTTTATATATTTATTTTAAAACTATCCCTCTTACAGGACTATGCTAACTTTAATCCTTGCACTATAGAAGGATCTCTCAGAAATGTGTAAGAAGGACTAGAAACGTGATAGTGGCAGAAGACAATTTAGAAGCTATTGCTATAATCCAGATCAGAAATGGTGAGAACCTTATGGAAGGTAGCAATGAAGATGAAGAAATGTTGATGGGTTCTAGAAATAAAGGGGTGCAATTGATAAAATTTGGTGCTTAAGTATGTGTGAGGGTGAGGACAAAGAAGTCAAAGGTAGTACCTGGTTTTGTGACTTGGGCAACTTAATTATAGTGGTAATAATAATCCGTCCTATAATTACCGATATTTGAATTATAGGAAGGAAAATGAACATTACTTAAAGTGAGGGTGAAGAGATGATGAATTCAGTTTAAAGCATATTTAATTTGAAGGCATTGAGGTGAGAATTTGATAGACCAGTGGATAAATGGGTCTGGAGTTTATAAGCAACGCCTGGGCTAGAAATAATGATTGGATGAGATAAGCTACAGGAAAATATGTCAAGAATATGACAGGAGGGAAACCTAGGGAACACTGGTCTTTAAGGGGTGGGCAAAAAAAGTAACCTGGTGAGACATGTAAGAGCTGGGATGGGGAATCAAAGCCAATTGCAAGGGTGAAAGTATAGATGGCACAGAAAGAAAGGAAAGAATAGGTAATATTCAGTAGCTGATGATTTGAATTTGAGCTGCTTTATGTCTAAGTGAAGATTTCTAGTAGGGAATTAGATGTATGGATCCTGGAATTTAGACCTATAAATAGAATGTAGGGCAGTAATAGAGCTATAGTACAGGTAAGTAGCATGAGCCTCAGAAAAGCAGAGAAGATAGAAATAACGGCCTGGAAACAGAGATGAAAACCCAGGAAGATACCACCACTCTGATGCTGTGATGTGTAGACTTCACTGCTTCCACTGCATAGTGGAAGAAGGAAAATGGAGCTTTTCTATAAAGATGCTTCAATGCAAGTGTAGGTGTAAATTGAGCCCTCAGGTGGAGTTAAAGGTTTGATGAAGCTAGAATTGGATCTGTCTAGTTTGGGGAGGGGAAATGGGGATTAATACAGTTCAATATTCAGAAATTGGTATGTCCATTCAGCCCCCAAGTGATGTCCGCATGGATCCCTTCTTTTCCCAGAGTTGGCCCTTTGATCTACTCTCCCCCACCAACCTTAACTATATTCAGATACCAGAATGCTAATCTTCCTTGGAGTCTTTGTTTGGTCGTGGTAGAGAATCTTGCTTTTGTCATCAGATACACATATCGTCAAAGCATATGTCCTCAACAAACTTAGTAAATGTGCCTTCACTCAGGTTATTGCTACAAATGTTGACTAGTCCAGGGTGACTCAAGCATCTAAAGATCAACTATGCTTTGACATAATTGCTCTCTGCTTAACCCTGTTAGCACCATCAGCCCAGGTGATTGCTTCACCTGACCTATCATCGTATCCATTTTGTTCACTAACTTAAAAAAAAAAAAACACCACTTTGCCCATTTTGGAGAACATAGAGATTGTGTGTGTTTGTGTGTGTGTGTCACATTTCTATTCCCTACCTTCTTTATCCAAATTTATCTTGCTGCTCCCCCAACACAGAAGCTGTGTCCAGTTGAGCCTTTGTCAATCACTCAAATGTTGCAGTTTTAGTCCCTCTTCATTGCAGGAGCACATGCTTCAGTTAAAAATTTTAAATTCTAGATTTAAACAGTATTTTAATAGTATATTCTCCAAAATATATAAAGGTGAAACTAATGCATATTATTTCAGTATCCAAGTATTTAAAAAGTAGGAGTTCTCATGTCAGTGCTACGGCTTATATTCTGAGGATTTATTCTGTTCACCAAATACTGCTGGTAAAGGATTCCAGAGATCTGTAGCATTGAGTGAGTGAGGGTTCCATTCGTCACTCTCAGGTGTAGTATCAACTCCTGTCTCTGTGGAATTTCAGGTCATTCTCATGTGTATTCATGTAACTGAACCTGAAATTGATTTTACATGATAATGTATTTTAGGTTCCAAGAGACAAATAACATGTTTGCGTTAGAGACAGTGGGAAATCTTAGACAAGAGTGGGAACCATGCTTATTGGTGATAATAATGACTCCCCACCTTCATCCCAAGTATTTGCTATACATAAAGACCATCAGACGTTGAAGCCAAATGAGAAGTGTGTGTATTTGTGCACTGTATCTGTTCATAAAATATGTAGTTACTTGATTAGAAATTTTTCAGTAATGAAAATTACTACCGTTATTTATTACTTAATATATAGCTGGCTTTGTGAGCCCTCTATGTGCGTTGTCTCATTTAATCCTCAGTGTAATCATATGAGGTAGGTACTCTTATTGTCCCCTTTTACAGTAAGGAAGCTGTAGTTGATAAGGTCAGTGACTTGCCCAAGGTCACACAGCTAGTGGGTGGGAGTTTTGAGATTTGAGCAGTGACTCTCAGACTCCAGATGCATACTTTTAACCACCATACTAACCTTCAGTTTACTCAATTCAACAGTTTGGTTCTCTGTTTTATTTTTATAATATTACTATTATTATTAAAGCAACACATTTGTTTTATAGGAACAAGTAGTGATGAACTTGGACAGCAGGCTTCTGATCTTCCCTTTATATATCTGCTGTAACTTCCTGTATATATCTCCCGAAAAAAGAACTGAAAATAATCACCATCCAGAAAATCCAGAAAACTGAGGATCTCATCAGCTGGAAACAGTAGCACTTTGTAAACTTTTTTGGCCAGCTTTAATTTAATGGCCCTGCAGATATTCACATCTAAGGTGACTAACAGTGACAAAGGCCTTATGAACTGTTCACATAATACAGAAGACTATTCTTATCCTCATTATATTTCTATGCATATATAAAAAAACATTTTAAAGCCAAGAAAATATCTGTCAAACCGTTTGTTATAAAGATGTCGACTCATGCTTTTTAATTTGGCATCAGTAGAAAATTGCCGTAGGTAAATTTCACATTTCTCTGCAACCAAATATAGAGTTAATTTTTAGCTTGAACTTTGATCCTACCTAATGTTAGTGAACCTCAATTATCCATCTGTAAGTTTTATTTTTATTTGGCTAAAAGAATGCTAAAGGAATAATTTGGCCAATTATAAATGCTGTTTCAGTTGGTGTGTTTAAAGCTGTCCTTTAATTTTTTCAACTGCTCTTTATGATTCCTCCTCCTAGTCGAATATTCTTCCAATCTATATATGTTTTTAATCATTAAAATTTTTTTTCATGGTTTTGAAAACTGAGGAACTTTTTCTTTAACTTAAACATTTTCATGCTATTTTATTTTGCTTTTTATTGATATTTAGCTTTACTAAGATTTTAACAACAAAAAAATCAGGTTCAGACTTTCAAATGAACTTGGATGGGGGAGAAAATCAGTTGGATTCTGAGGATATTCCTTTGCCTTACATGGTCTTTTCTTTGACATTCTGTACAACTCTATTATTAGGTCACAGATTATTTATGTACCAAATATTACACTTTAAACATTCTCATATTCTGTGATCTTTTTATTTATGTTCAAATTTTTTAAATTGGGAATCCTATTTCCTACTTAAGCTCAGGACTTTATAACCTCTGAATTGAGTGCCTTTGAGTTACACATGCTATTAGAAATCTCATAGTAAATGTAAATAAGGTCGGAGGATATCATATAGAAGCTGATAATAAAACATTAATGTACAAATAGAACTTATTTTTGTCAAAAATGAGATGTACATTTGTCATGATTTATATATGTTGGTTTCTTGTGTTTACTGCTGTTTTGAAAATAGCCATGCTCATTGTCTTTCCAGTCAAAGTGAGTACTTTTTGTGGTTAATGTATATTTTTAGTATGTTTTAAGAAAAATGGGAATTACTTTTGTGTATCTGTACAAATAAATACTCATTTGGAAAAAAGAATCAGCTATTATATAAAATGACCAAAATAAAAAAATGAGTTGAAACCAGAATTTTTTTTCCAAGTTAGATTTTTTCCAATTAGATTTAACTTTTAGAATTTATTGCTAGTTTTTCTTCCCTAGTGATATGTCCATCGATTCATAAATCACTTTTGTCCTTTCAAAATTCATCCTCATGGTAAATTTAAAGGAAGCTTTTAAATGCCTTCCCTATCTCCACCCCTAGAACTGTAGTAAAAAATCCAATAATTTGGCTGTATTGAGGCTTCATTTCTTGTTTTTGTATTTGGCTATAACTATATATCTCTTCCATGAGATGCTTTTGTTTTTTTCCTATCTATGGTAATATCAGAGGTTCCTCACCCTTACATATTAAAAAATATAAATAAATACCAAACAAATTGAATTCTTTGCATAATTGAATTTTTCCAAATCTTGGGAGTAAAGATACTTAAAATTTGAGTATATTAGTGAGTAAAATTATTTCATTTCACTTATATGAATTAATCAAATTGGAATTACATATGGTTCCTGTCCATTCTTTGTTTCCTGGCCAAATTGCTTATGTCATTCACAGATAAAATAAATATTTGTTCAGTCATAAGTAGGTTGTGTTCTCATTGGAGAAACTGGTAATTGTCAGCTAGTACTTCACATTGATAGTAAAGATCTGCTTTTGTTTTCTTACCAAATACTTTAATGTTTGCATACTTTTCATTCTTTATAATTGGAATATTTTCAATAAAGTATTAAAAGTGTCAGCTGAAGTATCATATAAACTATTATATATGAAGGTGTTTGTCAGCTTTTGCCTTATAATCTTTGCCAAGTCTTTTTTTAAGCTGCAAGGGCTAGAAAACAATATTTACCCACTAATAATTATTTTTACTTGGCTATCAGTAAAGAAGAGGTCCTTAAGAGAAAATGTTCTAGAGTTCCATGCTAAATTATTAAAGAGAGATATGAGTGTACCTTTCCTTTTTTTTTTTCTTAAATAAATTTGGCTTGAAACTTAGCAAGGTAGGCAAAATTAAATGAATGTTGTAGTCATTAGCTTTTTAACCGAGTGTTTAGCAGCCAACATTTTATCGCATTTCAAGTCTTTAAATAGGATTCATTGCCGTCATTAATGAGCCGATTTCAACATCAAATGCAAAATTAGGGTTACCGAGAGTCAATTTGGCTTTCTAAATTTAAGTTAATTAAAATTAAATAAAACTTATTAAAATTTACTTCCTCAATCACACTAGACCCATTGTAAGTGCTTAGTTAACCACATGTAACTAGTGTCTATTGTATTGGACAGTGCAGATATAGAATACTTCCATCATTGCAGAAAGTTCTGTCCAGCAAAGGTGATCTAGAATATTGGACTGTTAACGCTGAAACTATGTCAGGAGTTATATTCACTTAAAGATGAACCCATGTAAAGAATAGAAAGGATAATAGAGCCAGGGGTGCAAATGGTGGATGACTTGTCAATCACCTAGAACGATGTGTTGAATCATAATTTCAAGCAATGTGTACCTAAATCACTTGACTACATTAAAAAACAAAAGTCATTGTACAGTTTCATCCCAACCACAGAGTTTGCAGTTCTTCCCAAAGTCCACGGTACAGGGATACAAAAGCAAAAAAACCTCAAACATCATCAATCACTGTTAACTAGTGGTCAGACTGCATCTAAATTAGGGGGGGGAAATTACTGACTCAACAACATGCATCCATTTGTAATGATCAAGTAGGATACTTTTGTAAAGGCTGGTGATTTTACATAAAATAGGACTAGAAGAGGTAAAACAAAGTTTAACCAAGGCTAAAAATAGTACATTTGCCGGAATCACAGATGGTTAATGTTGATTCTTATGTAAAGTACATACATACTTTACAGCTTGCCTTTACTGAAAAATTGCTGTCTGGTTGGGGAGGGAAGTTATAAGCAAGTGTGATTACAAGTGTTGACAGTACCCCAGCCCTACTCCACTCAAAACCCATTAAAATGGCCATTAGAATGAGAGAAACTCAGGTATTGAAAACAGGATTTTTCTTCCAGATACAGTGCTGGATAATCTGCATTCTGAGAGCGGGCAACTTGATCAGTAAATAAGGAAGCCCTAGCAGAATACAGTTTCTATCCCACATCTTAAAGGGGGAGGAGCCACTTAGAGACATACCACTTCTTTTCCTGCCTATGGTTAATCTCAGGGCTGTCCCTTTAGGAAACTTACTCCTTTGGTTTTTTTTCTTTCTCTTCTGTACTTTGCTTTTTTTCCCTCTATACTCACACCAATATTTTAAACATGCTTAAGTTTCTCCCATCTTTGAAAAACCTTCTACATTTACCTCCACCCACTGCCATATTTTGCCCTGCATAAGCCAAACTTCTCAAGAGGGTTTTATGCAGGGAATTCCCTGGTGGTCCAGCGGTTAAGACTCCGCTTTCACTGCCTTTCACTGCCATGGACCTGGGTTCGATCCCTGGTGGCAGAGCTAAAGTGCCACAAGTCGTGTGGTGCAGCCAAAAAAAACCCAAAAGGTTATACAAGTTCTCTCTCCACTGCAAAAGCTATTCACAACCCAACTCCACTAAAACTGAGTCAGCAAAGACTTCATTGCTAAATCCTTTAGGTTAGATGTGGGGTTTTTTTTCCATTCCTTTTAACATTTAAAATTAACCTCTTTGTTCTCCTTAAAAACAGCAGCCTTCTCTTAAAACGTCTCTGACCTCACACTCAATGGGTTTTCCTTCTCTCTCTCTGGCTCCCCCTTAGTCTCATTGTGGGGTTCTTCCTCTAGCTGTCTCCAGGCCCTTTTCTCTTGGAATCAAAAAATCAGCCTAGATCTCTCTTCCAAGCTCCAGATAACACATCTAGTTGGCATCTCCTTTTGGATGTTCAGAATGGCACCTCAGATTAGTATGTCCAAGATCTGAACATACGGTCTTTACCCAAAACTTACATTACGTACCTTAGCAAATGATGCTACCATCTACCCAGTTGCACAAACCAGAAACCTGGATGTCATTGTTGAATCTAAAATTCTATCATTCTCTGCCTCCAAAAATCAAGTTTTTCCAGTTTTATCAATTCTCAAATTCAGCCACTTTTCACCTTACCTACTGGTAACACTCTAGTACAGGCCACTGGAGTTTCCAATCTAGATTATTGTACCATCCTCCCTAGGTGTTCTCCCCCTGTAGTCAAGTCTCCAGTTACCCAAAGTGTTCTCTGAATAAACGCAAATGTGATTCCCTCCGGTCCTCAAAGCCCTTCAAAGGCTATTGCTTTTGCCTCAGGATAACTCTACCATAGCTTACAAGTTTTCTAGTCTTGTCTTTACATTTCACTCCTTGCTGCCTAGGTGGCTGCCATACTTCTTTAGTTCTCTACTTTTAGCCTGTCTGCTCCCTTGCCTCTTGCCCTGGCATATGCAGTCTCCTTTGCCCAGACAATCTCTTCCACCTGTCCACACCACAAAAATCACCCCATTTGACCTGGCTAATTTCTACTCATCCCTAAGGTCTCGTTTGGACATCATTTCCTCCTGGAAACTTTTCTTGAGAAGCTTTCCCCTCAAACCAGTTAGGTACCCACTTTATGTGCACTCATAATATCTTGTTCTGCCCCTCTCAATGCATCTTGACACTTTATCCCTCACTGCACTGCAAGCTACTCAAGAGCAGAGTTGTTTTGTTCATTGATTAAATCCTCTGGCACATAGGTGTGCAATAAACATTTGTGTGAATAATTGTATTAATCATGCCTTTATTTCTTTCATTTTCTGCTGTTTTGACATCTGGGGCCTTGCTGAGACTGCCCTTCCCAGGGCTAGCTAATTTCTAGAGATAGCAAAAGACTCCCCTTCTGAGTGTGCCTTTCATATGCAAACCAGCCAGGGGAAAGCCCGTACTCTCCAACCACCTCCTTTATCAAGCTCACAAGCCAAGGCATTTTTCCTCTGCTATAATGACCCCAGGGCCAGGTAACAACAGCTCTGGACAGCCCCTAAATCCCAAGGCCCGCTGTAATTTTTCAAACTAGTCAGTCTTAAACCTACTTAGCCTGCTTCCCAGCCTCCGCTATTCCCTCCCACAAAACTCAGTAAAAGCTCTCAACCATTCTTTATTTCCCCTTTCCCCCTCTGCCTCCTGACCCACCCTAGTTCTTCCCCGGGTGGACTTAAAACTATTTGTGTATGCTGTGTTTACAATTGGTTTGGTATGAAATATTTTATGTATGTGGACAAGACAGTCGGAAAGAAAAAGGGGGGGGGGAAGGAATGAGAACTGTGTTAGGGTGGTTTATATATGGCTTTTTCCAGACATTTCTATAATAACATCAGGCAACACATTTTAACGCCCACCGTGGACAAAGAAGATGGGGAAGCCACCTCGAACCGAGGGTTGAAAGAGCAGACAGGATAACTCTGCTCTCAACGAAAACTCCGGGCTCGGAAGAGGGGGCATCGGGCCGGGGACAAGTGATTCTGCGCAAGCGCATCACCGCCCGCCTTCCTTAGAAGCCGGAACCCTGGCGAGTCGTTTCGACGCTTCCCGGGCTGCAGGGAAAGCTCAGTTCCCCGCTCTCCCGGAAGTTGTTGCACAGTCGTTTCCGGGGCGGCGTGAGGTTGGGGAGGACTCCGAATGGGTCGCAGCCGCAGCCGGTCCCCGCGAAGGGGTGAGTCCAGAAGCAGTTCTGAGGGTCTGGGGCTCGGTCGAAGACCCGTCCCCCATTTTGTTCCCAGTCCAAGGGCCACGGAGAGGGGGGACCTTTTCTCAGGAGGAGAAGAGAGGGGGTGGATGGGGAACGAAGACCTGGGCCCTACACGTTTCAGCCCTCGGATTTGAAGGCAGTTTTTTTCCGAAGTTGGGGTTTCGCCGACCCTTTGTCACCCTCATACAGTAATTTTTGTTCTACTTGTGGCTGGGGAATGTAGAGTCAGGCCACGGTTCCCTTAATTTCTGGGTGACCGATTGCAAGTCATTCAGCCTTCCAGCGTCCGAGTTCCCGTAATTAGACATTGGGGGTAATATTGTTTACCTTTAAAAACTGAAGTGAGAATTGATGCCACACTGCGTAACACTCAGCGTGTGGTACCGCCAGGTTCTTAAATGCTCAGGGTTTCCTTCCCAGTTTATAGTAGGGAAATCGATGGTTAGGAGTTTGCGTGCAGGGAGCTCACCTCGTAAGCTCACTTCGTAATGTCTTCTGGCCCATGAAGTGGGCAGTGAGAGGTAGAGAAGCCAGGACTTGGATCGGGAGATGTCAGGTAGTCCCTCGATTCTGCCCCCTCGTTAGTTTTTATCACCTTCAGCTAATCAGGGTTGATCTTAAAAGTTAAATGAGCCCTCGAGCCACAAAGGGCTATTGAGCACTTAACATGTTCTCAATCGGAATTGAGAGCTGCTGTTGAAGTCGAATACACACCGGATTTCTTTGATTTAATGCGGAAAAAAGAAAGAATGAAGTGTCCATTTTTTTATAATGAGCACATGTTTAAATGCTAATAGTTTGGATATATTGGGTTAAATCTACAGTGTTAAAATTAATTTCATGCGTCTTTTTTACTTTTTTAATGTGACATCTAGAAATGGCACGCGTTATATTACTATTGGTCGGCGCAGCATCCAGTAGATGTTGGAGGTAATTTTCGGCTCTACAATTTTGTGTTTATATTAGAGCGTAGGCGGTCCCGGTCCACCTCCCGAGAGAGAGAACGCAGGCGCCGAGAAAGGTCCCGGTCCCGAGAGCGAGACCGGAGAAGAAGCCGTTCTCGATCCCCGCACAGAAGACGTTCCAGGTAAGTGCAGAAAATAACCAGAAGTTTTACCACAGCTTTGTAGTCGCTGCGCTTGACTCTGTTGTTATACTTACAAAGGCACTTATGATTTCATGAAATGAGGGGAACTTTATCCCACTTTATTCTAAACCTAACATTCCCATTGATAAAACGGGGTTGATAACATTCCACATAGTAGAGTTGCCGTGAGGAGTAAATGAGAAATAATACATGAAAAGCACTTAGCAAGAGTAAGAAATAAGTGTTTTGTATTTTTGTCTTGCTTTTTTATTTACTTTTGGTGATAATAATTTATTCAAGTATATAATCAAGAATGTGAGGGCTTCCCTGGTGGCGCAGTGGTTGAGAGTCCGCCTGCCGATGCAGGGGACACGGGTTCGTGCCCCGGTCCAGGAAGATCCCACATACTGCAGAGCGGCTGGGCCCGTGGGCCATGGCCGCTGAGCCTGCGCGTCCGGAGCCTGTGCTCCGCAACGGGAGAGGCCACAGCAGTGAGAGGCCCGCGTACTGCAAAAAAAAAAAAACAAAACAGAATGTGAGATCTTGGAAGAATCTTAGAAGTGGACTCTGATTCTTTTTTTTTTTTTAATAAATTTATATATTTATTTTTGGCCGCATTTGGTCTTTGTTGCTGCATGCAGGCTTCTTATTGTGATGGCTTCTCTTGTTGCGGAGCCCCGGCTCTAGGTACGCAGGTGTCAGTAGTTGTGGCTCACAGACTCTAGAGCGCAGGCTCAGTAGTTGTGGCGCACGGGCTTAGTTGCTCCATGGCATGTGGGATCTTCCTGGCCCAGGGATCGATCCCGTGTCCCCTGCATTGGCAGGCGGGTTCTTAACCAATGTGCCGCCAGGGAAGTCCTTGGACTCTGATTCTTAATAAGCATCAGACACATTTGTTTGTTTCGTTGCTTTTTTTCTGCCTTACAGAAAATTTTTTTGCCCTAGCTCTACTGAGTGTAACTGATGATTAAACAATAAATAATTTTTTGCTGACAGTCAGGGCCTAGGCAGAACCTTCTTCCTCATTCTGCTTTGGGGAACAAATTCCTGGTGCTCTAGAGCCTGGCTTTTGTTCAGCCTTTACCTTGCAGGCACTCCTGTGTATCTGTGCTCATCACAAGTGGCCAGGTATGTCTCTGCTTCTGACATTTTTACTCATTAAATTTTAGATCCCCAAGACGACATAGATCCACATCTCCTTCCCCTTCTCGACTAAAAGAAAGAAGAGATGAGGAGAAGAAAGAAACAAAAGAAACAAAGAGCAAAGAACGTCAGATAACTGGTAATGTTATTAGATAAATAGCTGTAGGAAAAGTACAGCCATGTTTAGATAACTACAGTTATGATAAAATTATAAAAGTATAATTTTTGCACATTTAACTATTAAGTTTTTAATAGTGTTCATTGCATGTAGTTTTGAGATGTTGTTTTAGTTGTACCTTAGTTGCTGGTTATCTGGTGCTCTAGATACAAGGACAGTTAAAAACATGAGAATATTATATTTTGGAAGTATCGTCAAAACTAGTGTTCTGTCTGATACTGAAGGTGGTCCTTCCTAAAGGCTCCAAGCATGTCCTTTTAAAAACACTTATTTATTTATTTTTTGCTGCGTTGGGTCTTCGTTGCCGAGTGGGGGCCACCCTTCATTGCAGTGCGTGGCCTTCTCATTATGGTGGCCTCTCTTGTTGCGGAGCACGGGCTTCAGGCACGTGGGCTTCAGTAGTTGTGGCTCGCGGGCTCTAGAGTGCCGGCTCAGCAGTTGTGGTGCACGGGCTTAGTTGCTCCGCGGCATGTGGGATCCTCCCGGACCAGGGATCGAACCTGTGTCCCCTGCATTGGCAGGCAGATTCCTATCCCCTGTGCCACCAGGGAAGCCCCCAAGCGTGTCCTTTTAAGCAGTCTCTTACGATGGAGGATGGAGAGCGCAATCCTTCCTTGCCCCTTAAGTTATATGCTATCCAAATTGAGGAATTTCTATCATTAAACTCAAGTCTTTAGCTAATTGTTTAGTGTATTCTCTGCTGGTAAGCCACCTCTCTTTTTATATGTATAGAATGATAGAGTTTAAAATTTTGTCACTTATTTTTGTAGAGGAAGACTTGGAGGGCAAAACAGAGGAAGAAATAGAAATGATGAAGTTAATGGGATTTGCCTCCTTTGACTCCACAAAAGTAAGTAAAACATGTAGCCAGTTAAGTATTCTTATTTGAACTGATCTGTCCCATTTTTCCATATTCTTTTACTATCACTTGTAATTTCTTTCATTGATACACGTTTCTTGTTAGAAGACAGTAACTATCTGTGTGAAGGGATCTGAAAGCAAAGAGAAGGAAGTGGTGAGCTGCCATTGGAATTCAGGGAGTATTTGCCTGGGATATTTGAGTTAGATCTTAAAGGGCCAGTAGAGGTGATCAGACAAAGAAGAGGAGGACGATGATTTGAAGCAGGGGGAGAAGCTCATGACAATGCCATGTAGGCATTAAAGAGCATAGAGTATTGTGGGAATTTCAAATTCAGTGACTAGTGAAAGCATGTTGGTGGGCTGGTGGCTACGAATGAGGCTAGAAATAGAGGTGGGAGGCAAATCGCAGAAGGCTTGTGATATCCTTAGCCGTGCTGAGGAACTTAGAGTTGATTCTTTAGGTGATGAGAGGAAGCAGTGGTTTTTAAGCAAGGGAGTAACATACGTGTGTTTTAGAATGATGATCTGGGGCTTCATGGAGGACAAATGGGAGGCTGAGAGAACTGCCGTCGTGCAGTGAAAGATGATGAAGGCCTGAACTGAGAAGAGGGGCTGGAATATGGAGAACCATTCAGGAACCAGAGTTAGTGGTGGTGGGATGGAGGTGAGTAGTCAGTGATGACTCTGAAGTGTCAGGCTGATAGGGTTAACCAAAGAAAGGATTATAGGAAGGGGAAATGCTGTGAAACAGAACGAAGCGCAACTGCCAGATAAAGATGGCATTGCGTGGTTGCATGCATATCTCATAGCTCAGAAGAGGGGTTGACAGGAGTTTGAATGCTCTCTAGCCCTGACCATAATCCTGGAGAGAATAAGGAAGTAGGGGAGGCAAAAGCGGGAGGGATTGTGGAGTGGGAGATGAAGAGAGGGAGGTGGGAGAGAGATAGGGAGATAGGGAAGTACGGCAAAGGGGAGATGGAGGGAGAGAGGAAATTGAATGAAGAGAGAAGGGAGGATAGAGAGAGGAAGCTAGTAAGGATAGACAGGGAGAGTGTGTGTGGAGAGAGAGAAAATATATTTTTAAAACTTTCTTTTATATAATTTTAAGTCCTTTTAATTTTGCAAATTGAAGTTGGAATTTTTGAGGAGAGTTGTCAAAAACAATCCACTTCCCCTAATCTTGTGTTCCATTGAGTTGTGAATGGAGTGGGGTAATCTCAGGTGCTGTAAGAGTTTCTTTCTAACTGATGTGATTATGTGGGGCTCCCATGTATTTTTTTTAAATGACAGTGTATGACCTAAGAGGAGTACCAGAGGCATGACTGTTATGAGGTGAGAAAATTAAGAATGCGCTCTTATTCTCACAAATGGTTATGTGAACCCCATTTTAGAATTTAATGCAGTTTATGTCTCAGGTTTTTTTCCTGAATATACCAAATCCTTATTTGTTATTCAAAAGAACATCTTATGAGTGAACTGGTTTATTAATACATATATTGGGTAAATATATGGATAAAAATATCTCCAAAATGAGACAACTAAATTTTATTGTTTTTAGAATAGTGAAGGACCTTCACTATTAGAATTCTTTTCTCTTTTGGTTTTACTGTTGCTGGATATTATGTTTGAAATTCCTGAGAATCAGATGTAAAGATGGAGCCACTACTTTTAAATGTAGTCTTTTAAATGTTTGTGTATAAAGGAGAAATTAAGTGAGAATTTATAGATCCCATAAAAATTATGGAGTACCACAAGAACAAATGATGTCAGTTGTTTTTTTAATGACATCTACAAGGATGTTAATTTAATTCATATGCAGTTGGCTTCATGACTATCAGTTACAAAGTCTTTCAGCTCATTTGTATTTTTCAGTAATGTGTATCTTGTGATATTTCATCATTAATCTATGGTGGAACCTCTTCATATGCCAACATAGTCACTTATTTTCCCTTCCATTTTAGCATTCTAGAAAGTTTCAAAGTTTGGTTATGCTTATTAATTGATAATTTTCTGTTCCAGCATGTAAATGAGAAGAGAGCTAATAATATACAACTCTGCAAATAGTTTTCAAAAATCAGAAAGCCTTTAGTAATTGAACTTAGTAAAAAGGTTAACATCATTTACTTTATTTTCCAAGTCATGCCTACCTCCTATTCTTGGGAGGTTAAAATAATACACCTTAAGTAATTTACTCAGTATTCCCCCGGCCCCCAAAATGCAGTGAAAACAGGAGTAGAAAAGGAAGACCAAATATACTTGTTTTAGCTCAACTTCAAATATATACCTCACCTGTGCATGCCAGTGGATAGGAATCCTTTTTTTTGGCCTAACACAGATATCTAATAAGTATGCTAAACAGGGTACGCGCCCATGTGTAATAATAGGGGAGGGAGGTTATGTGTGTGTTCCTGCACATGCACTCATGGTGGCATTAACTGGCAGTGTTCATACATTTAACAGTCATTTTCTGAGTACCTGCAAGTGCAGTAACCTAGGATGTGACAGTTGCAAAGGTCACTCACAGCCATATCCCTCCATCAAGCTCCATATGAGCTTGCAGTCTGATGGGAAATAACATCATGTATATGATGTTATACATCATGATCATGCAGAGTAGAAAATGCAGGGTATTGTGACGAAGGCACAGTTAACATTCTATGGGAGTTAGAGAAGAGGGTGCTTCCTGGCAGCTGGATCATTTGAATCGGGCCTTGAAGGATGCATAAGAACCAGATGGTTGAAGATTGGATGGGGGTCAGGAAGACAATTCAGGCATGAGGAACAGAAAGGGGAACAGGTTGAATCAAAAGACCCATAAAGGAATTACTGGGAAAAAAAAGTCTGAGATACAAGTGATACAACATTATCATCTGTTATTCTGATTCTTGATTTAAAAATCAAAACTTCAAGGCCTATGTAAGAAATGGGATTTAGATAGGAATGGTGACTGATTTGAGAATGCCATCAGTTAAGGTCATAAGTTAAATTTTTGTGAATGGATTTTTCTAGAGAAAATATCCATAACTTGTATTTGGTTTTGAAGAATTCTTTGACCAGAAAAGGTGAGGCTCTGCTACCCAATTTCCCTGTATGTCTTGCATATAATACATATACCATGAGTGTTTGTTGGTTTGAATATTGGTTTATTTGCTTAAGTGTGACTATAAAAAATGTGAACAGAGAGTTATAACGCTTGGGAGATCATGGGATATCATCAAGATCTGAAAATTCTTTCACTTATTGGACTGTCTCATGCTTAAATGAATCTTGCCATTTAAGAGGGTCTGTGGGATGCAGCTCTTTGATCAAGGCATATAATATGTTCTTTCTCTGGTGTGTTGTTTGCTTGTTTGTGTGTGTGTTTTGTTTTTTGTTTCTTGCTTTTCTCCAGGGGAAAAAAGTGGATGGCTCTGTAAATGCCTATGCCATAAATGTGTCTCAGAAGAGGAAGTATAGGTATGCATAGCTGCCATTATTATGTTTGAACTAATATAAATTATATGCTTGGGAAAGAATTTTTTATGGGATAATGATGTTTGTAGGAAATGTAGCAGTTTTCCAAACAGTCCCTTACTTTAATAGTTTCCATATTGTCCCTTGTTTCAATCTTCCTTGTTTATATTCTTGTATGTTAAAATAGTTTCCCATTTACATGTGAACTAGTAACTATTATAAAGAAGGGTAGTTGGCTTAAATATTTTAGGGCTCTAAGTAGTTCTTTCTTCAAAATAACATAGTCTTTAGGCTTTAATTTCATTATAATTATAGGTTTTAAAATAGATTCCTCTTGAATTATTTACCTAACTTGATTGTATAAGGATTTCAACTGTAAATATCCTTCTGTTAAATATAGGTATATTTTATTAATACCACAGAACAAACCAATCCATACTTGAAATCTCACTGAATGAATGGAAAAGTCAAGACATCTTAAAACATTGCCTTTCTGTCTACATTTATCACTGATAAAAGACTAATATTCCAATTAATTTAGAATATGAATAGTGTGATTTGAGACTGCTCTGAGTTAAAGTACCAGAATCATCAACAGTCCATTGTAAAATTGCCTTCAGTTAAGGTCTTATGGGGAGAACTAGTACAGTGTGAAATCAGATTTGCTTGATGGGTATGTATTGTGAAACTCTTCTCTATTTCCTTAAACTAGCTAGGTGTTTAGTGTTACCTAAAATAAATATGGATTTTCAGTTGATTTTTTTAAAGTCTGTAGAATCTTCCCAAATAATATTGAAAGTATATTTCCATACCTCTATTTGGATTTTAACTTTGAATACTTCTTGCCCTAGACTCTGCCATTTTAAAAATGGTTTATAGGTTTAATTTCTGAAGCAAGTGATTAGTTCTTTTATAAGACGAATCCAGAATTTTTTTAATGACAATAAATTTTCTCATCATAGGCAGTACATGAATCGAAAAGGTGGATTCAACAGACCTTTGGATTTCATTGCATGAGAATTGAAATATTGAAGAGTGATTTTTTTTTCCCCCCATCTTGATGAGAACAGTGGATTTTGTATTTTGTATTTAATGTGCATCAAAAACAGGATCACGGTCCCTCCTCCTTGTAAAGTAAGAAAATTTTATTTATGATGTGTGTAGTTCACTTACCCTGCCTCAAAAAAAGGTTAAATATTACATTTTTTTCCTTTAGGAAATTTCATTTGGGGCAATCATCAACCCCATTTTTTTTTCCTTATTCCTATGGAAACTGTATATGTCTTCTTCTTGAATGCTCTTTATGACTTTTTAAAACACGTAAGAGTAATTTGGAAGTAAGTTTCTCAAATAAAGCAATATTTTTACCCTTTTGTATTTGATACTTTTATTACTAGGTAAAAGAATCTCCCTACACGTTTTCTTTTTTCATACATAGATTTAGATATCGTGATTCTTTATAGTTTAAAAATTAGAAGAATGAAAAAGTATAACTGGATTTTTGTATCTTCTGTGTTTTTTGCCCCCCAAATACCATTTTTCCCCAGTAGAAAAGCAATACATGCTTATTATTTTAAAAATTAAAAAAAACTTGGAAGAAATCAGAAAGTAGGGGAAAAAAGCCAAAAATCAGCCAATAATCTACCACCAGAATATTAATATTTTGGTATATGTGTTTCCAGGCTCCTATGGGTATGTATTTCTTGCCCCTACCCAAAGAGATCAGAATGTTTATGCCGCTCTCTTTTACTAATCCTTATACTCCCGTGTACTGTGAACTTTTTATTTTGGCTGCATTGGGTTTTTGTTGCTGCACTTGGGCTATCTCCAGTTGCGGCGAGCTGGGGCTACTCTCTGTTGCAGTGCGCGGGCTTCTTATTGCGGTGGCTTCTCTTGTTGCAGAGCATGGGCTCTAGGCATGCAGGCTTCAGTAGTCGTGGCTTGCGGGCTCTAGAGCGCAGGCTCAGTAGTTGTGGTGCACGGGCTTAGCTGCTCCGCGGCATGTGGGATCTTCCCAGACCAGGGCTCAAACCCATGTCCCCTGCATTGGCAGGCGGGTTCTTAACCACTGCGCCACCAGGGAAGCCCATACTGTGAACATTTTTTTAAATGTTCTTATAAATTCTTTGAAAACTTACCTTTTAATAGCTAGTTGGTTATAGTGATACCATAATTTATTAATTAATCCTTTATTGGTGAACATTGCCTTCCCTCCCATGATTTGCTGTTAGAATTAAAGCTGTGAGTAGATTATTTAGGGGTTAAAAAAAAAAAACAAAATACAACACCAGGACATCCCCAGCAGTCCAGTGGTTAAGACCCTGCCTTCCAATGCAGGAGGCGCAGGTTGCATCCCTAGTCGGGGAACTAAGATCCCACATGCCCATGCCATGCAGTGTGGCCAAAAAAAAACCAAACCAAAACAAAACACAACACCTGTGAGTAGTATCCCTGTTACACGTATCTTTTTGTACTTGTTGCCTTATTTCCTCGTGTTTCATTCTTGCAGGTGGCATTGCTGGGTGAGATAAAGGGTGCATGTTTTACCCTTTGTGTGCATGTTTTAAGGCTTTTTTTTTAATATTTATTTTTATATTTTGGCTGCATCTGGTCTTAGTTGTGGCACGCAGGATCTTTCGTTGCAGTGCACAGGCTGGTCTCTGGTTGTGGTGCGTGGGCTTCTCTCTAGTTGTGGCGCGTGGGCTTCTCTCTAGTTGTGGCTCACCGGCTCCAGAGCATGTGGGCTCTGTAGTCGTGGCGTGCAGGCTTAGTTGCCCCGCGGCCCTCACCAGTGAAGTATGAGCATTTCCATTTCATATACATGTACCAGTATTGAGTGTAGTTTTTTCTTAAGTTTCCACTCTGAAGGTTAAAATAATGGCATTTGGTTTTGTTTAATTTCTAAGGAAGGTGAACATTTTAAGAATGTGTTAGCCATGTATATTTCTTTTGTTTAATACTAATTCCAGACCTTGGCTCCATTTGTCTTTTGACAAGCTTTTCTTTTTCTAATTTGAAGGAATCTCTTTTTATATTGAAGATAATGACTATTACCTATTCTGTTTCTATCTCAGTGGTATTTGAGGCTTTGTGGCTAGATTTTAAATTTTGTGTTGTATTTTTTTGAGTAAGTAATATAAACACATGGAACACAATTTAGACAGCACAAAGGGTATATAGTGATGAGGTAATTGTGTATCCTTTCAGAGATATTCCATGTATACACAAGCATATAATATATATGTATATTATTACTCAAATTTGAGCAAACTCTACACACTATTTTGCACCTGTTGGTTTTTCATTTACTACTACATCTTAAGATTGTTTCTTATATTGCCCCTTATTTTTTAAGGGCAGCAATTATAGTTCATTGTAGGATGGACTATAATTGGACATTCAAGTTGTTTCTTATCTTTTGGTATTAAAAAAAATAATAATGTGGGGACTTCCCTGGTGGCACAGTGGTTAAGAATCTGCCTGCCAGTGCAGGGGACACGGGTTCGAGCCCTGGTCCTGGAGGATCCCACATGCCACAGAGCAACTAAGCCCGTGCACCACAACTACTGTGCCTGCGCTCTAGAGCCCATGAGCCACAACTACTGAGCCTGCATGCCACAACTACTGAAACCTGTGTGCCTAGAGCCTGTGCTCCACGCCAAGAGAAGCCACCACAATGAGAAGCCCGCGCACCGCAACAAAGACCCTATGCAGACAAAAATAAACGAATAAATAAATTTATTTTTTTTAATGATGTAATTACTATTCTTATATGTCCATGATTTTACAAGTGTCTAGCTGGATTTTAAATCCATACTGCACCTGAAATTTGACCACCTATTGTAGGTCTCTAAAAGCTTTCCTGGCAAATGAGTTCCCTGTAAAGAAAATAATAGTAGTATGACTGCATTGCATAATACAGTGTACAGAGCACCTTGGTTCATTTAATCCTTATCAGATAGAGCAGGTACTATTATCTCCATTCCCAGATGAGAAACCTGAGGCTATTCAGACCTAGAGGCAGAAATGATTAATGTTTACACTACCTACTGGCTTCAGTACTTAAATATTTAAATGTGCTGCATCAGCTGCACAGCTTGTAGTACCCATTGCACAAGTGTCACTGCCCCGAGCAGCTGGATTATTCTGCTTAGACTTTTTGCCAGGTAAGCTAAATAGATTCTCATACCCCCACCCTCCAAAATGCTGTCTATCTGTAAATTATCTATGACAAGGACTTTCTGACCACATTTTTGCACATCTAAAGAAATGAGACCCAACTGTTGTCTTATTGGGAAGCTAAAACTTCTGGGATGAAATAATATGCCCCAAATCAGATGATAGGTTTTTGGGTTGTCATGTCAGTGTGGTTTTAGTAGAGATTTGACTTGAGATCCTCAAGGCAGCATACTTTGTAAAGAAATAATCTGAGAATACCCGGTAGGTCAATAGGTTCACTCTCCGTAAGCTAACACCAAAGAAATGGAACAGGAGGAAATCTTTAAAGATCCAGAGATAAGACACCTCTGATCTTAATAGAAGTCTTGGTTTGAAGGAACTTTTATCCATCAGATCATCTGATTCTGTAAGAATAAGAAAAATGGAGCATCCTTGTCTTCCTCTAACAGGCTACTGCCTCTCAGAAGACATAAGTTTTGCCAAATCTTCTAAGTATCTAAATGCTAAGAGTGTTCCAGGGCCCAATCCATGGACTCTTCAATCTCCCTCTGGTGAGTCGTCCATCCACATAGCTTCAAACGTCTTCTGCCATGGCTCTCAAATTTATATTTCTAGCCTGACCATTTTACTGAATTCCAGGCTTGTATATGCACTTGGATTATTAGGCAGCTCAAATTTAAGATGAGTTGAATTCTCATTTCCCTGCCCAGTCTTCTTCTCTGAGGCTTCCCCGTCTCAGCAAGTGGCCTCTCCATTTACACCTTTGCTCAGAGCAAAATCCTTAGGGGGTCATCCTTGACTCCGCTCTTTTTCCTGTGCCCCACATCTGATTCATTAGAAATCCTTTTGGCTCTAACATCAGAGTGTATTTTGAATCCAACCACTATTTTCCCCAGATTTACTGTGATATAATTGACACACAATTTTAAGATATTGAACGTGTATGTTGTGATTTGATGTACACTGAATCTGACTACTGTTCACCATCTGTACTAACAGAAGCCATCTCTCTTGCCTGGACTACTACAGTAACCCCCTAATAGGTTTCCTTCCCTCTTCAGCCTCAGTTTATTCTCCACCTAGCAGCAGAGTGAACCTTTTAAAATGTACATCTGGTCACATTGCTTCTGGCTCTGGTGGTTTTCTATCTTTTAGGGTGAAGACCAGTCCTTACTGTGCTCTACACATCTGTATAGTTTGGAACCTGGCTTCCTGCAGCCTCACCCTTGCTATTGCACTCAGCCACGCTGCTAGCCTCCTTGCTGTTCCTTGAGAACAGGTATGCATCTACCTGAAGAGTCTTCCAACTTGCTTTTCTTCCCGGAATGTTCCTCCTCCCCCTCCCCCACCTCTCAGATTTACATGGTTAGTAGATTTACGTGGTTATGTTGTTCAGGTCACTGCTCAAAATAAGTTCATTCCTAACCACCTTGTCCAAAATAGTAGCTTCCCCTTCCCTCTCTATCCCTTTACCCTGTTTTACTCTTTTTATTTAGCGTTTTAAAAATTGAGATAAAATTCACCCTTTGAAAGTATATCATTTCAGGGAATTCCCTGGCGGTCCAGTGATTAGGACTCCGTGCTTCCACTGCAGGGGGCATGGGTTCAATCCCTGGTCAAGGAACTAAGATCCTGCAAGCGGCATGTGGCACAGCCAAAAATAGATGAATAAATGAAGTACACCATTTCAGTGGTTTTAGTATATTTACAGAGTTAAGTATTTATTACCACTATCTAATTCTAAAATGTTTTTATCATCCTAAAAAGAAACCCCATACTCATTAAAGTCACTCCTCATCCCTCCCTATCCACCTCTACCCTCCACCCCAGAAACCACGAAATGCACTTTCTGTCTCTAAAGGTGTGACTATTCTGGATGTTTTCATTTAAATGGATATTTCAAATGGATGGAATCACAAAATACATGACCTTTTGTGTCTAGCACCTCTTGTGCTGCTTTTACATAGCATAATGTTTTCAAGGTTCATTTATGTTGTAGCATATATCAGTACTTCATCCCTTTTTATGGCTTATAATATTCTGTTCTGGGGATATACCATATATTTTAAAAAATTATTTTATTTATTTTGGCTGCGTTGGGTCTTCATTGCTGCGTGCGGGCTTTCTCTAGTTGTGGAGAGCGGGTGCTACTCTTTGTTGTGGTACACCGGCTTCTCATTGCGGTGGCTTCTCTTGTTGCAGAGCACGGGCTCTAGGTGCGCCGGCTCCGTAGTTGTGGCACGCGCGCTCTAGAGCGCAGGCTCAGTAGTTGTGGCGCATGGGCTTAGTTGCTCCGCGGCATGTGGGATCTTCCCGGACCAGGGCTGGAACCCGTGACCCCTACATTGGCAGGCGGATTCTTAACCACTGCGCCACAGGGAAGTCCCCACATTTTTATTTATAAGTCATCAGTTGATGGGCATTTGGGTTGTTCCACTTCTTGGCTATTACGAATAGTGCCACTATGAACATTCATATACAAGTTTTTGTATGAACATATGTTTTCAACTCTCTTGGGTGTATAACTAGGAGAGGCACTACTGGGTCATACAGTAACTCTATGTTTAACTTTCTGAGGCACTGTCAAAACTGTTTTCCAAAGCAACGGCATTATTTTACATTCCCACCAGCAATGTATGAGGGTTCCAGTTTCTCCACATGCTCTGCAAAGTTTCCTTTTCCTTATAGCTTATCACGGCCTGACACACTCTATATTCACCTGTTACTGTCTGGTTCTTCCACTAGGCTTTGAACTTTCAGGAGTAGCGCTTCTGTCTTGTTTGCTGCTGTAGCCCTGGCACCACACAGTGCCTGGCACACAGTAAAGCACTCAATAAATATCTGTTGAATTCATGAATATAGTTCAGTAAACTTTTTTCACTTAACCACTTCCCTTGGTGTTTTTTTTAAAATTAAGTTTTATTGGAGTATAGTTGATTTACAATGTTGTGTTAGTTTCTGCTGTACTGATACAGCAAAGTGAATCAGTTATACATATACAGATATCCACTCTTTTAGATTCTATTCCCATATAGGTCATTACAGAGTACTGAGTAGAGTTCCCTGGGCTATACAGTAGGTTCTTATTAGTTACCTGTTTTATATATAGTAGTATGTATATGTCAATCCCAATCTCCCAGTTTATCCCTCCCCCCTTTCCCCCTTGGTAACCGTAAGTGTGTTTTCTACATCTGTGACTCTATTTCTGTTTTATAAATAGGTTCATTTGATTCCACATATAAGCGATACCATATGATATTTGTCTTTCTCTGTCTGACTTACTTCACTCCACTTCCCTTGGTTTCTAAGTTAACCTTTAGTTCCCCAACTCATAAATGAATACATTTTTCCTATAAAAATTTTAAAACATTATGACAGCTAAATCTGTTTTGCACAGCCCTGGTTCACTGTGTGAATCCTTTGTGGTGTTTACTTCCAGATCTTATGCATGTATGTATGTAACAGAGTTAGTGTTGGAAATGAGGAAAATACACAGTATGGCCTTCTTTTTTTTTTTTTTTTAACACAAATAATATGCTTTAGGGATCATTTTACAACTTATTTACTCAGCATTGCCTTGGGGATGTTTCCATGCCAACGTATGTACCTCTACCTTTTTTTTTTAACTGCTACATAGTGTTCAGTGTAATGTATGTACCCCTGTCTAGCCATTGCTCTATTTTTAAAGTAGCAAATATTTGTGGAATAACTAACTTTTGCAAAGCAGTGTTTTTAAAGGTTTTTAAATTTTAATTTTCTGATATTGGGTATCATGATATTTGAGTGTCCAAAGTAGCCACAAAGAAAGGGACTGATATTAAAGCAGAAAATTACAGTTCTGATTTTTACACTTAGAAGAATAAAATCAGTTCCTCACAAACTTATAAAACAGAATCATTTTAATGTCATAGTGGTTAACTATGTCAAACTCAGTTATAAATAGTGTTTTTTAATTCAGCAGTTTTGGAACTTTTTAGACAGTTATATAATATCAACAGTTGTCTTCCCTGCCACTCTGAGGTACTCACTGAAAAGCACCTCTCTGGCAGAGCTCCTGTTGCATTTAATGAACCTTCCCCTCAGCACCGGCATTTACATACTGTCCTATACCCACCTGGATTATAAACCCCTCAGAGGAAGGAAACTGGGGCTTTCTAAAATATGTAGTAAAGATTATCTGACAAGTATAATCTTTTGTGGTTCCCATTTTCAATATTTTCTTTTACTCCCCAGTTCTATTAGTTTAGCTTGATGCCTGATCAAAGATATAAACCATTGTCAGCCTACGTTTATCTTATTACAGATAGCTTTTTATTTAAAATTCTGGTCATAAAATTCAGGTTCAAACATTCTGGAATTTCGAATTCTTATTTTGGGGGTTGTGCCTATCTGTCAGTGCTTATGTAATGCCTTTGAAGTGCTAGATGCCGGGAGTCACCACTTGTACTTTGTTTTAGGATTTCATTTCTTTTTTCAAAATCTGTACTTTCAGATTATCTTATTTAACTGGTCATTATAATGTATTTGTGTAAAATAATTTCCAGAAAGACAAGAAAAAACCCTTGGTTTTATACTTACTGCTTGATGTCCAGTAGATGGCACCAAATGCCCTTTGGAGTTCTTCATGATACTAATTCCTGGTTGGTATTGCTGGCTTACTGATCTTGTCTTCCACCACTGCCAAGGAACAGAAAGGGGTCATTCTTTAGTCTAATTCTCTGATTGTTATATAACTTAGTATTTTTGTTTGGAGTTTAAGATAGACCTGTTGGTGTTTAAATGGTTCCTTGGTATATCTCAGATTTCAAACTTTTTTCCTTTTTTAATTTTGTATAAGTGTGATTTTCAGTCAGGGCAATTCTAGGGGAAGGATCATGACTTTGAAATAAGACTGGGTTTAAAAAAAAAGAGTTGAGGGTAAGGGAAAGAGTAAAGAGATTCTGAGTGTTCATAATAAAGTCAAAGAGAAAATATAGAAGTATACAAAATCCAAAATTAAGGTAATGAAATCAAAGTGTTTTTACTGTCAGTTTGGGCACTTTAGAATTGTATTCATTTCACTATGATTTTCAAATTTGTTTTACAGATAACTTGCAGTTAAAACATACTCTTTAAAACTTATATCCCCATTCTTCTAGCTTTTTTGTGCTTTCTTGAAAACCTTTATCTTCAGTGGTAAAGGTGAATATTTATTAGTTTTCATAAAGAATCACCTTTTAGGTCCAATTAACCATTAAAACCAGAAAATATGTGTTCTGTATGTCAGGCCTGGTTTACTGCATTTATTCTACGTATTAATTCTGTTGAGTTTATTTAATTTTAATGGACTTGTTAACCATTAAAAAGGACACATTTAAAAACTTACCATCGTAATGTGTTTCTTTCTTTTTCCCCAGTGTTTGAGTGTCATTGTTTGTGACTCATATGGAAATCCGTCTCTTAGTTGTCTTGTTTTTAGAACAGCTACCAACTGGAGCATTGACACCATGGGCTCTGAGTGAAACAGATCTAGGTTCAGTTTCCATTTCTGGCTGAATGGATGTCTAGGAAAGTCATTTAGCTTCTTGGGCATCAGTTTCCTCATGTGCAAAATGTAGATAATTAACCTATCTAATGGGGTTATATTGAGGATTAGCAATAATGTAGGTAAGTTACCTGACAGGCTATTGTTTTCACATATTGGCAACAATAAACTTTTCTAAAAAGCTTTGTTAAATGTGTTCATGCTTTACTCATTTCTATATTCAGGACTCTCAATTTACGAAGAGTTTTATTTCCGTTTCTTAAAACGAAGATGTCAGTATATTAACAGAGTAACTTGGGTCTTGAGATAGCTTAGGGAACAATTCCTAAATAAAGTTTTTAGTTCTGTCTATGTACATTTATATTGGTACCACACAAACACCATTCATAGCCGTCTTGAAAAGGAAGGATTCTTTTTGAGTGTTCTCCTCTAGAATTAAAAGGGAAGGAAAGACCCCGAAAGAGATTTATGTCAAAGAATCTCAGAATTCAACGCCAATCTGTAGGTACAGGAAGTTTCTGAGCTTTTAAAACCCAGTCGCGTGAGGGAGTGATTAGCCAGCACTTGGGGCGGGGGTAGTGCCTAGTGCCTTTGGAGAGCTCAGCTCTGTATACAGCCTCCCTACTCCAGCGCTTTCTGAAGAGAGAAAAAAACGCTGGGCGGCGAACACTGGACAGGAGACAGGCTTTTCCCCCGAGCCCCTCAGCCACGTGGCGCTCGGCGGAGCCCCAGGCCCACCGCCCTACCGTCGGGCTGTCTGCCGCTCTCCCTTCGGAGAGATTTCGCGGCTGGGCCCTCGACCTCGGGAAGCCTGTAACCTCCGGGTCTCGGCCGGCAGGCCCAGGGATCCAGCCCCGAACCCAAGCGGGGCAGAGCGCCCAGGTGACGCGCGGTGCCAGCTTCCACTCGAGGGACGCCCAGCAGGTCCCCGGAACTTTTCCCCAGAGACAGGTCCCGGCAACAGGTCCGAGGTGGGGTCGGGTGGGGCCGAGCCCGGCGGCAGCCGGTGAATCAGCGCCGGTCGGCGCCCGGGTCAGCCCTGACGGCCCATGCCACATCCCGCGAGGAGTAGCCGGGCCGCTGACCACCAGCCATTCAGGGCTCGCTGGCCTGGGGAAAGGTGACGTCATCGTAGCTGGGCGGTGTAGGAAGGTTCCACCAATGGGAGACAGGCAGAGTGGCTTGCTTTCTGTAGCTCTTGGCCAATACTAACAAAGCAAAAGGGGGCCCGGTTGTCGGTATAGAACCAATGGAAAACAGGGAAGGAGCACGAGGCGGAGTTGCGAATCCTATCACCAATTGGAAAGAGAGGGTGGAGCCCGGCCCTTATCAAGCGTGACCAACCAGCGAGAGGAGCGGACCCTGAGGGGCGGGGCTGTGATGCCTTCCCCCAATCGGACAGCGCCAGAGGCGGGGCATTCTTTGGGGTGCCCAATGAGGAACGCAGCCGAAGCGGGCCTGTCAAGAGAAGGGGCTGGGGGCGGGGGGGACGGTGAGTCGGGGATAAACACTCCGCGGCGGTGGTGGCTGCTGCTCTTCTTTGGGTTCTGTCACGGCGTCGGTGGTGCTCGGCTCACCGGTCCCTCCCCGTTCCGGCGAGCGTGGTCGCCAGAGAGCTTCTCTCAGCCCTGCTCTGCGGGGTCCACAGCGGGGCGTGGGTGTCCGGCGGCAGCGGCGGCGAGCCCGTGGGCAGTGGGGGTTGGTCCAGTGGCTCCGGACCCCGGTGCAGAATGGCGGCGGCGGTTCGGATGAACATCCAGATGCTGCTGGAGGCGGCCGACTACCTGGAGCGGCGGGAGAGAGGTGCACGGGGACGGGAGGAGTCCGGCCCGAGCGGGGACTGGGGGCTCTGAGGGGCCCAGCCGCAGGTCCGGGTGCCCAGCTGCTCCGGGGGTAGTTGGAGGAGCTGAGAGCGCGACCTCGAGCGCTCCCAACCCCTCCAGCTCTCCCCACGCGCGGTCCGAAGGGAGGCCGCCGCTGCCCCAAAGGCAATGAATGGGGGTGGAAAAGGGACCGCTGCCCCGGGGTCCGGAGCGCCGCCCGCTCCGCACCCCGTCGCGAGTGGGGGGCCCGGGGCCCCCTCAGCCAGGCCCTTGGTTTACCTCACTGGGGCTCGTCCCGGCCGGCCCCCAAGTGGGCCTGGCGCCAGGTCTCGCAGACGGAGGAGCAGCGCCTCCCCTGCCCCCCACCGTCCCTCCCGGGCTCTGGCTCCCGGTGTTTGCCCCGCACCTTCGCCTGAGGCTGGTCCCACTTAATACACACCAACCTGCTGGACGTTGCCAGTGGGAAACCCAGGCTCCAGGAGACTTGCTGTCTTTCTCAACAATGAGCAGCTGGAATGCTCCTTACACCTGCTCCTCACCGAGGATATTCACTCAATTAAAAAAAAAAAAACCAATCATTGTCCTAAGAATTCCACCTTGCTCCGTTTAATTATTTCCACAATCTTCTTTTAATGAAAAATAAATCAATCTTAAAAAGGAAATACTGTGGAGGGGAGAGAGTGTTGAATGTTCGGGGCTCATTCATTAACTGGATCCTCCGGTTTTCTAGAAGCTGAACATGGTTATGCCTCCATGTTACCATACAATAACAAGGACAGAGATGCCTTAAAACGGAGGAGCAAATCCAAGAAGAATAACAGCAGTAGCAGGTAATTTGGTAAATATTTCCCTTTCTCTTTTAGGTTATACTGTAGATGATACAAACTGCAGAATGGACGTTGCCTGTTGTGATTATAACAGGGTTATAATCATGTAAATGAAGTGGCGATCATGATTCAGTAATGTACACATGGTCTTAAGGCGTTGGAGGAAGCCCTTCTATTTGGGTTGAGGGGACTGAAAAGAAGAGAGAAATGGAAATGTTTTCTATTTCTTTATGAACTTTTTTTAAAACTTAATTTTGCTTTTCTTCCCTTTTGGAACAAAAATCTGTGGAAACTTCAAGTGAGATTAGCAACAGTGACAATATTTTGCCTTCAGAAGTTGCAGATTCAGGGCAAGTTTTCTATAATTGAAAATACTGGACATTATCCACTTTTTACTTTTCATAGTAAAGATTTTATAAGCGTGTTAAAGTATTTGACTTGGCATAGGTGATAGGATTTCATATTTGACATGTAAATTAAAATACAGTTATGTGTCTGATAATCTAATTTGTCACTCTATTTATAACAGCAAAGAGGAACGACTGAGGCTAAAACCTGCCTTTTTGGTGATGCAGGAACATATAATATTAAAATATTAATATGCCACAACCCTTTTATGTTAGCCTTGTAGTTCTTGAAATTTGTAAATTTCACTGGGAAGTAAATACTGGTTAATGGTCAATGAAATCACATACTAAAACCCTGAATGTACTTCTTGGTACATGTTGAGTACTCCACTAATGCTATTGCACCCTTTTTTTCCCCTCTTTGCCCTTAATATATGTTAGCTAGGAAATCTGCTTTTATTAGACTCATTCAATTATACCTTTTATTCCAGTAAATTAAAAACATTGACATTTTCAACACTGATTTAGAATCCTTATCTGTCTCCCATTCTCATGAAAATTCCCTGCGAGAAACTGTATTTGGTTAGCGTCTGCGGCATAATACAGACTACTAAAAGCCAGAGGTTTCCCACTTAAACTTTAAACTCCCTTGTCCTTGCTGCCTCTTCTGTCCTTGATTCACCCCATTGTCCTTAGCACTGGAAGAACCACAGGATATGAGTGAACAGCACATATGTGCGGAGCTCTTGAATAGGAAGGCACATGAAGGATGGATCTGTTAATTAGTTACCTGGTAGTTCTTGAAATTTGTAAATTTCCCTCCCACCTTTAACATTATCTGAAGGTGGCAACAAGTAAAACTGTGCATGAGTACTGACAGCCTTTAAGAAGAAGGTTAATGCTGACTTGTATTATGCAATGGTATACAACAATTTATGTGTTGCTTTTTGTTACAGTATTTTTAAAAACTTTTTTGGAAGAACGTTGAAGCCTTTTGGTTTATTTTTCTGGATAAGTGTAGCTCATTTGTTACTTTTATCCTTGTCCACTCATGATTTGAGAGGAATTGCTCACATTAATAGTCAAGGCTTAATCCTTAGCATTCTATTTTTTTCTAAGTTTCACTCTATTTTTTTCAAAGTTTTCACTCTGTTTTTTTCTAAGCTTAATCCTTAGCACTCTGTTTTTTTCTGAGTTTCATTTTTTTCGAAGTTTCACGGGAAAGTTGTTGAGGGGATGTTCAGTGGTGAGGAAAAGAAGGGGATGTTGTTGAAGAGAAGTAGCTTGGCCCCAAAGTTGATTAGGAAAGAAAAATAATGATAGTTGAGAATTTCAATTCAGGAAATAGCTTCTTTCTCTTCTCTTTAATATCCACCTTTATTTCTGGGGAAATGGCTGCAACTCCGGATTTGGGGAAAAACTCTGTTATTTCTGTCAATGGGTTTGGTTTGCTTTCCATGGTTAGAGACCGGAGGCTATCACCGTTGTCCATACTCTTGACTAATAATGAATTTGTGCAATAACTTAAGTGGTGCAAGGATTTCTGAGAGACCATGATTAAACCTGAAGATGGCACCAAGCAAACATATGAAGCAAGAGCAGGTTGTTTTGTTTAAATGTACTCACTTCCTTCATGACCTGTTCAGAATGACCCTTACCTGAGCAGTGAGACATCTCCCCAGAGAATGCAGTTTGACCCCTTGATTTGAATTAGACTTATATCCAAGGCCATATATGGTCAGGATTTTGAACTGAGGTAAGGGCTATAGAAAGATTACTGCTGGTTTACATAACCATTGGTAACAGTTTATTCTTGTTAATTCAGGTTGAAATGCTGGGCTCTTTGCTTGTAGTGTCTGGGGGGTGTACTTTTCCTTGGACAATAAAAAATAAGATTTAGCTACATATCAAACTTCTTGGGAAATGAAAATGCAGATCTTAAGTTTCTCTAGTTGCTTGTTTAAAGAACAAAAACAAATGAAATTGTGAATATTGATTGTCTTGGAATCATCCAGAGAACTGCAGGGAGATGGAATCTTTTTTTTTTTTTCTTTCCTACTGATTTTTGAAATCAGTTACTAAATATTTAGAATTGAAATCCAGAGTTTTTAAAAGTATGTTTTGTTAAATTGGTAAAGCAGGCATTGGCACTAATGTGAACGAGGAAGTTCAGCACTTGTTGAACTTTTATGAGACAGTGGCCATATAGCTGACTTGACAGGGTGAGTCTTTTTTAAACCAAGGACTGGTTTGGCTTAGTTATCTTTTTGTTAGAATATATTTTTAAATGGTGACATTTGACCTTTATCAGTGATTTCAGAGTTATCAAATCTTTTCAGTAATCCCATGGAAAATGATTTTGACACAAGGAAGATGATTTTGACACAAAGTATCTGTATATTCTTATAATGCTTTAATTTAAAATATAAATGTTTTCCCATCAACAGAGTTGGCGGGCAGTCTCTTAACTGGTCATTTTTTGAACGGCCTGCTTTTTATTAAAGAAGAATTCAGTTTCACTAAACCAAATGTACTTCAGTAATGCCCTAGCCATTAGGTATAAGTCCGCTTGTAGAAATCACCATATGTTCAACACTCTTAAGTAATCAGATAAGATCTGTAGTTTCCAAAGCTCTGTTCAAAGTTCGGAAGGAGTTATGCTGCTTATGGAATTTGTTTAAAAGATTATCTTGGGGATTCTGAATTTTTTTATATGTATCTTCAAAGAATCCAGAAATTTTGGGTAAGGGTGCCCTGTGTGCTACAATTTTTTTTATAATCAGAGACCATGCTCTTTTCAAATATCCACCCTTCTCTCCTCCACCACCTTCCCAGAATGGTCCTTGTCTGCAGTTAAACAGGGAAATCTTGACCAGCTTTCATCATACACTTTCATCCATTTAAAAAATCTGTCAGGCTTTGAACTTGTTATTCCCTGTTAAAACCAGAATGCCACGTGCTTTAAAGCCAAACGTTTGCAGTTGCAGGCCAGACCCTTGTTAACTGTGATATCCTGATGGCCATTGCAGGAAGTATACCATCAGAAAAATATAACTGAAGAACACTGAAGGATAACCAAGTGAATCAATTTAAAGCTTTTAAGTCAACCAGTTTTAAGGTTCCCATGTCCTTTATCTAGAAAACAAATATTCTAAAATTGAAAATACTGTCATTATCTTATTATTTGTTTTTCCTCATGAATAAAAATTGGCACCCCAGAAGCCTTGTGGAAGAGAAGTTTAGTGCTGGGTTGGAAATTTCCCATTCAAGACTACCCCACACACACCCCACCCCCAGTCTCTGGTGTGAATGAACTTGGTGGTGGTGCCTCTTGATGTAAATGAGTGGCTGAGCGTTCACAGAGGTAGTGTTCCTCCATGATTACTGTGAGAATTTATCTCCTAGGCCCAGTAAGGTTCCAGTTATGGCCCCACAGAATTCTCGACCTGAGCCAGGGTGTCATCTCTCCTGAACTGATTAGGGTCCAGAGAATTTCCATAAGTAAAGTCAAGATTCAGCTCCTTTATAATGCTGGGACGTTCCTCAAGTTTATTTATAACTAGTTAGGCATGAGTTGTATGAGAAGGACAATAGCCACATTGACTGATTTCTTATGACTTCTGTGGAAACCTGTCCATAAATCCTTAGACCAGACCTTATATTCAGGGTCAGCTATAAACACACTAAGAGTATGATTTCACATACACCTCCGCTTTCATCCAAGACTCTCTAATCACTTTTACAGTGGCTACCTCATTGATCCACGCTTGTTCAGTAGACAACTGGCAATCATTTTTATTTCCATTTTACAGAGGGGTTAACCGAGGACAGGATGGTAAGGAATTTTATTTCTTTCACAGTACCAGTCGGTGGCAAAGCTGGACTTGAGATTCCACCCAAAGTGCTGCCTTAACTAGCCTATCGTCTTTCCGTTGAGCTGAGTCTTGGAAGCCTCTTCCTGAAATAATTTGGTAGCTCTTCAACAGTAGCATCTTTCAGGAGGTTGTACATGATAAAATAACTTCAGGAAATAGAAAGATTGAGCAAAGAAGGGTTATTTTTATCCATTTTAAACTGTATCCTATAGTCAAACAACTTAGCATACAATTTTGGTGTACAGCACACCTTGAGGCTGCAGGGCTGGGGTGGGGTCCCCCATCTCCACTGCTGCACACTCGGCCTGAAGAGAGCTTTGCGGTGTTATACAGCCCAAATTCACATAGCAGTGTGCGGCTGTTCTCCTCTTTGTGTAAATAGAATCCTCTTATTTCCTTTCTTAAAATGGACTACTTTTCCACTAGGGAATGCATGCCTCTTAGTTTGTCACTTCTCCTTGAACTCTGTTTTAGATCTTTACATTTATCTAATTCCCCAAAGGGACTAATTTCTTTAGTAGAGCCCTTTCTCTGTCTTCTCTCCTACCAACTTGGGAGAGAAAGCAGTTTAAATAATCGTGTTGGTGTTGGAGTAGTCCTTTAAGACAAGAATAATCTTACTTTTATTGTTCCCTCTTTCAGATCGACTCACAATGAAATGGAGAAGAATAGGTGAGTTGCGGGTTCTGGGGGTGGGATGGGGGGAGTTTTGATGTATTCTTTTTTCATTAAGTTGAGACTTAGTTGTGGCTCTTAATTTCCCACACTTAGCACCTGATACAAGAGTTTACTCAGGGTCCTCTAATCAGCACTGCTCATACATCACTTAGATAGACCCAAAGACAACACCCCCAATCCTCAGCCCCCGCAGCCTCCTCTTCCCGAGCAATGCGTTTCTGTGTGACTATTCTAAGGCCAAAGCGTTTTAGGTCAGAGGCAGTGTTTCTACAAATAGTGTTTTTTAAAAATTACATGCTACTGAATATAATTGGTAGCGCTGTCTTAAATCATGCACACACAGATATATAGATATAGATGTATATATATAGATCTATATAGATATAGATACACATACACATACATATGTGTGTATGTGTATTTACAGTTCACTTGTGAATAAAGATTCTCAAAAGTCAGGAAAATGTATGCACAGCAGAAACTGGAGATGGTGAGGCACTCAGACGAGGCTGGCCACCCTCACCGGGCTCCATCTTGCCACAAGCTGGAGTTTGTCTCTCACCTAGGTCCCCTCTTGCTGCTTATTTAAATCTTTATTTTTCAAATGACATAGCCTAGTCATTCTCAACTCTGGTTGCACATTAGAATCACTTGCAAAGCTTTTATTTTAATGTTTTTAAATATTTTTATATGAAATACATTATACACATACACTCATATACTTGGGGGTAAGAGAACAAATTTTTATTTCTACTGATTTATTTTATGTATTTATTTTTTGTCTCTTGCGGATGCCTTTTTTTTTTTTCGGCTGCTTTGGGTCTTCAATGCTGCGCTCAGGCTTTCTCTAGTACAGCGAGTGGGGGTTACTCTTCGTTGTGGTGCATGGGCTTCTCATTGCGGTGGCTTCTCTTGTTGCAGAGCACGAGCTCTAGGTGTGCGGGCTTCAGTAGTTGTGGCATGTGGGCTCAGTAGTTGTGGCTTGCAGGCTCTAGAGCACAGGCTCAGTAGTTGTGGCACATGGGCTTAGTTGCTCCGCGGCATGTGGAATCTTCCCAGACCAGGGATCGAACCCGCATACCCTGAATTGGCAGGCGGAGTCTTAACTACTGCGCCACCAGGGAAGTCCCTCTGCTGATTTTATAAAATAACTTTTTGTTATAGAACTTTTCAAATATACAAAAGTAAAGTGAATAATGTAATCAATTCCTATGTATCCATCACCCAGCTTCCACAATTATCAATATTTTTCCAATCTTGTATAGTCAAAACCACCCCTCTCTGTGGAGTGTTTTAAAGCACATTTTCTTCTATCTCTAGTAAAGATTAAGAAAAAAAAAAGACATAACCACTTGCTTTTACCATGCTGAAAAAAAATTAATAATTCTTTGTGAAGCTTTAGGGGAAAAAAAAACCAAAAAACACCAATGCTCAGACCTCATCCCTAGCAATTCTGATTTAACTGGCTTGGGTTGAGAGTCTGCACTAGTATTTTTTTATAAAAACTCCCCAGGTGATTCTCATATGCAGCCAGGGTTCCAAACCATTTAACAAGCCTCATTCTGGTCTCTGAGCTCCCATCAGTTTGAAGTACAGGCTACCCATCCAGATTGAGTGGCTTTCTTGGTGGCCTGCATGAAGAAGATGATATGTAATGATGGTTCTGTAAATATATGTGGTTATTTCATGCAAACCCTCTTTGAAGAGGGAGCCTGACTCTGATAGTCAGGATGTGAATGACATGTTTCCTCAGTGAAAGGGCAGACCAGGCCCTGACGAGGAAGGAAAATCTTGGAACAGGGCAAAGATCTAGCATCACTCCACTGTGTGTGTGTGCGTGCGTGCACGCGAGCATGTGTGAGAGAGATGGATGCAAGGTGAGTGTGCCTCGCACGTGTGCTTCCCCCCATCCTTCTTCTCCCCTTTCAGTTTCTTTGTGATCGTGACTGACCATGTTTGAAATCAGAGCGTCTTTATGCATTAGGGATTTACGTATCATGAACTGGAAACTCCAAAGTATCTCTTCTGAAGACAGAAAGGTAGTCTTTCTGTCTTCAGATGTGGCTTCTCTTTCTCATCTTTAGATTCTCTCCCATCTTCCTGCCTCTGGGGTGAACTGGGTAAACTGGGACTATTTCTGCTGAAAAGTCTTCTAGTTCTCCTCCCCCTAGGCATTTTTTTTTAGGCATTTATTTTTATTATTAAAATTTCATCCCTTCAGGTAAGGGCTCTTAGGCTTACTACAGCTTTGAGCCTTTTACCTCTGCAGGAATACCACAGGATGTCGATTTTATCATTTTTTTTAAAAATATTTATTTATTTATTTATGTATTTTGGCTGCGCCGGGTCTTAGTTGCAGCATGTGGACTCTTAGTCCCTATCATTTATTTTAGCAGTTGAAGAATGTTTATTTTCTGCCTACAGTGTCTTAAGAGCTTGTGCTCAGCACTGGGTACTAAGTAAGTTCATACTGGGGCATTAAATCAGCATGGTCTCTATCCTGGAGAAATGTAGTTTGTCTAACGAGAAAGACACAGAAACAGTCTGCACAGGAGGCTGTGGAGGCAAAGTTTCTAGAAAATTGGATTTGAAGTCATCACTGAGCAAGCTGCTTATAATTCAGATTGCTTGCATGTGACCAGTCTACTTTTGCTTATTGAAAGGTTAGTTATCTAGTTTCCTTATTGTCCTTTTTTTTTGGAATTTGGTCTTCTAAGGTCTTGAGCATTTTTTCTCTAGTCTAGAGCATGTGAGCAGAAGAGAAGGAAGTCAGGACTCAAATTTACTTAATTTAACCAAGCACTGGTTGCTGCAATCCGGGGTGGGGGGAGGGGGGGTTAAAATTGTTGGGCTCTTCTCCCGTATAGTGTAGCTGCTTAAGATTTTAGGGTTTGGTGGTCCGCTGAACAGCTGCATTTGTAGTCCCCTTGGTTTCAGTAGCTGAATCCTATAAAACAGTACCACTTTGCTAAAGGCTAATACACCCTTGCCATTTTTTACCTTAACATCACATGTTTTAAAAAGATTGGCATGGCTCTCAAAAAAACAAAAAAGCAACTGAGGAAAAGAACTTTCAGTAATTGGATTTTTTTTCTCTTTAATATTGCGAAGTTAATTACACCTGTGTTAGTTTTTTCACGCAGAAACCTTTTCTGAGGCACGTTAGAGATTCTGGAGAGTTGGTGTGCATCAAGACTCCACTATGAGAATACTATATTCAACAGCACCCATTTAATAATCTTGGCATTGGTGGGAAGATAGAAGAAAAGACTTCTAGAAAGGTGGAGGTGGGAGGTGGTATTGGTGGCAGCAGCAGTATTTTTCATTCAATAGACTAGGCATTCATGGAGCACCAAAGATGCTGGGTGCTAGGTGCTGGGGATCCTGAGCCCACAGAGACCAAGCCCCCAGGGCAGAGGGCTCCATTTAGTCTCACTGTAGATATGTCTGTCACTTGGCCTGTGCTTCTCTGCATTGTAAGTAATTTTGTGGGTCTGTCCTCCTAAGGAAACACCCTTGGTGAGTGTGTCGTCATTCTTTCTTTTTTGTTAAAACTAATCTTGTAGAAAATTTTGAGAAATATAGAAAATCGTACTAAAAATTAAATCATCCCTAATTCTAGCAGCCCAAGGAAACCGATGGAACTTTGAAATGTATCTTTCCAATTATTTTTTGGAAAGTAACTTTAAAAATAGTTTAGTGTAGAAAATTGGAAAGTTCAGAAAAGCACAAAGAAAATAAACATTACATGTAATAGACCTTGCAGCAGTAGCAACCGCTGAGTTCTATATCCACCTAGACTTTTGTGCATACTTTTTAAAAATCAATATGGGATTATATAGTAAATAATTTGCTTCTTTTCAAGCTACGTTATGAACATTTTCCAATACCGTTAAATCTCCTTTTCTAACATTACTTTTAGTGAATGCCCAGTATTACATCATATGGATGTGCCATAACTCATATAACCAATCCCCTATTTTAGGTTCTTCCCAGTATTTTTTTAATTTATTTATTTAATTTATTTTTATTTTTGGCTGTGTTGGGTCTGTTGCTGCGCGCAGGCTTTTCTGTAGTTGTGGCGAGCGGCGGCTACCCTTCCTTACGGTGTGCGGGCTTATCACTGCGGTGGCCTCTCTTGTTGCGGAGCACCGGCTCTAGGCGCGTGGGTTTCAGAAGTTGCAGCACGTGGGCTCAGTAGTTGTGGCTTGCAGCTCTAGAGCGCAGGCTCAGTAGTTGTGGTGCACGGGCTTAGTTGCTCCGCGGCATGTGGGATCTTCCCGGACTAGGGCTCAAACCTGTGTCCCCTGCATTGGCAGGCGGACTGTCAACCACTGCGCCACCAGGGAAGCCCTTTCCCAGTATTTTGCTAATATAAGTGATGCTTGCTTAAACTACCTTATGGGTAATTCTCTGTCCAACATCATAATTCTTTCCTTAGGGTAAATGTATAGTTGTGGAATTCATGGCATCCACATTGTTACGGTTTTTGATGTTGACTGCTGGATTGCCCACCAGGCGGGTTATAGGTCATATTTTCCTTGTACCTTTACAAGTTTATATTTTACCTTAAGACTTTTATGAATTTAATAAGTAAAAAGCAAACAGAAACACACAAATTTGTTTTAATTTGCATTTCTTGTATTACTAGCACAGTTTAATAATTTTCATATCTTTGCCAGTTTGTGTATTTGTGAATTGCCTGTTAAATAACCTTTGCCCAATTTTCTACTGAGGAGTTTATATTTTTCTTTATTTTTAAAAGATTCTACTATATGAAGGATATATATGAAAGAGATTGCCTCTTCATGTATCATATAATTGTCTAGCTTGTCATTTACCCTTACGGAATCAGTCTTCTCTCACTATCTGAAATTGCCGCCTCTGTTGTATACTGAGTTCTTGTTTATGGCTAAGTCTGGTTCTAGACTTGTTCTTCTGTTCCACTGACCCACCTGCTCTTCCTGTGCCAGCGTACACTGTTTTCATCATTGTGGTTTTATGCACTTCAGGATCTGGTAAAGCAAATCTCTATTCTTCCCTCCTCCTCCTTTTTTTTTTTTTTTGCGGTACGCGGGCCTCTCACTGTTGTGGCCTCTCCCGTTGCGGAGCACAGGCTCCGGACGCGCAGGCTCAGCGGCCATGGCTCACGGGCCCAGCCGCTCCGCGGCATGTGGGATCTTCCTGGACTGGGGCACGAACCCGTGTCCCCTGCATCGGCAGGTGGACTCTCAACCACTGCGCCACCAGGGAAGCCCCCTCCTCCTTTTTATATTTTACTATGTTCTTAGCTCTTTTCACCAGTTTATTTTTCCTATGAATTTTATAGTCAGTCCTTCAATTCTCCGTACCCCAAATTCTTTTGGGGATTTTCAAAATCCAAATTAAATAATTCCAGTATAAATTAACCTTTAAAAGTTCATGTTGACATCTTAGAGCTCTCCATCCAGGATTTGATGTGTGTGTTCATTTATTCAGATCTCTTTTCTGTCTCTAAGTAAAGTTTTTTGATGTTCCCATATAGATCTTGCACATTTCTTGTAAAAGGTATTCCTGGGTTTATTTGTATATATTTTAAAATTGCTACTGGTTTCCCATTGTAATTACTGATTAATTATTGTTGGGATGTGGGAAACCTTTTAGTCTTTGGTTGTTGTTATATGCCCTTTATTGATGATAATTCTGCTCTTTCCTTTCCTTAGCTGGGAACTCCCCTTGTTTGAATGTCTTTCAATAAGCCACTCAGCAAATGGAGGCTGAGTGAACACATATACGCTGCAGCCAGTGGGTCAGGAGTCAGGTGCTTGAATGGGCTCCTTTTCAAAAGAAGGTTCTAGTATCTCCTTTAATTATAGACACTCATTTTTCTGGAATGGTACATATGCAGGCCTTTCTGGAATTAGGCAGCTGGTCTAGAGAGATTACCTCTGCCAGAGTCTTATGACTCTATGACAAAAGATTTTTTTGTGTGCTCTGTGAGGAGGATTCAGCAGCCTGATCTAAGCTGTTGTTTTCATCTGGTCAAACAGTATTTCAGTGGCATCTGGTCTGTCATGAGAAACCATTCCAGTCAGGTCTCTTCTGGCAAGATATTCTAATTGATTGCAGTTCCCTAGAGTGGTTTCTCTTGGGTCTTGTTTTTCAAATGGCCAAACTCCTTATATCGGAAGGGGTAGGGTCCTGAGTTGTAGTGTGCATTGCACCATTCTTACCGCTTCTGAACGCCCTTGACCACATTCAGATTTCACTCTAGGATGTTGTAATAAATCCACATTGCTTTGTTGCCACATGGGGCTAAGGGCATGGCCTGGTTATTACGAAGGAAGAATATAGGTATTAGTGTGGTCTATGGTGGCGGTGTGGAGGCGCACACTGATTTTTACTACTAGAATCCATCTTTCCTGGATGGTACCTCTTGGAAGAACATGAAGAAGAGACATGCTGGTTATTCAACCAATTTCCAATCCCCTACAGGGAACATTGGAGGCACTCCCTGACTTTTTGTCATAGACACTAATAGTCAAGGGGTGAGAAAGAGCTAGCAAGTACTAATTATAATCTATATTTTATATTTTTTTAATTGGGCTCTAGAAAGGAAATATTAAATATATACTTATGTATTTAATACTTTAATAGAGAAGTGACTTTATTACTTTAAAATGTAGCCACCATGAATTGCTGTTTCCACATTGCTTACTGAGTGCCAGTGTTCCCATACAGTAAGCATATGACTATCTTTGTATATTTCACAAAGATTACGATCACAGTTAGGAGAAATCTTCAAACCTTCCAAGGTTCCGCCTAAGTCGGTAATAATGATGCATTTGGCAATTATTTCTAAAGGGTCCATTTTAGAAAAAGGAGAGTACTTTTCTTCCTCAGAGAGTGACTTGTAGTCTTCCCCTGGATTTTTTGTTTAACCCACTAAGGCTTTGTTCTCAACCCAAAATCTGGAGAAGGTTATGATCTCTGTGACCTATAATCACTTTTAGGGAGTAATTTTTTGACCCATTAAAATTTGTTTCTTCTTAGTCTATACTAAATATCCTTTTTTTTTAAATCACTACACAGCTCATACATACCCATATCTGAAGTTATTTTTATTCAACTTCCAGTTATCCTATAGGATTTACAAAGCTATTTAATGGGCTAAATCTGTGTCCACACAAAGGTAGGAGAGGAAATAGATATTGTTTATGCAACTCTTTTTTTCTTCTTTGGAAATAATCTTGGGCCCAATTTTAATGAAAACTAGTACTCAGTGAGGTCCAGTGTATCATGTTCATTAAGTAGGGCTTTCCTCAAAGAGAAGGGACATGAATTACCAAAGAGATCAGATTCTACTCTTAGGTCAGCATCTGCAGGTGCGTTATTATTTCTAGGCTCCAGTGGGTTAACACGAAATAGAAGACTTGGTCATTTCCATTATTTGGTAATGAAAGAAGCAGAACATTTAAATACATAGCAGGTCTGCAGCACGCAAATAAACGAATGAATGAATGTGATCTATTTGGAAAGGAAAAAAAGCTTCTGATAGGCTATGAAAGCTTGAAAACCTTTATGGAGAAGTTAAGTCAAACAAGATGTGGATGAGGGAAAAGAAAGAATATGTTTGGTAGAGGGCAAAGGGGAGCCCATTCTAGAACTTTCAGTAGGAGCTGATATTTGTCATGGTCTGAAGGTAGGTCATATAAATAATTCTGCAATAATTTGTTTCCGTGTTTAATCACTCCAGCTAAACTTTAACCTTTAAACTTTTACCTTCAAGGCAGGGACTTGGTCTTACTCAACATCGTATCCCCAGCACCTAGGAAGGTGGCAGTATGTAGTAATCCTTTGAGAAATGCTAGAGGAATAAATGAATGAAAGAGCCAAGCGTATATTTCAAGATTTCCACCTGCGAACCTAATTACTTATCTACCCTCTTAACTGGCTGCCATACTGTTTACTGTGCCCCAACCTGATTCTTTTTTGTCATACACTTCACTGTGAAAGTCTGACGGAGAGAGTTCAGTTACATCTTCAATAAAGAAGAGTAATATCTGATAACAGTGTCTCCCTCACAATACAGACAAAGACAGACAGACACACACCTGATTTCATACCATTCCTGGTCTTGACTGCATCCAAGTCAGGAAGAACTTTAGGGACGACAGAGTAAATTCAGGAGCACTGTCTGCAGGTAGCATAATCTCTACCTGTAATCTTACTTTTTTTGTTGCATCTTTCTCCCAATTTACAAATCTGCTGGCCTGAGAGAGAGAGAGGTATGAATAAAATCAAAGAAGCTTGAGTCTGGGGACTTCCCTGGCGGTCTAGTGGTTAAGACTTAGTGCTTCCACTGCAGGGGGTGCGGGTTTGATCCCTGGTCGGAGAACTAAGATCCCGCATGCCACGTGGCATGGCAAAAAAAAAAAAAAAATCTTGAGTCTGGAGGCAGAGGTATAAAGAGCAGCCTTCAGAATTGTCTGAGAGCACACTGGTGAGCCCCGGTGCCGTCCATCAGTGCCAAAGCTCGGGTCGGGATGGCGCCTCCAACAGCCCAGAGCCCACTTCACTGATGACCTCCTTCACTTGCATATTAATTTTCCGTACTTCATGGCTGACAAGAGTGAAGGAAAACTAACAACAGAACTGTGAGGTATCCAAATATACTTTAAATCTTTAATATATTTGGAATTTATTTTGATGTTAATCTCCCCACTCCCCTGCCATTTTCTGAATAATCTGGGCTATCTCCAAGGATTTGCAGTGTTAGCTCCGTTATATGCTAAATTCATATCTATTCCTAAAGTCTGTTCCTGGGAATTTTTTCTTCTCTTCCTTTGACTTGTCTCCATCTTTTCCTGTATTAGTATATTCTGTTTTTAATTACTGCAGCTTTATAATACAATTTAATAACTGGTACCAAACAATCCTCTTCATTCTTCTTTTTCAAAAATTTTGGAGGTCTCTCACACAGTTATGCTTCCAGGTGAGGTTTAGACTAATTTCCCAGCATTAAAAAGATTATGGTTGGGATTTTTTTCTCTTGGTATTATGTTAAATTTGTAGACAAACTTGGGTAGCATTGACATTTTTACTTTGAGGGTTCATATCTAGGAAAGCGCTGGTTTTTTCCATTTATTCAGATTTTCTTATGTCTCTCTGCAAAGTTTTATAGTTTTCTTCCCAGAGATCTTTCCCAAAGTCTTTTTTTTTTTTTTTTTTTTTTTTGCGGTACGCCGGTCTCTCACCGTTGTGGCCTCTCCCGTTGCGGAGCAAAGGCTCCGGACGCGCAGGCTCAGCGGCCATGGCTCACGGGCCCAGCCGCTCCGCGGCACGTGGGATCCTCCCGGACCGGGGCACAAACCCGTGTCCCCTGCATCGGCAGGCGGACTCTCAACCACTGCGCCACCAGGGAAGCCCCCCAAACTCTTTTAAGTTTGTTCTTAGACATGCTCTCCTTTCTTCTTGCTATTGTACGTGAGATATTTTAGGTTCTCTGGGTATGGATAACACATCCAGAGATGTGCTTGGATTTCCAAGGTCAATACATATTTGCCCCAATTTTTATTTTCTTTTGGCCATCACAGTAGAGAGATGTAGGCAGAGATCTCGGTGTGCTTCAGATGCTTCCCTCCCAACCTTGGAGTCCCTTCTAGCCCTGCCTCTACACGATGGGGGTGGCTCCAAAGGAGTCTTTCCTTTAGCCTGGGTTAGCATTATAAAGTCCTTGCTGATTTTTAAACGTAAAAAAATAATACCTTTGGCATAAGCAAGATCTTTATTTCCATAGAAAATGGGTTAGATTTTCCATTAAATCTTTTAATGACAAAAGATGTCAGTTTTCTTTAAGGGAGAGTTTAGTGAATTTGGATTTTACCAGATAGCCTCTATTTACCCTGTGAGATACTCTTGAGTTCCCTATTGATTTTGAAAGGAATATGATAGGGTTATAATTATCTGTGTTTGCTCCCAGCAATTATCCTTCCTCAAAGGAAGCTAGAGTTGAAAGAATGACTGCTGCCACATACAGAGCACTTCATGTCAGACCCTGGTCAGGGGCTTCCATACCCTATCTCAGTTAATACTGAATGACAGCCCTGGCATGGAGGCATTGTCATCGTCCCTCTACTGCCAAGGAAACGGATGCTACATGGAGTTAAGTAATTTGCTCAAGGCTACACAGGAAATAAGTGGCAAGGCCAGGACCCCAAACCTTTACCCTTAATCACTACACTAATATTTTGTTGTATAGTGACTGACAGATTCAGAATGTAAAAATAATTAAAAACAAAAATAAATAAAATTTGAGATACTAAAAAGAAAAAACAATAAAAAGCTTACTGAAGAGAAGCTCTAGTTTGTATCTAGTTTAATTATCATAGGCCGCACTTGATTCTGAGCATCACTGACTGTAGCTCAAAGATTGGTTTCTGTGTGCTACCAGAGACCAAAGGTATATCAGCGCATTCAGAGTAAGGAGAGTGATATTTCTGAAGAATCAGCAGGTGAGGTTTGTCAAAGTCCATTGGATCAGCGTGAAGAGACGAGGCAGTTGGGGCAGGAGGGAGCCAGGACTTGACTACCCTTCTCTGATGCCAGTGGGGAGCTGGGAGGCAGCTCTTGACAACAGGGGGAGCTCTGTCTGAATATGTGATGAGAGGGGCTCCAAGTAGGGGTCAGATGCGGGTACCAGGTGGCTTCCTGTTGAGGAAGTGTAGCAAAACCCCCTGCTAGTTCCTGAAAGAGGGGTTAGGCCTGGTTCACAGTGGGACAGCAGGCTCCTTCTAGAAGGCCAGAGCCCTGGGCATGGGCGTGGTTGGGACTGAGGACAGAGAGCTGAGACAGGAGCTTGTTCTACTTGTTTGGGACCTGGGCACTCCATGGGTGCTCACGGCTGGCTGAAGGATTCCGGATCCCGGCGTGGGGTGGAGGGGGGCGGGGTGTGTCTCAGGCTTGAGGCCCCTCAGTGGGAGCTGCTACAGAGGGGTCTGTTTGCTTTTTTGTCTGGTTCAGGAATTGAATTTCACTATCATATCATGGAACTGAGCCTGCTTCACATACCTCATCCCTCCCCTGGGGGTGGCCCAGGCACCAGCCCGGGGATGTGTCTGCAGGTAGGCGGCAGGCGGGCAGGGCAGGCATCAGGCTGGAGCGGTGAGGCAGGCACTGCCAAAGATACAAGTTGGCTTTGAATCTCTACAAGAATCCAGAAAGCACTGTGCTCCTATTTCCATAAAACTGGGTCCGAAAACACTGAATGAACATGTTTTAGCCTAAACTTGAAGTAGTCAAATGGCTTATTTCAAGTTTCACAACTGGGAGTGTTCTTTGGAAACCCACATTTGGGTAGTGAAAATTGTACTTTCTGGGCTAGACTCCCTGAGTAACTAGGAATGACGACGCATGGAAAGATGACTTTATTATTTTTATCAGTAGACAAACTTCCTTAAAAATTTACATACTCATATCTGTAGATAAACCCATATCATAAAAGGACTAATATGACACTGTTCTGAATCATGTAGTCTTTGCAATGAGCAGGCTGAAAAATGTCTAAATCTAATTTTAATTTTCGAACTTTTTTTAAAACTTGACAGTCTGTAAACTTTGTAGTGAGAATAACTATATGTGACTAATCATACATTCTCATGGTGTTTCTAATAACATGATCTATTTTCATGGCTCTTTGTGAAGCATATTATCCAAGGTGAACAAGTACCTTTTATACACAAATTCTGTTTTTGTTTTTTTCTCCTCATGTAGTAGTTGGAGGAGCAAACCTCTAATGTGACTCTTTGCTGGTGGCCATTCCATGTGGGCAGGTTTTCAGAGCAAGCGGAAGTCTTGTAAAATAGTAAGGCTCTTGTACCGCTACCTCTTCCTAGCTCAGGAGTGAATGCTGGACTTCTCTAGCTTGCCAGGGCTTAGGGGACCTTGGAGAGTCTAGGACAACCTCAAGAGCCAGAAGAGGAAGGAGGCTCAGAAGCAGGTGAGGTGAGAGCTCAGAACCACTTGTTGGATCTGCCTTGGGGGAACCTCCTGAAGTCTTGATGTGAAGGGTGTGAATTGACTGCCTTGGTCAATATCAGGCATACTGGCCTGTATTTGAGCTTTCTGAAGCAGTTTTCTTCTTTCGATCCCAACCTTTGTAAATACGGTGAAATTTTTAAGAGGGAAAAAGGGGCAAACTGAGCTTTCCAGTTGTCTTCCAGTTCAGCTGGAGGATAGCCTCTCAGGCTCCCAGGACCTCTTCTCCAGGTTGCCGTGGGGACGGGCAGTGGACATGTACCTAAAACCCCAGGACCCTGAGCACTACTGAAGGCGCAGAGACATAGCAGAGATGGACTCTGCCCCGAGAAGCTTGAAGTCTAGTGGAATAGACAACACCAACCACGCGGCAAGCGTGCATTAAGCCGATGGGAGGGGAAGGCACCAAGGCAACCCAGCAATGGTTAAGTTGCGGCCCCATCTTTCTAAGGAGCTGGCAATGAATGGTTAAGTCACAAATACCAAAAAAGGCAGGCAGAACAGTGAATTTCCCAATGAATAGGATAAACTAATACGTACTCAGAAAATGGAGGAAGCACTGTGGACTGGAATGGCCTGTGAAGACTTGAAGGAGGTGGTGGGCTGAAGCAAAAACTCTGAATCTTGGCTGTTTCTCACATTCACGGAATCTGCTAGCCTCTAGGATAAAGCCTAAACCAAGGTTTCAGTGAAGTATTAATTTCCAAAATTTTAGGGACTCTTGTGCTTCTGCCACATTCTGCCACACTGCAAGACCTGTTGGTGGTTCTCTCCAGCTGTCAGCATGCTTGTTAGTATAGCAATACCACTGATGGGCATTTTCCTTGTTTCTAAAAAATGCATCTAACTTTTTGAATGGTTGAAGGACGAAAAAGTGTAACAAATTATTCAGTAAAAACTCCCCCCCTTTCCTTGTCCCTGTTTGACTAGCCCCTGACTCCTTTCTGCCCAGCCACTGTTACTAGTTTCTTATGTATCATTCCAAGCTTTCTTTATGTTATACAAGAAAACATGCCTTTAGATAATTATTTTTCCTCCACTTTTACCCAAAGATGTAGCATGTTATATGCACAGTTTGGCATCTGGCTTTTCTTTACTTAACAGCATATCTGAACGTTCTTTCCTCATTGTACATAGAGTACATTTTCATCCTCTTTCATAGCTGCAGAGCACTCCACTGTATGGATATACCATACTTGATTTGATCAGTTCCCTATTGATGATGAGTTGGGTTGTTTTAATCTTTGCTATTACAAATAAAGTTGTAATGAATAACCATATACATTTGTCATTCACATGGGTAAATATTATATACAGCAAGATATAGTTGTAGTGATTTAGTGGTCCTGGAAGGGGAAAGAACAGTATGGGTTCAAAGGATTCTCTCACTGGCATGTCATTACTTTCTGAACTTGGATGTTCTGTAGGTCACATCATAACCCAGAAACCTGGAGATAACCTGATTCATGTGCTTAATAATAGTAGATATGAGTCTCTACCCCTTCATACATATTATAGACTTAACTTTAGAAAACCATGGATTTTGCTTTTCCTTGGTTTTTACCAGAGTTGTATAATTTCAAAAGATGTCCACTTGGCTGGAAGTCACTGGTGGCATTTGCCATCACTGGGCTGGGCGACTTCATATTCTGTTTGAGCTTGTTCTCCCGGGTGACTTCCGGCTGGCTTTGAAAGTCTCCAATGCTACTATGATCTTGTTTTTGTAGACGGGCCCACCTTCGCTTATGCCTGGAAAAGTTGAAGGGGCTGGTGCCGCTTGGTCCAGAATCAAATCGACACACTACACTGAGTTTATTAACAAAAGCCAAATTGCACATAAAGGTAAGTGCATCCTGGGATGCCTTTTTGTCTTTACCTGCCCAGGGAGGGTTTGTTTGTTGTTATGAGGGACAGCAGATGTCTGTCTCCAGGACAGTTCTCTCCTCTGAACTCCTCCAACTCTAACCAAGTCAATGTCTTGGATGACTCACAGACTCAACATGTCCAGAACCCAACTGAGTAGTTCTCACCCCTGTGCGCCAGAAGTTAAATTGTCCATCCAACTGTCCATCTCATGTACAGGCCAGAAACTCAGGGTCATCCTTGCTGCTGATGATCATCTTGCTCCTTAGCCACGTGTCTCCAGGACTTACATATGTCACGGCTGCTGTGTCTCCATAAAGTCCATCATGTACTGTAGTAAACTCCTCAGAGGCCTCTTCCAAGCAAATCTCCAGGCTTCCCAAGAGCAATCCTGCCGGAGCTCAAATCAACATGTCACCACATTTAAAAGTCTTCCGTTGGGCTTCCCTGGTGGCGCAGTGGTTGAGAGTCCGCCTGCCGATGCAGGGGACACGGGTTTGTGCCCCGGTCCGGGAAGATCCCACATGCCGCGGAGCGGCTGGGCCCGTGAGCCATGGCCGCTGAGCCTGCGCGTCCGGAGCCTGTGCTCCGCAACGGGAGAGGCCACAACAGTGAGAGGCCCGCGTACCGCAAAAAAAAAGAAAAGTCTTCCGTGGCTCAGGACACACTGTATGACCAGACCTGCCCGACCCGGCCCTCCCCTGCCTTTGCAGCAGCAGCTTGTGCCAGAGGCTCCCCTCTCTGCCTCAGCCCTTCTTTCAGTCCCTTGCACTTGTCAGGCTCTCTCACCACAGGGCCTTTGTACATGCTGTTCCCTCTGCTTGGTACTCTTTCCCCTCCCTTCTTCACCTAGTTAACTTCTTGTCATCCTTCAGACCTCAGCACAGGTATCACCGTGCGGGGAAACCTTCCCTGACTAGGTCACCTCCTTCCTGTGACAGATGGTCCTTATTATTACTGGATCTCTCTCTCTTAGCACTTATCACAGTTGACACCTGACCATGGCTTGTTTGGCTATTTGGTTGTCTCTATCCATGCTGTTAGAGTATGTACAAGGGAGGGGACCAGATCTTTGTGTTCACCTTGTATTTCTAGCACCTCCCGGAGGGTCTGAAACAGAGTCAGCACTCAGTATATGGCTGTAATAGCAAAGGGTAACTCCTGAGAGCCACAGCCAAAATCACTGTTTAGCATGTTTTTATAGTCAGAGTCATAGCTGGACACGTGTCACTTGAATTATGGTTGATAGCCTTGCATACATGGCAGTTGTAGGAGGGAAAAGAACCTCTGTTTAGAGCAAAACAACCACAGTTACACAATCTTCAGAATTATCTGAGAAGCTAGAGAACAGATTTGTAAAAACAAAATGATCTATGGAAATGTGTTTTCTAAGCTCTTATTTGGACAATTTAGAATCAGGACTTCAAAAGGGAATATTATTCCTGCCAACAGACAGAAGTTAAATGAGGTTTGGCATGACGCAAAAAAAAGAGCGCCTATGTAATTGGGACACGTACTTGAATAAACATACTTCTAAAGGAAAGTCTGTTTCTTAAGCACCCATCACACGCAGTGCTCTAGCTCAGGGAGTAGGTGTTTGGGGCGTCACAACAGACAAGGGAGAACAGGTTGGGTGTTCCTGCCACAGTCTTTCCACTATCACAGTTGAGGGGTGCTGGACGCTAGAGTGTTAGCTCACCCCGGAAGCCATGCAACAGTGCAGGTTCCAAAGTGTTGTCGATGCTGAAAAAGTTAGATGTAGACAGGAGTCACCGGCCAGGCAGCTTCCTGTCCCTGCAAGAAGCTTGACAAGGGACACAGCAAATGGCTTCTGAGGAAAACTGCCGTATTTCCCCACAAGGCAGGGAGGTGCAGGGTCATTACCAATTTTGAAATCTTCCTGTGCCCTTCAACAACTACCCTCTTTGACCTGCAGAAACTTGAAGACTGTGACAGAAAAGCCATTCACCAAATAGACCAGCTTCAGCGAGAGCAGCGACACCTGAAGAGGCAGCTGGAGCAGCTGGGCATCGAGAGGATACGGACGGACAGCACCGGCTCCACGGTCTCCTCGGAGCGCTCCGACTCTGACAGGGGTGAGCCCCCCCCCTCGAGCCCGCATCCTCAGGCCCCTCCCCAGCCCCCTGCCGCCTGCCAGAGGCGGAGCCGAGGGGAAGCCGAGAACCCCCGTGACTCGGAGAAGTCGAGGGGCGTGGCCCGCGGGGACAGGCGTCCTCTCCTGCAGCGGTTAGGCACCGCGGCCAAGGAGGGGCCCTGACGAGTCACTTGGCCCTTCCGAAGCAGGCCTTCACCACGCTCTGTCTCGTCCTTCCCACAGAAGAGATCGACGTGGACGTCGAAAGCACAGACGATCTCACGGGCGACCTGGACTGGAGCAGCAGCAGCGTGAGCGACTCGGACGAGCGGGGAAGCATGCAGAGCCTGGGCAGTGATGAGGGCTACTCCAGCTCCAGCATCAAGAGAAGAAAGCTCCAGGACGGTCACAAGACGCGTCTTGGACTCTAGGAGAGCGTGGTCGCTTCGGCTGCCGCCCGGATGGTCCCGCCCGTCGGCTCCGATTAGGTAGCGTATCGGACCTGCCCACAATTCCCTCGCACGTCAGCTTCCGTGTTCCACCGTCACCAAAAGCAGCTGTGCAAAAGTTGTCAAGGAAGTGCTTAGGAGTGTGGGTTTCTTTTTTTTTTCTTTTTCTTTTTCTTTTATCCACGATCCCCATCTTGAATGGGGTTGAGCGGGCCCCCGTGCCTGCTGGCGTAGGGTAGGCACACGCTGAGCCAGTCAGTGCAGCCTGGACACCTGAGGGCGTCACAGACCCGTTACTGCTCAGTCTGGGGTAGCCGAATGCCACTCGTCCCTCTAAGAAGTTGGGGGACGCCAACCAGGATTGTGGGTTTCTGACTGCATCCTCTAGCTTCTCTCTTTCTCTCCATAAAAATTCGTCTCTGACAGACTGTACATTCCAATCACTTTGAAGCACCCAAGAATTCTTAGACGGAATAAGCACTTACTCACATCTCGGCAATTTTCCCCTCTTATTTACTGTCCCCGTGTAGTCTACCAGACCTTCCTTGAAGTTTTCTGGCTTCCTCTGTGACTTGCCTAGCGGAAATGTCTGAATGTGTCTTGTGCTTAGGAAACTGAAGGAAACAAACTTTTAAAGTTGAGATCCTGATCACAGAACTCCAAAGTAAGCTTTGAAAGTGGGATTTAAGAGCGCTTAACCATGGCCCTCACCGCCTGTGAGCAGGCAGGAATACCTCCAGAAAACACACCCTTCCCACACGTCCCACGCCAACACCCCCGACCCGCGTGTGGATGGCCGCAGTATTTCTCACTCTCAAACGGACCCCTTGCAAGCACGTCTTTGGGGTAGCACAGCTTATAAAAGTTCCAACATCGTTTGTTCTCACGAACAGAACGGTACAGTCTATTTTTGTGCACTGTCCTTGGGACCGTGCTGTGTCCTGCTCTCCCAAGGCACATTTCCCCTCCAAGTCAGTTATGCTCCTTGTCTCTGGAACATTTTTTTTTCCTACCTCAAGAGATAAATGAGATCTCCATTTCCCACTTAACACAAACTGATTATGCCTCTCTTGTTTTGTTTTTGTTTTTTGTTTTTTTCCCCAAATAAGTGACACTTGGTCCAATTCTAATCTATTTTGCTGTTTAACTTGCAGCAATAACTGAGCTTTGGCACTAGCTGAGCTAGTGTCCATCATCAGTGAAAGGAGAAGTCTACATTTCTACTCTCTGTTGCAGGTGAACGGGAGGGGATGGTACAGTGTTACTACAATTCCTCTCCTTATTGATTATTTTTGGACACACCCAGAAACTTCTTTATGGAGGCTTTTGGGTTAATAGTTTAAAAGGCTGATTTTTCTTTTTGGTTATGATTTCTCCCTTAAGTGGTCTCCCACTTTGTAGCATTTTTATTTAAGCTAAAACAGAGCACATGTATATGTACATAAGACACATTAAATCTATAAATACTATTTATTCATTTTATATAAACTAATGTAATGGAAAATAAATTCTTATGACTGTGCTTTTATAGATGTTCTAGAAACTTTGTATGTAGGTATCTACAGAATTGGTTCATTTCCCCTTAATACTTTTGCATTCATAGTTTTGAGGTCTCGATGCTTTCAGCCTCTGGTGAATCTTTTTCATTGAATTCAAACCATTTGTAAAACCTGTGACGCTGAAACAGAGCGTGTGTCACAAAGTGATGAGAACATTCCTAAATCCACAGCCGCACTGCAACTTAAGGGCTCCCTGGCTGAACCAGTAGCGGCGGCGCCTGTGCCCCCCGCTGGCCTGTGGTCTCCCCGGCCCCAGACTCACCTCCTCAGCGCCTCTTCCTTGCCCACGACTAAAAGTTCAAACGCACTCCTCACAGAAGCTCATTCTGGACATGAAGAACAGTCGAAACAAAGATTACTTTTGTGTTTATTTTTTCTTTTTATTGATTTCTTAATGTATTAAAATTTTTTAATTGGAAGTAGTGATTCCTAAATGATACCAAAGTCATCTGTAATACTTCTGTTTTTGTTTTGGTCTGTTTTTCTCTCCATTTCAGGTTTGGGTGGGGGGAGGGGCAGGTGACACAAAGGATTTTTTTTTTTCAATTGTTGGAATCTTTTCCAATTACCAGCTGAAGATTTGCACTGAAATACAACTTGTATGCCTTTTGCATTTTTAAAGCCTGCTTCCTGAATTTAAGCAGAGTGATAGTGTTCAAAGAGCCAGCTCAGCCTGTAACATGTTTGAAAAAGATATACCTGCACTTTGAGGTCCCTTTCGAATGCCATTCGCTAGACCTCGCAAGCATTTTGATTGCTACATTCAAGCGCCTCACAAGTCCACGATGCTAGATCCTGTACGGCATCGAAAACTCAAGACTTTGGCAAAAGCTTGTGGGCTTGCATTGGGGGAGGGAAGGGAACAAAACTTGTGTATTTGTTTGTTTAATTTAGAAATAAGGCATCTGAGAGATGCCATTATTTTCTGTGTTTTAATTGTTGTGCCTTTGAGTTAAACTGCATTTTTGTCTTTTGGTTGAAATATGAAATGTACTGTCCCAATATAAAATAGTAATTATTTGACCTTTGCACTGTTTGTCTGGTCCTTTTCAATTTGATAGCATATAAATGTGGAATTTAATAGATCTCTATATTTTTAATGCGCTTGTGATAAACTGACACCAGGGTTAGACACGACTTTCAAATCTTGAGGTAGACCGAATGCTAGACAGGCCTCTCTCTAACCAAAACTGTAACCTTCAGGACCAGCAAACTCAGCCCCAGGCAGCTAATCCCCTTCCCTACGTGGCTGATCAGCCGCCCTGATGCGCCAATCTGTCGTGTCATTCACTGATCCACCAGCATAACTGTTAAGAGCTATACAGTCTTTTTGGTTCTGTTTTGTTGTTGCTGTTGTTTTGTTTTATTTTGTTTTTTTAAGCAAAACGAAAAACCTTTCTATTAGGGTTGTTGGGGGGAGGGGACGGGCAAAGATATAAGCCCCAGCCTTTAAGACTTCGACTATTGTACGTAAATATAGATGTGTGTAAATATAGGCACATGCATATTTTTATGTGAAAACTGGTTTTAAGAAACTAAAATCAAGTCTACACTCTTATTGATACCATTGCAATGCAAATGCGAAAGTAAAGAGTATGTAGTGCAGTTTAATTTCATGCAGTGAGAAAATACATGTGTGCTTCTGTTAACATCCCAGAAAACCTAGCTTTCCATACCTGTTGGCTTAGAATGGCAGGCAGGCAACCAGGGTATATTTGTTTTCTTTTGCTAAGCAGAGATCTGGGATTCAAGGTGCTGATAGCGACCGTGGCTCCTTTCTCTAGTCACAGATCTAATGCTAGAGATTCAGTGTCACCTTTTTGAGCAGGACCTACATTTTTCTTCCTGTCAACCCAAAAGGAAAATAATTTCAGTGTCAATTCAGAATTGAGTACTAAGAAGGCTCTGACCCTGCAATCGGCCGCTTGAGTGGTTTGAGGGTTTATTTTTGAAGGTGGGCATTCTCCTTTAACCTCTACTTTTTTCAAAAGAAACAAAGGGCCCTTACCTGGGTTTCCTAGGAGCCTCTCTTCTCAGTCCCTGAAGTGGCCAAAAGCAAATCCTGGGGTGTGTAAACTAGGTAAGATTGTGATGCTCAAAATAACTAACAATATCTTGGGACTTGATAATGGATTTTGTGGGCTTGCTTCTTGCCTCTCCCCCATCCTTTAAAGAAAAAACTTATTTTTGAAAAGTATACACATACACATGATTCAGGTTTTTATATCATACTGTATTGGCAAGGATACCACTTTCATTGTGCTTTATTCCCCCGAATCTCACTCCTTTCTTTCTTCTTGTTTCCCCAAGTTTCTTTGTCTTTCCCCTTTACCAGCCCCATGTGTTGAACACCAGAAAGTCAAAGGCTGCAAGGCGATTTCCTACAAGTCAATCTATTATTTTTCTATGTTTAGCTCTTGGATGCAGTATGTTTAGGTTGCTGGCTACTCCTGATTTTAAAAATCCTTCCTGGCAGAAGACGACCCAAAGACCCCTTTAGGTGAGGTGGATTTTCTCGTTCTACACTATCAGGTCTCTGTAGACTGTGGGATGTTTTGTTTTCAAAAATACCTGGGGATGAGGCCGGGGCTGGGGGGGTACGATATGTGATTTATCCTGATTTTTTCATTAATATTTATTACATGGATGATTTTCTTACCCTGTGTTCTTCTGAAAGAAGAAATATCTGCCTAGCACCGTTAGAGTCAGCTGTCGAATGGCTGAAGAAGTTGAGTATCTTTGTGTTCTCGCAAAATCGTAAAATGAGAATTAGTAAAGCACTGGATTCAAAGATTTACCCAGATTCTAAATTTTGATTTCTTATTCTGTCTGGGGGGGGTGCGGAGGATTGAGAGGGCTTTCTTCATTTTAGCTTTTACCAGAGAACCAAGCTTGCCTTGACCCCTTGTCCTTAGAATTGGTGCTCTGGGAATGTTGCTGTGAACCGTCAGCGTTGGGGGCCATCTTCCTAACGGTGAACACAGCCTAAACAGGGAGCAGCAGACGAGAGAGTATGAAATTCTGTTTCCAGATGTTTATTTCTTTATGTAAATACGATGCCAATGTAAATCCTGTGTCAAGACATAGAGAATGGTGCTTTTTACTACAGTTAGTACGTGCATTTTGAGAACTACTCATGTTTCAGAGAATCTTTGCTGTGTATATGTAAACTTCTGTATCGTTCAACTGTTAACAAATAATAAATTATTTCATTATTAAAGATATTTTGGTCTTCCAGATGTTTTGTATCCCAGTTTAGCCTTCCATGGTTTTTACTTACAGAGCTGAGTTAATCAGGTTTCTTTTTCCTTTTGATTTCATGGAAAATTTGCTGGCCAAAAGTTTTCAGCCCTTGGATTCTGTGATGGGAGCTTTGATTGTGTGGCTCTGGTTGAAGCGCTTCCCAGCTGCTCTCCTCCCGTTTCTCCTGCTCATGCGCTCACTCTGTTAACATCCCAGAAAACCTAGCTTTCCATAGGCTTCCCTGCGACCCATCTGACCATGCAGGCTGCGTTCGGGGCCGCACAGCAAACGAGAGTGCCCCGTCTTTCCGGCAGCCTGTGGTCTGGTGGGAAAGAGGGAGATGCATTCACAGTTTGATGCAATATAGTCGGTGGTGGAATAAAGTTGTACAGGGACGGGCTGTGAGAAATCACAGAGGTGGTGGCATTCGAGTTGGGCCCTGGAGAAAGTGTGGGTGTTGGATGGAAAGAAGCCTTGCAGGGAAAGAGAACAGCCAGTGCAACGAGGCAGGTGATGGGGAGGGGAGAGCTCCTGGGACTGGGAAGTGGCTGGGAGCCCGTGGTGTGTGATAGGTGGTGTGGAGACACCACACAGGGAAGGACCTCCTGTGTTGCACAAGTTACTGAGAGGAGAAAAGTCACCTGATTTCGGAGATTCATTTTTTTACGTATTAACCCCTTGGTTAATTCACATTTATTCATTCATTTGACAAACAGGGATTGAGTGCCTAGTCTCTCTATCTTAGCGCTGAAGACAAACCGATGAACAAAACACACAAAACCCTGCCCTCTGGAGCTGCCTTTCTAGTGCAACCGACTGGCGTTCAAGTCCTCGGCCAGGCAAGTTTTCTGAGTCAAGAACATCATCCTGAAGCACATTCCCTCAGCCGAGCGCTCGTTCCGAGTTAAGGGGAAGGAAAGAGGTGTCTTTCTCTTTCTTGACCGGTGACTTCTTATCGTAAATACCACCAAAAATTTTTGAAGGGTTTTTATTATGCCCTAGATGTAAACTGTGATGGCCTGGGGGTCTTACGAAAAAAAGGATCCTTCTGGTATTTCTGCTTGGGGAAAGTAGCCTAGCTCTTCTGCTTTCTCCAAAAAGGAGGGACACATCTGGACCCTCCTAGGACATGTGATTCTAGAACCCATCTCTGTGGTCAGGCTCCAATTTGAACCCACCAAAGACTACATTGCCAGCAACATGGAAGAAAGCTACATTCTGCCCCAGCCTCAGGATCCCCATTTACTGTGGCCGAGGAGAGGAGACTCTGAACCACAGGTAACTACGAAGACAGCTCTCACATAAAGATAGCCTCCCCTACAAGATGACAAATCTTATTTCCAAGGTTTCCTGACTTTGTTGGTTCACAGTAACCTGAAGAAAAGTGCCCTTTGTAATGCTGTTTGGACCCATGTCTTAATCACGGTCAACTCGCTCTGCTCCGTGCCCTGGGGAACTCTCACGGCTCTGGGGTTGAGGCCCTCGTCGTGCCCATGTCACAGGGGAGGAAGCAGAGAGAGAGCTGAGGCATCTTGCCTCAAGTCCACGGAGCCGGTGAGCTCTGACTCCAGAGCCCAACACTCCCTTGCCTCCATTTTTGCAAATTGCAACTGTGTCCGATTCTATTTTCCATGCAGAGCACCTTTTCTTTTTTAAGGCTTCAAATGCAGCTACCTATTTTCCACGGAGGGGTCCTCGGTTCCTGTTAGTGGGGCAGAAACGCGGAAGGCACAAGACAATTGTGGATTGTCATTGCTAAGTCATTTCCCTCCCACCTCCCACCCACCGCCGGATCCCTACTCCCCTCTGAGCCTGCCCTGACCCAGCCATTCCTGACCCTGACGCAGGCCCTGTGGCAGCAACCCAGGCTGCTCCTGGGGGAGCACGACCTGTAGAGGAGTTGAAGGCGATCTTCCACTACCACGTTTTTTGGGCTGAAGACCCCGTGACATCACTCTATTGATTCAACCAGTATTTATTAAATACAGCTCCTACTTAGCCTCCAAGTCCCTGTCATCGAGTGCCCTTTTGTCCACCGCTGAGGTGTCACTGTGACCTAGACAAGGAGGGACACACCGAGGCTCCCTGCCCAGAGACTCTGGAATAGCAGCCCCTGTTCCCATTGCCCACTAGGTCTTCTTTCCCATCAGTTTGGGACACTCAGCTTCCAGGGGTCAAGGGCCCCATGGGAAGCAGGGCTTGGCACTGGCCGGGTGTCAAATCAGCTCTGCTCCCCCTCTGTCCCATGTGGGACCCAGATAAGGTGGGTGGGGCCGCTGATCAGGAGTGAATAGGTTGCCCAGAGGCAAAGGAAGCTGCAGGTTGGGAGAGAGAGGGGGAGCCCCTTTCAGGCAGACAGGAGGGCAGGCTCCACCTGGCTGGAGCTTCTGGGAGCCTCCCTCCTTGGGAGTGAAGGCAGTGTCTCTGGTGAAGACAGGCTCTGGATTTAGTGGGCAGCTGAGGCAAGAGCCAGCACGGGAGCAAAGGGTATGGCCCCAGAGTCACGACAGAGCTGGGAGCCGAGGGTCTCGGGGGCTGGAGAGCTTCACTGAGGCTCTGGAGGAGGAGGGGGCGCCTTTTATAGGATGCCCTTGGCCTCACCCGGGGGCAGAGATGAACGAGGACAGTCAAGGCAGGGAGCTCTGTGTCGGGGATCTGTCTATCTTCAGGGAAACCGTGACCCGGGAGAGACGACACCTGGAGGGCCGAGGGGACAGAGAAAAGCGAGAAACACACCGGCCCAGCCAACCCTGTTGGCCACCCAGATGCCAGGCTGGGTCACACCTGGAGGCAGTCCCCAGCCCTGCACAGGGACCAGTGGGATAAGAGACCCAACATCCATCTGCTGGAAAGTTCATTTAGTTACAAGCAGAGCGTCTGACCGACTCCTGCCTGGCCTTGCTGATATTCACATCGCACGGAAGGTAGGAGATGATGTTTTCATGAAGCGCTGGAGCTAATTCTGATCAACAAAGACGAGTGGGCTGGCCAAGTGGAGGAAGGAGAGATCCTTAGGGGGAGCACTGTGTCCCTAGGGTGAATGTCAAGCACACACACTCTGGTGGGATGGATCTGCAGGCCAAAGCCAACTCCAGCCTTTCCTCTCTGGGTGACCTGGGGCAAGTGTCGTGGGCTGTATTTACTTCCTGGGTCTCTTTGGGAGAATTAAAGGAGATGAAGTATGGAAAGCCCAGTGCCTGATGGTCAGGAAGCATTTAATGCCTATGAGCAATTATGGTTATTTCACTAGCAAGGAGAGAAGCTGGAGGAGTGCTGGGAACGTAACTTAAATTTTCAGGAAACAAAATTCTGACTTCAGAAAGAAATCAGCCTGGAAGGGAAAATTACATGAGAGGGTAAGGAAGTATGTCATTCTGACTGTGCTATTTAGACAACACATTGTGGGCAGGAAGTGGTTAAACTGAAAGGAGGAGCAGAGAAAGGATGACTCAGGGACTGAAGGTGACAGGGTGGAGGAGGGGCCATTTTCCAGGTGGTCCCTCGCCTTGCTGCTACTCAGAAGGGCAAAGCTAGCCCTAAGCCCCTCAGCCCTGCAGGGTAGCTCTCAAAGAGAAAGCAGGCAGTGCAGGGGTGGCTCTGAGAGAGGGCCTTGCTAAAATGCCTACATCTTCAAGGAACTCATCAAAAGAGTGCAGGATGGGCTTCCCTGGTGGTGCAGTGGTTGAGAGTCCGCCTGCCGATGCAGGGGACACGGGTTCGTGCCCCGGTCCGGGAAGATCCCACATGCTGCAGAGCGGCTGGGCCTGTGAGCCATGGCTGCTGAGCCCGCGCGTCCGGAGCCTGTGCTCCGCAACGGGAGAGGCCACAACAGTGAGAGGCCCGCGTACCAAAAAATAAAAAATAAAAAATAAAATAGAGTGCAGGATCCTCAAGTCCCAGCATTTGCATGTATCTTTCTAACAGCCAATTCAGACCAAAGGTAGCTAGCACTCTAGCCAGACAATCAAGGAAGACGCCACACTTCAAGTGTGAACTCTGAGCAACTACAGGGATGGTGACATTCTCTGCAACTTTGGAGTTAAAAGCTTGGGTCAAAGTAGTTGCCGGTCAGGTGCAGACTAGCACAGGGCATGGAACAGCATGGGACCTAGAAGAGGCATCAATGGAAACAGATGATCAGGGCAGGACCTGGGTGACACTGCTCTCTATTCACCATACTTAGATCCTTTAATGTTGGGCAAAACAAACTTTCAGAACTCAGTACAAGAATCTCATTGCTTTCCCTGAAGGAAGGGTGTGTGTTTCCTCAGGGAAATGGTGAATCATGAAACTGATCATCTTTCTCTTCTTGCTCTGGCTGCCAGGAAGCTCAGAGCCAAAGGCACACCTCACTTTAGAAATTATGTGAGACCCTGTGATTTGTAGATTGGTGTCCTAAATTCCCCCTAGTCTTTTCTCTGACCTTGATTTTTATTTTAAAAATTTCCTGGGCTTCCCTGGTGGCGCAGTGGTTGAGAGTCTGCCTGCCGATGCAGGGGACACAGGTTCGTGCCCTGGTCCAGGAAGATCCCACATGCCGCGGAGCGGCTGGGCACATGAGCCATGGCCGCTAAGCCTGCGCATCCGGAGCCTGTGCTCCGCAGCGGGAGAGGCCACAACAGTAAGAGGCTGTGTACGGCAAAAAAAAAAAAAAAAAAAAAAAAAGAGCACTGCCTGTGTATAATGAAAAACGTTCCGGTCTTTTCTTTTGCAAGCAGGGGGAAGTGAGGTTGACTAAGCAAGGGTGAGGTTATGAGGGTCAAGAGTGAGGAGAGGGAAGGTGAGTGTGTTTTCCTCTAAGTAGCGGAAATAAATTTGCCAAAGTATAGAAGGGAATTGCCTCAGGGCAGAAGGTAACCCGCACCTTGTCTAGAGGAACTGGAGCTCCTCTGGGGATTTCCACAGAGGCAGCGGCAGAGTCGACGTGGGTCTGAGTCACCTGTCAGAAGCAGAAGGAACACCGCCCTTTCTTCCCAACTCAAGAAAGTTCCTTCGATTGAAATTAAATGAGAATAATGTTCTCACAGGACTAGCGTGGAATGTGCTCTAGTGCATATTTTTAAAAAGTAAATCACCTGCAAATTTCAGTATTTTATTAACAAATCACTCGTGGCCACACCAAGGTTAAATGAGTGGACATGGGTCGACCAGCAAGACGACGACAGGTGGTGTGAATGGAACACTGTCCTCAGCCCTGACCCATTCACCAGGACCCCGGGAACTTGGAGTCAGGTGTGGCTGGCATGTTCTCCACATCTGGGATGACACCCAGACCACCTGACAGAATCAGGATCCAAATGTTCTTGACAGGCTGAAGTGAAGGGCATCTTGGACAGACGCATTTTAAGAGAGTACAGACTCCAGTACTCGGCCATGAATGCACCTGTCACAGAGGGGCTGTCGTCAGGCAGGTTCGATGCCAAGTCTCCAGAGTGAAGGGGCCACCACAGAGCAAAGGCCCTAGGTTATATGAAGAGGCCCGTAGGGCAAAGCAGAGCAAGGAGGGGCCCCGGGATGGGGGCTCAGGGCCCCAGACAGCACTGGGCCCAGCAAAGCTTCCTCCCTGGCTCTGCTGCCCTCACCCCACCCCAGGCTCTCCCCAAACCCCCATCCATGACCCCTTTAAAACAGACATCGGGTCTCAGCATTCCTCGCTGGCCCAAACCCTCCTGTGGATTTCCATCGAGCTCAGCAGCACGTCTATGTCTCGTCAGTGGTGGGTCCCCACCTGACCTGGCCCTGGCCACCCTGCCCGAGCTCAGGTCCCAGCACCCTACCCCTCACTCCCTCTGCTCCGCCTGCCCTGGCCTGTGGGCTGGGCCTCTGCACTCGCTACTCCTGCCTGGAATGCCATCCCGGCCACCTCCCTTCACTCAGGTCTCTGCGCAAACATCACCTTATCCACGAGGCCTCCCTGACCCCCTCAGCATAAAATTGCACATCCCCCATCACTTCAATCCGCTATCCCCCTCACCCTGCTTCATTTCTCTTTATCACCACAGGACAAATCATCTTTTTGTCTGTTTGGTATTCAAATGCAGCTGTGCCAGAGCAGAGGCTGAACTCTCCACTGTGGCTCTACCCCAGCACCAAGGCCAGTGTCTGGCATGCAGTGGGCGCTCAGTGGCCCACATTTATGGTTGGATGGATAGAAGCACGGATGGATGGATGGATGGGTGAGTGAGTAAATGAATAAGAGACAAACTTCTGGCTCAGAGCTGAGGCAGACAAGTCTCCAGTGTCATATGCCCCAAGGACAGATGGTGGGACACAGGGAGTGAGGTTTCTACTACACAGGAAGGGCTTCATCACCATCAGAGTTGTATGAAGGCAGCATAATGAGGGTCACGGAAAATGCCTGAGCTTTAGAATAATCCAGATGACTTGGTCAAAAACAAACAAAATCTGAAAGAAAACAATTTGGTTGAGAACAAGGTGAGAGGAAAACAATTCAGCCCGAAGGACAATTTGGTCTAAAAAAATATACTCCACCTTACTTTTCAAACATTGGAATTTTGATGTAGCACGCAAGTGGAGTGCATTCTTTTGTGCCTTTTCAAGTATTTTGCTTAAATTTCAGAATAGTTTTACTCTCTGCTTTAAATTTCTAGTTAATATTTTAGCTATTTCTTTTCATTCTGTTTATTTAAAAAAATTTGTTGTGCAGCCTAGGGCGGCCGGCCCGGAACCACCTGATGAGATCTCTTCTCTCTAGGAATGGTGGAGCTGGAGAGAGGCTCCTTTAACCCTCCTGCAGGATGAACCCCCTGCCAGACGACATGGAGAACGCTCGCTCTCATGGGGAGTCAGAGCTCGCACGCTTCCCTGCGCGACGTCCATTCCATCAACCCCACGCAACTCATGGCCAGGATTGAGTCCTATGAAGGAAGGGAAAAGAAAGGCATATCTGACGTCAGGAGGACTTTTTGTTTGTTTGTCACCTTTGACCTCTTATTTGTAACGTTACTGTGGATAATAGCGTTAAATGTGAATGGAGGTATTGAGAACACGTTAGAGAAAGAGGTGGTGCAGTATGACTACTTCTCTTCTTATTTTGATATATTTCTTTTGGCAGTTTTTCGATTTAAAGTGTTAATACTTGCATATGCCGCATGCAGACTGCACCATTGGTGGGCCATAGCGTTGATGACAGCAGTGGCCAGTGCCCCTTCACTAGCAAAAGCGATCCTCTCAAAGCTTTTCTGTCAAGGGGCTTTCGGCTACGTCCTGCCCATCATTTCCTTCATCTTTGCCTGGATCGAGACGTGGTTCCTGGATTTCAAGGTGTTACCTCAAGAGGCAGAAGAAGAAAACACTCCTGATAGCTCAATATGCCTCGGAGAGGGCGGCACTGATACCTGGTGGTCTTTCTGATGGTCAGTTTTATTCTCCTCCTGGATCCGAAGCAGGATCTGAAAATGAAACTGAAGAAAAGCAGGACAGTGGAAAACCACTTTTAGAACTATGAGTAAGACTTTTGTTAAATGTGAAAAACCTTCACTGAAAGTCACCAGAGGGAAAAAAGGACTGGGACTGGGGGTCTCCCTATTGAAGGCTGAAACGGTGACATCCACTGCTGACGTTACTGAACGGCTAATAAAAAATGTATTGATTGTAATACCTCACAGACATGGTACCATCTCCACACACATTTAGTCACCTGCCTGTGGCTGGTTAGATAATGTCATGATCCATCCTGTATTCAGTGAGACTGAGTCTGATCTGTCAATGAGTAGTTGCAGAAAGTCTTGTGCTGTGTTCCTGATCAAAGGACTTCTTAATATATTGGAATAACACTTTTTTAGTATGCAAAATATCTTTTTATTTTGACTTGCAGAATGGAATTTTTTTGTTTCATGTCTCGGATTTCTTTTGTCTTTCTTTTTTAACTCCCTACATTTCCCTTGTGTTTTTTTAACTCACGCACATGCACTATTTGTACAATTTTAAAAGGTAATAAAATCCAACATATCAAAATGAAAAAAAAATTTATTGTGAAATGTCACTCATACAGATAAAAGTACATAAAACATAAATGTGCTGCATAGTAAATTATTATAAACACCACCCAGTCAAGAACCAGGACGCTGCCAGCCCCCAGGCGCCCCTAAATGCCCTGCCTGACACAGAACTCTCATAACCCAAAGGGACAGGACAACCCTGTTCCTGCCCTAATCACATTCTTTCTTGTCTTTATAATTTTGCCTCCTGAGGAGACATCTGTACCCACTGTGGTTTAGTTTTACTTGTTGGTTTTAGAATATTTTATAAATGGAATCACAGCGTACATGTCTGTGTCTGGCGTCTTTCACTCGACAGTATGGCTGTGAGGTTTGTGTGTCGTGTGGTTGCAGTACGTTGCTTTTCATTACTCTAGTGTGCAGTTTGTAACAGCAAAATGTTGGAAATAATCTGAATCTACAAAAATAGGGAATTGGGGCTTCCCTGGTGGCGCAGTGGTTGGGAGTCCGCCTGCCGATGCAGGGGACGCGGGTTCATGCCCCGGTCTGGGAAGACCCCACATGCCGCGCAGCGGCTGGGCCCGTGAGCCATGGCCGCTGAGCCTGCGCGTCTGGAGCCTGTGCTCCACAACGGCAGAGGCCACAGCAGTGAGAGGCCCACGTACCGCAAAAAAAAAAAAAAAAAAAAAAAGAAGAAGAAAAAATAGGGAATTGGCCACATAAAGTATGGGAATTTACAAAACAGAAATTACCGCATAATCCTATTTTTGCTAAAAAGGAAAAGAGAGTGAAAGAAAAAGAATGAAGGAAAATACATCCATATGAATGTCTATAGAGAAAGATCTAGAAAAATATGCCACATTTGACCTAGGGAGGGTGAGTGGGTGCAGGGTTCTTCATGATGTTTCTTTATATATTTTTGGATTGACCTAATTTTCTGGTTTTCCTATAATGAGCACTACTGCTTTTGTAAAAGAAAGAAGAAAAAAACACTAAAAGGAATTTAAACAATGAAAAAATCATCAAGCAATAATAAGCAACAATCAAAAAATGGTCGTGGAATTTTGGTAAGGTTTTAGGGCTTTTTTTCCCCTCCTAATTTATTTTCAGCCACTATTTCTCCTCTACTTGTTTGATGATTTTTGTGAATTTCTTTTCATAAAAAAATGTGATAAAAACAATGAATGTTTCCAACCACAGTTAACATGTTCATGAGTTTTGCAAATACCTTACACACTTGTTTAGTTAACCTCTTTGTTGGTCATTTCAGCTGTTCAAATTCATTTTCACCCACTTTGTCTTGCCTTGCTCTATTTATAATAAATGCAAACAACCTAAATTCACTTTAGCCAAATCTTTGTTTGTCCAAACCGCTCCGGTGGACTGAATTGAACATTCTAAAGTCAGGCAGGCTTCAACACCAACCTCAGTTCAATCACTTACCATTACAGCAACGTTGGGCAGACTAACTTTTCCCAATTTCAACTTCCCCATCGGTTAAATGGGGATAAAACCTACACTGCAGGGGTTTCCTGAAATTCAGAAAGAAGTGGTCACGTCAGTACCTATGAGTCACGTCAGGCCCACTCTCTCAGTCTCGGCACTGCTGACATCTGGGGCTGAGGAATTCTGTGTTGGGAGTGGGGTGGGAGGTGTCAGGTGCACTGCAGGATGCTTTGCAGCATCCCTGGAGGATGCCATTAGCAACCTCCCCACCCCCCAAAGCTGTAACAGCCAAACTGGTCTTCAGACATTGCCAGATGTGCCCTGGGGGCAAAACTGCCTCCAGCTGAGAACTGCTGCCTTAGACTTGTCCCTCTCTCACACCCCATAACTGAGGTCCCCAAGTCCTGTTGGTTCCTCCTCCTTGTTACCTTGGGAATCGGCCCCCCTCCCTACTGAGCCTGCTTAGCCTCGTCAGCCAGCACCCAAGCAGCACAAAATCCCCACCAGACGACCTCCCTTGACCCTGTCGTATTCCCTGAGCCCTATCTGCGGGCTGTGGAACAGGAAAATACCAATGTGTGGTTTGCTCCTGATTCTTCCATCTCAGTCAAGTAGCCAGGGCTTTTAGGGCTCTCTTATGTCACTGGGCCAAAAGCCAGTGTTGCCTGTAAGACGGAAGATACTTTCCCCTCCTGTCTTCTGTACCTGCCCAAACCCACGATGATGATATGTTCGTTGGAGTGCCCAGGACGGGAGGTGTGGGGTGGCCTCAGGGTGAGTGAGAGGAGATAAAGAGGACAGATCTAACTGGACAGGGGACAGACAGTAGTCAGTCCTGGAGAGAAGAGACACCCACACTCCACTCAGCAGCCTCATCCTGAGAAGTGATAAGACATCACAGGGAGGGGCTGCCTGGTGTCCCTAGGAAGGCAGGACCCCAGACCCCTTGTACGACCGTGCGTGGCACAGACAGCAGCACAGTCACGCGGCCTAGAGGGATCCTGTGGACAGAGACATGGGTATCTATGACTTGCAGCCTCCCTCCCCTCCATGCTTCAGTGCCACATAAGCTCCTGGGACCTTCCGCCAATCCAGAGCAGGAAATGTCCCCATTTCTCACACATCTCTGAATTTGTGGAGAGGCTCAGGTGTGTTACAGATACAGACGTCATCGTGTCACTTCCCTGCCTTCCCGTTACCTAAGGTTGAAGAGCCCCTGACTGCACACAGCAGAGGAGGCAGGGGCTTATTCTCCATACTTGCTCCCAGGACAGACAGCACTAATCGATCACGGCACCTTTCTGGCCGTGTCTGAACACAGTCCCAGGATACCGTGCAGCACCTCCCATCAGACAGCTGCATGGGTCTGAGTTGGTACTTGAGATGAAGTCACGTGTCTTCTCTACTTAAGGACCCACAGCCACCCCCCTCCCATCCGCCACAAACACATTTTACTGCTTTTTAAGTCAGGATATACCGTGGGTGTGTACATTAATGCTAACAGGGTTGTTTTTTTCTTTCTCCAAAACGTATTAAATTTATAATGCACTTTTGAACTGATTGCCTCTTAGAGGTGAAGAAATCCGGCGTTGGCTATCCCTGGCCTTCTGGAGTTTCCTCAAAGGCCGTGCAGGCCCCTCCCACCTGGCCCTCTGTCTCCGCTGCCCCAGTCACCTCGTTAGCCGGCACCAGCCCGGCTTGCCTCCCTCTCGCCCCTCACATTTCTCCCTCTGCCCTGCATCGTCTTGGAAAGCAACCACTTGTCTTTTGAGACTCAGCTTAAAGACTTCCTCTGTGGAACGCTTCCTGGCCCTCAGCCCCACCACGTGACCCTCCCTCTGCCCCTGCACGGATGGGAGTGAGGAGGGGACGCGACACCAGGCCACTCTAAGATCCGGGGTTCCTTTGCCTGGCGGCCTCCCTCTTCAGACTGTAAATCCCTAGAGGGCAGGGCTCACTTCACACACTTCCCAGGACTGGAAGACGCTCTGACGGGAGCTCAGAGAGAAGGGGCAGGGCAAGGCCAGCCCCAGGCGAGTCCCACAGGCGACAGGTGGAGAATTCACCCCCATCCAGGCTTGGGGGAGGCTGGCCCACAGAATCTGAGCAGTCAGAACTTGAGAACCGAGTTATGAGCCCACAGTGAGAAACAACAGCTGGGCGGAGTGGGTGGCTAGAGTGGCCGGACCAGGGTTCATTCACCCTCTGTGGCCCAGCCATGGAAGCCACATTCATTATGCAGGGTTGCTTGGCAACAGGGGACTCTGGCCAGGACAGTGTCTCCTCGGGGGGCTGAGGACCAGGTGGGCAGGCCAGGTCACCTGTCTGGGGACGTTGAGGCTGGCCACTCCCTCAGCTGCCCTCCTGATGGACACACTGTGTCCTCAAGGTAAAGTAATAGCCATAGACTGGCACCTAAGCATACCTGGGAGGGAGCCTTAGCTCTCCTTATGATAACTGCAGTCTGATTTCATAGTTTATGAAGTTTATTTGCTGCCAAGGCCCACCCACACCTGGCACTGAGTAGGTGATTAATAACTGGTTGCTTCTGGGTTTGTTTTTCATAGGCTATGGGTTAGCAATGCTGAAACTACTTTATGGGTATTTAGGGTAGAGCAAATAAGTAACCTGGAGTCAGGTTTCTCATTGGAGAAAGAAGTTGCAAATATGGAAAGGGGGAAGATTAGAATAAACCCTGTGATGCTGCATTGGAATTGGAGGTTCAGTATGAACTCATATTTTAAATATATAGAGAGAGTATATATACAGAGAGATAGACACAGAAACATACATAGATGTACTATATTTTTTTCTGACCACTGAGAGGATCTAGGAGTAGTGACACCCTAGTAGTAATAAGCACACCCAACCCCCAGATCCTGGTTTCTAAATACCAGACTCCACCAAAAGGAACCAGGGCTCCTTGGAGAAACGGCCAATTTCAGGGGTGGTACAGGGAAGGTACAAGATGAACCTAGAACATCTTGTGACAGAAAATAAAGAAGCGTTCAGATGATGGTGGGGACATGTGCCAAGAAGACAGAAACCAGTTTGAAGAGTTCCCCAAGGCCAAATTTAAAACAACTTGAGCATCAAAATAAATAGTGGTAGTAACAGAGTATAACTCACTGAATAAAACAAGCGTCTGTGAGTCTACAATTATATAAATAAATAATAAACAAACAGGAAGGGAAAACTCTTCTTTAGAGTTTAGTGCCAGCTAACAAACGTAGAAGGGTAGAATTAGAAAATCACCACAGGCAGGCAAGGATCATCAACAGATCTAGCGGGTGACTGATGAGAAAGGCTACTTGTATAGTCTCAGAGCATCAACCCAGAAGACACTCATTAATTACACAGGGAAGGGGACTTCCCTGGTGGCGCACTGGTTAAGAATCCGCCTGCCAATGCAGGGGACATGGGTTCGAGCCCTGGTCCAGGAAGGTCTCACATGCCGCGGAGCAACTAAGCCCGTGCGCCACGACTACCCAGCCTGCGCTCTAGAACCCGCAAGACACAACTACTGAGCCCACATGCCACAAATACTGAAGCCCGTGCGCCACAACTACTGAAGCCTGCGCACCACAACTACTGACACCCACGCGCCTAGATCCTGAGCTCCACAACAAGAGAAGCCACCGCAGTGAGAAGCCCGTGTACCACAGCAAAGAGCAGCCCCCGCTCGCCACATCTAGAGAAAGCCAGTGCTTGGCAACGAAGACCCAACACAGCCAAAAATAAATAAATAAATTAATTAATTAAAAAATTATACAGGGAAAATACATGCAGTTTACAGGGGGAAACCTGGCAGACACCACTTGGACCAACTAATTAAAGTTAACATCACCAGTAATGGAACAAATAGGTATCCCATGCCTCCTGATGTGGTCCACTGAGAAGGACACAGTATCACTTTTGGGTATTCCTGCCCAAAACGCTTACTTAACCTGAATCTAATCCTGAGAAAATATCAGAGTCACCCAAATGTAGATTCTCATTCTACAAAATAACTGACCAGGCCTCTTCATAAATGTCAAGGTTATGAAAGACACAGACAGACTGAGGACTTGTTCAGATTAGAGGTTGCTAAAGAGACATGACCACTAAATGCTATGTGACTGAATGGGATCCTGGATCAGAAAACAATTGTTTTCTTTCACTATAAAAGTCATTATTGATACAATTGGGAAAACATAATAAGGTCTGTAGATTAGATAATAGTAATATTATGTCAATGTTAATTTCCTGATGTTGATCCTTGTGTTGTGGTTATATAAGAGAATTCCTTGTTTATTAGGAAATAAACACTAAAGTATTTAGAGGTACATGTATATCATATTTGCAATTTTCAAACAGTTCATACACATCTAGATACGGAGAATGTGAGAGAGAATGATAAAGTTAATTGGTAAAATGTTAATATTTGGAGAAAGTAGGTGAACCATACATGGAAATTCTTTGTTCTACTCTTGCAGCTTTTCAGTAAGTCTGGAGTTACAGCAAAACAAAAGCTCAAAAATAAAATAAATGTTTGCTGGATAAAAGCATGAAGTATTACCTAGCACCGTTGGTGGAATTAGTAGGCATTTAGTGTAAGGTGGTCATTACTAAAGAGTGTGTCTGGTGGGGGCCATGAGTTGCCCCTTAACTAGAGGTATCAGAATGTTCTAGGCCAGGGATTTCCAAACATTTGTGTGCATAAGAATCACCTGGAGATTTTGTTCAGTACAGGCCCTGCTGCGTGTCTGGGTGGGGGTGAGATCCTGCGTTTCTGACAAGCTCCCAGGTGATGCTGTCGCTGCCTTTCTGCTGGTCCAGGGATCACACTTTGGGTCGCAAGGGGGTGGATACAGCTGGGATTAAGACCAGGTGTTCTGGAGCCTGGCTGCACTTCAGGACCACCAGAAGAGGCATCGGTAATTGATCTTCCCAGGTGATTCTAATGGGCAGCAGGATTAGACCTTGATGACCTTGCCAGCATATGTCTCCTCCTATCTGTCATCTCAAGTTCAGACCCTCAGTCTGAACACTGCCCTGGCTTCCAAGCTGCCTTCTTCGCTGCTGCCTTACTCTGTCCTCTACCCAGAAGCCAGGTGAATCTTCTGATGCTCCTTCCCTGTTCAGACACTTGTGTGCAAGTCAGGTGCCAACTCCCCACCCAGGGGTCAAGCCCTCTGTGACTTGTGGCCAAAACCCACTTTACCTGGCTGCTTGCCAGCCTCCCCCTCCCCCTTGACACTCTGCTCCCAGGAGAGCAGTGTCCCCATCCTGCACCTCAGGTTCCCTGCACACAATTGTGTTGGGAACCGGCCCCCGACACACACACGCAGCAGGTCTCCAGGTAAGAACCACCACTTAGTACCTTCTTCCCCGGGGGCCCGTGCCATGATGTGTCAGTCTGGCTGGGCTCACCCCAGGCGCTCACTTTCCTCCAGGAGAGAGAGCTGGCTGAGAGCCTGGTGATCAGGCACTCTCCTCGCTCATAGCAGGGCAGGGAGGGTCTCTGTGGCTGGGACAGAGGTCACCCTGTTCCTGTTCACCCAGGACAGGGCTCGGCACCCTGTCTGCGTGGGGAATTGCAGGGAGGGGACCACTTGGGTGTTGCCCTGAAACTCTGGCCTGGCACCCAATTCCCCATTCCCCTGTCCAACCCCCACCCACTCTTTCCCCTCCCTCCTTCAGCCCAGCAGGAAGCTAGGATCTGAAGGACCTAGCCAGGTCACAGGGAGGTGCCACCTAAGTTGTCCCCTGGGGGGAGGGTTTGGCCTAGGAGAGAAGCTACATTTGTTAGGGGGTTGAAAACCAAATTTGAGAAGGGGGATGGGGGACCTGGATGCCACGAGACCACCCCCTTCTCCATTTCTCCTTCTCCCCTGCAAGCCAAGGCCTCTGGCTGGGCTGCCCCTTCTCCAGTCCTTGCGTTCCTGGGGAAAGACTTTTTCCTGATCCAGGACTGCCTGTGGCCCCACGTGCCCTGGGACTGATGGAGCTAATTCCAGTTAAGATGTTGGGCTGCCCAGGGAAGGGGCTTCAGTAATCAAAGGGGTTGGGGGCTGAGCAGTTGCCTCAGTTCCCAGGAGAATCATAGCTGGAATCTGAGGGACAAGCAGCCACTCTCAGCTCAGATAGGTTCAAGGTCAAGTCCCCAGAGGCTTCTTAGAAGGCTCGTCCCCACCTCTGGTTCCCACTCAGTCTGTTTCTCTCTCCCTCAGGGATGTCCAGGTGGAAACTCCCAGGAGAAGCTCATTCCATCCTCATGAAGGGAAGATGCCCTTCCTGCCTCCCATCAAAAGGTCTTGAAGCTTTGCACACTTCGTCTCCCTTTGGACCAGGGAGTCTTCAGATTCCCAGCCTTGCTGAGTTCTAGAGAGAGGGCCAGGAACTTGGAAGCAAATACGAGGTAGGCCCTTAAGAGGGATGACCCCATTTTCTGGATCTAGAATGTCCTCCCGCCGCCCGGCCTCCTCTACCCTCCAGATGCCCTTGGGCGCCCCATGCAGGTTAACACCTGGCCCCCAGCCTTGCTTTCTGCCTCCAAGTCCCGGATCCCAGGCGGCTGTAAGAACCTATTTCGCAGGCAGATACTTTCTCAGTTGTTTACAATAACCATAATTTTCCAACCCCCAATCAAGACCACAACTTTAGGGTCATTCTTGGCTATAAGAGTCAGTTTGGATACTAAAATATTGTAGTTTGTAATGATTAGAGGAATCACGATTAGATTAGAAATGAAAAGAATTATGGAGGGAATAAGTCAAGATATTTGAAATTGAGGCTGTCTTGGAAAATCCAAGATATATCGTCACTGTATACGTATTATCTTCTATCTCCAAGCGAGACCCTCCGTAAATACTTGAACCTTCCTTCCGTTCTCCATTCACTGCCTGTTTTCCCCACCCTCTCACATCCATTCCATTCATCCCCAATAAGCACATTACATGGTTTTCCCATGAGTCCAACTTTATTGGTTTTTGAAGTAATGAATTATTGGCACAAGGCTCAATGGGTTTTGAAGCAAATCACAGAAAGAAACACACATTGTGCAGGTGGGAAGACCCAACAGTGAAGAACCCCAGGGCAGCTGTGACCCACACCATGAGGGCTGGGTCTTGCTTGTAAGGACCCTGCAGCCAGGACCCAGCGCAGCCGAGACAGGCTACCTGGGCCCAAAGGTGATTGAGCCACATCTCAGGGAACCTGAAGGCGTCCCCCAGTCCTCTCCCAAAGATAATCATTTCTAGCCTTCTTGGAATCTTCTTCTAGCCTCCGAGTTTTTGCCACCAGCAGCAGCTTGACAACCACGAGGACCCGCCACCCCCCCCAAGAAAGCCAGCCTGCTCTCCCTCACCTGTTCCTTTTCCCATGGAAGCCTCCCCCATCAGGGGCAGATTAAGAGCCCTGCAAAGGAGGAGCAGGAAGGCGAGGGTTGGTATAAGAGGGCTGGCCAAGCCGAGTGACCACTGAGGATATGTGCCCATCCCCTCCACCGTGGTGGGTCTTCCTGCCAGTATCTGGGGGGTGAGGCAAAGGGGGCTTCTCAATAGGAGAGCTGCTGCCGCCCCTCCTCTGAGTAGAGCTCCTCCTCTATGTACTCCAGGTCGAACTCGTCTTCCAGGGACCCTCCTACAGGCAGAAGGCGGAACTTCTTCCCTTTCAGTGTGCACGTGCGATGCTCAAAGTCCAGGACGGCGTTGTGGTCCTGGAGCAGGTCGGTCCCAATGATGGCGTCTTCGGCACTTGCGTCGGCCACTAGGAAAGCCGCCTTCAGCTTCAGCTTGCCCAGGGATATCACTGTATCCCAGACACCCAGGATCTTCATTTCAGCCCCGTTGGCCACTTTCACCACACTCTCAAAGGGTCGCAGGGCATCCAGGTCGCCATCGGTGACTTCCTTCCACAAGCGCGGGTGGACCACGGAGACCTGGGCCCCAGAGTCCACCAGGAAACTCACGGGCACGTCGCCAATTTTCCCCTTGAGGTAGTAGCCCTTACCCATGCTGTTGGCAAAGAGGATCTCCTTGGGCTGGTAGCTGTGGGCCGCCCCGGGTCCCCCAGTGGTCTTCAGGAGGGCCTCTTTCACAGCCCCGTATTCCCCCTGGTCCTCAGGACTGAGTCCACTGTAGGCCTCCAGGGCGTCTCCCCTGAGGGACTCTTTCAGGAACCTCAGCTTGGTGGCGTGGTCCCAATGGCTGAGGTCACTGATGACCTCAAAGCGGTTCAGCCAAAGGTGCGGGGCCACATTGGCTCCATCAAAAGGCTCCAGGACAAAGGCATGCTCCCTGTGGCCCTCCCAGCTCCTGGCTGTACTCCCGGCCATCCCTCTGCTTTCCTCTGGAACTGCAGCAGCAACCCACACCAGGCAGAGAAAGCCACAGAGCAGCGTTGGTGCAATCACGCTGGACACGAGGCCTCTCTAAGCAAAGTGTTGCTCGGTATTCGCCATGGGCAGGCAGAAGGGACCAGGTGAGGATTGTCTGACCGACTGCTGGGTGCAGAGACGGAGAGCTGCTGTAGCCTGCTCACTCTGCAGAGCCTTTTTGATGCCTAGCCTGAGCCCCCAGGGCTCCCCATTTGCCTTTGTTCTGGAAGCTCCGCCCTGCTCCTCCTACCCTCCTGCCAGCATCCTGTCCATCTAGCAGGATCAGTACCTCACCCTCCTGCATTCGTCATCGGGACGGGTACCTGCCAGCCCACATTGCAAGGAAGGCCAGCCTGGGTCAGAGGGGCCCTACTCAGTGCCCTCCCCAGCCTATGTCCCAGAATAACAGATGAGGACAACAGGGGATGTTACGATATCCAGGTGTTTGTCATCAGCTGGAGAAGGAAGGGGGAGGCAGGGACCAGAGGCCCATCAGCTTCTATACTGGAGAAGCCCCTTTGCATCAACCTCGAGTGACCCCTTTGAGTGGTTAAGGGAAAGGAGCTTACATTTATTGCGCTTCTGCTCCGTGTGGCGAGCGCTAGGTGTTTCTCGTGCGTTCTGAACCAAGTAGAGAATCCCGTAAGATTCTCTGGAGAGGGAGATGGAAGAGAGTCCCAGAATCAAGAATGTCCAGAAATAAATCGATTTTCAAATGAGGGGACACACACATTTTCCATGAACGCAATTGTTAGAGTAACTTTCCCTCGTTGATCACACCTAATTCAGAGTCAGCGTGTTTGCGGGCTAAGCCTTGGCCCGCGCACCCACATTAGGGCCTTGCAGTGGGCTGGTGCGGATCTTGCACTTATGGGAGTGGGTTCCAGAATCCGGAGTCGGGCTCCTGCTCTAGCTCTGGGTGGGCCCCACCATGGGCTCCTCCTCTCTCACCTTCCGGGAACCTTCCAAGAGCCCCTTCCCCTGGTGCTGTAGTCCATTCCCTCACCCAGTCATTCGTGGAAAGCGCAGCCAGGGAATTCCACTCCTTTGTGTTCCAAGAGGGGGAAACATCCACCATGCTGGCAAAGCCGGTGGTGAGAGTCTGGAAGGCTTTGGATGGAGGAGGTTGGCTGTGGGACCTCTTGCAGGGGGAGGGGGTGGGAAGGTGGAGGGCCACCCCGGGCCACCCCATGGATGCCCAGAAGGCAGATCTGGGAATCCTAGGGCTGGAGCCTGACTCGGGCCTGTGCAGGGTGACCGGAGCTGTTGGGGGGCCCACATGTATGACCCCGTTCAGATGTCACCCCTACACGGAGCCCTCTACTCTGGCCCTCGCTGGTGTGCCTGCTCCCCGTTGAGCTGTGCGTTGGCTGTGCTGGTCCGTTCACAAGTCCGTCTCATGCGCGTGCACGTCTGTCTCCAGGCCCCGTAGAAACTTACTCTGGGGCCAGCAGGTGCTCTCTGCTGGACTCCAGGCCTGGCTGAGTGCCATCACCAAACAGGAGAGATGAACACAGGAGAGGAGCGAGAAGCAGCGGCACACCTGTGGCTCTGGGCTGTTTTTCCTTGCCCAGGGCCTGTTTCTCACCAGCCGCCTGTACCACCGATCACCCAGTGCCTGGCTGAATTCCAGAGGCCCCGGGCTCCAGTCCTGCCTATGGACGGTCCCAGGGTCCCTGACCATGCCGAAAGACCCTTAGTCCCTGCGGCTGCGTCAGTCTCTTCCACCTGACACAGTGAACCAGCACAGAGGCAGCTGGGTCAACACCTTTCGTCACAGCTGCCTGGCTGAGGTGGGGCCATCATGCCATTCCAGGAGCCCAGAGGAGGGGGAAGTGGAGTCAGTGGGAAGGTGTCAAGGGCAGGTGGGTCTCCGAGAAGATTGCATAATGCAAAACCTGCACCCAGAGGAATGGCCCTGCACCCACAAGACCAGGAAGCCCCTTCTGCAAGTGGACGTTTGTCAACAGACTCCCAGTCCCTGGGATGGGTGTTGTTCTGTGGCCCAGGGAACTGACCTAGTGGCTCTGTGGCTCCCCGGTATTCGTCACCCCGAACACCTGGTCCCCTGGAAGTGGGAAGGAGTGAAGAGGCTGGCATGTGACAGAGGGAAGTAAGAGGCAAGGTGGCTTGCCAGCTGACGTGCTTGGTGGGCACTGAGGACACCCCAAAAACTGCGTGCCTCCTTCTCGTCCCTGTGTCTGCTGCCTGACAACTGCTGGGGCCACACTGAGGGCCCGGGAAGGAGCCTGAGCCCTCAAGTCCCCAGGGTGGTGGGCAGGGCCCCAGGGTGCAGGGGGTGCAAGGGGGGCCTGGGAGGGCACCCGCACGTTCTCAGGAGATCATTTTGAGCAAAGAGCCTGGAGACACTTTATGGAGTCTGGGGCCCCCCGTGAGGCCCAGACTGCAACACCAGGAGGGAAAGAAGGGCACCACCAGCCCTTGCTGGGCACGCGGGCTCTGGTGGGTGCCTCACACTCCCAAGATCAAGGTCACCCTGGGAGCTGGATGGGGAGTGAGCAGGCGGGGATTTAAGGATTGTTCAAGGCAGCAAAAGAAGGCTGAGAGGACACAGAAGGTGCTCTAACCGGGACTGCTTCATGGGCATTCGATCTGGGGAGTCACGGGGCCTCTGCACTCAGCAAGGCCCGAGCTTGTTCAGAGGCTCTGCTGTTGCTGTCTTGAAATTCCCAATAGTTTGGAACAAGAGGCCGAACACTCATTTTGCACCAGGCCCTGTAAATTATGTAGCTGGTTTTGTCTCCATCCAATCTGTTGGGACTTCTCTTCACACACACACACACACACACACACACACACACACACACACACAGAGAGAGACAAACGCCCTCCTTACCCCACCTCACACGCACATACATGTCCACAGAAACGCACTCCCCACACACACTGTGCACACATCCTGCACATGTAAAACCCACCCCCAACACGCAGTCACACTACCATTCTCGGTTCAAAACCACTAAGAAATTGCATAGGCTTCCCTGGTGGCGCAGTGGTTGAGAGTCCGCCTGCCAATGCAGGGGACGCGGGTTCGTGCCCCGGTCCGGGAAGATCCCACATGCCGCGGAGCGGCTGGGCCCGTGAGCCATGGCCGCTGAGCCTGCGCGTCCGGAGCCTGTGCTCCGCGACGGGAGAGGCCACAACAGTGAGAGGCCCGCGTACCGCAAAAAAAAAAAAAAAAAAAAAAATTGCGTAACATGCATACAGAATTCAGCTCCCACCTTTCACTTCACAGACTTCTTTGCATCACATTTACGCTGAGTGTTAATACCGTATTTACTGGAGGCACCTGATGTTTATGAGCCTCTGGGCACACTTACTGGCCCAGAGAACCAGGCAGGTCCCATCACCACGGCTTACAAGCTGATGAAGCCAGCATACAGATGTTTAACAGCCCAGTTTCGAAGAGCTTAAGGCCGACGTGTATATGCAGGCTGACCCCCTGAAGCAGACCCAGTCACGGCCATGCCACTTTGAGAGTGGGTCGTCCCGCCTTCTGCCCTTCCTCCACCGTGCGGAGCCAAGGACACGACTCCCTCCATCCTTCCTATCTCTCGGCTCTGCCACCACGAGCAAGCTCCCCTCGGCCTGCCCCACTCCAAGTAGCTCCCGCCCCGGCTCGTCCCCCCCGAGGCCCCATCCCGGGGTTGGCGTGAGTGCGGGGCTGGGGAGGGGTGATGGCACAGCTCCCGGGAGCGGGGCCCCAGCTGCTTCCAGTGTTTCCCTTCAGTGGGTCGTGGCATCAGGTCCTCAAGCAGCAAAGAGGGGCAAAGAGGTGAATTCTGCATAAAAATCCAGTTAGGGATTCAGAGCAGAGCCCAAGGGAGTCTGGGTGGGCTCTGACCAAAGCAAAGCCTGTGGGGAAACCCAAGGCACCAGCGGGTTCCTTATTTCCAAACCACAAACCCTCAACTCCCAGCCCCGCTGTTGCTGAGTGGGAAGTGCCCAGCACTCACACCAGCTGTAGCCAGAGGGTACGGGGCAGGACAGCTTTTCCTTGCCTGGTCCCCCTCCTGGGCCCTGGGCACAGCTCAGGGAAAAGGAATTCCTGCCCGGCCTTCCCTGCTCCAGTTCTCCGCTGTTCCAGAACCTCTTCCTCCCATTTGGGTCGCCCTCCAACTCCTTTACCACCTGGTTTAAAAGCCTTCCACCCAGAAGCCGCTCCACTCAGCCCACCGGCTGAATCCACTCTGTCAGCAGGCAGCAAGATGCCTGGTGCCCATCGTCACCCTGGAGGGTCCCCGAGATGTTTAGAGAACAGTGATCTGAGGCCCCAGTGCCACTTGCAGTCCTCCAGGCCCAGGGTCAAGACCAGGGCCAACCAACAGTTGGTCAAAACAAGTTGCTGACTAACTCCCTAGAAGTTCAACATGCCAAAACCGGTTCTTACCCTGTTCTTAGCTTTCAGTCAAATACGAAGACTTCTTAAGGTGTTCGGAAGGCCTCCCCACACCCCTCCTCACACCCCAGCCCTCCAAACTGGGTTCCCGCCTTCTTCCCATTTCCTGATGCCCCAACCCTAGAAGGTCATGCCCTTATCCCTTCTGCCACCCTCCCTCTGGGCCACAGAAGCCCAGGGGTTCTGCCTGGCCAGAGGGACTGGCTCTAAGGAAAGACCCCAGGCAGATTCCCCTCCTCTCCCATCTCCACGGTCCCCTCCACTTAACTGAGGCTGGGAGTGGGACTCATAATGTAATCCAAACCGCTTTGGAGATGTGAACCCACTTTGGACAAACACCCTTGAAATTTATGAAATATTCAGGCATTCAAAATATATAGACTGCAGTCTCCAAATACAAGGGGGCTTCTAACAACACCAGGAAACTTGGCTCAAAGCTAGACACGTGGAGGACTTTTGTCCAACTTAAAATACCTCCAAGGCAGCTTTGAACTGATCCTGAAACAGTTCTAATTGCTGCTAATGATAACTGGTATCTTGAGCCACGCAAACGTATAAAATAGCCTCAGCACAGGAGCTGTTTCTTTTGGATCCATTGCCAGCTCAGCTTTGCTGCTAACTTACAGACGATGGGGGGACAAAGGGTGGCACCTTCCCTCTGGCATGTCAGAATGGTCTCTTTACCATCCGAAGGAAGGAGGGGAAGGTGGGAAAGGGAAGGAGGAAAAAGCAGCGGAACCCTGACCCGGATGGAAATCTCTAGGTTGTCGGTAGCAGCAGTAACACATTTATTGAGCACCTGCTCTGTGCCAGACACCGTGCTGGTGGCTGTAAATTAGTGTAAGGCACTCTGAGTCTGCAGTTCTTTGGGCCATGCCAAAGAAGCAGGTCGATTCAATTCTAGACTTATTTCTTGAGGCCAACTCTGCTTCACATTGAGCGATGAATCAGATCTGAGCCCTCCACTCACAGAGTTCTCAGGTGAGCGGGGGAGAAAGACTCAGACATAGACGTCCCAATTCCAGAGAGATGAGCACCTCATCCCACCAGAAACCAACCAATATTACCCAAGAAAAACCAAAATTAAAGGAGCGCCAGAGAGGAGTCCGGGGAATGAGGGCAGCCACAAATCACAGACTCAGATTGATTTGTTGTTGCTCTCAGCAGGCTCTCTGGGGGGAGGCCCTGGGACTGAGCCAGCTCATATCGACACACCAGACAGGAAGCCAGTTAGTCTCTGGATACAACCGTCCAACTGAAAATACAAATATAAGCATAGAAAAAAGACTGGAAGGAAAGACAACAAAACAATGACAGTACTTTTTTCTGGGTGGTAGGCTCATGAAGATCTCAGTTTTCTTCTGTATCCATTCTGAGAATATATTCTCTAATAAGAAAAACACTATTTAAAAATAAAGAAGCTTCTTGCAAGTTCTGTAAGTTTAAAATTATTTTCAAGTAAAAAAAGATTTTAAGCAGGGGTAGATGGGAAATCGCTGTACCTTCAGATCAATTTGGCTGTGAACCTAAAACTGCTCTAAAAAATAAAGTCTAATAATTTTGTTTTTTTAATTTTTAAAAAGGCACTTAAAGGAGGGGTAATAAACTAACACTGACAATAGTAATAACTGTTGAAACTAAATGGTAGGTGTAAGAGGGTTCATCTGAGTTTCCCACAACTTTTGGGTGTGTTCGAAAATGTTCCATCATAGAAAGTAAAATACTAAGTATACAAAAGCTCTGTGCCAAGACCCTCCGCAGCCTGGCCAGTCCTAGGCCCGCTGTCTGGCAGTCTGCATGTCGCCCGGTCTCGGTCACCGGAGCCGCTGGTCACTCAGGACAGGTAAGCTCAGTGTCCCTGCTGGGCGTCCTCTCCCAAGCCCCAGAGCCGAGGTTCTCAGCTCAGTGCTGCCTGCAGCACCCGCCGGCACACCGCGCCCCAGGCGCACAGCCCTACTCCCCTTCAGCGACCGGCTCCCCAGACTCCCGGCAGGGACACCAGGCTTGCTTCCTCCTGCCCAGGCTCCCACCTAGCTTCCTGTTGCAGGCCCCGGTCCTGTACTCTGTTTCTTCATGGGCTCCCCTCCCTCATCCAAGCCAGCGTGCGCTAGGCTCTCACATCCTAAAAAATACTCCCTCACGTGATCCAGCATTCCCCTTGGTCAATGACTATCTTTCTCCTTCCTGCCCAGTCAGTTTCTAGCAGGGCTGGTCCACACTCGCAGGGCCACGGCATGCAGATGCCCCACTGCGGGGAACATGGGGCTGAAGGCCACCCACGTCCCTCCCCCACCAAGCCAGTGTGCTCCAGATCTGCCTGGAGGAAGGAGGGGCCCCTTCCAACTCGCACAAAGGCGCCATGTGGTCTAGAGCAGCCCCGCTTCCCTCTGCCTCTCCGTGTCCGTTCCACTCACTCCCCAAGCCGCTGCCTTCTGCCCCTCCAGCCTGAGCTACGCCCTTGCCAAGGGTGTCAGTGGCTTCCCAATGGCCGCATCGCAGGACCCCCTGGGGATATCTGATTTTCCTAAGCGTTTGCCTTGCTTCTTTTCTTCCTAGGTCTTTTCTGCCCCATTGGCTCCTGGGACCCAAGTTTTTTGACCTTGTGCCTCAAAGACCATTCCCCTCAGTCTTTCATGGCACCTTTCTCCCTGAGGCTCCCTCTACGGCCCTTTCTCCCTCACTCTCCCCAGCCTGTACCCCTGGCCTAACCTAGCCCCCTTGCTACATGCCACACCCACCTACAAGTGCCACTTTCCACACTAAATGCATTGTCTCCTGCCTAGACCTGCTCTGCCTCCTGTGTTATCTGAGCAAAAGGTACCACCAACCAGCCAGTTTCCCAAGTCAGCCACGCTGGAGTCATCCTCGCCTCCCTGCTCGTCTCGCTGCCCATTCAGTCAGCTGATGGGTGGCCTTGTTCTGCTGGCTCCTCCTGAGTCCCCCCATCCTGCCCACCCTCTGCACCCCGACTGCCCTACCTCAGGCCCAACCGCTGCAATAGTCCCCTCCCTGCTGTCCCCTCCCCGGTAATCCACTCTCCTAGGGCTGCCAGAGTCCTGAGATGGAAGTATACTCATTGCATTCTTCTGCGCAAAATTCCTCCATGGCTCCTCAGGCCAAAACAAAATCCTGACTCTCAACATGGTACATGAGGCCCCTCCCTAGCTCACGCTCCACCTACATCAGATGACTGGTATCCCCAAGCATGAGGAGCTTTTCATGCCTTTTCACAAGTCACTCACTTGGCCAGGCAAGCCTTCCCCACACCCCTGTTCCCCTGGTGAACTCCAGCTCTTTCCTCAGAAGTCAGCTAAGGTATTGTCACCTCCAGGAGGTCTTCCTTGATTTCCCTGACAGACTTAAGGGTTCCCTCCTCTAAGCTCCCATCACAGGGACTGCAGTCCTCATGCCACCTGCAAGGTCCTGGAGGCCAGGACCAGACCCATTCCTAGTTGGAGCACCACAACAACCTAGGCATGAAGGTCGTGGTCTTTTGGGGTCTTTGTTTATGTCATTCCCTCTGCTCATCTATCCTCTAAACCCTGCTCACCTTCACCCTTTTCCCAGGAAGCACAGCCTGCTCTCCCTCAGCAATTGCCTCTCCTCTGTGGCTTTGCACGTCAGGCTGGCAGTGCTGTCTTCATCTGGTAGACCACTGTATTCAAACTTTTTTTTAAGGTGATCATAGGAAGAAAGACATTTTTCATCATACTCCAGCACACGTATGCATTATATGAAATATATATATATACATATGTGTGTATACTGTATATATGTATATACGCGTGTGTGTGTGTGTGTGTGTGTGTATAAAGCAAAGTGCATTCACCACATGTGAAACACTCATATTTTCTATTTTACTCCGCTTTTTTCTCTTTTTTTAACGCTGGTAATGACACAGTAAATTAAGCTCCCAACCCATGAATTGGTCCCCACCCGCCATTTGAAACCTCTGCTGTAGCCAGTGGGGATCACTAAGGGTTTCCAGCAGGGGAGCAATGTGATTAGGAATGTGGGTTAGGAGACTTCCTTGGTAGTCCAGCACTCCCAATGCAAGGGGCCCGGGTTCGATCCCCGGTCAGGGAACTACATCCCACATGCATGCCGCAACTAAGAGTTTGCATGCAGCAGCTAAGAGTCTGCACGCTGCAACTAAAAGATCCTGCATGCCCCAACGAAGATCCCACGTGCCACAACTAAAACCAGACACAGCCTAAATAAATAAATATTTTTAAAAAGAAGAAGAAGAAGAAGTGTGGGTTAAGGCAGTGCTTCTCAAATGTTTGAAGTTTTGTACATTTCCAATCTGTCATGTGCTTTATTTTTAAAAATACAATAAAGATGAATTATTAGAAAAGAAAATAACAAAGAGATAAAAAATAATGCAAGCCCGTATTTGTTATTATGAGCCTCCGTAGACACTGTAGAGTGGTGTCACGAGCATGCTGGGAGATGGACGCCAGACCGGGGCCAGAGGCGTGAGGTGGCTTTGCCAGGCCTTTTGAAGCCTTCAAGCCCTTGGCACGTGCGACACCTGCACTGCCAACCTCTGTCCTGGAGGAGTTCCGGTTTGTACAGTCTGAGGTGCTTTGCTAAGGGGAAAGGCAGTGCTGGGCAGGCTCCTTATCGATGGAGCTGCCCTGCCTGTGTTCGAATCCTGACTCAGCCAGTAACCAGCTGTGTGCCGTGGACAAAGGACTTAATCTCTCCCAGCTTCCGTTTCCTCTTAGGATCATCCTGGGAGATTAATAAAACAATCCATCTGGGCTTCCCTGGTGGCGCAGTGGTTGAGAGTCCGCCTGCTGATGCAGGGGACACGGGTTCAAGCAGGTTCGTGCCCCGGTCCGGGAGGATCCCACGTGCCGCGGAGCGGCTGGGCCCATGAGCCATGGCCGCTGAGCCTGTGCTCCGCAACGGGAGAGGCCACAGGAGTGAGAAGCCCGCGTACAGCAAAAATAAATAAATAATAATAATAATAAATAAATAAAACAATCCATCCTGCAGGGTGGGGCCCAGGAGGGGAACTTGGTTGACACACCCCCTTCTGGCGCTCATGGTTAGGATTTTGCTGTCCTGGTCTCCTTTCTTTCTGAGTCAGCCTCATCCTCACAGGTCCCTTCTCTGCCCCTCAGCGACCAGCATGATCAAACTGCCCCAGCTCCTCCCTTCGTCTCTGCTTCACGCTCTCAGAAGATGGGTCGCATCCTACATGGCAGAGAAAATAGTGAGCCCCAGGTTCTGTCCACTTCCACTCCTTTCTCAGGGACTCTTCACCCATCCAGGCTAATCCCTCCACCTGAGTCTCACTTACCCACCCCTCCTCTCTACATTGATGGGAGCTTCTTTCCACAGATAATTCCCTCCCTCTTCTGGGAATCCTTTCAAAGAGTCAAGCCTCTGGTCACTCCTCAGCCTAAGGAAATCAGCCCTGTGGTGTGCAAATGTTAAATAACAGACCTGCTGGAGAAAAAAATGTATGCATACATACATATATGTGAGTTTATTATAAATGTTATTGACATAAAGGATGTTTAGCAATTTACAAATAATAATAAACTATACAGTACTCTTGGGACTCCCCTGGTGGCACAGTGGTTAAGAATCCACCTGCCAGTGCAGGGGACACAGGTTCAAGCCCTGGTCTGGGAAGATCCCACGTGTCGCGGAGCAACTAAGCCCGTGCGCCACAACTACTGAGCCCGCGCTCTACAGCCCGCGAACCACAACCACTGAAGGTCCTGCACCGCAACTATTGAAGCCCACGCGCCTAGAGCCCGTGCTCTGCAACAAGAGAAGCCACAGCAATAAGAAGGCCATGCGCTGCAACTAGAGAAAGCCTGTGCACAGCAGCGAAGACCCAACACAGCCAAAAATAAATAGATTAATTAATTTAAAAACATATATACAGTACTCTTTATTGTCAATTGCATATAGCAAATCGAGCCTTACAGAATGCTTTCATTGATTTTTACCAACCCACTGATTCCATAGCCAACCTATAATTATAATTGAAAAATGAATGTAGTTCCAACATGAATGGTGGTTGATATTTTTGTGCCAACTAGCAAGGAAAAAGTGAAACAATAAAGATATATGTTGGAATTTCACTCATTTGTCCATGGCGTAAGCAACTTCCTTACTGAATCAGATAATGGTTTTTGAATACTGGAAGAACATTTGCTCGATTTTTCTGTGCCATTCACAATGTACTGGCCACTGGCACAACATACATTTAGATTTAATTTAATGTGCCTTGTTAACATTTCCTCTATAAATTTCTTAAGTCTAGATAGTCAACAAAACAATAAACTAAGCCCTGATTTGTGGTGTTTGCCAGTTTCCATGGTGTAAATATTCCCACCATGGCCGATTTCAAGCTACCAATGTGATGTCACTGTATGCAGAGCTGGGAAGAAAAGCACAGAAAAGAAAAGTAACACAACATTATATAGTATTTCCACAGACATTATATAGTAACACAACATTATATAGTATTTCCACAGACATTATATAGTAACACAACATTATATAGTATTTCCACAGTAAGAGATGTAAAGAATCTTAAAGGCATAAATAGTAAAACATTGTAAAATTCTTAGGAAGTGGTGAATTTTGAGTATTTATCTTTGTTTTTAATATAATTTATTTAATTGCAATTTTATTATAGTCTAATTTTTTTAATAATAGCTAGGTTTAATTTTTAAATAATAGCTAGGTTTAATAGTAGCTAGGTTTTCTGTCTCACATAATTCCTGAAAATTTAACAATCAGCTCTTAGGAGCTGGTCTGATCTGAACACACCTGGATCTGACCCCCCCCCCCCCCCCCCCCCGCTCTGCCTTGAATGGGACCTTCAAAAAGTTCTCGCAGCCTGATGGCCCCTTCCGATGTGTACATTTCAGGTCCTATCTTATAAGCAAAGCTGAGCCCATTTTCCTGCTCTCAAACCTGCTCCCCTCCAGGGCTACCACCTTGGTGAAGGGCTTCTCCATCCACCCAGGAACCCACCTCATCACGATCCCACAACCCTCACACCTCCTCTGGTACCAGGTCACTGCCATCTAAACCCCTCTCAAGTCTGGCCCTGCTCTCTGTTCTCTGGCTTGCTCGGGATCACAGTCCCATCACCTCCTCCCCGGAACCCCCAATGGCCTGGCACTGCCCACCTTCCTCATGGCATCAAACCACTCATTATGTCCTGCCCTGTTCTGTACTGGGCAAAGTCAGGCTTCCCAGAGCACAGTAGTCATCGTCTCTCATCCTGTCTCTCCAGATCCATCTCTGGCATGTCCTGCACATTCAACCTCTGCTCCAGCTGCGTCCAGCTGCAGTTCCCCTAAGGCATCCCACCCTCCCAAAACCTCCATGCCCCTCACATGCATTCCTTGTCCCTGGAATGCCTTCCTCCAATCAGATTCCTGTTTGACAAAATCTTATTCCTTCTTTTGGACACACCTCAAATATTTTCTCCGTAATGAGCACCCCTACTCCAAGCAGAATTCATTCATTTGTTCACTCACACATTCCTTCATTACTAATGTTTCTTTAGTGCTATGTACCAGTTCTGTGCTAGGTGCTGGGGATGCAAAAATGAGCCAGACTCTCCGAAAGCACTCAGTCTTATAGGGGAAACAGGACTACGGCAATCAGCTCGCTGGCAGACAGAGCTCTACAGAGGGTGCTGGGGAAAAGCAGAAGAGGAACGCCATTGCTAAGCCTCCTGGGGATTATAGCCCTTGATCTGAGCTTTGACAGATGGGTAGGAGTTAGCCAGGTGAGGAACGGGGGAAAGCACTCCAGAAAAAAGGGGGCAGGTACAAAGGCCCTAAGGCATGAGAATGCAGGATGTGTTGGGAGCTGTAAGTGATTCAGTTTGGCTACCCTCGAGGGTCAAGAGAAGCCCACAGAGGAAGGCCAGACCAGATCCAGAGAGATTTTAATTGGCACATGGAGAAAGTTTGATAAATGGTGATGCTGATAAATGGTGGTGAAGGCAATGGGGAGCCATGGAAGTCTTCCCCGTCCAGAATTACAGGCCTTTCAGAAGGATCATTTCGAGAAATTAATGGAGAGATACAGAGTACAGGGTTAAGTGATGGAAATGGCAGTGCAGTTAGAAATGGTGAAGGCCGCGTTCGGTGGCAGTGCTGAGGAGAGGAGAGGCCAGGCTGGGAGGGAGTGTAGGAGTAGAACCGGGAGTACCTGCTGACTACATGGAAGGGATGACTGACGGGGCTGCCCCGATTCCTGGCCTGGGTGACTTGGAGGATGGTGGTGGCATTCTCTGGAGATCCCAGAGGAATGGCTTTATGGGGTGACTATGAATTCGTCCTGCGACGTGCTGGGTTTGAGGTACACATGGTACAACCAAGTGGAAAAATCCCCTTGTCATTTCGATAGTGGAATCTGGACTTCAGGAAGAAGTCCTGATTGAAAGATAGAATGTGGGAGTGGTCAGCAAATCAGCATTTGGGAGCCATCTCCCCATGGAGGGAGGGAGCTGACTGAGAAGAGAAGAGGGTCCCACCCCAGGCCTGGGGACACAGGCATTGAAGGTTCAGCCGCAGGCCAGGAGACGAGGTGAGAGAGGCAGAAGGCCGAGAGCAGAGTGGGGTCCCGGGAGACAAGAGCCGGGGCGGCTGAGGGAGGAGAGAGGGCTTAGCACAGGCCATGGGTGGGAAAGATGGAGATGTAGCTGAGGATTTTAGCAACTTGGTGGCCCTGGTGGCTTTGCGGGAAGGAAGGCCAGCTGGCGAGGACAAGTGCAGGGCAGTGGAGGGAAGGAGAAGGTTGGGAAGAGGGGATGCTGGCTCCCAGGAACGTGGGGCCTGAGAGGGACAAAGGAGGGAGGGGGGCCCACCGTCCCGCTGGAAGGGTTAGCCTTGGGCGGGCGAGGAGCTGCCGCTCAGGACGTGTGCAGGGCGGAGCCATGACAGGGAAACATGCAGACGGCGAGCCAGGCAGGTGGTGTGTCCGTCCAGATTCCCTGGGAAGCAGGTGCAAAATGGCATTAGGAGGGAAGGGATTCAGTGGGGAGCAATGACTGTGAGAGAACTGGAACAGGAGCGGGCCGGGGGCGGGGGGCGGGGGGCCGGGGAGAAGGCTGAGAGCGGGCGGGACGATGCGCCCGCAGAACCTCACGCTCGCTCGGGGGAGCGGTGGCGAGGCCCGCACAGCCCTGCGACACTCAGCACTGTCTGCGGCTGGGGCCGCTGCCCCCAACCCCCCCCCTCCCCCGGCTTCCCTCCGAGGACTGAGCAGCATGCCTCCGCGACAGCAGGGGCTCCCCACCCGGTGACCTCAGATTTCTCCGAGACGTGGGATTGGGGCCGTTCGCCAGTAGTGGAGTGGAGAGGTGATGGGTGGAGGGCTGCGGGGGAGGCTTGGAACCATCCTGGGGAGAGGAAGACTAACGCTGGAGGCCTCCAGTTTTTAGTGGCCCCAGTCCCCCCATGGCGGAGATGAGGGCAGCAGGAGGCTGGTCTGACCCAGAGCCAGGATGTCTAGCCCAGCCATGGGCAGTGGAAGGACCGACGAGCAGGGCGTGGCAGGTTTGGGGAAAAGGGGTCTGACATGATGGAAAGGGTCTGGGCCTTCGGGAGCGGGAGGTAAGGATGGGCTGGGGCAGGTGCTGGGGAACTCTGTGAGGTTGAGGATGGGAGTGTTGGGAGTCACGGATGAAAACTCTGTAAGGGAGAAGGCTGCGACCAGAAAGTGGGAATTCTAGAATTGTTTTAGAGCAGAGGTGGAACAGTTCTAGGTAATGACAATGTTGGGTGGCTGAGGACGGCACAGAGCCATGAGGCCAGGCTGTTCCCAGGATATGGGGTCATGGGCTGATGGCATGGACAGGACTGCAAAGTCCTGTCACGTCTCCTGTCAGCCAGTGGCCCTGCAACCCTGCGCCTGACAGCCCCCAGAGCTCCTGGGGCAGGGCTAACCCTCGGGCACAGAGCAGGCCCTGGTCACATGCCTGGCAGCTCCGGCCATGCCCCTCTGGGACACTTCCAGGCTAAGGCTTGACCCTCAGGCGGGAAGAAGACGGTCCACCCCAGCCAGAGGCCACAGAAGGCTGAACAGCCTCAGTCGGTGAAGGGCAGAGCTCCCTTTGAGGAGACACTAGGGTCCAGAGGGTAAGTATAAGAGGGCATTTAACAGAGGACCTGACTGCCTCCAGGTACTCAGGGAAGGCTTTCCAGATTTCAGATCTGAGGAAAAAAGGAGGTGTCCTAGGTGAAGTGGGGGGATCAAAAGGGGGTTCACAGAGAGGCTGAGTGGAAGCCCTCAGGCAGGCCATTGGACCAGAGGAGGCTGATTCTCCAGAACCAAGACACATCCTTAGACATAAAACACATCTTTTCTGGAACCTGACACAGGGCCTTTGCCCAGAGGTGATTTTATTTATTCTTTTTTTTTTTTTTTGGCTGCGTTGGGTCTTTGTTGCTGTGCGCGGGCTTTCTCTAGTTATGGCGAGCGGGGGCTACTCTTCATTGTGGTGCACAGACTTCTCACTGTGGTGGCTTCTCTTGTTGCGGAGCATGGGCTCTAGGCACGTGGGCTCAGTAGTCACAGCTCCCAGCAGGAGCCCAACCTTTCCTTCCCTGTCACACTGCCTTCCCTCAGGTTTTGGAAGGTCCCTGTGGCCTTTCACTACAGGGCCTTTGCACATGCTGCTCCTCTCCCTGGAAAGCTCCCCTGCCTCCTCCCCCATTCTTTAGGGAATTGCTAAGTTTGGAAAGCACCCGGAATTGCTTGAGGAAGACTCTGTAGCAGATACATTTGAATTTGCCATACACTTCACTCACTTAAAGACAGAGGCCAAGTCTGTGGTTTTCTCTCTGTGGTGCCATGTTGTCGTTGGTAAAATGTGGGTCTTGCTGAGTGATAAAGGGGAAAGGAGTGGAGCACGAAGGAGACGTGAGCCTGGAGGCCCCTCGCTGTGCGAGGCACAAAGTAGGTGCCCAAATTTATTTGCTGAATAACCGACCAGTCGGGCCCAGCCAAGGGGGCCTATTTAACGTCCACAATTTCCCTGCAGTCAATGAATTTGCCTTTGACTGGGCTGAGCCAGACAACCTTGCGGTCAGAGCATATGCTGGAGACTACGCATCTCAGGGCACAAGGGGTTATACCTGTCCTTGCTCAAAGATTACAGGAAGTTGCTAAATGGGCCAAAAGAAGAACCAGCACACTTGTGGCTCTGTCTCTCTGCCCCGCCTCCAGCTGTTGCCTCATGGAAGGTCAAAACAAGTAAGATAAAATCTGACTCACAGCTCCAAAGAGAAAGGAGTGAGAAGTGTGACCCACCCTCGGCTCTGCCCCACCCAGCCCCGTCTCTCCCCACGATGTGGCCCCGGGGAGGCCCGACCCAGGACGGCGACCCCTGAGGCCAGCTCCCCAGCCTGTGCCAGGGTCCCCCTGGTTTCCGTTTTTATACTCTTTTCTGATCTCTCATGAGATCCAAACCTGGTTTCATTTCTTGATAGTGGGTCTGGTTGTTTTCATCTTCTCTGACAAAAAGTTGGGTGTTAAGTCAGGGAGGGTTGGAAACCCACAATCCTCCAAGCCCTGCTCTCGGCCCACTGGCTTCTCAGAGGAGGTGCAGTGGCATTCTTCCTTGGAAGCCAGGCCCAGCTCCCCAGCACCTCACTCCCTCCCATCTGATCTTGGTGAGGCAGCGGTGTGGCTGGCAGCCTTCTCCCACACCCCAGCCCCAGGAGGCCCAGCCCGGCCAGGAGTCTCTCCGGGGCCCTGGAGGCTGAGTGGAAGCCCTCAGTCAGGCCGTTGGACCAGAGGAGGCTGATTCTCCAGAACCAAGACACATCCTTAGACATAAAACACATCTTTTCTGGAACCTGACACAGGGCCTTTGCCCAGAGGTGATTTTATTTATTCTTTTTTTTTTTGGCTGCGTTGGGTCTTTGTTGCTGTGCGCGGGCTTTCTCTAGTTATGGCGAGCGGGGGCTACTCTTCATTGTGGTGCACAGACTTCTCACTGCGGTGGCTTCTCTTGTTGCGGAGCACGGGCTCTAGGCACGTGGGCTCAGTAGTCACAGGCTTAGTTGCTCCGCGGCACGTGGGATCTTCCCGGACCAGGGCTCGAACCCGTGTCCCCTGCATTGGCAGGCGGATTCTTAACCACTGCACCACCAGGTAAGCCCCCAGAGGTGATTTTAGATCATTATTTGTTGCATTCTTTCCAGGGTTATCTGAGTGAATGAATGAATGACATTGACACTGTCAGGAACCTTCAAAACCTATACATTTCTGGGTTAAGAAAACCCTTTACCAGCCTCTTTCCTTTTTCCCAGAGACACCATCTCACCCCACCAGTGCACGACCGTTGTAGACCCCCTTCTCCTCCAGGTTCAGAGGCTCCCAGAGAGTAAGATGGCATGATGCCTCCTTTCCGCATGGGCGACCGTTGCCTCTTCCCCACACCTCACTCCCACTCTGCTCTGTCTCTGTCACTGTGCCCCAGGTAAAACACACATAGACAGAGAGCCCTCCCCCAGACCAACCTATGTGAAATTGTCTGAGGATAGAAAGTGCTAGAATATGAAACACACACACACACACACACACACACACACACTGAAGAAGCACAAACTGGGCAAAAATATAGGAATTCAATTTCACTGATTTTTTTTTAAAATTACGGGATTTCCCAGTGTCTCAAAAGAAAATTACAACCCCCCAGACAAGCATATATAAGTAAACAACATAAAGACACTGGCAGCAAGCCCACTGTGGGTGGGAAATCACCAACAAGGGGAACTCTGCTCCCCTCGAAGAGTTCTGTAATTGTTCCAGAGGTGCCATTCCTGCTCCTTCAACCATAGTGTAAGTTGCCTAGGATGCTGTCGAAAGAGCACAGGGCCAAAAGGCAGGAAACTTGAGTTCCAAACCCACGACGGCCCCTAAGTAGCTGTATAACCTTGGCCGAGCTCCTTAGTATCTCTGAGCTGTCCTCTTTCCATCTGTTAAATGAAGGCTGGCCTTTAGAACTTTTCTTGTACTCACAGTGTCTCTGGCCCAGTACCTCCTAGGAAGAGCTTAGTAAGTACAACTGGCAAGAAATGGCCCAACATGATTTTTGTATCCATATGATCCCAAACCTGACTTAAGATTTGGATAAATAAGGTACCATTTCCCAACAAGTTCATCAGGCAAGTTGGATAGAATGCATCTTTGGAGGATCATAAGGTCTTAGAGATTCTCTCTTTTTCAACAACCAATTTTTCAGCCCATGGGGTGAAGGGGAGAGAGGTTGAAATTAGTAGGAGTAACTCTGTGGGGGCAGTGGAGGGACCTATGTGACAGAATCACTAAGGGGAGGCTTGCTTGTGTCACTGCACCGTTGCAGGCTGGCTCATACCTGTCTCTAGGTGATAAGGCCCAGATGTGGGTCCCTGCCTTTGGGGGGTGCATGGTGATAATGGCATGTGCCTACCCATTGCCTGGATGCAAACCCAGATGTCACCCCGACCCCGGCCCAAGGAGGAAGCGGGTGAGGTACCCTGGACCACCTGTGCAGGAACATGAGTGGAGAAAGGAGGACAGCCCTCTGCAGGATGGGCGTGCAGGCAGGGTCCTGGGCCTACTGTCCAGGCAGAGACCCCAGAACTCTGAGAGATGCTTACTGTTGCCCCCAGAGAACCCTCATCCCCAGGAGTTCCTATGCACTTCCCAATACCCTCTCCCCAACTGCTCAGGACTCTGGGGGACGTGAGAACCTGGGAGTCTCCTCGGGGAGGGTTTTCCCAGACTGGTTCTCAGAATGGTCACACACGCATCCCAGGACGTTTGCCTTCAGGTTCCCTCTGGCCCAGAGGGGACACAACCCAGTGAGCTAGAAAGCTCAGCGTCAGGGCCAGGCCAGTTCTGCCCCTCCCCCACCATTTGGCTATGGGAAAGCTACCTGGTCTCTGTTTCCTCTCGTATAAAATGAAAAATAGGACCAACCCGACAAGCATTAATGCAAATTAAATGAGATAATGTACTGAGAGCTAGCAACCCAGAGCTAGCTCATACTTACCGTGAAGATTACACAGAGCTACAGACCCCTCACAGGTCAGACAAGCAGCAGGCCTCGGTAACATTCTGTCAGCCATGCTGCTAAAGGGCTCCTGGCCAGGTCATGTGATTGTGACTGGGAAAGGCCAGGCACATCAAAATGAAAGAAAACCTCGTCCCCCCACCCAGGACTGGCAGACTCTAGGATGGAGAGCACCCATGGCTGCTCTAGAGGTTATGAAACCCACCCCTCATTGCACAGCTAAGGAAACCATCTCAGAGAAAATGGGTAACGTGCCAGAGGCCACACTGCGAGTTTGTGACAGTATTTGGAAAAGAGGAAATATCTTCCAATGTCCTCTAGGCGTGGCCAGGTTACTTTCTCAGATACTAACTTGTGTTTAGATGGTTGCATTCTTCTTCTCCCTTCCCATTCCAAGGTCTTAGATCTGTCCTCTTTGAGCTTCAGGACCAGACGGAATGTGACCCTGGGCACAGAAGCCTGACTGTGGTCTGGAGCAGAGTCAGAGCCTCACAGGGCACCAGGGCCCATGTGAGTGGACAGCCCATAGAAGGCCCCTTTCCCAGGCAACACCATGAGCCTCCTGGATTCTGGGGTGACCCTTACTGGGAAGGGGCCTATAGTGACCAAGATGGAATTTCCTCCCTGTCAGACCAGATGGGAGCTCAGGGTTGGAACTAAGTTGATCTCAGGAGGGTGGTGGACTGAGATTCATACTGTCTACACAAGGCACTTCTCAGTTCCCCTTCACAACATGGTTCCCTCTGACCACATCACCCATTTGTACAGCGCTTGACAAAGTGCCTTCATAACCGTTCATTCGGTCCCTGAGATTTCGCCCATTAACCAGGTGAAAAAACTAGAGCTCAGTAAATGGAAGGGATTTGCTCAAATTCACATAAGTAGTAAGAGAAGTGGGACGAAAGCACAATTCTTCTGACTCCAAGACAGTGCTCTTGACAACACGTCACCGCCCACCCTGTACTGCTCTTTGTACACAGCTGGCTTCCTGGCCGCCAGCTGAGCCCACTCTCAGAGAACACACCTCACTGTCACCTGGGCTCTACGACCTGGGGCAGGTCTCTGTAGGAGAAACAAATCCTGCAGGGAGCATCTGGGCAGGCCAACCATTCCCCGGGGCCCCTACCCTAGTGACTTTGCAGGATGCAGTGATGGCTTTCTAGAAACTCACCTGACACTGGTAGTATGTCAGCTTGGATGGAAGCTAAAGGCCTAGACATGGACAAAAACCCCTATAGATGATTGGGGAACCAAAAACAAAAGTACAGCTGGCCACCAAATATGAAAAAATCTGTAAACCCAGTAACAATTAAGAAATGCCTATTAGGGGAATTCCCTGGTGGTCCAGTGGTTAGGACTCCGCGCTTTCACTGCCGAGGGCCTGGGTTCAGTCCCTGGTTGGGGAACTAAGATTCCAAGCCGTGCGGCATGGCCAAAAAAAAAAAGCCTGTTAAATTCACATTACTGTTTTTGCTGTTATGTCTATTAGGTTGGCAAAGTTTTTTTCCTCCTATACTATTGATGAGAATATAAATTGATGCACCTTTTTGACACACACACACACTCAAAAGTCTTAAAAGTGTTCACTTCCTAAATACAACATGGTATCTTGAATTTTCCACGGAATGGAAAAAAAACATTAGGAAGAAAACTGGTGAAAGCCAAATAAAATCTGGAGTTTTGTTAATAGTAGCACACCAATGTTAATCAATGAGCTTTGACAAATATAATCTGGCCGGGTAAGATATTGATATTAGAGGAAGCTGGGTGAAGGGTATATGGGAACTCGCTGTACTATCTTTGCAACTTTTCTGCAAATCTAAAATCATTTCAGAATGAAAGCTTTATTTTTTTAAATGCTCACATTCTTTTACCCAGAATTTCACTTCTAAGATTTTATCTCAAAACTTATCAGAGATATGGATGGACATTTACATACAAAGATATTGAACCACTTGTGATAATCATAGAAATGTGGAAATGAGTATGTCCAAGAATAGCATGTTGTTATACGTTATAATAAGGTATATATAACTTATATATATATATAAGTTGTTATAAGTTATGGTGCATCCAATGATGATAGAATGTGGTCAGAAAGAATCACACTATAATAATATTTATTGGCACTGAAAATGCTTACAATAAAGGTAAAGTGAAAGAATTAGGATACAAAAGTGTATATATTTTAAGCACAATATAATTCTTTAAATGATGTACATAAGCAAATACACCAATACATTGAAGGTAGTTATTAATGGGTCATATAATTAGAGTGAATCTAAGTTTCTTCTTAATACATTTATGCATATTATAAATTTTCTACAATGAACGTATATGATGTTTAGAATCAGGAAAGAAGCTATCAAAAATCCCCAACCCATGGCAGTTCCTCAAAAATTTAAACACAGAATTACCATATGACCCAGCAACTCTACTGTGAGGTGTATACTCAAAGAGAATTGAAAGCATGTCCGCAAAAAAAAAAACTTGTACGTGAATGTTCACAGCAATATTATTTATAATAGCCAAAAAAATGAAAGCAATCCACATATCCACCAGGACAAATGCAATGTGGTATATCCATCCAATGGAATATTTTTCAACGATAATCAGGAATGAGGTACTGACATGTGCTATAACATGGATGAACCTTGAAAACATTATGTTAAGTGAAAGGCACCAGACACAAAATGACACTGATTGTATGATTCTATTCACACGAAATGTCCAGGATAAGTAAATCCATAGAGACAGAAAGTAGATCAGTGGTTGCCAGTAGGGTGTAGGGAGTGACTGCTAACGGGTTGGGGCGATGAAAACGTTTTGGAATTAAATAGCAATGATGGTTCCGCTACCTTATGAATATACTAAAAACCACTGAATTATACACTTTAAAGGGTAAAGTTTGTGGTTTGTGGATTATCATATCTAAAAAAAAAAAAAAGAGAGAGAAAGAAAAAGATTCCCCTACCCAAATGCCACATTTCACTGCTTCTCATCATTTCCCTTTAAAAATTTATTTTCTTTACTTTTATTTATTTATTTATTTGCGGTACGCGGGCCTCTCACTGTTGTGGCCTCTGCCGTTGCGGACGGAGCACAGGCTCCGGACGCACAGGCTCAGCGGCCATGGCTCACGGGACCAGCCGCTCCGTGGCATGTGGGATCTTCCCGAACCGGGCCACGAACTCGTGTCCCCTGCATCGACAGGCGGACTCTTAACCACTAGCGCCGCCAGGGAAGCCCTATTTTCTTTCCTTTTAAAAGATGCTAGGCTGGTAGAGTCCAGCTGCCGCCACAAAGCCAGACCTTTGTAGGCAGAGGAGGCGGCCATCTGTTTACGGGGTGGATGGAAGGTGACTGTGACCTGAAATCGCTCCTCGTTGGTTCCTTCCTTCCCACCGGTTAGTCCTCCCTCCCTCCCTTCCTTCACCTTCTTTCCCTCCCTCCCTCCCTCCCTCCTTCCCTCAGGCACTAGAGCTACACTGCCCAGGGGACCCCACAATGAGGAGCTCATCCTTAGAGTTACCCTTTGCAATTGACACTCTCTCTTAAATCTCCCATAGAAAACACAAGTTTTCTGGGATTTTAAATGTAACACCTGTGTGGGAATTAACTGATCTGAGCCTCCCGACATACAACTGGCTGAAAGGGAAGGCCACACAGGAAACTTGCCAAGGGCAAAGGGAAGGGGAAGGTTCACAGCCAGCTGTGCCTCCTGGGATGGACAAGTGTTGGTGGGGTGCCAGGGCACTGGCGCTAGGAACCTTGGAGGAAGGAGGGAGGACAAGGGCATCAAGGCAAATACACTGACTTCCCGGTCCTGAGGAGGTAGGTCCACTTCTCAGCCTACTCGGGCCTGAGGCCCCTTACTGTGAACCCTCAGGCTTGGAGGCCTTTTAGATGTACTGAGTGGATGATGTTGCTGCCTAGAATAGCGGGAGCAGAAAAGGGGAGAGAAGAGGAACAGAAAGGGCTGGCAAAGCTCGCGATGGGTCCCTCCCCCAGACCCTTCCCCCACAGCCCTGTGGAGGACTTGGCACTTAAGGATGCTCGGCAATCTCAGTACTTGTGTCCTCAGTCTGTTTCAGTTGAGCCACTTGTTCTGTTGGAAACCCAAGGTCTCTGGTAGCCTTCCTAAGAACACAGGACGGGGCCAAGTATAAAGTAAAAAGAAGATTCAGTTTCGAAAAAGTATACTTGAAAATTTACCTAGTGGGCTACCTGAGCACCAGGTTTCGGGTAGAAGGTGGGAGTGGAGGGGAAACTCATGTGTCATGGTCAACAGTTCTGCCCATCTAGCCATCTCCCCCTCCCTTCTTCTGGATACAGCGTCTCACTTTTCTGAGGGAGACCTCCATCTCCCTCAATTCCCAGTGGGACTGTCAGCACAGGATCCAAACCTGCCAATGAGACTCTGTCTGGAGATCACACAAGGAGGCTGGCACTACCTCTGTCCAAAGGCAGCCTTCCTGTTCCTGAAAGTCTAGGTCCAATTTTCCTGGACTTCCTGAGGCCTCAAGGTCAACCCTTTCTTCAAGGTGGTGAGCTAGGATTCTTCTAATAAATGACCTCTTTTGGCTTGTATCAGCTGGACCTACACTGATAAGGTATGCCAAACATGATGCAATGGTACTAAAAATTCCCATTATTTACTGATTATCTACCATGTGCCAGGAACAGTGAGGGGGCCTGTCACATGTATTATCTAACTCTCTTTCCATAGAAGCAGAAACCAGGACTCAGAGGATTAATACCATGTCTACAGTTCCATAATTAAAGGAGATGGAAAGGGGATTCAGGTCCAGTTTGATCTAGCTTCCAAGTCTAGGCACACTCTCTTGTTCTCTCGCTCTCCTTTCTTCCTTCCTTCCCTCTCTGTCTCTTTTAGACTTGGACCTTGGGGCAGAGAGCTGAGTTAACCAAACTCCTCAGTTCCTGGCACTTGATCACCATTGGTCCACATAAAGCCCCTCTCTTGTTTCATTATCCAAGTTCTTCCCACCTCACCATACCACCTTCTCACTGCCCAGGATCATGGTTCGCAAGTGATAGGGTCTGGCCTCTCACTGACAGGCACTCCAGGTATTTGGGAGAATCTAGCCTCTGGGTTTCTTTATTTCCTTGAGAATCAAAATCCAGTTGGACCTGGGAAACTTTTCCTGTTGACTCTCCAGCACTCCCATCAATTGGCCAAACTATCAGCCTTATTATGGGCTCAGGCCTGGGCTGGACTGAGATGTGGACTCAGTAAGAAAGGGAATGGCTGAGTCTCTACTCTCAAGAAGTGTAAAATTCATACATCCATCTAGTCAACAAATACATATGGAGCACAAACTTCATGTGCGAGGTCCAAGGACAGAAAGATGAATGCAACAGTTACTGCCCTCTGAGAGATAAGAGCCTCCTCCACTAGTAGGAGAAGAAAATTAAGCAACAAGACTTGTGTCACAAGGCTGTGGTAGGAGAGATGCAGGAGAGGTGAACACGGAACCCAGGCCTGGGCATGGTGTGGCTCGTAACATAACCCTAGAAGTGATGAAGAAATAAGAAATATAAATCTATAAGTACATTTGTTTCTCCTTATCTGCCTCAGCATTGCACAATAATGGTGGGTGGATTTTTCATCAGACTTGGAGGGCAAGTGTGGGATGGCTAGACTTAAAATGTGGACTATGGAGCATGCAGTAAATTAGATGTGGGGAGCCCAGAGGACACCTCAGACAAGGAAGCAGTCATCCTAGACTAGATCTGTCTAGGAACCAAGGGAGGCCTGCCTGCCTGTCAAATGGGACACAGATGTCCCCATATTCAGATGCCTTCACTGGAGAAAAACAGTGTGTCTAATATGAGTCCCAATCAAAAGACACAGTGCAGAAGGCTCTGCCCTGCAGGTAGGACCTCAGAGCTGGGCTGCTTCCCACATGGGATAGGTAGTAGTGGGGGCAGTTTAGCTAACAGTGCCCATTACAGGTCCCAGCACGGAGTAGGGCTCCAAAGCAAAGGTTTCTGTTCATTGAGGAATGTTCCAATATTACAGCAGATCCCCAAATGGTGAGGGCTTCCTTGTGAGGTAGTAAGCTGCCTGCTATGAGAATTCTTCAGGCAGAGGCTACAGACCTTAAATAAAAGTGTTTTTCAAACTCTTGGTGATCTATTACACATGTACACAAACATTAGGCAAAAAAACAAGTTTCACAAATGATATAGGTAAATGATACTTACTCTTTTTCCATGTAGTATGCCCTAATATTTTTATTCGATTTCATTTTTAATAAATGCTTTTAACCACTAAAAACTGGTTTCACGAGCCACAAATGGGTCGAGACCCACAGTTTAAAAACACTCCTATGCTAGCCAGCATGTTCGATTCCCTGACCTCCACAGTACTACCATTTCTCTTGACACCAGTGGGCACCTGTAGATGACTTACCCCATCAAAAGGGTGATTCTCTTAGAGCCGAGCAGGGACTAGAAGGGGAAGGTTCTGCTGACAGGTACAAGGGCTCCCTGGTACAGCTGCCTAGAGACCAAAGCCACCGATTCACCTAACCCAACAAATATTTATTGAGTACCTACTATGTGCTGGGCATTGTTCTAGTCTCTGTCCCATGAACAAGAGATTAAAAAGCCCTGGAACTTCCCTGGCGGTCCAGTGGTTAAGACTCTGCACTCCCAATGCAGGGGGCACGGGTTCAATCCTTGGTTGGGGAACTAAGATCCCACATGCCGGGCAGTGCAGCCAGAAAAAACAAAACAAACAAACAAAACAAACAAAAACCCCCTGCCACGATGGCAAGAACATAGAGAAACTGGAACCCTTGTACATTGCTGGTGGGAATATAAGATCGGGCATCCTTTGTGGAAAATGGTATGACGGTTCCTCAAAAAATTAAACATAGAATTACATGGCATATACCTACAATGGAATATCACTCAACCTTAAAAAGGAAGGAAATTCTGACACATGCTACCACATGGATGAACCTTGAAGACAATATGCTAAGTGAAATAAGCCAGACACAAAAAGACAAATATTGTATGATTCCACTTATGAGAACAGACCCAGAATAGGTCTACCTAGAATAGACAAATTCATAGAGACAGAGTAGGATGGTGGTTACCAGAATCTGGGGGAAGAGAAGATGGGGAGTTATTGTTTAATGGGTAGAGAGATTCAGTTTGGGATAATAAAAAATTTCTGGAAAAAAATGGTTCTGAAGAACCTAGGGGCAGGACAGGAATAAAGATGCAGACGTAGAGAATGGACTTGAGGACACGGGGAGGGGGAAGGGTAAGCTGGGATGAAGTGAGAGAGTGGCATGGACATATATACACTACCAAATGTAAAATTGGTAGCTAGTGGGAAGCAGCCACATAGCCCAGGGAGATCAGTTTGGTGTTTTGTGTCCACCTAGAGGGGTGGGATAGGGAGGGTGGGTGGGAGGGAGATGCAAGAGGGAAGAGATATGGGAACATATGTATATGTATAGCTGATTCACTTTGTTATAAAGCAGAAACTGGCACACCATTGTAAAGCAATTATACTCCAATAAAGATGTTAAAAAAAATAAACAACAAAAAAAGTTCTGGAAACGGATGGTGGTGATGGTTGCAGAACAATATGAATGTACTTAATGCCACTGAATTGTACACTCAAAAATGGTTAAAATGGTAAATTTTGTGTTGTGTATCTTTTAGCATAATTTTTTTAAAAACCTGCCACATGGAACTTAGGTTCTAGAGGCACAATCTGGGGAAGAGCTCATTAACAAAGAGTAGCGCTAACTCTCCCCACCTCAGAGCAGGGGTCATAAACTACATCCGGGTTCTGCAGAATCTGGGTGGGGTGGTAGAAGGGGGTCAAGAGGCAGGAGGGTGGGCACAGGTTCCCACACATTCTCTTCACACAGAATATGTATTTTCAATTTCAAGCAAGTTCAGATAAAACTCTGGGAAAAAGGCCACCACATAGATTCATCAGTTGTAACAAACACATGGATCCAGCGGGGGATGCTGACGCTGGGGGAGGCTGTGTATGTGTGGAGGCGGGGGGTACATGGGAACGCTTCCTCTTAATTTTGTTGTGAACCTGAAACTGTTCTTCAAAACAAAAAAGTCTTTAGGGGAAAAAAAAGGCCACCACTACTTAAAAACATGTTTTTTCCCTAAACCACTGCCTTCCTTTTTCAAAATGACCACTGGTTGAGAGATGTTTGCATGAAGAGTGAGCAGGCAGGGACCAATTTGCAAGACGGGGTCCCCTGAGCACTTCCCAGGCGGGCGTTGGCTTCGTGAGGGGGATCTCATGAGGAGGCAGGGATTCGGGGAGCAGGAGACAGGCCTGGAAGGGTAGGGCTCTCAGAGCCCTTCTGGCCCTTCCCCTGGGCTGGAGTAGTCAGCTATCAGACCTCTGGCTCCAACTCCTCCCGAGGGCTGGGTTCTCGGCTGAGTCACCTCTGGTGGGGTATGCAAATGGCACCCAATTTTGGCCTTGGAAATCTTCGGTCCAAGTCCTGGCCCTGACCTTTACAAGACACTTAATGTCGCAGCCTGTTTACTTAGCTGTAAAATGGGGATGACTGATACCACCTGTCTCCCAGCATACGATGTGCCATGACTCTGCAGGAGGACACCCAGCACAGTGCCGGGCACAGAGGAGGCACACAGGGAGCTTTAGCATTTGGGGCCCTAAAGCTCAGGAATAGGGTCTGCGGGCCCCAGCTGTGCCGGGGGACCCTGTGGCACTCCTATACCCTTGGACCTGCCAAGCCAGCCTGGCCAGTCCTAGCACTTGATGGGGTGCAGAAGGGGTACCTCGTGCATAGCCACCCCCAGAGCAAACAGCCAGGGAGAGCACTGGACTGACGAGACAGCAGTCCTGGGATGCCTGGAAATGCTGTGGAGTCAAGCCATGGTTTCAGGAGCTGGTCTCAGAGGAAGGAGGCCCTGGACTGCCACCCCGCCCCACAAGCCTTCCGCAAGTGGCCGTGCCCTGGGCTCCCCCAAACCCCATCCCCACATGCGACACTCCTCCACCTTCCACACTGGGCTTTGACTTGTTGAGGGCAGGGAGCCAACCTGCTCATCTCTACTCCTCCAGCACTGTGTGATGAAACAGCGGAGGTGATGGTGCTGGTGACAATGAGTGGATGACCATCACTGAAGCTAGCTGGTACACAGCCCTTACCAAGGTTGTGGAATAGTTCTAAATGCCTCTCTTTAACTCAATTAAACTTCACAGAAGTCCTGGTAGGAGTGTACTATTGCCATGATCCATATTTTTAATGAAGGGACCAAGGTGCAGAGAGTAACTAGTCAAAGGTAACACACAAAGCGACCAAAGCAGGACTTGAACCTGGAGCCTCAGTTTGCCCTTGTACAGCTACTTACTCCCAAGTACCTGGGCAAAGGTGCTCTCTGCGGACTCCTCGTCCATGGCAGACGGAGCATCTTGGGAAGGAACTTTAGAATCCTCATGCCACCTCGCTAGGCATCCCCTCTGAGATGTCCCTGGCAGGGAGGCCATCCAAAGGCCATACAAACCCTCCATTGACAGGGAAGACACAGTGCATCTTCCTCAGGCAGAACCTAGGCCTACTTCCCTCTAACTTGGGCCGCCCTCTGGACATACAGAATTTTCCCCTTTCACTCTCAGGAGACTCTTCAGGTATTTGGACTCACCTCTCTTCCCAAAGCTGATGGTCCTTGCCACATCACTCACTGCTCTGTCCCCAGACCCTCTCCAACCTGATGACCTGCCCTGAATGTTTCCTTCTTTGTTAGTCTCCAGAAGCCTGCACCCCACACTGGACATCCACGTGTCCTAAGGAGCAGGGAGTGGAAATGGGCTGCACCCCCTCCTTTGTTCTGGGTTGGCACCTCCGGTGTGTGCCTGGGCTCTCTTGAGCCCCACACTCCTGGTCCACAAGGAGCCTGTGGAAAACCAGCCCCTTCAGGCCCCTCCATAAGCCCATCTCAGGCACCCCCATTACGCACTTGGATGATTAAATTTGTTGAACCCAAATATATTAAATTTTCCCTTATAAAATTTCCTCTTTTTCCACCCTGATAAGACTGTTTCAAATCCTGACTTTGTCACCCCAAAGCCATTTACTTGTCCCTCCCAGAGCTACGTCATCTTTAGCTTAGAGAAGCCTACCTAGTGGGTCTTTACTGATTTAAATTTTAAAAATTGCTGAAAAGGACAGGTTTCAGTTTCCTTATCTATGTTGAAATCTAGGACTAATAAATGGATCTGTCTCTAGTTAGACCGCCTCTCCCTGGAAGTACTGATTCAGGGACGTGAGTCAACCTAGATGGGAAATGTGACAGCGGTCTTTGCCCCCAGGAAGAGGGTTCCACTAACATCTCCTCTACTGTCGGGAGCCTCATTTTATTCCATATGATGTTACTTTTTCTCCTCAGTTTGGGGACTATTCTCAAGGGAGGCAGAGTTGGAAGCAAATGGGAATTGGGCACCTTTTTTTTCTCTCTGACATGAATAGTCTGTGCTTCCCCCCAGCAGAAGGCCTGTCTGCCTTGTTCCTCCTCTTGACTTCAATAAGGAAGCAGACAAGCAACCTTTGTGCTGGTTAGGATTCCTTTACAATCTCTTCTACTTCTGGACTTTGCTCCTTCTGGACGTTCTGACATGGGTGTATCACACACCAGGTATCTCGTGTACATGTGAGAAAACAGTAGGTTCATTGAAAATTTAAGCTCGTTGGTCTTCTTTTGCTGATGCCCTTTCTTCTCCCTGTTAAAATCATTTGTGATTTCATCATCAGAATCTAATTTCCACTAGTTAGAGTGCTTAAGCTTGAGTGGTTTTTCTCTACCCTTCACATTACATTCCTACCAAAAAAAAAAAGAATTCCATTAGGCAGCTTCTCAGAACCACCACACCAAGCCCCAATTCATTTCTGGCCAAAGCCCCTGAAATCTTTTTTTTTTAATTAATTAATTTTTATTTTTGGATGCATCGGGTCTTCGTTGCTGTGCACGGGCTTTCTCTAGTTGTGGCGAGCGGGGGCTGCCCTTCGTTGCGGTGCACTGGCTTCTCATTGCGGTGGCTTCTCTTCTTGAGGAGCACGGGCTCTAGGCGCACAGGCTCAGTAGTTGTGGCTCGTGGGCTATAGAGCACAGGCTCAGTAGTTGTGGCGCACGAGCTTACTTGCTCCATGGAATGTGGGATCTTCCCAGACCAGGGGCCAAACCCATGTCTCCTGCACTGGCAGGCGGATTCTTAACCACTGCGCCACCACCGAAGTCCCGCAAACCCCTGAGATCTTTTCAAAGACTTTTGGTATTGTTACTTTAGTTTATTGTTGTTATTCTCTCCCCTGGGAGAAATTTCCTCATTTTGTAGTCACAGGGCATTTGTAAATATCAGTACTAGAATTGTAATGTATTATGCATGCATACTATGTAGCAATCTATTGTTAAGACAGAAACCTCCTGGTGGTGTGACACACCACCAACCCCACTGCCTTCTACTTAAAGGTTGCTTTCTCAGATGATATGGAATAAATGACCTTTGTCTCAGAAACAGCTGGCTTTTCTTTGAGGTCCCCTTACTTATTGGAGCACCCCTGCAGTCACTCAGGGTAACTCACAGAAGCAGATCTGGGGATCAGGTGGCCAGTGAGCCGCGAGGGGACAGGCTATGGAAGAAACAGAGACCTGGCTCTGTCTCAGTGAGTGGGCTGTCCTCAAGTAGTGAAAGCAGTGAAAAGGGTGGAACTCAGCTTCCAAGCCTGCCCCCCACTGCTCCCTAAAAGCTCACCACAGTCCAAATCCCAGTGGTTTTGTCCTGCTCTCTGGTCATTTAGGCCACCCCATCCTCAGGTGGGGTCCAGATCAGAGTTCTCTCTCTACATCTACCTTCAGAATATCCGGGAGCCACTATCAAGAAGCTTTCAGATTGGAAAGAATTTATTCACAAATTCACACAGGTGAACAACGGAACCCAACAGTAACAGTAATGGAGGGGTTTCAGGCTATGAGGCTGACTAGGGCTGGGTGGGGAGGACTTGCCCGTGAACCTGAGATTACAGCATGCCTCAAACCCATGACTAGCCCTAATCAGGGGCAGTTCAACAGCACCTAATTTATGCAGAATCACTGAGGTTCTCATGAATACTTTTCCTGAAAAGTGAAACTTCAATGGCCAACCACTTTAAAGTGAAATCTTGCTAAAATGTGGTCCACTGCTCTCTAATGCTTTAAAAAATGTCCTTTCCCCACATAAGTGGTCATTAGGAACATTCCCTAAGGAACTAGATAATAACATGATTGTGTCCCCTTCTTACTGTTTCTCTATCCTTCCCCATGGCTTTTACTTTCCTGTTATCTACATGTCTCTCTCTGGAAAAGACCTACCACCACCCTTCCAGGCAATTTTCTTCTGCAGTGGGTTGAGACATCAGATAGCCACTTTTCTTAGAAAAGCGTACTAAGTAAATGTCAACAGGCTTTGAGGATCTCAGAGGGATAAAACACCTGGCTTAAATGCAGGGGTTTTGAGGTAGCTATTTCTGTGGGTTCGGTTTTCAGTAACTTCCAGTTCCAAAGGGAGATGCGGCTCCAAGACTCACTGCCCCCTGGAATGTTCCTTACATATATTTATCATCCATCCTCTAACCAGGAAGATGTTTCTGTCACTGCTATGCTGCATGCAAGGGCTCCCTGTTTTGCTTTTATTCTATTTGTTATCCATTAGCCCTCCCAGGTGAGCAGCACCCGTGAGCCCCATGGGGCCTGGAAGCTTTGTCTCCATGAGGAGCCTCATCAAATGGGATGAGGTATACAGCCTTGTGACACTTCACACTGAGCCAGCATCTTTCTGAGGGGTGTATGGAGTGCTTTATAGACTTCAACCTCCTTCCACAGCACTGAGAAAGCATCTGTGGCCACTTTATGGCACAACCAACTGGGGCCCTGAAAGGAGACTCCACGGAGAAAGCAGAGCACCACCAGGCGGACCACACCGCTGCCAGTGCCATCCTCTGCAAGCTCTTCGAGGCACCCAAAGGGCAACATCTGCACAGGGCCCCTTGGCTGTGTTCAGAGTTGTTCTGAGCAGTAACGATCTCACTCTGCATTTCTCACCCTGTGGGTTGTGACCCATTACTGGGTTGTGAAATCAGTTCAGTGGGTTATAACCAGCATTTTCTTTTAAAAAATAAATAGAACAGAAAATATCCAAATGCATCACACGTAGTGAGTGTTATTTTTACAAAACTTTTGTTTCAGTTTTATATATCTGTATGTAGGTGTGTGCGGTAGTTGGGACATAAGATATATTTTTCACTGGAAGTTTGAAATGCAGAGACCTAATGCACATCCATCCTGCAGCTACATCTTCCTGAGATCCATCCCTGCCACCTCCACCCTCAACTGGGAAGCCAAATGGAATCTGTTCAGAGCCCTAAAACTGGCCTCACCTGGAAGGGACAGGAGTCGGGGAAGTCTTCTTGGAGGAAGTAGGGTTTACCAAGGCACGAGCAGGAATAGAGAGAGGGGGTGGCAGGGCAGAAGGATGGGACGTTCTAGAATGAGCAAATGAATAATTCATTCCAGGATCGCCTTCCCTCAGGAATGCAACATCTTCCATTATTTCTATTATACCTGTAGTTCTAAATGCAAATGCCTCTGGGAGAGTAGTGGAATGGCTTAATCTCTTACCAAAGGGTAACTGGTTGATATCAAGGACCTGAAGAAAGCCAGAGTCTAAGAAACCATCAGTGGCAGAGTATGTGTGAAGCATGAGGGTGAACGGACGTCGGAAGATAAGACACTGCCCCCAACTGAATGTGCTGTCGGAGGATACTGATGGAGGATTAAGCTCTTCCGTCTGCAGATGTGGAAACCCTTGAGACCTGTGAGGAAAGGAAGTGACCCATAGTTATTATTCATCTTCAAGTGAGAAGACTGATTTTATTCCCCAACAGTCCTCAGCAAGGGGGCTATTAATACATGAGAAATAAGTGCTTCTCTGTCTCTAAGGAGGGAGGAAGTCGTGGACGCAGGCCTTCCCAGAGGTGCATGCTTGTGAACTTGGCCCTCTCCCGCCTTCTACACTCACTCTACAACTAGACCCATGGCTTTACCTACCTCCTTCACAGTGATGACTCCCTGAAAATCACCAAAGGCTCAGGCCTACAGATCCAAATACTAACTTGGTGTTTCCACCAGAAGCCTCCACTCAATAGTCCCAAGGACAATTATAACAGTCTCTGGCCCACTGCCCACCCCCCCTTCCGATAGTCTCAATTCTGGCTCATCCTCCACCTACTCAAGCCGCCATTCAGGTCAGCACCCTGTGAGTCACCCCAGACTCCTCCCCCTCCCTCCTTGCTCCCCACCCAAGGTCATCATCTTGGCCACCTCTCCACTCTGCCTTGAATCTGCACAGCTCAATCCTCTCCAGCCCTCACTAGTGCAGGGGCCACCCACTGATCTTCCTGCAGCCTGTCATGGCCACCTCCAGCCCAGTGGTTCTTAACCAAGATAAGCAACACAATGACTTGGGGAGGTGTTTAAAATCTAGATTCTGACTCAGTACATCTGGCCAGGTTGAGAATGTATATTTTGCAAAAGTGCCCCAGGTGATTCTGATGTGTGCCCTTCATTAAGAACTACTGCCTCCTCCTCCTCATTATTAATAACAACAAAAACAACAATTAACATTTTTTGTGCACTTACATGTAATTCCTTGTGTAATCTTCACGACAACCTTGTGAGGTAAGAGCTATCATCTACTCCCATTTTACAATTGTTGAAACTGAGGCACAAAAGTCCCATGGCTAGGATGGGGGAGGACCAAAACATGACCCATCACTCCTAACCATTCTGCTCTCCACATACCGTATAGACTTGATATGTGGCTCCCTCCTTAACACTCTTTAAAGGCAGTTCTACAAAAAGATGGCAACTTGGGGACACACTCACGACTTCCCTCTACCCAACCTCCCATCAACAGCTTCTTAACTCTAAAACACCTATCTTGATCAGGGTGGTGGATCCACAGTGTACACATATATAAAAACTCACTGAGATGTATGCTTACGATTTGTGACTTTATGGTATGTTCATGACTCAATAAAAAAGACCCTGAAAAAGTCACTTAAATAAGAAAAAGCCTAGCAAATGCGAAATAGGGAAAAACTTACATGCACAGAAGAAACTAGGAAGAAGCCATCACAATGCTGCCAATTATGAATTCTCTAGAAGAAACACATTTAAGAACAGATTAAGAAAAGATCCCCAGGGACTTCCCTGGTGTTCCAGTGGTTAAGACTCCGCGCTCCCGATGCAGGGGGCGTGGGTTCGATCCCTGGTCAGGGAACTAGATCCCGCATGCATGCTGCAACTTTAGTTGCAGGCTGCAACTAAAGATCCTGCATGCCACAATGAAGTTGTGTGCCACAACTAAGACCCTGGGCAGCCAAATAAATAAATATTGGAAAAAAAAAAAAAAGAAAAGAAAAGATCCTCAGAGCTAACCTACAGAAAATCATTAGAGGACAGCAGGCTTGGAGAGCGCACTGAGGGCACAGGCTAGAGACAGGATTCCCTGCAAGATGGAAAATAAAACCCCAGTATAGGCTGGCTTGGCTACAGTGGGGAGCATATGGCTGGGTGCTGTAACAGCCACAGCAGCAAGGACATAGGGGCTCTGAGGGTCCACAGGACTGTCTTTGGGCCAGAGACTGGGCAATGCCCCAAGTCAATGGCAGTGAGGGGCTTCTTCCTAAAGAGGCCCCATGTGATTTCTGTATCAAGAAGAAAGTCCAGGCTCACCAAACCTAGTTCCTGGTATATTTGGTGCTTATGAATACAAAGGGTCCCAATGGGGTCACCCGTGTTTCCAGCTCCCACTGTGCAGTCCAAGGGAGCAGGGCTTACAATGATTTTGCAGTCCATCCTAAAAGAACAAAGGAAATTCTGAGGAAAAAAAAGTGTGAAGTACACCTTACCCTGGCACCTATTAGATATATTTAAAGAAAATGTGATCAGAACGGCGCTGGTGCAGGAGCAGACAATTCAGTGGAACACACCAGAGAATTCTAGAGCAGACTCAGGTATATACATGGAAATATGCTGTAAGACACAGGTGTTATTTCAGCTCACGAGAGCAAGGATAGATGTTTTAATCATTAGTCACTTAGGGGAAAAGTTAAATCTTTAACTCGCAATCCCCAAAATATGACAAATTCCATCCACATTTAAATGTAAAGCCTGTGAGGTGGGCCGCAACCTGGGCTCGCAGGGGCACACAGGCCAGCACGGGCCGCTGAGGGAAGCTGGGTCCGAGTGGGAGCCGGGAGGGGCCTGGCAGGCGGGCCGGGCGGTGCAGGGCCCTGTCCTGCCCTCCCCCTGGATGTGGCATGTTGCCCTGGACCTCCCGGCAGTGGCGTGTGGGTGAAGAGCAGGTGCCAGGCCTGGGACTCTGGAGAGGAAGCCCTGGGGGAACCAAGAACACCCCACAGGACAGCCTTCAGCCCTGGTCCCGAAGGCCTTCCTGGACCGGAAGGAGCAGCTGCTGCCTTGGCTGCCCCCAGGCCTGGCTGCCGAGCGGTCCCCGGGAGCCCCAGTTCCCCGCTCCCCACAGACGACCTGGGAGGTGGCCCCGTCAAAGATGACGCTGCTGGCATCCTGGGACCCCAACTATGAGGCTCAAGCGGGACCTCGGCTGGTGTGGGGACCCAGCTGTGGGTCAGGCACCTCCTTCTCAGGCCGGACCTCATGCCATCCCTCATTCTGGCCTCTGTACAAGGCAGCCTCAGGCAGAGGCCTCAGGCCCATCTAGCAGGACATCAGAGTGGAGAGCAGGCACACAGGGATGCAGGGTTCCCAGTGACACGCTGTGAAGACCTCTTTCTTTCTGACCCTCCGCTGTCCTGTGGGCAGCATGCTCCCCTGCACCTGTCTCAGGCCCCTCAGCAGGTGATGGGCTCTCTGAAACTGCTGCTCCCACCCCCAGTAATGTCCCCCTGGGTCCTCCCCATCCCATCCTCTGGCTGCTCCACCGCCTGGCTCAGTGGGCCTGAGCTGATAGCCCTCACTGGCCTCTTGCAGATGAGCCAGGGGGAGCCAAGACCCAGCTCCCCGGGGGCTCCCATGCCCCCTGCTGGCCCCCCAGACCCTGTCTCTGACCACCCAGGTGCCAGTGGTGGCCAGAGCTGTTCTCACTGCACAGACCCATCTCTCCCACGGGCCCCAGACAACCAAGGTCCATAGCCCCTCCGGGGGCGGAGTGGGCCCCCTACTTCCCCAGGCAGGTTCTGTTGACAATAAAACAGTGTTGGTTTGCAAAAAAAAAAAAAAAAAAAAAAATCCTAAAAAAACAGATGAAACAAAGTATTAAAAGAGAATTTATTTAAATCTATAATTCTGTAGCAGAGAAAGCCTCTCCGAGCTTGACACAAAGACAGAAGCAAGGCCAGGCCTACAGATTCAAACACCAAAGAGTTCTCTCTACCAGGAGACTCCAACAACAATCCCTAGAGGAATTATAACAGTCTCTGCGCCTGACCCCTAACCCCTTTCTTCCTGTATTCCCGATTCTGGTTCTTCCTCCACCTGCTCACTCTGCCATACAGGTCAGCACCCTGTGAGTCACCCCAGACTCCTCTCCCTCCTTCTTCACTCCCCCACTCAAGATCACCACATCTTGATCACCTCTACTCTGTCTTGAACTGCACAGCTCCATCCTCTCCAGCCTGGCCCTGACTGTGGGCCTCGTCTTGCCACCTTGGTACCAGTGCAGGGGCCACCAATGGGGCCTCCCTGCTCCCAGTCATGGCCACTCCAGCCCAGTCGTTCGGAAAGCCTAGACAGACTACCTCGATTGCATGGACATTTCACTTTTACAAATGCTTAAATAGTGAACAAAACTAAATGGCAAATGACAATCTAGGATAAAATATTTGTAATATAAAAAAGACAAAGAGTTAATAGACTGACTATTCATCAAGTACTCTTATCAATCAGTAAGACAAAAAGAATAAACCACACTAAATAATAATAATAAAATACTGCACAAATAAAACGAAAAAAGACTATTCCAATTGAAAACTAAGTACATAATCAAACAATTTGTCAAGAGAATTACCAATGACTAGTTGGCCTATAAAAAAATAAAAGTCCAAGTGATAAAATAATAATAATAAAGAAAAATAAAGCAGTAACAATGAAACACTATTTTGCTTATCAAATTTGCAGTTAAAAATAATGATAATACCTAGTATTGGGAAGGATGTAGTGAAAGAGACACTCTCATAGGACTGGAGACCCTAAGTTGATATATCCTTTCTGAAAGGCAATTGGGCAATATGTACCAAACCCGCTGAAAGTGCACATATTCTTTGATTCTACTTAAAGACTATAACCTAAGCATAAAAATAGCATGTGCACAGTGTCGGTATTATATATCGGCCACCACTGTCAGTAACCTAAAGGGGCAGTAACAAGGGATTAGTTAAATCATGGTAGGTACACAGTGAAACAAGGAAAACTGTCCACAACTTATCGCTAAGTATAAAAAGCAAGACAAAGAACAGTATGTACCACATGACATTTATGTAATGAAATGTGTGTGTTTATACCCATATATGTGCACAGAAAAAAGATCTTAAAGGGTGTAACCAAAATAGTAACAATGTATATCTCTGACAAGTGTTAATATGATTCATCTTCTTCTTTATTCTCCTTTGTGTTTCCTACTTCTTTTACAAGAAACATGCCAGTGTGATACAGACCTCTCTCCCTTCCATCACCTGGTCCAGAATTCCCATTTGGCTCTGAGGGTCCACATCCCTTATATGTAATATACAGTTGGCCCTCCTTATCTGTGAATTTAACAAGCCAAGGACTGAAAATATTCAAGAAAAAAAAATTCCATAAAGTTCCAAAACGCAAAACTTGAAATTGCCCCCTCACTAGCCACTATTTACATAGCATTTACACTGTATTTACAGCTATTTAAATAGCCTTTACATTGTATTAGCTATTATAAGTACTCTAGAGATGATTTAAAGTATACTGGAATTCCCTGGTGGTCCAGTGGTTAGGACTCGGCACTTTCACTGCCATGGCCCGGGTTCAGTCCCTGGTTGGAGAACTAAGATCCTGCAAGCCTCGTAGCGTGGCCAAAAAAAAAAACCGGTATATGGGAGGATGTGCATAACTTATATGCAAATACTACACCATTCTATACGGGAGACTTGAACATCCATGAATTTTGGTATCTCCAGGGGTGAAGTGGGGGGGGGAAGATCCTGGAACCAATCCCCAGATATGGGGGAACAGTTATGTATATTTCTGTGCTACTATAACTTTTCAAACTTAATCTTGTCTCCTCGATTCTCTCGACTGTGGGTATGGTCTGTGTCTTACATTTCTTTTGTGTTCCTCTCAGTGCCTAGTACAGAGCAAGTTTCCAGCAAATGGCCCAAGAATGGGTATGTCACTTCTGTGCCGGTGCCTCTTAGGCTGCCCAAGCATGGGCTGACGGGCTCCACAGGTGTAGCATCCAAGCCTGGTTCCAGGCCAGGCTTGAGGCTGTGTGTTGTGAACCACCTGTCAATCTGGTCCTGTGAAGGTGCCTATTGTTGCTGCTAACTATTGCTGAGTGATGGGGCTGTTTGTTTAAAGCACAGCTTACTACTCCCACACTCAGAGGCAAAGCCAATCCTATGGCATCCTATAATTAATAAGTATTTCCTCTGGTGAAAAGTTGGCTTTGATCCAACAGATCCCTTCCCACTTCTGCCATCCTCACCCCATTTACAACTTCCCATCTGTTGGAGGCCTCCTATGGAGAAGTACCCACTTCATCCAAACTATGGGCCTAGTCAGAACAGCCCTGTGTCCCTGGTGTCCCAAAACGGACTCACCAGCTCCTTCTTGTCCTCCTGGATGATAAAGTTTGCTCTCATGTCTAAGCAAATCTACTATCCAAGCTGCCCAGACTGTAGGCCCAGAGGCTGAAAGAGTTCTAAGAGACCACTGCAGGAGTGACAGGAGGATTTTTTCGTGTAAACTCAACAAGTAAAATTTCATGGTTGTCCATAATCTCTGCCCTCAGTACTCATTTCAGTTAAACCCTCTGAGGAAAAAAACACAAAAGCCACTGGAAATGTCAGAATCAAAGAGAAGGACCAGTTGACTGCTTTTTTTTTTTTTTTCTCTTTGTACAGATATAAACAACCCCTGGTGCTCCCAAGGTTCTGGAAGAAGCAGAGAGAGGAGAGAAGTCCTGGAGCACTTGCCGTGAGCACTTGTGAGAGGCCAAGCTTAGACTGCTACCATGGGAACCTTGAACTAGTACTTTACAGCCCTATGCCTCAGTTCCTCATCTGTAAATGGGATGATCACAGTGGAACTTGCCTCACAGACTTGTTGTGAGGATTAAATGAGTTAATGGGTGTAAACCACTTAAAACGTGGCAAGCTACAGGTGAATAAGTCGTAAGTGTTTGCCCCTGTTAACAAAAACGGAGAGTGTCATGGTGACAGCCACATGCTGGGCACTGTCTGCCCTCCTGTAGCCCAGGAGTTCTCACCTCAACACTACTGACATTTTGGGCTGGATAACTCTTTGTTGTGAGCAGCTGTCCTGTGCATTCATTGTAGGATGTTTAGCAGCATCCTTGGCCTCTCTCTATCCACTAGATGCCAGCAGCACACCCCACCGAACCCCCTCACCAAGTTGTGATGACCAAAAACATCCCCAAACGTTGCTAAGTATCCCATGCTGGTGCAGATGGGGGCAAAATCACCCCTGTTTGAGAACCACTGACATAGCGGTAAGTTGCAGACAGTTTTGTCTGTAAACTAATGGATCTCTTGTATTTCACTGTGTACCTACCATCATTTAACTAATCCCTTGTTATTGCCTCTTTAGGTTACTGACAGTGCTGGCCAATATATAATTCTGACTCTGTGCACATCCTTATTTTTATCCTTAGGTTATAGTCTTTAAGTAGAATTGTTAGATCAGTTTGATTCCATTGTCTCCACTGCCATGGAGAAGCCATGCCACATACTCTGACCTCCCACTTCTGTGCAGGTCCGGGGTGGATCCAGGCCTAGAAGCCCCACATTGATGTCCCTTGCAGTTAGATGTAGGAGCTTCAGGTGGGGAAGTAAAGAGTAGCCAACTGTTTCTCTAGGTGGCTGCCATTTTCTCTTCTTGTAGATAGAATAGGAAACTGGAATCTGGGCAGTCTCCTAGTTGTTAAGTACCCTCGCCCTTGAGAGACCAACAGGGTACAGAAAGAAAAGGAGTCCAGGGGCTGAATTCTCTGGCAGCTTGTGGCTGTGGCCTTAGTAATAGGGCATAAGCATGGTTACCAAGACTCCTGGGAGCGCAGTCCAACGCAGAGAGGAGAAGGCTAGATAGGATTTAGAGCTAAAGCCCTGGCCACTGCAAAGAAAACACCCTTACCTAGTGAGGTCTCTGGGCACAAGAGGTGGGGCCCTTCTCTTCTCAGGAAACAAGTGGGCTCTGTACTTGATTATGAAAAGAAGCACGCTGCTCTCTTCATAAAATAAACTCCTAACCATTTAGCACTACTGAAGTTTAACATGCATTTATTTTGACCCAGCAGCTGCACTGCTACAGATGTATTCTATGGATATCTCAGCACAGGTACACAGCATATACACAGGGACTATGGTGTACTAATTTAAAGTTTAGGCTCGGGACCTGATGCCTGATTCAAATTCCAGACCTAGTACTACCACACATGTGACCGTGGGAAAGTTGCTGACCTCTTTGTGGCTTAGTCCCTTTATTTGTGAAGCAGGGGCAATAACAGGGCCTATATCTCATTGGGCTGTTACAAGGGTTATGTGACTTACCATATACTAAGAACTATGTCTGTGATCAGTAAATGCTAGCTATTATTATGTTCACTGTGCCCTTAATTGGTAGTAGCTAAAAATCTGAAAATTGAGGCCAATCAACTGGTTAAACACATGTGGTACATCCATTCTATGGAATGCTGGGCATCGCTGACAGAAATAAAGTCAAATTATATCTACTTAAATAATAGAATTTATTTAACAATAAAGGTCAAATTGTTAAATAAAGAATCAAAAGAGTTGCAGATAAGTACCTGTAGTTTGAGATTATTTGTATATAAAAAGAGCTACACAGAAATAAATACATGTCTTTATCTGCATAGGAAATTTCTAGAACACTCAAGAAGGTGTTAGCAGTAATTATGCCTAGGGAATGGGAATGGATGACTGGAGAACTTCTGCTTTCTCCTTCAGTATTTTTAGAATTTCCTACTATGAGCCTTTATTTCTTAAAAAATAATATTGTTTTTTAAAAAGAATAAATCTATATTTACTTCTATGGAAACATTTTTAAGATACATTGTGAAATCTTTTTCACAAGTGGCAAAATATGAATGGTACAAGCAACAGGAAGAAATCTCAGTTCACAAATTCAGGTGAGCAAGAAACCAAACTTTAGTTTCTATAACTCAACTCAATGTTTATGGTAAGTTTCCATCCTGCCAACAGGCAACTTAATTCTAGGTGTGTCTGAACCCTGAGAAGTGCCAGACATGGGACACAGGAAGGGGCTGTGAAGGTGGCTGAGGCCAGGTCTAGCAGCCTCTGCTGCTCTGTGCCACTGTGGGCAGCAAGGAATCTAGGACCAGGCTACCTGCATCCCTACAGCTTGGTCCCACCATGTGGCCACCGCTCTCTGGGATCTTACTCCTGTCTGCCCAGGTGAGCTGCTTGAAGGCAGGGTGGGACTCCAGAGACCACAGATCTTTCTCCCGTGTCTCCTGCCCCCAACCAGTCTGGGGGATGGGAAGGCTGCAAAGAGTTGGGGGTCTTGCCACTTCGGGTGAAATCCTTCTTCCATCTTGTTTCTAGTCAAAGTATTCAGACTGTGCAAGAGGATCCTTTTCCTTCGATGAGCTAGTCTGCAAATCCTGAAGTTTCCCTAAGTGTGTAAGCTTTTGATACACAAAAGCCAGAGACACCTGAAGGTTGATTCCATTTTCTAATCTGGAGAGCTGGTTCAAGATGAAATAAGCTCCATGAATGTGAGAGTGGAAAAGGGGAAAATCCAGGGAGGAAAAAAGAGATAATTTTTCAAATATTGTGCAAGCCATACACATGTGTAAAAGCAGAGCAAAAAGTCTGAACATTTCCACCAAATAGTTAACCAACCAGTACCTACCAGTAGTGTAAGCTTTAAGACAGGGGAAGGGGTGGAAGAGGAGCTTTACCTTTTTATTCTATGTATTTCTGAACTGCTTGGATTTTTTAATGATGAAGCTATATTCAGTATTGCTTATATAATCTATTATTTTAAATAGGTAAATACCCATACATTTTTTGCCTCCAGGCTGGAGACGGAAGGTGATGAAGGTCACACTTGTCTGGCCCGCTGGTGGGCAGAACCTTCGGAAGCTATCTTCATGAGCGGTTGGGAGGCCTGCTGGGAAATAACTCTTTCTAAAGGAAGAAGGAAATAGGTACAATGAGCTGACCCAGAGACAAAAGCTTTGCTCTGTGGAAAGGAGGAGGTAATTCTGAGCCAAGGTGGTAACTGTGATTTAGACATACCTGCGGAGCCAAAACCAATGGCTCTATAAGGCAATGGGGGCACTAGAAGCCCCATAGCCCTGCTCTGATAGTGGAGCTGGCTGACCTCATGCCAAAATGTCAGTGACTCCTAGCAGGGGTGGGGTGCCTGATGGGTGTGGTAATGTCTAGCAGAACTGATAGCTCCATGGGGTGTGTCAGGGGCAAAGGTTGCAGAGCTGGAGGAGGGGAAAAGATACCTAGGGGTAGGGGTAGGAGGTAGGGGGTTAAACTGCCTAACCTTATCCACCAGCACATGGGAGACACACACCCCGGGGATGCCCAAAATGCTCATGGGGTGAGTGAGTGGGAACTAGGCAGGACCTGGGATCCTGCACTGGCAGGTAGGAGCAAGAGTCAGAGACATACTTGGATGGGCTCTAATGATGTGATAAATGCACACAAGTCCAGCTGTGTGCACAGGTGGGCGGCACAGGAGACGGAGCCACAAAGCCTATGTGCGAGAGGTCAGAGAAGGTCTCCTGAGTCAGCTGACACTGGTAACTCAGAGAGGATGGGAAGAGTGGAAGACATGAGGAAGTGTGTATGCAAAGGCCAGGAACTGTGAGAGAGTGAGCCGGGATTTGGGGGAACTGAAAGCAACTTGGGCTGAATACAGGGGAAGAGCAGATGAAGCCACAAAGGTTGTGTTCCATGGTAAGGAATTTGGACTTTATACTACAGGCAGTGGTGAAGCTCAAAAGGGCGTTTTAAACAGGGAAATGCGATGATCAAATTACCAGGAAAGCTTTCTCACCACCACACTCCCGCCACTTCTAGCTAACTCCCACCCAGTTGTACAGTCTGAGTGTTGCTTCCTTCAGGAAGTGTTACCTGGCCACCCCTTGGACTTAGCTAACCCTCAGTTAAGGCTTCTAGGGGTTCCCAAGCACCCCCCCCCCGTTTCTCTCTATCACACTGTGTCATGATTCCCTGTGTCCTGTATTTTTTTTCTCTCATACACTGTGAGTGCTGGAGGCCAGGGACTGTTGTCTGTTGTGTTCTGTGTTGTATCCCCAGCACCCTGCACAGTGCCTGGCATAGCAAGAACACAATATGTATTTATTTAATGAAAAAAACCCCAAAAACCTGTGAGAAGGTATCTTGAGATTTCCAGCCTCAGCTGTAAAGTATAGGTTGGAAAGGGAGGACAGGGGATCAGGGAGAGGGTTCTTGCAGTAGTTTGAGTGAGAAATGATGAGGGCCCAGTCCTAGGCAGTGGTGGCGGAACTGGAGAGCAGGGAGTGCTTGGGAAAATATTTAGGGGCCAGAACTGATAGGTCTGGGTGATTAGATGATGGAAGTAAGGGGGCCAGATAAGGGGAGTTCCTGGGCTTCTGGCTTAACTAGTTAGGTGGATGAAGGATGAACCAGGACTGGCTATGTGTGGAGGAAGATGACGCAATCAGTTTAGACATGTTGACGGTGACATGCCTATAGGGCATACAGGTGGAGAGGTACCAGGGGCAGCTTAAATCACAGAACTGGAGCCCAGGACAGATATCTGGACTAAAGATAGAGATTTGGAAGCTTTCAGCCTGCGGGTGATGGTTAAAGACCAGGGAGGGGATAAGATCACCCAAGGAGCGAAGGAGCAGGTGAAACAAGGAGGACACCCACCTATAAGAAGTGGGCTGGAGGAGAAGCTTTGGAGAGAAAAGGAGACATGAGAGAGGAAGAGAGAAAAGAGAGCAGTAGCACAGTTGCTGGGGGAGAAGGGGCTTCAAGAACTAGCGAACAGGTCCAACAATGTGGAGAAACTGAAAACCCACCCAGGCCCCTCCTTACAGTTGAGAAAACTGAGGCACAGGTAGGCTGAATGAGGTGTTCGAGCCCACAAGCTGTCATTGCCCATGATCACATAGATCAATTATGATCTCTGGACTCCTGGGGGATCCCGAAGACCCTTCCAGGGTGGTCAGAGAAGTAAAGACTATTTTTATAATAATACCAAGACTTTCTATAGTATTCACTTTGTTAACATTTGCACTAGTACAAAAGCAACAGTAGATAAACTGCTGGGGCCTTAACGCAAATCAACGAAGTCATATTCTTCACCCCCAAGCACTTACATTTTAACAAAAAGGCCAACTTCACATAAGAATGTCTATAATGGAGCAATAATCATTAATTTTATTAAAACATGACCCTTGAGTGCATATCTTGTTATTAGCCTTGCACAAAGCACTTCTGCATACTGAAGTACTGGATACGTTTACGTTATTGTTTGCATTGAGAGCTAAACTACCTGCTTTTTTTTGTGGAACACCATTTTTATTAGAAAGAACAACTGACAAACTATGATAATTCAGACTTGGGTATTTAGCAGACATGTTCTTGAAAATGAATGAAGTGAACTCGTCAAATCAAGAAAAACTGATAGTATTTTTTTACCAACCATAAAATTTGAGCTGTCAAGTGAAAATCAGGATGAGCCTGACAGCTTCCCAATACCTAGACTTGGTGATGAAATCAGTGATAATATTAACAAATGTGGTATTATGAACTGAACTGTGTCTACATTTGGAAGATCTGCATAAATCACTGAGCCATTATTTTCCAATGACCAATGCATGATGTTACAAAATCAGTCATGAATAAAAGGACTATTCAAAGTGCAAGACAAACCAATGGATTTTTTTTTTTTTTTTTTTTTGCTGTACGCGGGCCTCTCACTGTTGTGGCCTCTCCTGTTGTGGAGCACAGGCTCTGGACGCGCAGGCTCAGTGGCCATGGCTCACGGGCCCAGCCGCTCTGCGGCATGTGGGATCTTCCCAGACCAGGGCATGAACCCGTGTCCCCTGCATCGGCAGGCGGACTCTCAACCACTGCGCCACCAGGGAAGCCCAAAACCAATGGAATTTAACACAGCTGACTATGAGAAATTCATTGATATGGTTTCAGATCTCACATTGCAACTAACCTTTCAGAAACTGCCATCCGTCCAGTTTTGGTGACATATCAAAGAAGATATCCACAATTATCTGAAAAGGCTATTAAAGTACTCCTACTGAGCTGGCAAGCCACAACTAAAGGAGCCCTGGAGCCGGAACTAAGGAGCCCTGGAGCTGCAACTAAGGAGCCCACGTGCTGCAACTAAGGAGTTGGCGAGCCACAACTAAGGAGCCCGCCTGTCGCAACTAAGACCTGGTGCAACCAAATAAATAATAAAATAAAATAAATTTAAAATAAAATAAAATACTCCTACTTTTTCCAACTACAAATCTGTACGAAGCCGAATTTTATTTATCTACTCCAACCAAAGCAAGATATCACAACAGACTGAATACAGAAGCAGGTATAAAGAATTTCCCTGGTGGCACGGTGGTTAAGAATCCACCTACCAATGCAGGGGGTACGGATTTGAGCGCTGGTCTGGGATGATCCCACATGCCGCGGAGCAACTAAGCCCGTGCGTCACAACTACTGAGCTCACGTGCCGCAACTACTGAAGCCCATGCGCCTACAGCCCGTGCTCCGCAACAAGAGAAGCCACCGCAATGAGAAGCCTGCACACCGCAATGAAGAGTAGCTCCCCGTACGCTGCAGCTAGAGAAAGCTCGCACGCAGCAATGAAGAACCAACGCAGCCAAATAAATAAAATAAAATAAATTGTAAAAAACCAAGAAAACAAAAATATCCTCCCTGCTCCAGACACACCTGGCACCTAAAATTTCACCATTAGAGGTCCTTAAAGTAACTCAATAGGTCTCTAGGAAAACAAAAAGACCTACTTCAGGGTAGGGGTGGGGGATTAGTGAGAAGTCACAAAAGAACAAACCAGTGGTAGGCCTTGAATTCCTAGATTAAAGGCTTAGAGGTAGCAATCCAGTGGGAAGAGGAGTGGGGGTGGGGAAGTGGGAGGGTTGAGAGTATCTAAAGCCATTTTTCATAGTGAATACAGGGTTTTTAATTACACTGAATATTTATTTGGGGCGGCTTTGGCAAGGGATTGATAGAGATCTGGGATGCTAAAGACTCCCCTGTAAACCACCCCTTGACGGTAACACTGCAACAAGAGAAACAATCAGAGCGCTAAGACCTTAGAAACTAAGACACAAGAGTCCTGGACTTGGGGGGTTGGGGGAGAATACCAAATTCAATTCCTTCCCCTCTTAGTCACTCTGCTTGTCAGGGGCAGGCAAACACCCCAAGGCTGAGCTGAGGAATATCCAAGAGGGTCTTGAGTCCTCAGAATTCTCAGCAGGGTCCCCTCCCTTGTGGAGGCCTTGGATGGAAGTGCAGGAGCTGGGGCCAAGAAAGGCAGGAAAAGGGCAGAATAAATTGTGGGCTGATTGTCCAGTCACATGATGAGATCTCACTGCTTCTTGTCACGTAATTTCTTTTCCCCTCCTCCTCTGGTCTCTCCCTCTCCTCCTTTCCCCTCCCTTTGCTCTTGATTTGGTTAAAATAGATGCAAACTCTGGTCTTTTCTATTTTTAATACCTAGCCATTACATAATCTACGCTGTAATTGCTGACTTGAAAAACTACTGGCAACAGTAGAAAATCCCCAGAGTTTTAAACAGGAAAAGGATTATTACAGCACAAAAGCCTTTGGCAGTTTTACTGACTGGTAAACCGTCTGTAGTCGTCACTTGCCAGTGGAAGTCACGTGGGCCTTGGGAAACACTCTCCCCATCTCAGGGAAAGCAGGCTGGGGGAAGGGATGAACCACAGCTTCATCTGGGAGGAGGATGCTTTGTGTGGAGAGTCAGGGGGTGGGATGGTGTACTGGAGCTCCTGCTGGGCCCAGCCCAGAGCGGGAGGGAGGAAGGAGTGAGCTTCAGAATATCCGCCCCCTCTCTTCCCAGGGGCCACTTTTTACTGCGTCTGTTTCTTGCTAGAGAGTCAAGTCTCCAGCATCCCCAACCTCTCCCTCATCGACTTCCTGGGCCTTCCTACAGCCTCCAACACATTTCTGGGCAAGCCTGAGTGAGGGTGGACTATCTCAGTTAAATAGATCATTTTATAAAGACAAAGGAGCAAGGAAGACTGCTTGTTAATCACACAGATCTGACCCACTCCTCTGCAAGGCTTTCCACATATTAAGTCAACAACCACACTATTTAATTCCTCAATAAAATGACCTTATAACAATATAGCACTAGAGGTTTGACTTAACTAACTCATTAAGACAAAAATTCTCTGTATATGTGTTGGGGGTGTGGGTAGTATAGGAGATACAAAGGGGACAGGGACAGCTTTCCCTGATTTTGCCAATTCTGCCACAATCTTAACCCCAATAATCAAGGAGGGTCAGTCCAATCTGGGTAACTATATGTGACAATTCATTCAATAAATGTTTGCTGAATGCCACACGCTGAACTAGTTGTGGGGATATAACATTGAGTAAAATCACTGCCCTAGTGGAATTGCCAGGTCAGTGAGGAAGACAGACATTAATCAAAATATTACATAAACATATCATTACTAACTATGATGAAGGGTTAGGTAAAAGTATAGGGCACTAGGGGCATTTAGAACAGGAAGACCTGATAGGGTCTGAGGGTTCCTAGATACCTACGGACTTCAGGGTTCTTTTAATTCAGCACCCTATCTTCCTTCCCGTTCCCTGTCCTCCCTCCCTCCTTACTTCCTGTAGTTAATATTTACCTCAAAAAAAATTACTTTTTTTCTATGTAGAGAGAATGATGCTAGGTTCTTTATGGTCTCATCTGCTCCACAGAGCAAACTTACAATTTAGTGCTTTAGGACAAAACTGTCTGTTAAGAAAAGCCAAACCACACTTTACAGTGAGAACTATATATAATTCATGATGACCTGAATTAGCACTCAACCGGCTGCAGATGACAAAAATCCAAATCACACTTTCAAAAGGAAAAAAAAAGGGAAAGCCTAGACCCATGTAAAAGAGATATCCAGAGCTAGACTAGCTTAAGGTATGGTTAGATCCTGGTGCTCAAAAGATGTCATTTAGTCTCCATCTCTTTCGATCTTGCAGCTCAGTTTTCATCTGTGTTGGCTTCAGAACTCCCCCTGGGACAGCAAGACGGTCACCAGCAGCCTCAGGATTATGTACATTCTACAGGATTGGCAATCTAGTTGGAAAAGAAATGAGAATTCACTACCTAACAGTTCCAGTGAAAGTCCAGAGTCCTGACTGGCCTGAATTTCAGACCATGCCCATGCTAACTGCCATTCTCTGACTGGCACAGTCATGTGTCCTCCATCTAGAACCAAAGGATGGACTTTACTACACCAGAACCTGATCTGAGGGTAGGAAGGAGGTGGTCCCTCAGAGTAAATCAAGGTGCTCTTATCTAAGACGGGAGAATGATGCTGGGCAGTGAAAGCCCACTCATCTCTACTGTCTTCAAAGTTTGGAATTACAGTGGATGTTAAGACTAAACAATAGGTTCTTCCATCAACTGAGTCTTCCTCCTTAAGGAATGAGCAAGAGTGCTTATTTAGGGCTTCCCTGGTGACGCAGTGGTTGAGAGTCCGCCTGCCGATGCAGGGGACACGGGTTCGTGCCCCGGTCCGGGAAGATCCCACATGCCGCGGAGCGGCTGGGCCCGTGAGCCATGGCCGCTGAGCCTGCGCGTCCGGAGCCTGTGCTCCGCAACGGGAGAGGCCACAACAGTGAGAGACCCACGTACCACAGAAAAAAAAGAGTGCTTATTTAGTGTGGCACTGGGTAGATTTGCCCTGTTCCCAATCAAGCTACACGGAGACTTGGCGTCTTTAGGGCCCTCACTGGAGCCTTAATATTTGTTTAGGTACTTGCTCAGAGCAGTCTTCAAGTCCCAATACCTCGTGCAAAACTTTTCCTACCTCCCTTCACTCCCTACACAGGGCTGGCGTGTCTGGCTGTAACAAGCATCCTCAGGGTCTGTGTAAATTACAGGAAAGGAAGTGAACGACAAGCCCTTTGTTGGCAAGTTTTGCTTCCCTTTTGGAGTCTAAACTGAAAATGGCTTTCCTTGGGCAGAAAGGGGAGTATCAGGACAGTTCCTGGAGCATCCAACAAACAGACCTCCATCAGAAAGAGCTTGGGGCGGGGGTGGGGGTGGATCACTGTTAAACAGTCTGTGAGTTACACAGCACTACAGCAATCATATGTTAGCTGCAACCACCCGCACCTTGGGCATGTTACAGAAGTTCCTGGATCCCCCTATCCAATAGCCTTTCGCAATTTCTGCAAATTCCCAGCAGCTAATACTCTTAGCAGTCCCTTCTGGCTCTGGCTCCAGCTCCTGCTGGACTTTTGATCTCACTCACATCTCACCTCCTGAAGCTGGTCTCTTCCCTCTGCTGAGTTGTCCCAGATATGGGACTTGTTTCCCTTTCTCCATGCTTTACCAAAAAGAAAAATATACACATATACCAACTCCATCAAAACACTATGTGTTCATCAGCCTTTCCTAAAGTTATGAAAAGACAGATGGGTTTTATATTACCATGTTGCTTGGCTCCTTCACCCTCTCCAGACACTTCTCTCATTTGGGAGGGGTCTCCCCTTCCCTCAGGAAACTAAATTCCCCTCATATTATTCAGAGCAACTTAGCTCTCCATCCCCCTACCTCTGACACCCAACAACCCATAGCTAGAGTCAGCCCACTATGGACCACCTACTCCAGGTTCCACTCTGACCAGCACTATGGAACATAAAGAAGTTTAAGTTTTGAACTTTCACTCTCTCACCACTACCATTCTGTGGTGGAATGCTTTTTTCCCCTAAGAATATGAATTGTACTAACCTTTTTAGAACAGAACTGGCTGTAGTCAGTTTTGGTTTTAAATAAGTTTCTATTACATCACTCCATGTGAACTCTCCAGCTCAGAGAAAAGCCTACATTACAAGTCTAAACCAATTCCCATACACCCATATTGGGGTCTACTGACACTGAGAATGTGATTAAGGAACACAGTGCTTCTGACCCAAAGAAGGACAAAGGGGTTATATGTAAGTCCTTGTGCCACCCTGCAACAGAATTCCTACTGTTTCCAGGCTGGAGTTCTGGAGCTTCAAACGCCAGGGAACTAGGCAAAACTAAGGTGTCAGTTTCAAGGATTCCTTTCACCTCGGTTGGTGGGTGCCTAAAACCAGCTGAGAGGCTTCTCCAAAGGAGAAGGATGGACAAATGCAAGGAGCAGGTTTCCTCCCAAGACCTAGGGCAGCTCTAATAACCCTTGCCTTCCTAGGCCACTCAGGTAATTACCTTCCCTTTCTAAGGAGAAGAAGCAAGAAAGGCCTCCCTAAGGAGGCCCCTGTCCCTTCCACTGCATCTGAGGCAGGAGGCTGAGAGGCTCTGCAAGGCTATATGTACCAAAAAGGAGAAAATCCTAGGCAAGAAGAATTCTGAGCTTTGAATTCCTTTGTTCATCACACCAGAAACTGCAACTGTAGGCACCATGGCCCAGTAGCCTTCCTCAGGAATCCTTTTCGTTCCAGGAAGGGAGGGGTAGTGAGAGGTCCCTAAATTCTTCACAGAGGCTAAAATTTATAATACCAGATTCAACAAAGAGAGGAAGAGGTGAGGATGGGAAATAAATCTTCTATCTTACATGAAGAGAAGACAAAACTTGATGTTTCATTTGTTAATGTCATAATGATAATAATACAGCCTTAAATATTGTTTAACCTAAAGGAACCCTCTAATAAAATTTAAAACTGGATGAACACATTCCAAATCAAATAAATAGGAATATTAAAAAAAAATTAATAGGGCCTTTCTCACCTTCTGAGATGGCCCACACTCTGTCTGTGGAGTGTGTTTCTCCCAAGGCCGCTCTTGCCTTCTGAGGTGGCCCACGTTCTGTCTGTGAAGTGTGTTTCTCTCTAAATAAATCCACTTCTCACCTATCACTTTGTCTCTCACTGAATTCTTTCTGTGATGAGACATCAAGAACCTGAGCTTCATTAAGTCCTGAGACCAGCTAGACCAACTCCCGCTCATCATCAACACCACTGGGGACGTCTTCTGTGCCGTTTCTTTGTGACTTTTTGGGCACTAACACCTGGTTGGGAGACTACCTTGGAAGGGATAGCATCTAAAATCATATTTTTTACTCTGATGCTGTTACAAAAAGTGCTTCATCATCAAGGAGATTCATAGAAAAGCTATGGAAACAATTACAACTGTTCCACACCAAGATGATGGCTATGCGAGGATTCCAGCCCATACTGACTTAAACAAGGAGCTGTCCTGCCCCTGGGGCCCCTAGATCAGGCATCCAGAGATTTTTACTCCCTGACAGGCAGGGTTGTTGCCCCTACTCAGCCTTGAAGCAGTTACATAAGACAGACCATCGCCCTTCTGATTCCCGTAAGAATATGGGAATAAAATCTCTGAGGGGGAGAATGAAACATGAGGGAAGGAGGCAGGGCACAACCTTTGAGAGAATGACATAGCCCAAGGACATGACTTAAACTGATTAAAACCACATGGGTCCAAGATGGCAGACAAGTCAACTTCCACTAGACCTTGAGCCTCAGTATATGCTCACGTCAGCAAGCTAAACAACACACCCACAGGCGCCATGACAGTTCCAAGACCAACCATAAGCATCAAAAAGCGGGTGGTGGCCCAATTCCTGGAAATCCCTGCCCCTTACTAAAATAGCTGGAATACTCCTCCCACTCATTAGCCTATGAAATTACCTACTGTGTACCTACTTTATACTGACAACCCCATACCCTGGTGCCTTTCTCACCTTCTGAGATGGCCCACACTCTGCCTGTGGAGTGTGTTTCTCTCTAAATAAATCCACTTCTTACCTAAAAAAAAAAAGAAAAAAAGAAAAATTAATAGGAACATTCTATTCATATTGCTCTGTACTTGCTTCTTTTTTTTTTTTGGGAGGGGGTGGATGTGAATTTATTTACATTAAGGCCTTATGAAGGCATAAAAAGGTTACATTTTGTGGCATATTTAACAAAATGTACTGACTGAAAATAAAGCTGGAATTGTCCCCAGAAAACTCAGGACACTTAGTCTCACTAGGCTCTTTATAGCAGTCCTGTAGGGTGTACTTGCTCTTTTCACTGATACAGAACCTACTTCAATGTTTTCATGGCCACATAGCATTTCACAGTCCCTACTCGTGGATATTTACCAATGTAATAAACATTCTTGTCCAGAGAACTCTGTGCTCAAGGATACGCACTTCTTTAGACAAAATTCTAGCTTGCGGGCTTCCCTGGTGGCACAGTGGTTGGGAGTCCGGCTGCCGATGCAGGGGACACGGGTTCGTGCCCCGGTCCGGGAGGATCCCACGTGCCGTAGAGTGGCTGGGCCTGTGAGCCATGGCCGCTGGGCCTGCGCGTCTGGAGCCTGTGCTCCACAGCGGGAGAGGCCACAACAGTGAGAGGACCGCGTACCGCAAAAAAAAAAAAAAAATTCTAGTTTGCCCTGCTCTGACTTGCCTATTTGTATTTTTTGCCCATTTTCTATAGGACTTGTTGTCTTTTCCTTACTGATTTTTAGAAACCTTTTATAGGTTATAGATACTAATCCATTGGTTGTTTTTTTTTTTAGGCTACATTAGGTCTTTGTTGCTGCGTGCGGGCTTTCTCTAGTTATGGTGAGTGGGGGCTACTCTTCGTTGTGGTGTGCGGGCTTCTCACTGCAGTGGCTTCTTTTGTTGCGGAGCATGGGCTCTAGGTGCATGGGCTTCAGTAGTTGCAGCACACAGGCTCAGTAGTCGTGGCGTGCAGGCTTCAGTAGTTGTGGCACGTGGGCCCTAGAGTGCACGGGCTTCAGTAGTTGCGGCGCACAGGCTTAGTTGCTCCACAGCATGTGGGATCCTCCCGGACCAGGGCTCGAACCCACATCCCCTGCATTGGCAGGCAGATTCTTAACCACTGTACCACCAGGGAAGTCCCTTAAGCCATTGTTTATCACATACATTGCAAAAATTTTCTCCCAGCCTGTTGGTTCTCTTCTAACTTTGTTTATGATGACTTTGCCATACAGAAGTTTCTCATTTTTACGTAACAAAACCAATTACAAACAATTTGGAAAGTACTGCCATAGGAGCAATGCATTCCAAGCTCTGAGCCACACAGCCTCTTCTGCTAGGGGCCACATAGCTGTGCTTAGTAGGTTCCTGTGGTGAAATGGCTGGTTAGGCAATCATTTTCTGAGCTGTTCACGTCTGGTTTTACAGCCAAGGTGGTGGTGTAAATTAATCAAGTTAAGAAGGAGCAGAAGAATTACGAAGATTTTACTTGCTTGCTCGTTTTCATCTATTTGGAGGCTTCTTTCTTAAATGTTTGGAGTCATGTACTAACAATGTCAAAGAAATCCTGAGCCACTGAAAATCCAAAAACATCTTTATAAACAATAATCTGAGTATCTCCAGACCCTTTCAAATGTGGGCTTTAGGGCACTATTTGCTGTCACTGTGGAGGGAAAAATACATTCCAGACCCCACAGGAACAGAAAGGCTCAAGGGTCAAATGACTCCTAAAGTTTCAAGCAAGAAACCTTTAAAGTTTCCCTTCAGCCTCTCACAGATGATTAGCACTGGCCCCAATCTGACCCTGAACAGTTCAAAAACCCTAGTGGCCAAACGGGATTTTGCCTGTAAGAGTACTTAGTCCCTGTTGCTGCAAACTGTGCCTACAGGCCCAATACTTTGTGGAGGCCATCCCACTTGGCCAGAGCTACCTGCCGCCCCACTACTGAAACTCCACAGTATTTAGGCCAGCTGTGCAGAAGACAGGCCTAAAAGATGGTTCTGGCCTCCTTTCCCCTAGCTGAAACCTGACAGTCCTTAAGGAACTTGGTTTCTAAACAATGAAGGTTCTGCCATAAAATCATCCTTCAGTATCCAGTGGTACCAAAAGGAGAAACAGATGGTCTGTCTCAATGCTGCTTTAACACCATTATTCCTATAACCTTAAAAAAAATCCTTCCTTTGCTGAGGCCTATACCAAGCAACAATGCTCCTCCTCACTTCTGTAAGCTATTGACCTCCTGGTCATCAAGGACTTGGCCCCTTGATCAGAGTCTGCCTTTCCACTCCAAGTCACACCTTTTGCCTGCTCATGGTCTCCTATATCCTCCTATATTTCTACCTCTCCTTGTCTTGTCTTCTACAGTTTCTTCTTCAACTTCATTGAGATTTCCAGCCTCTCGATACCCACCCCCCTCATCGTTTTGCTGCCTATCAGTCCTCTCCTAGATTCACTTCTTTCTCTAGTCAAGTAGACAACCACTCTACTACCAATATCCGAGACTCCCCTTACTCCAAGTCTTCCATTTACCCCACAAAACACAGCTCCTGTTTGAATATGAATGTCCTCTGCTTTAACCCCCAAGTTGCTGAGCACTGCTAAAGCAATCATTTATCATGAGGGCTACTTCCTCTAGAAAGTCACTGTCTCCAGTATTAGCTGGGTCTTTAGCACGGCTCAGCTATCCTCCTCCGTGTCTGCAGATTACAGCCATTGGCACAACAGATTTTTAAAAACATGCCACTGTCCCCACTATCCCACCTGCTCCCAGCAGATGACTTCAATTTCTTCTGCCCAGAGAAAACAAAGCCCAACAGAAAGAAACTGTCTCCTCAAAATACCAAATCCCTCTGCCCCATCACATCCCTCACCCCTATCAAACGAGAGTTAAAAGTGCTCAAGAGGGCTTCCCTGGTGGCGCAGTGGTTGAGAGTCCGCCTGCCGATGCAGGGGACACGGGTTCGTGTCCCAGTCCGGGAAGATCCCACATGCCGCGGAGTGGCTGGGCCCATGAGCCATGGCCGCTGAGCCTGCGCGTCTGGAGCCTGTAAAGTGCTCAAAAGAGTACTAGCAAAAGGTAGGAAAGCAATAAATGGGGATGTGGTGGTGATGCAGTTAAAATCAGCGATGGCTTTGTCCTTTGTTCAGTTCAAGTTTAATCTCTCTACCAATTCTTAGGATACAGTAGACCCTTCTCCCCTGGAGCCTTGCTCAACAATTTTTATTTCTCTTTTCTGTCTTCAACGTCTCCCTCTCTTCTAGCTCTTTCCCCACTGCACAAGGTCATGCTTGGGTCTCAAAAAACAAATAACCCTCCCTAGATCCTGCGTCCCCCCTTCACCAACTCTCCTCTCTTCACAGACAAGCTTCTTGAAAGAGTGGCCTCCCTGATGGGGTCCACACCCTTGCCTCCATCTGCTAGCTGCAGAGATACTATCTAATAAAAGAGAGTGGACTGCTCTTATTTACCAACAGTCTGCTCTTCGGAAAACTGCTCTAGAGATTAGCAAAGAAACACCGTGAAAAGAAATACACTGTGTTGCGATTAATTCAGAACTTTAATAATATAAATGAAAAGAACAGATTTTCCTTTGTATCAACACTACTTCTGACTAGGGTATAAGCAAGATCGTTTAAAGTGTTAAGACAAAGAAACGTGTTTTCACAAAACTCTGATTCTCTAGATCCAAAGGTAAAAATCATCTCTCCTCTCTGAGTTCCCACAGCATTAGTCTTATACCTGTCATACCCTATCAGTTTATATCAAATTATCATAAAACTCTCTGCAGTTAATAAATAATTGATAAATGAATGCTTATTATTATAGATTGGATAATTCTAATAATAGATCTACTCAACCAATTAAATCAGGCCCCGTGAAGATCCTCCACTGACATTTTGCTTAGTATTAGGCTTTTTTTACACACTGAATTTCACAAAGTTACATTCAGTCATTCACATCCTGTAATTTAGGTTTTCACTTATTTAAATGTACCTTAAAAATATCAAATACTAAGGCATTACCATGTCATTTGGTGTTCAGTCTGAAAAGACTAAGGTAGAAGTCAATGAGGCAGGAATTACCCAATCTGAGGGATGTGAGCAGGGCATTCTGGGGGAAGGAGTGCATCTTCCCTGCCTCACCTGAAAAACAGCCCAAGAGACGCTCCTCCAGGAGGGAATGAGACGCCCTCTCACACCGTCTGCCCCTTCTGCCTCAGCCCCTTCATAAGATCTGAGTGTTCAGTTCCCTGGCACAGGCACGGCTTTGCCATTCCTGGACCTCCCGAAGTGTGTTCATTTCTGAAACAAGGAAGTCTGCCTAGAAAATCTCAAAAGCTTTTCTCTGATACAAATAACTGCACATTATTTAAAGCATGAAAATCAAATTTGATTTTGAAAAGCAGGTTCAGTGCTTAAAGAAACCCAGTGGTAAATCCTTTTGTGGATATGAAGAATCTCCATGTCCTCGTCCCCCAACAACCCTCAATGTAACTGTTAGATCATCTGTACGAAATCAATAATTCTCCTAAAGCAGAACATGGAGATTGGTGTCAGAAGCTTCTTCCAAAGCACTGATTCCTGCCCCCACAGTCCCGCTGAAGAAGCCAGTCTTTACTCCTCACCCAGGCAGAAATACGGGCTTGGAGGACTGTGTAAGGGTAAAAAGGTGGCCAGGAAATCATGCCAGGAAACACAGGGCAGGGCCAGGTGACAGGCCCCAGTCCCTCTAGAGCCAGTACCAGAACCTCCCAATTTGCTTTACCCTTGTAGAGGGTGTAATTTCCAGCAGTGCTAAAATAAAATCACCAATGGCGCACAGCCAAAGGGCAGGGCCAGGCTGGGTAAGCAAAAGCCAGGGATGCGCCTGAGAGACTCCTGATTTAGAATCCAAGCAGTGAGGAGCAAAGGCAATGGACAGCCTCTACAGAGGTCTTATAAAGTAGTTGCCTTCTTTGAGTAAGATCCAGGTTGCCAACAGGAAATCTCCTACCTCCATGGGCCTCCTTACTTGCTCCAGAGACTTCCTCAGCAGCCTGACCTTTTTAGGAGGAAAGATCATGAGACTGGGACTCAAGTGACACCAGCATACCGGTTTTGGAAATGTCCCTTCTCTATGGAGTCACCAGCTCACAGAGCAGAAACTTCGCATGGTGTGCCCCCATTTCCTCCCGCTGCCAATACAGAATCTAAGACTTGTCCCCAAATCACCCAGCCAAGCTATAGTGTGAGGCTGTGGAAAGAATGCTTCACACAGTTCAACATGCCTGGGGAGAAAGATTCCTTCAGTCCTTCACTTGTTCACTCGCTCATTCATTCACCCAGTTTCCAAGCACTATTACTGCCCACTGTGCTCCAAGCACTCGGCTGCAAGGATGCCTTGCAAGATTCTTAGAGGACACCAGTCTGGCAATTGCCTAAGAACCTCTTTAAAGTGGACCCTGTTGATTCGAACTTCTGACAGGAAATAACTGCTTTTTGTGTCTATGCTATCAGGATGGGTTAGGTAAATAATTTAATCCCATAAATATGACTGTCAGTTGGAAAACTGCAGTGACTTATGAGACTTCTGGTTTTCTATCCATTAAAGCAGGTCTTCTCATAAATCACAGCAAGATCCTTTTTGACCCACCTCTTAGAGAAATGGAAATAAAAACAAAAATAAACAAATGGGACCTAATGAAACTTCAAAGATTTTGCACAGCAAAGGAAACCATAAACAAGACCAAACGACAACCCTCAGAATGGGAGAAAATATTTGCAAATGAAGCACCTAACAAAGGATTAATCTCCAAAATTTGTAAGCAGCTCATGCAGCTCAATAACAAAAAAACAAACAACCCAATCCAAAAATGGGCAGAAGACCTAAATAGACATTTCTCCAAAGAAGATATACAGACTGCCAACAAACACATGAAAGAATGCTCAACATCATTAATCATTAGAGAAATGCAAATCAAAACTACAATGAGATATCATCTCACACCAGTCAGAATGGCCATCATCAAAAAATCTAGAAACAATAAATGCTGGAGAAGGTGTGGAGAAAAGGGAACACTCTTGCACTGCTGGTGGGAATGTGAATTGGTACAGCCACTATGGAGAACAGTATGGAGGTTCCTTAAAAAACTAAAAATAGAACTACCATACGACCCAGCAATCCCACTACTGGGCATATACCCTGAGAAAAACATAATTCAAAAAGAGTCATGTACCACAATGTTCATTGCAGCTCTATTTACAATAGCCAGGACATGGAAGCAACCTAAGTGTCCATAAACAGATGAATGCATAAAGAAGATGTGGCACATATATACAATAGAATATTACTCAGCCATAAAAAGAAACAAAATTCAGCTATTTGTAATGAGGTGGATAGACCTAGAGTCTGTCATACAGTGAAGTAAGTCAGAAAGAGAAAGACAAATACCGTATGCTAACACACATATATGGAATTTAAGAAAAAAAAAATGTCATGAAGAACCTAGGGGTAAGACAGGAATAAGACACAGACCTACCAGAGAATGGACTTGAGGATGTGGGGAGGGGGAAGGGTAAGCTGTGACAAAGCGAGAGAGCGGCATGGACATATATACACTACCAAGCGTAAGGTAGATAGCTAGTGGGAAGCAGCCGCATAGCACAGGGAGATCAGCTCGGTGCTTTGTGACTACCTGGAGGGGTGGGATAGGGAGGGTGGAAGGGAGGGAGACGCAAGAGGGAAGAGATATGGGAACATATGTATATGTATAACTGATTCACTTTGTTACAAAGCAGAAACTAACACACCATTGTAGAGCAATTATACTCCAATAAAGATGTAAAAAAAAATTAAAAAAAAACAGGTCTTAGGATCTCTACAAGCTAATGCATACACAAGTGAGTTAACCATGTGATTCTAAAAGTAAACAAACCTAATGACTTCACAAAAAAAATCTTTTTTTCATATAATTAATTCAGACAAGCCCTTCCTTCATAGGTCTAAGTCAATACGCTTTTATTGTATTGCTCTCAAAAGAATGAAGCCAGAATTCAATAAACCACTAAGTTACAACCCTAACTCTGCTGTAACCAAACTAGACAACCTTACTTAAAACACCTCAAGCTATTTATGAATAGATTAGGACTTTTTTTTTCCTTTTGAATTCTATGGAACATCCAACATTCTCTGGTTAGAGGAATGTCAGGGCCTACAAGGGACAGGGGACAGGGCGGTGACTGTGAGTGACTTGTCTTCCCTGGCTCTCTTCTTCCTCCCACCTCTTAACTGTGGGTACTGCTAGCTCCAGGCTACAGCTTTTGCTCTAGTCTTTCCCTCCTTGGAAAATTCATCTCTAAGAGATGGAGAGTAGAGAAGTGAGAAATGGAATTTGAGTCCTGAATACCTTAGTTTGAGTAAGGAGTAAAGTAATAAAGCATCGTATACAGGATTGTGTTAAATAAGCTGCTGTATATAATGGCCTTTGTAAATGGCAGATTGATTTTAAAATAATGCTGTGGCTGTTGTTTTATTATGATTACTGCCCAATCCTACCTCTCCTCAAGCTCTACTCTCAGGTTCCAACTGAGACCAATGTCACACTCCTCTCCAGAGTCTGCCAAGACTGCAAACAGGAAAGGGAGAACCAAGATATGATCCACCCCTCCTTCAAGAATCTCAAGGGTGTCAAATCTAGAGAGTTCCCACTCCTACCTATTACCTCTATTTTTACAGGTAACTTTTTCTCTAAATGGGAATCCCCACCCTAAAGAACATTTCTTTTCAGATATACCTCTAGCCCTTCAAATTCAACTCCAAGAAACAAATTTGTCTCCCCTTCTAGAAGAGTGGTTCTCCTTTCCAGTTACCCCATACCTGTCATGACGAGTAATTTTCCAACTTCACAGGGCAAACACTTTGGCATTATCAGTGACTTGTTATTCTTTCTTCTTTATCCTCTTCCTGCCTGACAGACTACCACACTGGTGGTTTCTTCTATGAAATGTCCTTCAGATTGGTTCTTTTCCTTATAATCCCATTGCCTACCCCAGCTGACACCTTATTTTCATATTTCAGGCCTGAACTGCCACTATAGATTCCTAACTGGTTTCCCTAACCTCATTTTTCATTTCATTCATTTCATGCATTCACACCATAAAACCTTCCTACTTTTATCACCACTATTCATTACCTAGCCCATCAAGGTTTAAAAGAAAATTGTCTGGTTTCAGCCCACCTACCACCCTCAAGTCAGAATCTATTTCCTATTTTTTTAAAATAAATAAATTTATTTATTTATTTAGGCTGCGTTAGGTCTTATTTGCTGCACACGGGCTTTCTCTAGTTGTGGTGAGCGGGGACTATTCTTCATTGTGGTGCACAGGCTTCTCATTGAGGTGGCTTCTCTTGTTGGCGGAGCACGGGCTCTAGGTGCACGGGCTTCAGTAGTTGTGGCACGTAGGCTCAGTAGTTGTGGCTCGCAGGCTCTAGAGCACAGGCTCAGTAGTTGGGGCGCACGGGCTTAGTCGTTCTGAGGCATGTGGAATCTTCCCGAACCAGGGCTCGAACCCTCGTGCCCTACATTGGAAGGCAGATTCTTAACCACTGCACCACCAGGGAAGTCCCCTATTTTTTTAAAGTGGCTTTTCTTTTTCTGAATTAGAAAAGATAATTTCTGTTAACAATGTGTTGCATGATTTTTAAAATATATACACATAGCTATGGCTATATTTATCTCAACTGAAATAGGTTCATATGCTATATATTTTTTCATGTATATACTGTAGCCATCTTTCTGTGATAATAATTATACATTTACTTCATGTACCGCTGTATGGACATACCACTATTTATTTGACCAATCCCCTATCAATGGCTATTTTGATTGCTTTATAAACTCTGTAATAAATATCATCACACATACATCTCTGTACACTTGCCCTTAGGATAAATACCTAGAAGTTGAATTGCTGGTTTAAGAGCATGTGTACTTTAAATCTGTTACATATTGCCAAACTGAACTTCAGAGAGAATGTATTAATATTTATTCCCAGCAACAGAGTATGAGATCCTGTTTCCTCCAGCCCTCGACAGTAATAAATATTTTCTTCTTTTTAATATTTGTCAATCTAACAGTTGAAAAATGATATCTCATTTCTGTTTGTTTTCTGGATTATAAATAACAGCTTTTTTCTATATGCTTTATTGGCCATATTTATTTTTCCATGACTTTTCCCTTTTTCTTTTTGTGTTTTTTTCCTATTGATTTGTAAGAGCTTTGTACACATTAGAGATATGTTGAAAACTTTTTTTAACCAGTTGACACCTACTTTTTATTTTGTTTATGGTACTTGTTGTGATTTTTTTTGAGCTAATCCACCACACTTTTTCCTTTATGGTTTCTGCCTTTGGTACCACACTAAAAAAACTATTTTCTAGTACACTTATCACTTTAGTTTTTATGTAAAAATCTTCTTTAACACAACATTGTAAATCAACTATACTCTAATAAAAAATAATTTTAAAAAGTAAAATAAAATGTAAATAATAATTTTTTTTTTTTGCGGTACGCGGGCCTCTCACTGTTGTGGCCTCTCCCGTTGCGGAGCACAGGCTCCGGACGCGCAGGCTCAGCGGCCATGTATCACGGGCCCAGCCGCTCCGCGCCATGTGGGATCTTCCCGGACCGGGGCACGAACCTGTGTCCCCTGCATCGGCAGGCGGACTCTCAACCACTGCGCCACCAGGGAAGCCCAATAATAATTTTAAAAATAAAAATATTTATCTAGAATTTATTTTACTAGAAGGTGACAGAGATTTTCTTTTAAATGGTTAGACATTTGTCCTAAACACTATCATTTGCCACTGAAACCTAAGTCTGTTTCGGGTCTTTCAAATCTATTCTGAGCTCTACTCTCCAACAAAAATTCTTCTTCCCAGTTAGATGAGTTTTTTCATTGCCCACAATAGGTTTTATGTAGGTTGCTGCTTATATTTACATTGCCTCTTACCTTCCCTCCACAGATCCTTCAAAGCAAAACCATTCCTGGGGTAAGAAGTAAATGCTATTTAAAACAAGAAATACTTCCAGGGCTTCCCTGGTGGCACAGTGGTTGAGAGTCCACCTGCCGTTGCAGGGGACGTGGGTTCGTGCCCCGGTCCGGGAAGATCCCACATGCCACAGAGCTGCTGGGCCCATGAGCCATGGCCGCTGAGCCTGCGCGTCCGGAGCCTGTGCTCCGCAACGGGAGAGGCCACAACAGTGAGAGGCCCGTGTACTGCAAAAAATAAAAAAATAAAATAAAATAAAATAAAACAAGAAATACTTCCAAAAGAGAGAATATAGAATAACACATAAGAGGTTCTACAAATCCTCTGTGTGGCTAAGAAGTAGATGAGCTTTTTATTCAGCAGAGTCCTTCAGTGGACCTTGGATATACAGAGGTGAACCTGGGAGGCGGAAGTTAGAGTTCAATTGCTTTGCATAATAAAGTAAGAAGTATTTGGAGGCTTAGTGGCAATAGAGTAAGGACGGTTTGCAAAGTAAAGAAAGATAAGATTGTAAGAGACACCAAGGCCACATATATGGGTGATATTAATGAATCCCTAATGGAAAGGTGGGCAAATTACTTTAAGGGAAAGGGATAGCCAGTATGAGAATTCAAGTTGCTTACTTTGCTGCAATGTAAAATACTCTCCATTACCCCAAACTTTAATAAAGTCCGCTACACACAAAAAGGCTTTGAGGTGTGAGATATTTGAGTTCTACCATCTGGTTCAATGTGGATGGAAACAGGAACAGCATGCTTGAGACAATAAGACTGTCTATAATCTGAACTAATTTAATGGGAGCAAGAGATCAAAATCAGAGTGACTATAAATACATGAGCTCCCAAGAAACTGGTGAATTCTGGGTGAAGGAATCAGAGTTTCCACAAGTTGCAGAATGACACCTTGAGCCAAAAGTTTAAGGGAAAAGATGGTTCCAGCTAACTAATGTGTTACACTATGATATTCAATTCTCAGAACCTTTTAAACAGAATCAAACTGCATGAGGTACAAAAGTGATGAACGGAAGTAGCTGGTAGGGGAGGTGCTGATCACTCTGCTTGCACAAGAAACAAGCTGAGGATTGTCCCTTCACCATTGCACATGCTCCCAAAGGGGTCTTGCGGTCCCTACCCCGCCTAAGGTGTCCTCAGTCGACTCTCACCTCTTCCACGAAGCTTTCTCCCAAGGTTTTAGCCCTCAGATGTTTCCTTTCCAGAATTTCCAGTTTACTTAAAATCTAAACCTCAGATTAACCTTTATTTTTTCTATCTGTTAATTTCTCTGTGGAATTCAACTGTACATGCCATGCAGATGAGAATTACATGAAAGAAAAGGAAAAGAAAAAGAAAAGAAAAGAAACAAACCACCTACACACATCCTAAACATCTTATACTACACTCAGAGCCTATTAAATTCTTGGTGGTGGAACAGTGCAAGACACTGATGCAGAAGCAAGTTTACTAATCAACCTAGATGGTGATGCTCCTGAATCAAGGTACAAAGTAAGAGGAATAAAAATAGGAAGGAATGCAGGAATAGGGAGAAGAGGATGGGTTGATGAAGAATGTAATCTGGCTTAAGACATCCAGGTTATAATATCAATAATGTGTGGTCATCATGAGTCAGGAACTAGAAGAGAGATTTAGGTTGGAGATAGAGATCTGAGAGTTTTTGATAAGCACAGATGACATCACCCAGGGACAGTTTATAGAGGGAGGAGAGAACAGGTCTAAGGAAAGAATCTTAGGAAATGTCTTCATGTAGGGAGCCTGTTAGGAAAGACTAGTTGGGGAAAGTAAGCCTTCTGCAGTTATAGACAAACTAATAATTATAAACACCTATAGAATGAACAAGTAACTGGCTGGCTCTATTTAAGATCTCTAAATGCCCATTTCAAGCCCCCTTTCCACCTTCCTGCAAGTGAACTCACTCACTGATCTTCACAGTTAAAACCATGGTCTTTCAGAGGAAGTGGCAGAAATGGACAATTGTCACAGGCCAAGGCCCCTAAGGTGGGAGGATGCTATTTGCTGATGTTCAGAGAACACCATACCGAAGGGAAAGTTCAACGCTGAGCCCTTCCATCTAGTTTGTTCTATGATTAGCTCAAGTCAACTGAGTTAAGATCAGCCAAACAAAGATCTCACTCATGACAGTAAAGATCCATATACCAGGGTCTCAAAAGGTCTTAGTCAAGAGTCTTAGTGACTTCTATCTGATCTTTTCCTGTCCTGGTTGAGAATGACATTCAGAGGAAATGACTGGCTTCCACTTTGGTTACCCGCTATGCCCTTGGCACTTAGTCACCCACCCTGACAGATTTAAATGGCTGCAAGACTGCCCTTCCCAGACATGGGTTTATCTTCACTGAAGGACTGAAAAAAATTATTATAGTCTGGACTGCCCATGAGCTATAAAAGAAGAGGGATTTCATAGGCAAAGTAGAAAATTTATAATGTCACACCCATTCCATAAAAATGACCTCCATACCACTTGGCACTGATGCCCATGTGTAAAATCAAAATCTTGAACCAGCAGTGAGAACTGGGACTAATGTGGAGATGAACAGTCCCAGAGTGGGAGAGGTGGGGTGCCCAAAAGTGCTAGAGAAATCCTGGAAGAGGTCAAACCTAGGGAAAGAAGCCTCAGAGAAGCCCTCCTTCCTTGGATCCAAAACCTGATGTATCTGTGGCCATGATGGCATCACCCCATTCACCATTTCCTGTTTCCACTGGAGGAAAGGGGAAGAGGACCTAAACATGGGAGAAAGAATGTAGCATCCCCACCTCCTTCTCCACCTTGGGCTCCACTCCAGATCAGAGCCGGCCTTATGCAGACACACAGTTAAGTAGTCAAACACATGGTGTGATTCCAGCAGAGAGACATAAATAGCAGGTGCTCAGTGGGCACTTGTTGAATGAGGAGCCCCAGGAGACGTTTCCTATCCCCAAAGAATTTTTTTCACTGACTGTCACATTACCTTTACCTGGAATTCCTCCATTTGATGTCCATTCCTTTAGGATAAAGTCTTGTACTTCCCAAAACTGTGCTCCACCAAGCACCATACTCTGTCAGATTTTAACAATTTTCTTCAGCCAGAAAAAAAAAAGGTTTTCTAGTTAAATAAGTCTAGGAAATGTTATATTCTCTATCTCCCTTTTGGAGCTTTATAAATACATATTAAAAGCTCTTTTTGAGGCAGAGGCAGAGGCAGTTGGAGAGCTAACATGAAATTCAGGACAGGGGCTCAACTAAGCCTAAGAGCCTTGTTCCAGAAGCATAGCTGTACAGAACAGCAAGACAGCCAATCAGCCCAAAGAGCAGTAGACAGAGTTCAAGGTGGTCAACACTGGGGTATCAGTGCATGGGCAGAACTCTACTTACCAAAGCGTAGCTGTAGGAAAAGTCTCTAGTATCGGAGAAGGGACCTGGCCCAGAAGAGATTGGAAAGCAAAGGTCACAGCCCCTGATAAGGGGTTGACAGCAGGGTTACAGTCCTGGACAGGGCTAGGGGGTCCTCTCAGGGAAAAGCCAAAAGAAAGGTGAGATGGAGGAGAGGCAGAGACTGGTGGACAGAACTGTCACTCAGAGCACATGCCCAGGAGTTCCTCCCTGCTGGGGGCACTGGCTCCAAAATCCTGGTGATCAGCAGATCCAGCTACATCACTAGATCTTGTGTATGAGGCTAAGGTGGTTGGGAAGAGAGGTAGGGGTGTGGTATATACAGAAATTTCCAAAGAACTGTGCTGATTCCAGTAAGGAAGGAGGTCCACATTATGTCAAACTTTAGGAGGTGAGGGGTAGAGACCATTCTTCAGGTAGTTCTCTAGGAAAATGTGCTGAAAGAAGTGAGAACCTTAGAGGCCTGAATGAAGCCGAAAGTCTGATCCAAAGAAAATGCTCCAGACTTAGGGTAGAAATGTGGACAAAGTAGAAGTTGAAGCCTGAGGGTAAAGGGCATCCATGAACCCAACTGTGAGGAGCTGGGAAAGGCACTGAGATTTGAGCTGTCTCTGTCAGACTCCCTGAGGGAGGAAAGATGTGAGAATTCAGATCACAAAGGCAGTTTGGGAGCACTGGTAAATGAAAGATGAACAGTCAACCAGTAGCGAATTCAATCCACAAAAGTTGAAGATTGAATCCCAGGTGCTATGCTGGCACCTCTGGCTTAGTTATTTTGGCTCCACAAAGTTAGAGAACAAGAGGGAACTGCACTTTGCATGGATACCCCAAGTGCTTTGTCACTGCTTTGGACAAGGCTTATTTGCTTTCTGGTAAAGCCCTATTGCAGCACGGCTCATTGGGAAATCAAGACCAAAAGCTGTCTGTGACCAGCGGCCACGGAGGAAGTACCCTGCCATGTTGTCATCGGTGGCCCCTTTTGCGCCACCATTTTACATCATTTATGGGAAGCTGCCTCCTGCTTCCTAAGATCTGTGATGGTCTTGTCTGAGGACATCAGAGCAAACCACAGACTCAAAGGTTCTACACTCCTTATTACATTCTGCCTGTCAGCTGTTCTCCAGACAACACCATGACTGCATATCCAGCACACTGGTGGGAAAATCACTCTACCCAGCACCCCCTCTGGAGTTCAAGAGCCTCCATTCCCCCCACTCTCAGCTCCTTATCTTTCCTCAGGCAAAACTGTGAAGAAAACAAGGTGTTTCTTTAGGAACCCAACTTCTCTTCTCAGGGCCATTATCTCAATCTCAGTGGTGTCTCCTTCCCGTCACTATGACTGGGGGCACAATGCTTTCTCCTCTCTGTCCCTGCCTTAGTCTAGTTCTCAGAAATCAATCTCATAAACTCATTCATACTTCTACTTACATGACCAAGACGCTTCATAATCAAACCCTTTCCTGGAGTTTCTTCATTTTTAATAGGGTCTCAAAAGACTTAAGAGAAAGAAATTTCACTTGTGGAATTCCAAGCAACAGCAAATAGCTGCGGCAAGTCTTTGAGGGTCAAGACGTATTCTTGGTGCCCTCTGAAATTATACCACTTAACAGACCAGCCCTGTCTCTTCTTATTCCATCACCTGACACCCTTAAGCTGTCTCCTCTGCCAGCCAGAGGCCAGGCTCCCCTGGATCTGGGCCAACACCCACCGCCATCTGGTCTCCCTTGAAAAAGCAAAAGGGAGACATCTCTTGTTTACTCAGTAATAATTCACTGTAATAGTCACATAACAGGTGCCACCACCTCCCAGTTCACGCAGTAAGGCCACACCACACCCTCACCTCTGCCGCCATCATGGCTTATTCCTTGGAACACATCAACAGGTTTTATTTGGATGATATGACAGGGCCTCTTAAACAGTACACCAGAGTTACCAGTGGTGTTTTGATAGTGTGAGTTACACTATAATGAAGACCTAGAGGTAAAGAACAAAGACTTTTTTTAATCCTCCCCTACAGTCAATTGGTTATCTTTCCCACATATGTTGTTGCACCATATCTATATATAGAACCTAGTACTAGTCTATAAACAGGATGCTCTGGCTAAACACGTCTAAACAAGCAAAACTGTGAGATAAAGAAAGATGGTATCTCCCCATCTTCTCTTCTTTCCCCACCCTCCTTTCTTACATCTTGTCAGAGACAGAAGAGCTCTATAAAAACAGCATGGGCTTTGGAATTGGACAGACCTGAGGAGAAATAAATCATAGCTCAGCCTTGTATTAGCTGTCTGACCTTGGGCAAGTTACATAATTTCTTTTTCAGCTTGCCCATGTGCAAAAATGGAGATGATAACTTATTGATTTGTATTATGATATTAAATAAGAAAATATGCAAAGACATCTAATATATGCCTGGCTCTCCAGGGATGTAAGTTTGTTCTTCCCAACCTAGTTTATCATGTACCTGGTCCCCTCATGTTATGCTCTGGTTGTCCAAGGTGTGTGCCACACACAAACTTTCCCTTCCTTTTCCTAAACCCTATCAAAGTTCCCATCCCTTACAAAAGCTAATCTAATCACACTGCTAAAAGGAAAGCAATTCTGATAAAATGAAGTCAAGTAAAACGTGGACGATATTGCTGGGTTCCTATATTAACTCTGTGGGAGATATTTCTTCATTTAAAAAAAAGGGGGGGGGAAGGGGTGTGTGTGGAAATTCAAATGAAAGAAAAGACTTCTAATGATGAGACTCTCCTACAGGACAGGGGATCCGTGTGTTGGCCTCTCTCCCTGCAAGCACAGTCTCTGTGGTAAAGATGAGAAACCATCAGAGATACAGGACACCATCTCAGATTGCTGAATGTCACACCTCAAATCAACAGGTCCAGAATAGAACCTGGGAGCCTTGGCTACCTCTTCTGCTCTGGCCAGCACACACTACTTCCTTAGCCAAGAAGTTACGGTGGTGCTTTTTTCCCTAGGAGGTTTCCAACACTATTTTAAACTCTATGGAAACAAGCAGTAATAGGATTTAATTATGGGTCACAGCCTTGGAACAGCCTATTTAAGGCCTGGGCTCACTTCCAGAATCATACCTTACCTCACTGAATGGTCTCAACAAGGCCCATGTTAACACAGGAAGCAAAGTGGGCCTGCATCTTGACTTCTCTCTCAGTGATCTAGGAAGGAGGAACACAGGAAAATTTCTGGACTTTCCACATCCAGGATCACCGGAGCAGATTACTACAACTAAAAACGGCTTAAGTGTGATCACATGGCACAAAATGCAATGCTGACTATAAATCACAATTCAGCATGGGAGTTCTCATTGTGAGGGACTCTTCAGCAGTGTGCATGTTCTACCTGACCTTCTTGGCAAGGCCCCAGGGAGCCCGGAGCATAGCCCAGGCTGGGCTCTCAGTGGTCTGGACACCACTGTGGGGTGAAAGGGGCTGGCTGGCAGCTTCAGCAGATGGAGTTAAGAGGAAATGAAGGTGAAGTCCAAGGTAAGGAAGGGGCTGGTCCAGGCAGGATTATCTGACAGCACATGCTCAGGGAACTGGCAAAGCAGAAACAATAATAACAAATGTTTTAAATTATTTTACATTTATCCAGGTAGTCACCATGGTAAATATCAAAATTTTGCGGGGTTTTCCTTATACTTTGCTAGATTTCCTTACACTTATTTTGTGTTTAATATTGTTTTTGAAATACATACTGAGGGCTAAAATTACGAGGAACATCATAATCTTCCTATTGCTTAGGCCTCTAAAGTTCTTTTCTGTTTTTTTTTATAAATTTAGTTATTTATTATTTATTTTTGGCTGCATTGGGTCTTCGTTGCTGTGCGCAGGCTTTCTCTAGTTGTGGCGAGCAGGGGATACTCTTGGTTGTGGTGCGTGGGCTTCTTGTTCCGGTGGCTTCTCTTGTTGTGGAGCATAGGCTCTAGGCGCGCGGGCTTCAGTAGTTGTGACACGTGGGCTCAGTAGCTGTGGCTCGCAGGCTCTAGAGCGCAGGCTCAGTAGCTGTGGTGCACGGGCTTAGCTGCTCCGCGGCATGTGGGATCTTCCCGGATCAGGGCGCGAACCTGTGTCCCCCGCATTGGCGGGTGGACTCTTAACCACTGTGCCACCAGGGAAGCCCCGAGGCCTCTAAAGTTCTTAATCTGGTCCTTGACTTCAGCATGAAGCAAGAAAAACCAGGATTCCAAAGCTTCATGGTCAATATTCATTTTTTCATTCAATAAACATTTCTTCAGGGGCCAATAAGTGCCAAGTCTTTACTCAGTCCTGGGATACAGCAGCAAACAAAACAGATATGGTTCCTGAGTTCCCAGAGCTACAGTTTAGTGAGAGGAGTTGAGAATAAGATCAGGATCCAAAGCAAAGGGTCTATATTAGAAAACAGGCAAGATTCTGTAGCCAGCAATGGGATGCAGAGGGAGGAAACCTCTTCTGGGATGCCAGCAGAAGAGACCACGGCTGACAAGGTGCTGTTCAGGGAGATGAGCTGGGTCAAATAATACCCTTATCCTCCCATTCTTTTTGGCAAGGGAGAGAGCCACTGCTGTGGGTTGAGTTAATCGAGAACAAGTGACCAGGGCCCTCGCAGCCAATGCTACCATGAAGCTGTTCCTTCTCTGCTCACAGCCATGAACTGTGACATGTGCCATGTGAGCTATGTGTGAGATCCTGAAATCTCCAAAGGAAAACAAGACTTGAGCTGTCTACTGACAGGAATTCTAGGAAATATAGTGGGCCAGAAATGGGAAGCATAAAAACGGTCGCCAGAAGAAACTTGGTGACCCTCCCCTGAATTGTCACTGACACTTCTGACATTACGAGGGAATGAAAAAAAAACGCCTGATTTCACCTGGAGGGGTGGGGTCAGGAAGAGACCTGCTGAAATGATCGGGCTACAACCAGAAGCCTCCTGAGAGGCATTTCTGCTTTAGGGGGTAAAGTGGGCAAGGATGGGGAAATGCTGCAGCCTGCTGTGTTAGAGAAAGGAGCTATTTGAGCAGCTCAGCCTCAGCACTACCAGAAGTGGGAAGGCTGTGGTAAAGGTGAAGAGCTGATAAGAATAATAGCAAGAGCTTCAGAGTGAGTGCCCAGCCAGCAGAGCAGTGGCCTAAAGAGCTTTCCAAGTATTTGACCTCTCTGGGCCTCAGTTTCCTTATCTGAAAACAGAGATGATAATAATAGCATGCACTGGTTTCCTAGGGTTGCTGTAGCAAATACTACAAACTAGGTGGCTTTAAACAACAGAAATTTACTCTCTCACAGTTCTGGAAGCTAGAATTCCAAAATAAAGGTGTCAGCAGGGCTATGCTCCCTCTGAAAGTTCTAGGAAAGAACCCTTCCTTGCCTCTTCCAGCTTCTGGTGGTCGCCAGTAATCCCTGCCATTCTTTGTATATGGCAGCGTATCTCCTATCTCTGCCTCCATCTCTACATGGTCATCTTTCCTCTGTGAGTGACTCCCCCTTCTTATAAGAACACCAGGCATTGGATTAGGGCCCAATCAAGTTATGACTTCATCATAACTTGATTATATCTTACAAAGACCTCATTTCCAAATACGATCACACTCATAGATTCTAGGTGGATATGAATTTTTAGGGGGACACTATGCAACCCAGTACAGAGCACCTACCACATAAAGGTTTACATATATAAGATGCTTAGAACAGTTCCTGGTAGATAATATATGCCATGTATGAGTTAGCTACCTTGCTTCATTATCTCTGGCAGATAGTAGCTGCCATGAAATATGTGGATGCTCTGCTGTATAAGAATCATCCTCCCTCCATCTTGAGTCAGAGGCAAAAAACTGGGTGGGACTAGAGTTCCAAAAAGAGAAGATGAGGACGGAGCTAGAACACAATGGGTTTATTACCATTCAACACTCCCTCTACCAATACCCTATCAATACACCTAGGCTGGAGTGAGGAAGTATCTGCTACAGTCACATCATTTGTTTTTTGAACAACAGAGAACTTATCATTCCAAACTAACAACGGCCCCATCAAAGAAGTCCTCAAATTAGGACCCACTTAGGAGGAGCTTCCAGAGCCAGGAGAGAAGCTGCACCAGTGAGCCCAGCAGCCTCATCATTTAGAATCAACTGTGAGGTCTGATCCCAAACTGCTTTACACAGCATATTCATCCCATAGTTTAACAAATGAATGACTACTGACTGAGTCCAAATATTAAGTTCATTCTCTAAAATGGAGATTTGCTACTTGCTATAGCTAGGATAGCTTACTTTCAAATTGGGGGAGGGGAGAATAGATTCAAGGCTCCTGCTCTTGCTCCTTCAATAAAGGGGTTTGGGACATACTAAAAAGAAATAGAACCAGATCTCAACTGCTATCTTCATATCGAAATAAATTCCAGATGAATCAAAGATTTAAATTTAAAGATTTAAAAATACACACCCACGCAAAGTACTCAACAAGAATGGGTAACTATTTTTATAATTTTGAGGTAGGGAAGCATGCCTTTTCTAAACATTGAACTAGTAGCAAAAACTATAACGGAAAAGATTATCTTGACTACTTAAAAATGTCAAACTTGCAGATAGATAAAAAATTGTATAAACAAAGGTGAAAAACAAATGACAAACTGGGAACAATTCTGCACTGTATACAACCGTCAACACTTTAGCTCTTACAAATTATTAAGAAAATATTACTGGGAAAATGTGCAAAGGACATGACATGAATAAGTGATTCAAAAAATATATATATCTGTCCAAAATACATTTGAAAATATGTTTAATCTTTAATATTCAAAGAAATGTAAATTAAATCATATTTAATGATTAAATATGATGTAAATTAAATCATAACTGCCATGTCTCAGTTACTATTCAAAGCATTTTACTTGGATTAACTGATTTATTTCTCATGAAATAGGTGCTATCATTATCCCTACTTTACCAAAGATGAAACTGAGGTACAGAGAAGTTAAATGACGTACCCAAGGTCACATAGGAAGTGGCTGAGTCAGAATTCAGGTCCCATCAGGCTAGCTCCAGAGTCACATTCTCAACTACCATGTTATACAGTGACAAGACAATGTTTCACCTGTCAGATGAGGAACACAAAAAACACACAAGCCAGTGTTACTGATGATATGGAGAAACAGGCAATCTCATGCACTGTTAGTATAAGTTAACATTCTTAAGGGTAGTTTGGCTCCATGAATCAACATTCTAACTGTGCATATACCCTTTATCTCAGCCATTCCATTTCTTGAAACTTATCCTAAGGAGATACATAGACAAGTGTATAAAGATTATTTACCAAGGTATTTACTATAGAATATACATAATAACAAATATGTTACAAATAAAAACCCCAACAGGCACACCAAAAATCCAACAAATTCATTCATTCAACAAATATTTATTGAGCACCACCTAGGTACCAGGAACTGGTACTAAGCTCTAGTTACAGAGAAGCAGAGTAAAAAAAAAAAAAAAAAAAAATCCCTATTTTCATGGAGCCTACATTCTAATGAAGCGTGTTAGGCAATAAACAAATAAGAAAAATATGTAGTATGGCATGTGGGACTAAATGCTATAAAGAAAAGTAAAGGAGAGAAGGAAGATAGGAAAGGAAGGTTGTCACAACTTTAAGTAAGAGGGTCGGGGAAGGCATCATTGATTAGAGATGAGATAAACAGATTATACACTAAGAGAATAAAATGCATTATGGTATATCCACACATGGAAGTATAATTCAGCCATTAATTCTGTATTTACTGAAAAGATGTCTATAACACATAATCCAATGAAAAAGGATTCTCACTACACACAAAAAATAGGTAACTATGTGAGGTAATGGATGTGTTAACCACATTGTGGTAATCAGTTAACAATACATATATGTATCAAAGCATCACACTGTACACCTTAAACTTACACAATGTTCACATCAATTATATCTCAATGAAGCTGGGAAAAAAGGTGAAAAAAGATTACAAAACAGTATTAAAGAAAAAAAACAGGGCTTCCCTGGTGGCGCAGCAGTTAAGAATCTGCCTGCCAATGCAGGGGACACAGGTTCGAGCCTTGGTCCAGGAAGATCCCACATGCTGCGGAGCAACTAAGCCCGTGCACCACAACTACTGAGCCTGCACACCATAACTACTGAAGCCTGCACTCCTAGAGCCCGTGCTCTGCAACAAGAGGAGCCGCCGCAATGAGAAGCCCACGCACCACAACAAACAGCAGCCCCTGCTCGCTGCAACTAGAGAAAGCCTGCGCACAGCAACAAAGACCCAACGCAGCCAAAAATAAATAAAAATAAAATAAATAAATTTATTTTTAAAAAAACAGCATTAAGTTATGGGTCCACTGATTTGAAATTACATGTGTATACGTGCTTATGCTTTACATGGAAAAGAGAAACAACACAGAAAGAGACTGATGATACCAAGCAAGGGTCCAGGCTGAGTGCCAGATAAGTGGTACAGGCAGCATGTGTTTGTTCTCCTACCTGCTCACTCATCCCCCTCTCCACATCTACACTTTGTTCCAGAAAGGATTTAACGACAGCAAATCTACATACACCGCAAGTTCTTTAACTCTTCCCATCCTCCCTCACCCTTTTCCCTGCTCTTCCCAGAAGGCAGGACAGTGACAGGGTGAAAGGGATAAAAGCTTAAGATCATGATAAGCTGAGTAGACATAAGATGGATGGAGGGACACCCCCACAGATCTGGATGGGATTCCTCTTATTGCAGCACATGGGAAACATCCTGGGAGGCATAATTCCTCCATGCAGATCTGTAAGATCTGAAGCAAGGCTATCTGATTTAGATTCCCTATTATATCTCCTACTAAACCCCAAATGCCTTACAGGGCAGCCAGGAGCAAGACTGACTCATTCACAGGGAGGTGACAAGCTACAGCAGGCCAGAACACTACCCCTGGTACATGAGTGCCTACATCTTCCTTTGAGCAGAAAATGACACAGAGATGAGCCCTTTTTGCCCCTTACCTTATCCCTTCCTCCATGCCTGCACCCAACAAGCTGTCCTTGGCTATACCATGACTACCCTAGAGATTCAGATTTCCCCACTAAGATTCTCAGGCTAGGTCCCTACCAAGAAAGTTGCCCAAAGTGACCAGCCATGCTAGTGTACACTGAAGCATTTTCAGCTGCGATGCAGTTTCGAGTATATCCCTAGATCCAGATATATTTGCTCTCAAATATGTGGGAGCAGAATACACTTCTTGCTTGAGCATAAAGCCACACACAAGAAATTGGCAACTTCATAAAGGTGGAATCCATGTTGCTATTCCCTATTTCTTTAGCCTGAGGGTAGCAGTGGAGGCAGACAAATAGAGGTAGGGGACCTAGGGAAAGATTTGACTATTTCAAAATATTTCTCAAACACTCTCTCACCTCTTGGATACCTACTATATGCCAGGCCTCGTGTTAAGTGCTTTCATATACTTACACCAAAATTGACAAATTACTTTTATCAAACATTCCTATTATGTGCTACTGAATTTAAGACACCTAAGGCACATACAGGTCCAGCTGCCCTGCTGACAGCTGAATACCCAAGCTTGAAATTAGGTAGAGGGTAGAAATCTAAGACTTCCCTTGAGGCTACAACACAGAAGTCTCACTGCATACTATCAGGCCACAGCCTCAAGGCCCCATTCCAGCTTCTGCTTTCTCTCCTGGGCTTTCAGCAAGGAACATCACACACAAACACACACACACACACAAATCCTCCAATGCCCTTAGTCTGCAAGTGAAAGAAATTCTTCACTAGGGAAGAGTACAAGGTGAATCAGAGAAAAACCAAAGCAATCATCTCTTCGGCAGAGAAGTCTCTTTCTCTCTTTATCCATTTCTCTCTTGTCTTTCTTGAATATGTAGTTATTGAGCAACTTCTATTATGCTTATCACTATAGGATATAATCATAAGACATGCCTCCTGCCCTCAAGAATTTACTCTGTTTAGGAAGACAAAATCAACGCACAGGAAACATGTTATTGAAAAGGGGGACTCCAATGTATATGTAAAACTGAAACAGACTCACAGATACAGAAGACAAACTAGTGATTACCAAAGAGAAGAGGGACAAATTAGGGATTACAGATACAAACTACCATGTATAAAATAGATAAGCAACAAGGATATATTGCATAGCACAGGGAATTATAGCCATTATCTTACAATGGCTATCTTACAACGGAGTATAATCTGCAAAAATCACTGAATCACTTTGCTATACACCTGAAACTAATATAATATTGTAAATCAACTATACTTCAATAAAGGTGGAGGGGCTCTAAGATTTCTAGTGCAAGAGTGGTGCTAGTAACACAAATGGAGGGATAAATGATGTTAGACACACGGTACACATAGGTATCTTCAATTTCAACACAATCTCCTCTTTTTTTGTTCTATTCTTAGTAGAAATATGTTTCACTTCAAGAAAAATCTCAAATACAAAAATTCAATACATAAAGTTGGCAATCGTTCACTAGAAAAAAACGATCTCTTTGCTGTCAAGTTTAGGGAGATACCATTTAACCTGCCCCCAACCCATGTTCCTGTTGCCCCATATATACACAACGTTTACATTCAACTTTTCAGGTTCACAGGGTAAAGCAAAGTACTTCTTAAAATAGATTATAAAAGGCAATATATTGACAGATGAACAGATATAAACAAAATGTGGTACAAACAAAAAATGAAATATTATTTAGCCTAAAAGAGGAGGAAGTCCTATCCCATGGTACAACATACAAGAACCTCAAGGACTTTCTGCTAAGTGAAATAAGCTAGACACAAGAAGACAAATAGTATATGATTCTACTTATATGAGGTATCTAAAACAGTCAAATTCCTAGAAACAGAAAGTAGAAGAGTGGTTCAGGGGCAAAGGGGAAGGAAAAATGAGGAATTGCTGTTTAATGAGTATAAGAGTTTCAGCTGTCCAAGATGAAAAAGTTCTGGTGATCTGTTGGACAACAATATGAATATACTTAACACTACTGGACTGTGAACTTAAAAATGGTTAAGACAGTAAATTTTATGTGTTTTTTATCACAATTTTTTAAAAAGGCAATGCACACATGGGTTAAAAAAAATTTCAGCAACACAAAAAGATATCAAAAAAAAAAAAACAAAAACAAACCTCCAGGGGTAGTCTGGGTATAACAAGTATATAGAGTCCTCCCCTTTTTTCATTCAAATACTAATACTAGCATGCCACAAACTCTATTTTGCTTGCTTTAGTTTTCTCTTAACAATAGATCTTAGAGATTGTTCCATATCACTGTGTGAGTGTGTGTGTGTGAGGGTGGGTGTACCTGTCTCATTCTTTTTAACTGCTGTATTAATACGGTGCTATCCACCATAATTTACTCAACTAGTCCCTTATCAATATAGTAAGATGTATTTTTAAGCAAAATGTGTTAAAGGCTTTGCACACTGATTTTGCACATTTTTCCCCCTCAACAAAAATGTTTAGATTTCACTCTTCATAATACCTCCAAGCAACTATAAATGATGACTGACATTTGCTTTAGTTTGAATTTAATAGTGTTTCGCCTTGGCTCATTTCTACTAGGTTGTATGTTGATTTGTCATTGTTACAAGGAGTCACCAACAGTGTGATCAAGGGAGCACATGAAATACACACCATCCTCTGAATATTATGGTCACCCTTTACTCCATCATCCTTATAAATGGTTTGTCAATAGTACAGCCGTCCTCCTTTATCCATGTGGGATACGTTCCAAATCCTGGAACCATGGATAGTACTGAAACCTATATATACTGGTTTTTCCTATAGCATACACAGCATGGGTATGCTGAACAAAGGATGATTCACGTCCTGGATGGGAAGGAGCAGGATGGCACAAGATTTCATCACACTGCTCAGAACAGTGTACAATTTAAAACTTATGAATTGTTTATTCCTGGAATTTTCCATTTAATATTTTCAGACCTCAAGTAATTGAAACTGTGGAAAGCAAAACCTCAGATAAGGAGGAACTACTGTCTACCCTTTACTGTGTTTAACTCTGAGAAAATTAAAAATACACACACACACACACACACACACACACACACACACACACTTTCATTATTTAAGAAATTTTTTTTAAAAAACACCTCTTTCGGGCTTCCCTGGTGGCGCAGTGGTTGAGAGCCCGCCTGCCGATGCAGGGGACACGGGTTCGTGCCCCGGTCCGGGAAGATCCCACATGCCGCGGAGCGGCTGGGCCCGTGAGCCATGGCCGCTGAGCCTGCGCGTCCGGAGCCTGTGCTCCTCAACGGGAGAGGCCACGGCAGTGACAGGCCCACGTACCGCAAAAAAATAATAAAAAACAAATAGAAAACACCTCTCTCACGCAATGTCTCTGGGTCTGCTACTTGGTCCCTTCTAGAGAAAGCACAGCGAAATAGAGTGAGTGAGGGCTGCACAGACCACCTGAGTCAGGGCTTGGATCCCGTTTCTGCCATTTCCAAGTTAATCCATCTCCCAGAGCCTCTGGCTTGTCATCTGTAAACCAAGGGCAATACCATCTATCTCTTGCATAGGGAAGATCGCCACACAGGGTGAAAAGTCCATTCAAGAGGACCAAAGTGCTATCTCTATTGAACTAGCACTGCCTGGGGAAGTCAAAGAATTGCTTAGAGAAGTGGTAAAGGACAAGAAGGAATCTGACCAGTCATTGAGAGAAAGGGTGCTCTGGCAGAGGTAACACATGCACAAAGGGTGAGAGTTCTGCAGAGCCACAAAGCACCAACACACTTACTGACAAGAAGGTGAAAGGCAATTTAGTCAACAAATCCTTATCGAGTACCTCTATGTACTCACTAGGCACTGAAGACAAAACTGTGAGCAAGAAGGCCCCTGCCCTCATGGAGCTTATAATCTAGTAAGAGGGAAAGATAAACCAGTAAAAAGCATTAAGTGGTCTAACGGAAACAAACAGATGCTAAGATAATAACATGGTGTTGCTTTGTATGGAGAGGCCAGAAAATACCTCCAAAACAAGATAATGCTCAACTGAAACTTAAAGGCAAGTGATAATTAATGAAGTGAAGAGCAGGGTAGAGAGTATTCTAGGCCAAATCCATGAAGCTAGAGAACTGAAAGAACTGCAAGCAGGTGAGGGTGCATGCAGGAGACAAGGAGGAAAGGGGCTTGAAATGAGACTTAAAATACAGGCAGGGGCCAGATCTTGCTAGGCCTTGTAGGCCACAATTTGGGTCAAATTGTGCAAGACTGTTTATTCCAACCTGAGACATTTGGACTTGATTGTACAGGTAACAGGAATACAAGAGAGGATGTGAAAAGGAGAGAGACAAGGCTGGGTTGTTTTACAGAAGGATAGTGGAAGTTGTTTAGAGGACAGCTGCTATAGGGAGTGACGACAGCTTGGAGACCAAAAAACAGCCTACTTTAGGGCAAGGTCACTGTGTACAGAAAAAGAGGCATCCCAGAGGCAAATCTGAAGTGCAATTGGCAGCCTTCAAAGACTGTGTTCTAGCCTGCTTTCTGAGTCCAAAGTCAAAGTCCGCAGTATACTCCAGAAGTCCTGACCTGCCAGGGGGAATCATTAAGGCCCTCTACCTCATCTGGGATCTTTGCCTTCTATGGCAATGAGAAGATGAGGTGTCAGTACACAGGGACAGTTATCCACTGTCCTCACTGGAAGACAGGTGACAGATTAAGGTTCCTGCGACCTTAGGATCCAAGTAAAGGGTTCAAAACCCTTTCCTTGGGGCTTCCCTGGTGGTGCAGTGGTTAAGAATCTGCCTGCTGGGCTTCCCTGGTGGCGCAGTGGTTGAGAGTCCACCTGCCGATGCAGGGGACATGGGTTCGTGCCCCGGTCCGGGAAGATCCTACATGCCGCGGAGTGGCTGGGCCCGTGAGCCATAGCCGCTGAGCCTGCGCGTCTGGAGCCTGTGCTCTGCAACGGGAGAGGCCACAACAGTGAGAGGCCCGCATACCGCAAAAACAAAACAAAACAAAACAAAAAAAAGAATCTACCTGCCAATGCAGGAGACACGGGTTCGAGCCCTGGTCCAGGAAGATCCCACATGCCGCGGAGCCACGAAGCCCCTGTGACACGACCACTGAGCCCATGTGCCACAACTACTGAAGCCCGTGAGCCTAGAGCCCGTGCTCCGCAACAAGAGAAGCCACCACAATAAGCATGTGCACTGCAACGAAGAGTAGCCCCCACTCGCCACAACTAGAGAAAGCCCGTGCACATCAACGAAGACCCAACGCAGCCAAAAATAAATAAATTATTAAAAAACAAACAAACCCTTTCCTTCCCCTCTAGGGGAGCAGGGGGCCAACACAGTCCTGTAAGTCAGAGTTTCTTCAAATATGGTCTGCAGATGATGACTGGTGTGAGAGTCACCTGGAGGCCAATCAAAACGCAGGTTCCCCGTTACCACCCATACCTACTCAGTCAGGAGAGCAGGAGTAAAGACCAGGAATCTGAATTTTAAATAAGTAGCCAGCCTCTCAATACTTGCCCCCATGGGTAATTCTGATGTATTAAAGCTTCAAAACCATAGCTCCAGGAATAGGGCTAATGGAGGAAGGCCCTCACTTAAGGGTGAATGGCAACGTCGAAATTAGGGGACTACATAGAACCAAGAGTCAAGCTGGGCATGAAATAAACTAGAAAAAGGAGTCCGAAGGGATTATGAAATTTGAAGGCCCCCAAAGCAGAAAATAGAAGGCAGGACATCAGAGCATGGGGATTAGAGAGCAGAGGAATCAAAGGCAGGGAGCACTCCTGGGGAAATCACTAACAATGGCCATGATCTCCGGCTGCCTTAGGTTGGTTTCCCCAGCGGAGCACTAGGAAGGGAGTGCAGATGCTTCACCTCACACAGGCCAGGTTACCGGGCCTTAGACTGCCCAGTATGTGCACGCAATCACTCCATCCAACCATCAAAAAGAGAATGACACTCCTCCTCAGTAAGTACTGTTTCTATCCCAATGATTCCCCTTCAGCGTCCACCATGATGCCAGCTACTGGTCAGTCTGTAGAAGAGCGCCAGGCTAAGTAGAAAAACATACAGAACACCTCTAAGGGGTAATGACCGGCCCTACTCACCAAGATTCTCTGCTTGGCACATCAGAGACCCCTAATGCTGCCATAAACTCTAGGACAATTCCAGGTCAGAAACTTCAGATCCTACCATCCATGCATACCCAGCCAGTCTTCTACTACTCCTTACTATGCCTCACCAAGAGAGTCCCAACCTATATTCTGCACTCCCATGTCCCTCCCCAAAATTCAGAGAGAAATTCCACAAATTCAGGTTAGGCAGGGAGTCCTGAACTTCTGAGGCTAGCTCCCATGCCTAGTTTGGTGGGAGGAGGTAACCTGAAGGAGTGCCTACCCTACCTGAAGGGAATATCCTCAGCCTACCTGAAGGGAGCACCAAGACTGCTACAGGCCTCTGTACAGGAGACTTTTTAAAAATATGAGCAAGTTGAACCTAATATATTTAAAAGGAGGGAAGGGAGGCTCTTCAGAGCAGGAATTAAATTGGGTTATTGGGGGAGGTAAGTAAGGTAGGATTTCTGGGGATTTGACTTTAAATAGCACATAAAATACAAAGCAATACAAAATTTAGCTCAAACCCTTATATGTCAACTACCTGATTGTTCCTATAATCCAAAAGCTGGTTCCACACTAAAGAAATAAGACTGCTGACAGATGATTTTAGTAATCCCAAAGATTATTTATGGCCTTAAAATCCTGAACTGCTTGTCTGTCCCTTCTTACACTCCACCCACTATCCTGGTTCTCTAGGTTTTTGACCTAATGATTTAGCTTCCTGTTTCATCTTTCCCTCACCTTATCCCTAAGGTCTTTTGCTTCCTTCCTTGCTTAGGACTGCACTCCACTCAGTTATTCTGCCATCAGCCACTTGGAACAAATAATCTGCCTATCCAGATCCTCAACCTTGATCCTAGGCACTCATGCCCCCTTCATGGCCAAGTCCCCTGCCAGGCTTACCCTTACTCTATGAAGATGTCCCGGAGAGAGACAAGCATGTTAGATGGTTCATCCCAAGTATGTTAGTTGGTTCATCCAGGCAAACACTGGAATCATCAAAGGTGGAATAAGGAGAATGACAATGAGCCAGGTCAAATGTCTAGACCTCCCCCTGACATTCTAAGGCACACCTTCTTAGCCCTCAGGTGATATCCCTAGTATTCCATCCCTCCTGCCCACCACCTCCACCTCAAGGGATCCTTCTATCCCACAGCAGCTAGGGCTAAGAATACACGGTGAGCAACACATAGGCCTTTGTCTGATAGAACTTACAGTTTAATGAAGGAGAAAGACAATGAAATAATCCCAACATGTATGATAGTTAAAGGCAATGCACGCGGAGCTGTAAGCTTAAGAAGGCTAATCAGGTGAAGTTACAGCTAAGATGAAACTTGAAGGATCAACAGGAGGTACCCAAGCAGTGGCAGAGCATTTAAGGAAGCATGTTCTAGGCAGAAGAAACAGAGTATGTAAAGGCCCTGCAGCAAGAAAGCATATCTGAAGAGATGAGATGAGCTGGGGAGGTCAAGGTAGAGAGAATACCAGCACAGATGATGCTGGAGAGACCAAGAAGGGTCTCATAAGATATGAAGCTGTTTTATCATTCACTTAACAAGTATTCACTGAGTGCTTACAATATGCCAGGCATTGTCCTATGTTTTATTTATAACAGTAAATGAAACAGACAATATCCCTGTTCTCAGAGAATTCCCGTTCTAATTGGAGGAGACTATAAACAAGTATGTGACTAAACTAGAAAAATATCACTTATTGATAAGTGCTATGCAAAGAACTAAAATAGGTGATATGCTAGAAAGTATGTATATGGGTGGTTACTTTATAATCATTAGGTGGTCAGGGGAAAGCCTCTCTGAGGAGGTGACATTTAAAAGTAGGTATCTAAATAAACAGGAACCAGCCATTCAAAGACCAAGGGAAAAAGCATTCTAAGCGGGGTTAACAATACACACATACAAAAGCCCAATGGTAAGATCACTGAAGCTTTTTTAAGCAGAGGAGTTAGATCATGATCATTCTTGCATTTTATAAAGATCACTCTGGCTACAATGTAGAGAACAGAATGGAGGTAGGGGAGAATAAGATTAAGACTGGAGACAGAGATGAGAGTGGATTATGTAGACTAACGCGAAGAAGCGGAGGAAGGGGACAGTAACAAGGATGATGATAATAGCTAATACTCACATAGCACATACTAGCTGCCGAGCCATCGTTCTAAGCATTTTTTATATATTAATTCATTTAAACCTCACAAATACTGTATCTTATAAGTTAGGAAACTAAGGTAGAGGATAGTGGCAATGAAGAAGAAAGCAACTGGGGACTTCCCTGGTGGCACGGAATCCGCCTGCCAATGCAGGGGACATGGTTCGAGCCCTAGTCCGGGAAGATCCCACATGCTGCGGGGCAACTAAGCCCATGCACCACAACTACTGAGCCTGTGCTCTAGAACCCGAGAGCCATAACTACTGAGCCCACGTGCCACAACTACTGAAGCCTGCGCTCCGCAACAAGAGAAGCCCGCACACTGCAAGAAAGAGTAGCCCCCAGTTGCCACAACTAGAGGAAGACCCAACACAGCCAAAAATAAATAAATAAATTTATAAAAAGAAGAAGAAGAAGAAAAAAGCAACTGGATCCAAGAAATATTGGGGAGGACAAATCCTATGATAGGCTGGTTGTCGGCTGTGGGAAGGGAAGGGGTAGGACTTAGAATGACTACTAGGCCTTGGGCCCAGCAACTGCATGGGTGGTGGTGCTATTTACCACGTGACAGGACACTGGAGGAAGAGCAAGAGGGGAAGAGCAGAAGGCTGCATTTTGCTGAGTCTTCAAAACATCCCAGTGGAGCTGTCCACGTGAACAGTTGGATATTCTGGTCTGGAGAGAGATTTGGTCATCATCCACGTATAGATGGTAACTGAAGCTGTCACAGAAGTTGAGATCACCTACGGGGAGCAGGAAGAAAGAAAGAAAAAAAAGCCTAGGAACAGACTGCTGATATTTAAAACACAAGAAGTTGAATAAACAAATAAATTTTTTAAATACATAAGGAAAATTAAAAAAAATTTTTAACACAAAAAGAATCATTAACAACAACAAAAAACTGGAAATACCTTAATGTCCCTCAATAGGAAAACAGATAAATAAAATACAGTATATCTAGTCTATGAAATATTATACAGTAGCCAAAAAGAATGAGAAGTATCTTTATGTACCAACATGGAATACTGTCAAGGCACATTACTGAATCAAAGAAAGAAATATAAAAATGATACATAAAATGTGACCCCATTTGTGTAAATAAATAAAACACGGCAATAGCATTTTAAATATTTTCTGGGACTTCCCTGGTGGTCCAGTGGTAAGACTCCACGCTTTCACTGCAGGGGGCACAGGTTCAACCCCTGGTCGGGGAAGTTCCACATGCCGTATGGTGTGGCCAAAATTTAAAAAAAAAATTTCTGGGTTCATACGTATGTATGCAAACACACACAGAGTGTGGGAGGTACACTCTAAACCACTAACAGGTTGCCTCTGGAAATACAGAAATAATTGAAACAGAGGAGCGGGGAGCAGGAGTATTCAAAGTATCTACAATGTTCTGAAATTAACAGTTTTCAGTATGTTCGTATTTTAATTCACAACAGAAAAATGTGTTCCAAAACTGGAAATTCATAATACTTGTGTAAACCATGGAAGATTAAATATGATGTTATTTTGACAATGTTTTAAATTTTAGAGTCACATTTTATTCTGATCTGAATTTTTATCAAGATGCTAAAACTGGTTTGTTTGAAACTAGTTTGTCATACATACTGTGCATAATCACAGTATTTATTTTCTGGGACTATTGTGAATGTGTAGACTTATGTTTATTGCTACGGGAACAATTATTTATAAAATAATATTAAATCCAGTATTAGCTGCCTATTTCAGACACTTAATACTTGCAGAGACCCATGTTACACTTACTACACTGAAGGTTTTGGTTGTTTGCTTTTTTTTTAAATTTATTTGGCTGTGTTGGGTCTTGGTTGCTGCGCACGGGCTTTCTCTAGTTGTGGCAAGTGGGGGCTACTCTTCGTTGTGGTGCGTGGGCTTCTCATTGCGGTGGCTTCTCTTGCTGCGGAGCACGGGCTCTAGGTGCACAGGCTTCAGTAGTTGTGGCGCACGGGCTCAGTAGTTGTGACTCGCGGGCTCTAGAGCAAAGGTTCCGCAGCTGTGGCACACGGGCTTAGTTATTCCACGGCATGTGGGATCTTCCTGGACCAGGGATCAAACCTGTGTCCCCTGTATTGGCAGGCGGATTCTTAACCACTGCACCACCAGGGAAGTCCCAAGGGTGAGTCTTTAAAAAAAAAAACTTCAGGACTTCCCTGGTGGCACAGTGGTTAAGACTCCACCTGCTGGGCCTCCCTGGTGGCGCAGTGGTTGAGAGTCCGCCTGCAGATGCAGGGGACATGGATTCGTGCCCCAGTCCGGGAAGATCCCACATGCCATGGAGCGGCTGGGCCCGTGAGCCATGGCTGCTGAGCCTGCGTGTCCAGAGCCTGTGCTCCGCAACGGGAGAGGCCACAACAGTGAGAGGCCCGTGTACTGCAAAAAAAAAAAAAAAAAAAAAAAAAGGCTCCACCTGCCAATGCAGGGGACACGGGTCGAGCCCTGGTCTGGGAAGATCCCACATGCCGTGGAGCAACTAAGCCCGTGAGCCACAGCTACTGACTCTAGAGCCTATGAGCCACAACTACTGAGCCCCTGCGCCACAATTACTGAAGCCCGTGTGCCTAGAGCCTGTGCTGCACAACAAGAGAAGCCACCGCAATGAGAAGCCCGCACCTGCAACGAAGAGTAGCCCCCGCTTGCCACAACTAGAGAAAGCCCGCACGCAGCAACGAAGACCCAATGCAGCCAAAAATAAATAAATAAATAAGTTTATTTAAAAAAAAAAGAATCACCCTCACTGCTGAAAGTATATGGACTCTTAGGGTGCAGATATTAGTGTTCCAAAAAATATGTGATTATATTAAGGTAGTGGTAGCAGGAAGATAATCTTGATTCCATTGGGAATCTTAGGTTTTCTCATACATTGGGAAAATAGTTTTTCCTGTACTGCTGAAGTTTCTTTTTGGTAAACAGTACTTTGTAAAAGAGAAGCATGAAGGAGAAATTGAGGTGCGTACATTTCCTCAAATGACCAGCATTGTACAAGATACTGTGTATCTTGCAATGAACAGTGTGGAAGCTGTTCATTTTTCAATCTGAAGTAAAATACATTCAAGAACTTAAAAAAAAAATCTACAGTGTTTTGATTTTTTTAGATTACTATATTCTCTGTAAAATTAAAGATCAATTTTTCAAAAAATAATGGGAATTTCTGTACCTTCTACTCAGTTTTGCTGTGAACCTAAAACTGTTCTAAAAAATAACTCAATTTTGAAAAGTGGGAAAAGAGGGAGGCTACAAAGGACATCCTTTACTTCAGATAGTAAATTTTCTCTGTTCCTTCCATCCCCGACTGGCTTGATGTTTAGATCTTCTGGCTTGCCATCTGCCCGTGTCTGAGAAGTTAACACCAAGCCCCCTAATTCCATGCTCCATCCTGAATCCTTGGCCCCAGGCCAAGTTTGGCCACAGATCCCCTAGACTGGGCCAGAACCCCAGGAAGGGGGGTCAAATACCAAAGTCCTAAACAAATATGGGAGAATAAGTACAGATGCCAGCTTCAAGGACAGGGATCAGGTGGCCTTGCAGGCCAGCAGCAGTCTCAAAGGGGAAAAAGTATTTAAAGATCTGGAAGCAGCTCTGCAGTGCTGGGGGATGAGGCTGGGGGGCAGTCAGGCAAAACTGGGCGAAGTGGTACAGGCAAGTTGAAGAAACAGCCAGTTCCACTTATAAAGATTCCAAGTGAAGTGCCATAATATGGTGGAAACCACAGTTACAACAAAAGGAAGAGGGGAAGCTGCATTCTGTGAAGGGGTTGGGGGCATGGGGGGGGGTGTCTAGGGATTTCTAGCGGAATCACTCCACATCAAAGCAGCAATTCCAGGAGGCACAGTATAAAAGTTTAGAAACTTTCTGGAGCAGCAGAAAGAGGCCAGGGACTTGGCTTCTTCCTGAAAAGAAGGTTCTATAAAAGAGGAGAAAAGACACTGAAATAAAGCCTTTCCTTCTTCAGTAAACCAAAGGCAGAGAGATCATGGTAGATCTCTGGTGACCGTGCTCTTAACTTTCAACTTTCTGAGCCTGAAAGACAACATATTTGGTCTACATGTTTTCCTGGTTACCCAAAGAGATGACACTGCCTAGCTGAGGTCTTACCCAACAGCTGACTCACCATCAGCCTGTATCACAGCCTGCTGCGCCTCATGCCTCACACAGTCACATACTGGGCGGCTCTGGAAAGAAAACAATCTGGTGTGAGCTGTCAAAGTCCTCTCGGTACCTGACCTCACCCTCTGGGGTAGGTTTCATTTCAAAACTGAAAGGGACTGAAGGGCTAGGGAAACCAAAGATCAACAGAGCCAGGAACAGGTGGTTCCCAGCAGAAAAGGGTCCCAAGCTGGAACTCAGAACAGAAACCAGACCACTGATAAGACAGTTTATGGTATCTGTCTCCAAGCCTTCAGATGCCATTCACATATTTTCCAATATTTACAACAGGGCATGACCACACTTATCCAACTTCTGACAACTAAATATCTAATTCTCCAAATGTTCAATCAACTTCCTGGCTTTATTAAGTTTTACAGCTTTGGGGTATCTCCAATAACTGGGATACTGGGGGTGGGGGTGAACTTCTGAATTTTGCAGTCCTTCATATGGGCCGTATTTTAATCCTAACGAATTATATCATCTCCTCTTCCTTCTTCATTTCTTCATGACCCCTTGGAAAAATTCCTGTCTCCCTAAAAAATTTCTAATTAGTTTATAATGGCTCTCTCACTAGAGCAATATTCAATACAATGAAAGTGTACCTCATTAAAGGAGTCAGGTTATTTGCTTGAGGTTCATTTTAACTACCTGAGTGACCCTTAGGTAAGTCACTTAATCTTTCTGGGCTCAGTTTCCTCATCTATAAAGTAAGGAGGTTGGAAACAGACAGAAGGAAAGCAATAAAACTTCCCTGAACTGAGAAAAGACTTAAGTTTTTAAGTCTAAAAGGTTTATCAAGTGACAAGCAGAGTTTTGTTTTTTTTTAAATCGAACCTAAGCCTATCATGATGAAACACTAAGCATGAAGAAAAAATTTACAAACTTTCAAAGAGAAATGGTTATTACTTACAGAGGAAAGAGAAACCTATTGGCAGTGGACTTTTCATCTGTATTACTAGAAACTGGACAGTACAAGGCTGCATACTTTGTAGAGACTAGGACTACTATTCAAGAATCCTTGGGAATTCCCTGGCGGTGCAGTGGTTAGGACTCTGTGCTTTTACTGCCGAGGGCCCAGCTTCCCGCCCTGGTTGGGGAACTAAGATCCCACAAGCCGTGTGGCGCAGTCAAAAAGGAAAAAAAAGAAAAAATCCTAAACCCAGCCAAGATATCATTCATACATGAAGATATATACACACACACACACACACACACAAATAAATAAGTAAATAAATAAATGGACCATCCATGCCCCTTTGTCTAAGAAAATCACTCAAAGTATCCTAGTCAAATTAATATTTAAAACTGGAACAAAGCTGAGAAAGACAAAGTATACGCAAGACATGTTTCCCCTCCCCCTAAGAAAACCTTTTCATGAAATTGTACCAAGTGACTTCTGATGGCATTTCCACGTACAAACAGAAACTGTCCTATACACAACCCTCCCTGGCAGTCTGGGTTTGCGAGTTGTACATCACCTAGTGGCCTGATGAAGTAAATGCAGTTTCATCAAGTGCCCGGATAAACTTCCAGCCATTTTGTGATCTCTGACAGTGTGTACGGGGCAGCAGCCTGATGTCTTAGAGATTCTGAGTAGGGAACTGCAAACCCACCAGGCTCATATAGAACTGTATAGATTCAGCTCACTAACCATCCATTCTCCAAGGATGTGGGAAGGGTCCACACTTTGTGCTAACTAATCACAAGAAGTGAAGCATAATTTGTTGCAAGGCTGCACTTACAAATAGTGAGAGACAGAGAATGCTTTTGTGCAGACCAATCTGAACTGAAAGCCAAGTTTAGATGCTATGAGAAAACTGCAAATACTCCTTATAAACAGGAAGAACATCTCCAAACATTCACAAGATTGGATGTGGAAGATGGATTACATTTACCCTGTATGGTTCCAGGAGACAGGCCTATAACTGATGAGAAGATACCTCAATTAGATTTCAATTCAAAACAAGAAATAATTTTCTATTAGTGAGAGCTACTCAACAGTATAATGGGAGAAACCATAAACAAAATGAAAAGACAATCTACAGAATGGGAGAAAATATTTGCAAACAATACAATCAACAAGGGCTTAATTGCCAAAATACACAAACAGCTCATACAATTAGATAACAGAAAAACAAACAACCCAATCAAAAAATGGGCAGAAGACCTAAACAGACATTTCTCCAAAGATGACATACAGATGGCCAACAGGCACATGAAAAGATGCTCAACGTCGCTAATTATTTAGAGAAACGCAAATCAAAGCTGCGATGAAGTATCACCTCACACCAGCCAGAATGGCCATCACTAATAAGGTCTACAAATAACAAATGCTGGAGAGGGTATGAAGAAAAGGGAACCCTCCTACATTGTTGGTGGGGATGTGAATTGGTGCAGCCACTATGGAAGTCAGTAGGGAGGTTCCTTAAAAAACTAAAAATAGAGTTGCCATATGTTTCAGCAATCTCACTCCTGGGTATATATCCGGAGAAAACTCTAATTTGAAAAGATACAGGCAGCCAAGCTCCAGCTGAAGGAGAAGTGGGGTAAGTAAGGAGGTCTCTACAACATGGCTTGTACAAAGCGGGCTGCCTACAAATCGACCCGTGGTAAAGCACCAAGGAAGAAACTGGCTACAAAAGCCGCTTGCAAGAGTGTGCCCTCTACTGGAAGGCTGAAGAAACCTCAGCGTTACAGGCCTGGTACCGTGGCACTCAGTGAAATCAGACGTTGTCAGAAGTCTACTGAACTTCTGATTCACAAACTTCCCTTCCAGCATCTGGCACGGAAAATTGCTCAAGACTTCAAAACAGATCTGCGCTTCCAGAGTGCAGCTACTGGTGCTTTGCAGGAGGAACGTGAGATCTATCTGGCTGGGCTTTTTGAAGACACCAACCTGTGTGCTATCCATGCCAAACGTGTAACAATTATGCCAAGCGACATCCAGCTAGCATGCCGCATACGTGGAAAACACCCTTAAGAATTCACTCTGATGGGAAATACTTCATTCTTTAAAAAAAGAATTTCTCTTCTTCCTGTTATTGGTAGTTCTGAACATTAGATTTTTTTTCCCCATGGGGTCAAAAGGTACCTAAGTATATGATTGCAAGTGGAAAAATAGGGGGCAGAAATCAGGTATTGGCAATTTTTCCATTTTCATTTGTGTGTGAATTTTTAATATAAATGCGGGGACATAAAGCATTAATGCAAGTCAAAATGTTTCAGTAAACAAGTTTCAGCAGTTCAATTTTATAACAATTATATATAAACCTGTTAAATTTTTCTGGACAATGAAAAAAAAATACAGGCACCCCAAAGTTCATAGCAGCATTATTTACAGTAGCGAAGACATGGGAGCAACCTAAATGTCCATCCACAGATGAATAGATAAAGAAGATGTGGTACATATACACACAATGGAATATTACTCAGCTGTAAAAAAAAAAAAAGAAAAGAAATAATGCCATTTTTGGCAACATGGATGGACCTAGAGATTATCATACTAAGTGAAGTCAAAAAGAGAAAGACAAATACCACATGATATCACTTACACATGGAATCTAAAATATGATACCAATGAACTTATTTACAAAACAGAAAAAGACTCACAGATATAGAAAACAAATTCATGGTTACCAAAAGGGAAAGGTGGTGGAGGGGGATAAATAAGGAGTTTGGGATTAGCAGATACAAACTACTATATATAAAACAGAGGGGCTTCCCTGGTGGCGCAGTGGTTGAGAGTCCGCCTGCGATGCAGGGGACACGGGTTCGTGCCCCGGTCTGGGAGGATCCCACATGCCGCGGAGCGGCTGGGCCCGTGAGCCATGGCCGCTGAGCCTGCGTGTCCGGAGCCTGTGCTCCGCAACGGGAGAGGCCACAGCAGTGAGAGGTCCGCGTACCGCCAAAAAGGAAAAAAGAAAAAAAAAAAAAACAGATACACAGGGTACTTCCCTGGTGGTCCAGTGGTTGAGAATCTACCTTCCAATGCAGGGGACACGGGTTCGATCCCTGGTTGGGGAACTAATAATATTCCAGAGGCCGCGGGTTAACTAAGCCCGTGTGGTGCAACTACTGAGCCCGCGCACTCTGGAGCCCGTGCGCCACAACTAGAGAGAAGCTCGCATGCCACAATGAAAAGCCCACTCACCGCAACGAAAGCTCCTGCCACAACTTAAACCTGACGCAGCCAAATTTAAAAACAAACAAACAAACAGATAAACAACACGGTCCTACTGTATAGCACACGGAACTATACTCAGTATCCTGTAATAAACCATAATGGAAAAGAAAAAGGAAAACAACTATAATGGGATTCCTCAAGAAGTGATGAGCTTCCCAGCAATGGAAGTATTCAAAAATAATTTAAATCGGCTGTCCCCAACCTTTTTGGCACCAGGGACCAGTTTCATGGAAGACAATTTTTCCACGAAAGGAAGGTGGCAGGGGGATAGTTCAGGCGGTAATGCGAGCGATGGTGAGCAGCAGATGAAGGTTCGCTCGCTTGCTTGCCCGCTGCTCACCTCCTGCTGTGCAGCCTGGTTCCTAACAGGTCGCGGACTGGTACCAGTCCACAGCCTGGGGGTTGGGGACCCCTGATTTAAATGATCATCTGTCAGGGGACTATATAAAGCAATTCTGTAACTGAACGGAAGTCTGGAGACAAGGAGATTGATTGTATTACCTCAAAGGCCCTTTCCAATTCCAAGTGTCTGTCATTCTATTAAATAAAATGCAAACAAATAAACAAAACAAAAACCACTAATAAATAACTAAAGAGTTTTCCCTCTGCATTTTTTTTCAAGCTCTGACCAAGAAGCCAGTACAACTTAGTGGGTTTGATACCACTTTCCACTTAAGTAAATGTGGACAAATTACTTAACTCGATTTGCCTCACTCTTATTGTCTGTAAATTTAGAACAATAATAGTACCCATCTCATAAGATTACTATGAAGATTAAATAATATGATACTTTATAAAGTACTTAAAACAGTGCCTAACAAAGAAAGTGTATACAACTAGCAGGTAGCTGTGGTGAATGGGAGTGGGGGTGGAAAGTGAAACCTAAATGTGCTGCTTGTTTTAGTTATCTGTTCCCAACCTTCAACCAAAGCATTCCTGGCTGCTGCTGGCCAGAGGCTAGGTTCCCTTGGCAACCAGCCTCAAAAAAGAGCCCAGATCTACCTTCTTCAGGAAGGCAGCTCATTCTCTGCCCTGAAATCTATCATCTTCCTTTGCACAAAGCAGGCTCCCTAAAACCTCACAAATACCAATGCTCCAGATCAAGGAGCTGAGCAGGTATTATCCTCGTCACTTCATATGATCAATTACAGAATATCAGAGTTAGAAGGACCATCTCAGAGACCATGTAGAGCGACCCCTTTGTTTAATAAATGAGGACAACAGGCTGAGAAAAGTGAAGTCCTAGATGTGGCAAGTTGGTGGCAGGGTCAAGACAAGATCGCAGGCCTCCTCATTCCTAGCCCAGTAAAGTTTTCCAATTTTTCAGTAGGACTGGCCCTCCTAAGTCCCATGCTACTGACCCACACTACGTACTTTACACAGGTGAAAGAGAAATAGAAGCAGTAGAGTGCAGAGGTTAAGAGCACGGACTCTGGAGCCAGACTGCTTATTCAAATCCCAGCTCTACCACTTACAGTGACTTTAAGCAAGTTTCCTAACCTCTCTGTTTCTATAAAATAGGGATAAGAGTTACTACCTTATAGTTATTTTAAGGATATGATGAGATAATCCATGTAAAATGCATGGCACACAGAAAGTGCTCAATGTGTATACTGCTTCCTCTGTTTCTCATCATTACCAGTTGCATTAAGAAGAAACAATCATAATAACAAATGAGACCAGACAAGCCCCTACTTCTGGTCCAAAGAGCATTGGGAAGAACAAGCGTATTTGTTTAGCTCCATTTCCTGGTCCTGGCCAGGAACACCCAATCCCTAGCAGGGGAAGACTACAACTAACCCATCACTCATTCATTTCTTTGGATCTAGGAAAGAGTCAACTCAGAGAATAACCAAGTACATGCTATAGTGATAAGATATTTAAGATCACAAATAAAGATTAGGGAGGTCCAAACCCAAAATGCAATTCTTGTGGGTCCAGTCTCCTCCTCTTAACCCACGACGGGTAGTGTAAAGGTTAAGAACAAGAGCTCTGGAGTTTGACGGCCTGAAATGCAAATTCCTGTTCCATCACTTATTTGCTGTATCACTTAAGCAAATTACCTTACCTCTCTCTAAGCCTTTATTCCTCCATCTGTTAAAAGAGAATAACAGGTATTTTGATTATGATAACAGCTGACATCTGGTGAGCACTTTCTACTTTACATGGCTTACATTACTTAATCATCACAAACACCTTATGAGGCTGGTACCTTAGTGCCCCCATTTTACAGATGAGGAAAATGAGGCACAGTCTTCTTATTCAAGGCCACATGGCTAGTTACTGGCAAAGTTGAGATGTCAATACAGGAGGTCTGACCTCAGAGTCTATGCTCCCTCCTCCTACGCTGCTCTACTTCTCCATAGTACCAGCTTCATATGGTTATGTTGTTAAAATAAGCCAATCCATATAAGGTGCTTAGCGCAGGGCCTTGTTCATCAAGGTTCCCCATTACCATTATTACTGTTGTTGTCATTATCATCATCAATCCCTTTGAGACTCTCAAATACTACTACCTCCTGAGTTCTAATTTCACCTAAAGGGAAATGGTTGCTTTCCTACCTAGATACCAACCAGCTCACTGGGCAGCCTGCAGTGAGGTTCTAGTATTTCATTTCCCTCATGTAATACGGCAGTAAGTATCTGGGTGGAGAGGCAAGGATATATTTTCTATAAACCTGCTACTCTATAAAAAAATATATATTAAAGTCTGTTTTTAAAAAATAAAATCTTCACTACTCTCATTAGAAAAGAAACACACGCTTATTATATTTTTCAAAATAAAGCACAGATCGGACTTCCCTGGTGGTCCCGTGATTAAGAATCTGCCTTCCAAAAAAAAAAAAAAAAAAAAGAATCCGCCTTCCAATGCAGGAGACGCGGGTTAGATCCCTGGTTGGGGAACTAAGATCCCACATGGCGCAGGGCAACTAAGCCCATGCGCCACAACTAGAGAGCCCACGTGCCCCAACTACAGAACCCACACGCTCTGGAACCCACGTGCCACAACTACAGAGCCCACACGCCACAGCTGAAGAGCTCACACGCTGCAACAAAGATCCCGCATGCTAAAACTAAGACCTGACGCAGCCAAAAAGAAAAATAAATATTTTTTAAAATAAATAAAGCACAGATATACACTATTTTTTAAAAATTGTTCTCTACCTCCTTCCCCTTTCCACTCTGCTGTTCTCAAAACCAGTAGATTATTTAGTCACTTAATCCTCACAAGAAGCAAGATTGGTATCATTCATCATTATCTCCATTTGACAAGCACAGAAACTGAGGTTCAGAGAGGTTCATGACCGTACAGCTGGTAAGTGGATGGCCAGGGTCTCTGGAAAAGAACTTTCAGATATGGAGGAAGGTAAAGATAGTAAACTCCTTCTCTAAGCCTGAGAGGAAGTGGTTATGACAGATGGTTCCTTGAAGGTTAAAAAGAACCAAGACTGATAATGCGATTTTTAAGAAACTCTTGCTCTAACAAGGTAAGAAGAGATGTTGTAACCCAAAAAGCCAGTAATGCAGTGAGCTATCATCAATCCTGCCCTCCCAGAAACAGTGCAAATTATTGATAAGCCTAACAAAGCAGGACTTCGTCTCTGAAGATATCCATACCATAGCCCTGCACACCAGTTCTTACCTCCCCAATTCCAAAATGATGTATCACTTTATCCTGCTAGAGAGCACAGTTCAAAGTAAGTGTTTTTTAGAGTGAGCAACTTGAGGGCAGGAACAATGTCTTGTTCATACAGATCTTTCCCTCATTAACTGGTACACAACCTTCTATTTATTCAAAACATTTTTGTTTAAAAATGAATAAATTTGGGACTTCCCTGGTGGTCCACTGGTTAAGAATCCGCCTTCCAATGCAGGGGACGTGGGTTCGATCTCTGGTAGGGGAACTAAGATCCCACATGCCACAGGGCAACTAAGCCCGCATGCTGCAACTACTGAGCCCACGCGCTCTGGAGCCCATGTGCCACAACTAGGGAAAAGCCTGTGCGCCACAATGAAGAGTCCACTCGCCACAAAGAAAGATCCCACATGCTACCACTAAGACCCAACACAGCCAAAAAATAAATAAATTTAAAAAAAAAGAATAAATTTATTCATTCAACTCCTGTGTGCTAGATATTGTTCTAGGAGGTGGGGATGTAGCAATGAGCAAAACAAAGTGGATGAAATTTACATTCTAGTCATGGGTGACAAATAATAAACTACAGTAGAGAGTTCCTAGAACAGTGCCTGGCACACAGTAGGCAGCACTCAAAATATCTAAATAATGAATGAATGAATAGTATGTCAAATAGTAATAAGTTCTGTGGAGAAAAATAAAGCAGGGAAGGGAAACAAGGAAGGCAGAGAGCAGGAGATGGCTTTTACTTTAAATAGTATGGTCAAGGAATGCTTAGATTAGGTGACAGTTGGGCAGAAACCTGAAGGAGGTAACAGAGGAGGCCACATTGACATCTGGAATAAGTGTTCCAGAAAAAACAACTACAAAGGTCCCAAGGCTTGGCATGTTGGAGCAATTGCAAGGAGACCAGTGTGGCCAGAGCACAAAGGGAAAGTGATAGATGATGAGGTCAGAGCAGCTGGGAGAGGGTGATGTTGAAGATCCCATGCAGCCTTGTAGATCACTTGAAGGACTTTAGTTTTTAATCTGGGTGGGACCCCGTGGATAGTTTTCAGCAGAGTGGTATGATGTGATATACACGTAACAAGATTATACTGGTCACTGTTAAGATTAGACTGGGGCCCCTGAGAAAACCATAATTCAAAAAGAGTCATGTACCACAATGTTCACTGCAGCTCTATTTACAATAGCCAGGACATGGAAGCAACTTAAGTGTCCGCCGACAGATGAATGGATAAAGAAGATGTGGCACATATATACAATGGAATATTACTCAGCCAAAAAGGAAACGAAATTGAGTTATTTGTAGTGAGGTGGATGGACCTAGAGTCTGTCATGCAGAGTGAAGTAAGTCAGAAAGAGAAAAACAAATACCATATACTAAAACATATATATGGAATCTTAAAAAAAAAAAAAAAAAAAAGGGTCATGAAGAACCTAGAGGCAGGATGGGAATAAAGACACAGACCTACTAGAGAAGGGACTTGAGGACACGGGGAGGGGGAAGGGTAAGCTGGGACAAAGTGAGAGAGAGTGACATGGACATATATACATTACCAAATGTAATACCAATAGCCAGTGGGAAGAAGCCGCATAGCACAGGGAGATCAGCTCGGTGCTTTGTGACCACCTAGAGGGGTGGGAGGGAGGGAGACGCAAGAGGGAAGAGATATGGGGATACATGTATATGTATAGCTGACTCACTTTGTTATAAAGCAGAAATTAACACACCATTGTAAAGCAATTATAGTCCAATAAAGATGTTAAAAAAACAAAAAGATTAGACTGGGGGAGACCAAGAGCAAAAGGAGGAAGAACATTTAGAAGGCTATTCCAATAGTAGCAGGGAAGGGGGTAAGAAGTGTTCAAACCCTGGGTGCATTTTAAGGTAGAGCTCACAGGACTGGCTGGTGGATTGGATGATGAGAGAAAGAGAAAAAACAGAGTCAAGAGAGAGTCCTCAATATAACTGAAACTGAGACGGGGAGAAACTGCCAGAGGTACAGGTTTGAGAGAAGTTCCAGGATTAATGTTTTGAATATTTTAAGTTCAAGAAGCTATTACAGGACTTCCCTGATGGCGCAGTGGTTAAGAATCCGCCTGCCAATGCAGGGGACACGAGTTTGAGCCCTGGTCCGGGAAGATCCCCCAGGCCGCAGAGCAACTAAGCCCATGTGCCACAACTACCAAGCCTGCGCTCTAGAGCTCACGAGCCACAACTACTGAAGCCCGTGTGCCTAGAGCCCATGCTCTTCAACGAGAGAAGCCACCGCAATGAGAAGCCCACGCACTGCAATGAAGAGGAGCCCCCGTTCACCACAACTAGAGAAAGCCCGCATGTAGCAACGAAGACCCAACACAGCCAAAAATAAATTAATTAATTTTAAAAAAAGAAGCTATTACATACACAAGTGGAGATATCCTGTAGGCAGCTGAACAGAAGAGTCCTGAGTTCACAGGAAGACATTCAAGCTGGTAATATATACTTGAGAATTCTCAGGGTATAAATGATATTTAAATTCTTAAAAGAGAGCACTTAGTAAATGAGTGTAGACAGAGAAGTGATCCAAGGACTGATTTGAGTACTCCATCATTGGAGGCTGAGGAGATAAGAAAACAGCCAAAAGGGCGGGGCAGTACATGGGAGTTTGAGAAGAAGGGGCTCCTGAGGTAGAAGGAGAACCAAGGGAGTGGCATCCTGGAAGCCAAGTGAAACAGTGTGTGAGGAGGAAGTGTCAAACACTACTGAGAGATCAAGAAGATGACTAAGAAATGACCACTGAATCTATGTACTATTTTCTAAGCATTCCTCCCTAATCCACACATAACACTTTTTCTTTTAATCTAGGTAAAATCCCAGTATTGTCCAACGAATACACATAAGGTTTCTGTTTAATGCAGCTATATCTGCATCTCAAAAAACAAAATCAATGCTCTTAATATGGACACAGCAGACTTTACACTGTGAATAATGTTGCGTAAATGCTTTATCTGGTTGAAGTAACTGTCTCTCTGAAACAATGTCCCCGACCAAGTCTTACTTGTGTTCAGTAGGTGGGATCAGAGAAATGAGCTATTTAAATGTATTTCTTTTGTTCTGCCATAAAGTAGCAATTATTCTTCAACTCATTTTCCTCCTTCCTAACTCAAACATCCTAAGCAGCTAAACAAAGACCCTAAATTTCCACACACACACCCTTAGAAACAAAGAACACAATAAAATCCAAAAGTTGGATGAGAAAGGGATATGCTGCCTATCGTAGCCGCTTTTACTGTACAAAGGGTTAGTAATTATTTGCTAATTCATAGGCTGTACTTTGTTTACATTTTGTCCTTAAAATCTCTAGATAGGAAGTGCGATTTCTAGTGTCTTCACCTTAAAAGAGAATTATTGCTACAAAATAAGTAGTTTAGCTTTCCATGCTCTAGCGCAGGGGTCCCCAACCCCCGGGCCACAGACCAGTACTGGTTAGGAACCAGGCAGCACAGCAGGAGGTGAGTGGCGGGCAAGAGAGCGAAGCTTCACCTGTATCTACAGCCGTTCCCTATCGCTCACATTACCGCCTGAGCTCTGCCTCCTGTCAGCATTATTGTGAGTTGTATAGTTATTTCATTATATATTTCAATATAATAATAATAGAAATAAAGTGCATGATAAATGTAATGCTTTTGAATCATCCCGAAACCATTCCCCCCCCACCCCATCTGTAGAAAAACTGTCTTCCACGAGACCGGTCCCTGGTGCCAAAAAGGTTGGGGACCAGTGCTCTAGCGAACAGAGTCATGTCTCAATAATCTACACTTCTGAAGCAGAACAATAATCACCAAAAACTGGATCATGCAAACATCCTTCATGTCTTCATGAAACGGCTACAACTTCTGAAAGGACTGAGCTCTCTGCCTTTGGGAGGAATACCCTTCCCTGCCCTCCACCATGCAATTTGCCAACTTGGGACTCAGCCTGAATGACAACTTCTCTAGGCGGCCTTCCCAGATCCCCTCCAAGGCTGAATCAAGGGCCCTCCTCTGAACCCGTAACACCACAGGTTGGTAAGCACCACAGCTTACTCATATCCCAATACTTCAACACATTATACTGTGAATCTGTTTACTTCTCTGTCTACCTCTCCAGACCATAAACATCTTGAGGGCAAGGACAATATCTCATTAATTTTTATAGCCTCAGTGTCTGAAACATATCAAACAATCAAGTGTCTGCTGAATGAAAGAATAACATGAAACTTGACCCAGAATACCTTACGTGATTTTTGTAGCATATTTTCCTTGATAAACCAGGTGAACTGAAGCTAATATTAAAATTACTGGTGTCTATATGATCCAGCAATCATACTCCTGAGCATATATCCACACACAAAACTGTAATTCGAAAAGATACATGCACCCCTATGTTCACAACAGCACTACTCACAATAGCCAAGACGTGGAAACAACGTCACTATCCATAGACAGCTGAATGGATAAAGAAGACGTGGTACATATACACAATGGAATACTACACAGCAATAAAAAAAGAATGAAATAATGCCATTTGCAGCAACATGGATGGACTCAGAGATTATCATACTAAGTGAAGTAAGCCAGAAAGAGAAAGAAAAATACCATATGATATCACTTATATGTGGAATCTAAAATATGACACAAATGAACCTATCTACAAAACAGGAACAGACTCACAGACACAGAAAACAGGCTTGTGGTTGCCAAGGGGGGGTGGGGGTGGGGGTGGGGGAGGGATGGATTGGGAGTTTGGGGTTAGCAGATGCCAACTATTACATATAGAATGGGTAAACTACAAGGTCCTACTGTATAGCACAGGGAACTATATTCAATAACCTGTGATAAACCATAACGAAAAAGAATATAAAAAAGAATGTATACATATTTATAACAGTTTCTTACTAACACAACATTGTAAATCAACTATACGTCAATAAAAATAAAACAGGGAGTGCCCTGGCAGCCTAGGGGTTAGGATTCAGTGCTTTCACTGCAGAGGCCTGGGTTTGATCCCTGGTCAGGGAACCATCCCACAATGCCATTCAGCATGGCCAAAATACAAAAAAAAAAAAAAAAAAAAAGAAAGAAAATAAAATAAAATTACTGGCATCTATTCACATCCCCAGTTGATAGCAGAAACAGAAATTTCCCCTACCTGACACTGGAAATAGAGGATAAGAAAAGATATGTGCTGGTCAAAATCAGATCAGGAGGAGTTATCATACTAGCTGCTCTTCCTTGATTTGTCCCACACCATACGAGAGGCTAATGGACCTCTGGATTGCTCTCTTCACCTCCCTTCCACTGATTCTGTATTCTCCTCTTTGCCCTATTCTTCTTTTGTTTGTTTTGTTTTAATATCTATTTATTTATTTTTGGCTGCTTCGGGTCTTAGTTGTGGCACATGGGATACTTCGTTGTGGCCCACAGGCTTCTAATTGTGGCACACAGGTTCCAGAACGTGTGGGCTCTGTAGTTGCAGCACACAGGCTCTCCAGTTATGGTACATGGGCTTAGTTGGCCTGCGGTATATAGGCTCTTAGTTCCCTGACCAGGGATCGAGCTCTGGTCCCCTGCATTGGAAGGTGGATTCTTAACCACTGGACCACCAGGGAAGTCCCCTCTGCCCTATCCTTTCCTCTCTTTGCTTTACTTACCTTTTCCCACTTCTTCTCATTCTATACTGTGCATTTGCATTCTGTTCTCATTTTCCTTTTAACTTTTCTTTGCACTCTGTTCTCCAGGCCTTATTTTAGTTAAAATGACCCTGAGGAATACATGAGCAATGATTTGCCCAACTGGGAGAACTTAGGCCAAGGATGTTGCTGTATATCCTGGTCACTTCTGTAAAGCACACCAACATATTTCAGCTGTTTCTGAGGAAACCAAGTAGCGACCCCCTAACAGCAGCACAGGGTTATCAGCATATGAGGTCAAATTGTTACTATCCACAGTGGGTAAGACATGTTTCTAAACTTCACTCTCTCGTATCCTGGAAATAGGGTAAAGGTCCTCTTAATTTACAATAATTTTAAATAAAAGAGAAATGGGAAGCTAAATATGAAGGGCAAAGAGGAAAAGAAACCATGTTTTGGGGAAAAATGCTGCATGTTGATGGGACAAATTTCAAAAGCTACAGGATAATTGCTGGGCCAGGTAGGGTTGGGGAGGGAAAAAAAAGGTGGTTCCTGCCCCCAGGGAACCTAGTCTCATTCCTACCACTTCCCAAACCCATAAATGTAAACATTAAAGAACCAGAGAGAGGAGATTCTCTTGAACCAAAAGAGTCAGTAACCTAACATAAGTGAATTGGATGTTCAGGGACAGAAAAATAAATACTGGATAGAAAGCTCTTTGAATTTAAGATAAAGTTATTCCATGTGTTAAAGTCAGTGCCACAAACATCAGAAGCCAAGGAAAGGAACAATCCACAACTAGGAGTCAAGAGGCCTAGCTCAGGTCCTAACAAGCTGTGTAATCTTGGGCAAGTCATTCTACTACTCTGATCTAAAGATGGTTCTTTCATAAAATGGGCATAATAATATCTCCCTGGCACAGTTGACTGTGATGATTAAATAACACTTTGAAAAGTTTTATATAACATGCCAATGTGGTAAGAGGAAGCAAAAACCCTGTGGTTCAACTTCTAAAGTGTAAGCCTGACTCACCTTCCCAACCTTGTTAAACCCTTTAACCAACCTGGGAGAAGTGTCATGTGAGGATCCAGGAGTGGGGTGGTGACTATTTAGTCAGTTGCTCTGTATCTCAGTGGCTTCATCTGTAAAATGGGTGGTGTGGAATTCACTCACATATCTGCAAGATAAGGCAGGTCTGAGGAAGGGAGTGGAGAATTTACCATAAGTGAGTAAAACATTTACCCAACCCTCCCTCCCAGGGATAAATAACCAAGATCATCAAATATCATCACTCCCTGGACAGAATTAGAAACGGCCTTAGAGAGCATTTAATCTTGTTTTACAGATGGGAAAACTGAGGCCCAGATAAATGAACTGAATTGTAGAACTCTCAAAGCTAGTTAGTGGCAGAGCTAGAGCTAGGGGCCAGAGCCACCAATTCTCAAGTCCAGTACCCTCTTTGCCAGATCTCAGGGTCACCCAAAGCACCTGAGGCCCTTACAACACATTATCAACACCAAGACACATTACAATTTCATCAACAGCCTAAATGTGGGCTACCCAGGGGAGGGGCTGTAAGACTGATGCAGGCGGTGCTGAGAGCTGGGAAAGAGAAAACTTCATTGGGAAAGTGAGAAGAGTCCTGGAGATACTCAGACACAAAGAGATTAAAGAAATATGTCTGCTGCAGAATTACAAAGGATCATGAGAGATTGCTACAAGCAACTATATGCCAATAAAATGGACAACCTGGAAGAAATGGACAAATTCTTAGAAAAGCACAACCTTCTGAGACTGAACCAGGAAGAAATAGAAAATATAAACAGACCAATCACAAGCACTGAAATTGAAACTGTGATTAAAAAATCTTCCAACAAACAAAAGCCAAGGACCAGATGGCTTCACAGGCGAATTCTATCAAACATTTAGAGAAGAGCTAACGCCTATCCTTCTCAAACTCTTCCAAAATATAGCAGAGGGAGGAATACTCCCAAACTCATTCTACAAGGCCACCATCACCCTGATACCAAAACCAGATAAAGATGCCACAAAGAAAGAAAACTAGAGGCCAATATCACTGATGAACATAAATGCAAAAATCATCAACAAAATACTAGCAAACAGAATCCAACAGCACATTAAACGGATCATACACCATGATCAAGGGGGGTTTCCCAGGGAATCAAGGATTCTTCAATATACACAAATCAATCAATGTGATACACCATATTAACAGACTGAAGGAGAAAAACCATATGATCATCTCAATAGATGCAGAAAAAGCTTTCAACAAAATTCAACACCCATTTCTGATAAAAACTCTCCAGAAAGTGGGCATAGAGGGAACCTACCTCAACATAATAAAGGCCATATATGACAAACCCACAGCAAACATCATTCTCAATGGTGAAAAACTGAAACCATTTCCACCAAGATCAGGAACAAGAAAAGGCTGTCCACTCTCACCACTATTATTCACCATAGTTTTGGAAGTTTTAGCCACAGCAATCAGAAACAAAAAAGAAATAAAAGGAATACAAATTGGAAAAGAAGAGGTAAAACTGTCACTGTTTGCAGATGACATGATACTATACATAGAGGATCCTAAAGATGCTACTAGAAAACTACTAGAGCTAATCAATGAATGCGGTGAAGTAGCAGGATACAAAAGTAATGCACAGAAATCTCTTGCCTTCCTATACACTAATGATGAAAAATCTGAAATAGAAATTAAGGAAAAACTCCCATTTACCATTGCAACAAAAAGAATAAAATACCTAGGAATAAACCTACCTAAGGAGACAAAAGACCTGTATGCAGAAAACTATAAGGCACTGATGAAAGAAATTAAAGATGATACAAACAGACAGAGAGATATAACATGTTCTTGGATTGGAAGAATCAAGATTGTGAATATGACTATACTACCCAAAGCAATCTACAGATTCAATGCAATCCCTATCAAACTACCAATGGCATTTTTCACAGAACTAGAACAAAAAAATTTCACAATTTGTATGTAAACACAAAAAGACCCCAAATAACCAAAGCAATCTTGAGAAAGAAAAACGGAGCTGGAGGAATCAGGCTCCCGGACTTCAGACTATACTACAAAGGTACAGTAATGAAGACAGAATGGTATTGGCAAAAAAAAAACAGAAATATAGATCAATGGAACAGGACAGAAAGCCCAGAGATAAACCCACGCACATATAGTCACCTCATCTTTGATAAAGGAGGGAAGAATGTACAATGGAGAAAAGACAGCCTCTTCAATAAGTGGTGCTGGGAAAACTGGACAGCTCCACGTAAAAGAATGAAATTAGAACACTCCCTAACACCATACAAAAATAAACTCAAAAATAAACTCAAAATGGATTAAAGACCTAAATGTAAGGCCAGACACTATAAAACTCTTAGAGGAAAACATAGGCAGAACACTCTGTGACATAAATCACAGCAAGATCCTTTTTGACCCACCTCCTAGAGAAATGGAAATAAAAACAAAAATAAACAAATGGTACCTAATGAAACTTAAAAGCTTTTGCACAGCAAAGGAAACCATAAACAACACGAAAAGACAACCCTCCGAATGGGAGAAAATATTTGCAAACGAAGCAACTGACAAGGGATTAATCTCCAAAATATACAAGCAGCTCATGCAGCTCAATATTAAAGAAGCAAGCAACCCAATCCAAAAATGGGCAGGAAGACCTAAAAAGACATTTCTCCAAAGAAGATATGCAGACTGCCAACAAACACATGAAAGGATGCTCAACATCACTAATCATCAGAGAAATGCAAATCAAAACTACAATGAGGTACCACCTCACACCAGTCAGAATGGCCATCATCAAAAAAATCTACAGAGACTTCCCTGGTGGCGCAGTGGTTAAGAATCCATCTGCCAATGCAGGGGACACAGGTTTGAGCCTTGGTCCAGGAAGATCCCACATGCCACGGAGCAATTATGCCCATGTGCCACAACTACTGGGCCTGCGCTCTAGAGCCTGTGATCCACAACTACTGATCCCGTGTGCCTCAACTACTGAAGCCCACAAGCCTAGAGTCCGTGCTCTGCAACAAGAGAAGCCACCACAATGAGAAGCCCGTGCATCACAACCAAGAGTAGCCCCCGCTCGCTGCAACTAGAGAAGGCCCGCGCACAGCAACAAAGACCCAACACAGCCAAAACTAAAATAAATAAATTAATTAAAATTAAAAAACAATCTACAAACAATAAATGCTGGAGAGGGTGTGGAGAAAAGGGAACCCTCTTGCACTGTTGGTGGGAATGTAAATTGATACAGCCACTATGGAGAACAGTATGGAGGTTCCTCAAAGAACTAAAAATAGAACTACCATATGACCCAGCAATCCCACTACTGGGCATATACCCTGAGAAAACCATAATTCAAAAACAGTCATGTACCACAATGTTCACTGCAGCTCTATTTACAACAGCCAGGACATGGAAGCAACCTATGTGTCCATCAACAGATGAATGGATAAAGAAGATGTGGCACATATATACAATGGAATATTACTCACCCATAAAAAGAAACGAAACTAAGTTATTTGTAGTGAGGTGCATGGACCTAAAGACTGTCATACAGAGTGAAGTAAGTCAGAAAGAGAAAGACAAATACTGTATGCTAACACATATATATGGAATCTAAAAAAAAAAAGGTTCTGAAGAACTTAGGGGCAGGACAGAAATGAAGACGCAGACATAGAGAACAGACTTGAGGACATGGGGAGGGGGAAGGGCAGGCTGAGATGAAATGAGAGAGTGGCATGGACATATATACACTACCAAATGTGAAATCGATAGCTAGTGGGAAGCAGCCGCATAGCACAGGGAGATCAGCTCGGTGCTCTGTGACCACCTAGAGTTGGTGGGATAGGGAGGGTGGGAGGGAGACGCAAGAGGGAGGACATATGGAGATATATGTATATGTATGGCTGATACACTTTGTTATAAAGCAGGAACTAACACACCATTGCAAAGCAATTATACTTCAATAAAGATGTTAAAAAAAAAAAAAAGAAATATGCCTGCCAAAAAAGGCTTAAAATTGCAGTCTTGGGAAGACAGACCCAGTGGGTAAAATTTTCTTTAGGGAAAAGAAACAGGTGGCAGATTTAGAGGACCAGAATGCTTTGAATCAGGATAATTCTTGATTATATGCAATTTAGTCCTTTTGTTGTCTCCTAATTTTTTCACATTTACTAAGATCAACTGTCTCTCTACAAGATAAGGCCCTCTAAAGAGACCACAGACGGTCTACCTTAGTGGTTAAATATATAGGCTCTGGGCTCAAATTGCCTCGATCCAAATCTTCGTTTTACCACTTAACAGCTGTGTGACCTTAGATAAATCCTTCTTTGTACCTCTGTTTAAATGGAAATAACATCACCCCCATCTCAGGAGGATTTGTGAGGTTTAAATGTGTAGATTAATCATACTGGTCACAACCTAATAATGGGTTTTTCATCCTTTAGTGTGATGTGTGCCTCTTTTTTTTTTAATGTAAAGAAGACAACAATTTACCAGAGTACACTGCATGTAGTATGAATAAGTACTGTTTTGCAAAAATTTTGTTTCATTTATCTATATGTGTGCATATATGTTTCAATTACATAAAATATACTGCTTATGGTGGTTTGCTTTTAAAAATGTGAGAACCACTGAATTAACACACAAAATAAAGGTTCAAACAGTGCCTGGCACACAGTAAGCACTTAGTGCTATGACTGTCATTGTTGCTGTTATGTACCTACCTGTTAAAGTTGTTTGTAGGATTACCTAAGGTAATATGAAAGCACTCTGGAAAGTCTAATATACAATATTAGTGTAAGTTAAAGGAAGCAAAAAGCCCTTCTCTCCACCTCTTAATACCCATACAAGCATAGCCCTGTTTCGGCACATATCTGTTGCTTGGTGCACAAGTTATTTGTTACATTGAACTGAAAAGTCCACAGACCATGACTTATCTACCACTCTGTCATGCTCTGTATATCTGCAGAGAAATAGAGGCATGGTGCCAGAGTAAACTTATTTATTTTTACCTGGGTGGAGGTTGGGATGGGGAAGGCAAAAGTCATGCCCATGGGTAGCTGAAGGACGCAAGTGAGTCAGAGAAATTGCCTACTCCCACAGAGCCAGGTAGACTCAAATGCACCACAGACCAGGCTGGACTGACAGATACTTGTGCCTTTATGCAGGGCTGAATCACTTCTCTCTATCCTCACCCAGGCAACTCATAAAAAAAAAAATAGCCTCTGAGCTCCTCACAGGCATAGCTCACACCAGGAAAAACTGGGAATCCCCAAAAAGATACAAATAGGGGGTGACTATGCAACAAAAAGTTACCTGAGGGGTTCCTTGAAATAACAAGCCCACCTAAACGTCCAAATAGCATTTAAATTCAAAACCCTGACTTAGAGAAAAATTCGGAAATGTGCTCACCAATAACTGTATCAGGTCTGGATTCCATCCTCAACACTGTGTGACCTTGAATTAGTCACTGCATCTCTCTGGCCTAAGTGATTTCATCTGCTAAAAAAAAAGAGAGATAAAACGTACCTCACAGGGTCATTGTAAAAATTAAAGACATTATGCAGTAAAATGGCTAGCACAGGATCTGGCACTGGTAAATGCACAGTGAATGTCTGTCCCTTCTAGCCTCCAAGTCAACAACTATGGCAAACTGAGGTTCACTGGCCAGCTCATAGGTATCCCAGTCGCTTCATGGAAATTGCCTTCTTTTAAAAGAAGCTTTATAATACCATTTCTTTACCTCTTTAGCACAATAGCCTATTCTAGAAGTCTAGGAAGGAAATAATTTCCCATCTCATTCTTTACAAGTAGTGATTCCTAAATGTTTTGGTACTGAGGGCCCAAATTATGCATTGGTACTGCCCCCCCCATCCATTATTAAACGAAATGAGCGAAAGACTCGGTATGATGACTACATTTTACAGTTATTTGCGTTCCCGTTTCAAATTAATGAGAGAAATGTATTAAAATTCCCCCGCTGAGGCTGGGACCAGCCTGCGGGGTTTCATCCCAATCTGGTCAGCGCACTCGCTGCGCGGGGAAGGCCCCGGCTCACGGGCGGGAGGGGGGAATGGGGGGGCGGCCGCGTTCTAGAGCTTTCAGCCCGACTCGTTGGCGACGAATATAGGCCACGTGTCGCCATTTTGTGTTCAGGAAACATGGCGGCCACCCCCACGGGAAAGAAAGGGGGGGGGAAGGACCGCCACGTTAGCCGCTTTCCCTGAAGGATCCTGAAGCACCCCGCGCACTTGGCCTTTTCTGTCTGGCTCAGCCGAAGAAAAGGGGAAGGGGCAGAAATCACAACTGGCGCCCCAAGGGCCCCAGAGACCTTTCTTTACCGGGAGGAACGCGCGGCTCCACACACGGCAAGAAAGGCCCTCCAAGATGGCGGGCCCTGTTGGGGGCCGCCCCCGGAGAGCGTGGGCGCCGTGGCTGCACCGAGCGGGGAAAGGGCCGAAAAGCAGCAGCGGGAGAGTAACTCGCGCAGGGAAAACCGCAGGAGCTCCCCAGGGCAGGGGTAAATGCGGTCCCCCAAGATGCACGCCATTGTGTTAAATGTCTGACGAGGCGGCAGCGACTAAAACGACACCGCGCAGGAGATGGGGGTTCTGCAGGTTTAACGAAAGAGAGTTGCAAAATGCAGACAAAGCATTATGTAAATGGACGCCATTCTCTTTATGGCCATGTTTCTAGCACTTCCCAGAAACCATGAGCAGAGCTTTGACAGCGGCGCGTGGTGGGTTTTGGTCCTTCTCCCAACCGACCACCGCCACGGGGCCGAGGCGGGGGTGGGGGCTGGCGTGGGGCGCCCCGACGCCGAACATGAAAGGGCCCCACGTGCCCGCCCGGGCGGGCGCCCGCCCCGCAAGCCTCGCCTCGCCGCCCCTCCCCCCCGGAAGACCGCGGCTGCCCCTCCCGTCCTCCCCACACCCTCACGCACGCGCTCTGGCCGCCTCGAGCGCATGTTTTAAATCCGCGGCGTCCTAGCATCCGCCTGCAGTTATCGCCGGGGCTGCCCGTGTCACTCCGCGCTTAAACCGCTTTTGTAGGGCGGGAAAATAATGTGTCGCCTCCGCGCAGAACACTACCGTTTCCAAACATCTGCCGGCGCCTCTGGGGTTAATAAAATACATGTTCGTTTTAAAACTTTGCCGGACTCACAGCTTCTGCCTACCGGGGCTTTCTTTTCAATGCTAGGCTGTTAAAAGTGTATTTTAAAAACTACTCTATGGGGGTTGGCGCAATCTTGTGACCTAAAAAGGACGGGTCCTCATTTTTTTTCAAGGGGTCCTGCGCAGCAAGCACTTCCGGGGTCAGAGGGTACGCGGGGTTGAAAGCGGGCTTCCCGCCCCGCCCAGACCGCCGAGGCTGCCGCCGGAGTCGCCACCGCCGCGCCCTCGCCCACCCGCCCGCCCGCCGCTCCCGGCCCCGCTCGCCCCCTCCGCCGCCGCCGCCCGCCCCTGCGACGACGCCGCGGCCTCCCGCCCTCGCCCGCTCGCTCCCGCGGCCCTCGCTCGCCTCGCGCCGGCAGTTTTGGGCCTACACCTCCCCTCCCCCAGCCAGCCACCAAAGACTTGACCACGTAACGAGCCCAACTCCCCCGAACGCCGCCCGCCGCTCGCCATGGATGCCGGTGTGACTGAAAGTGGACTAAATGTGACTCTCACCATTCGGCTGCTTATGCACGGAAAGGAAGTAGGAAGCATCATTGGGAAGAAAGGGGAGTCGGTTAAGAGGATCCGCGAGGAGAGTGGCGCGCGGATCAACATCTCGGAGGGGAATTGCCCGGAGAGAATCATCACTCTGACCGGCCCCACCAATGCCATCTTTAAGGCCTTCGCTATGATCATCGACAAGCTGGAAGAAGATATCAACAGCTCCATGACCAACAGCACGGCGGCCAGCAGGCCCCCGGTCACCCTGAGGCTGGTGGTGCCGGCCACCCAGTGCGGCTCCCTGATTGGGAAAGGCGGGTGTAAGATCAAAGAGATCCGCGAGAGTACCGGGGCCCAGGTCCAGGTGGCGGGGGATATGCTGCCCAACTCCACCGAGCGGGCCATCACCATTGCTGGCGTGCCGCAGTCTGTCACCGAGTGTGTCAAGCAGATCTGCCTGGTCATGCTGGAGACGCTCTCCCAGTCTCCGCAAGGGAGAGTCATGACCATTCCGTACCAGCCCATGCCGGCCAGCTCTCCAGTGATCTGCGCGGGCGGTCAAGATCGGTGCAGCGACGCTGCTGGCTACCCTCACGCCACCCATGACCTGGAGGGACCACCTCTAGATGCCTACTCGATTCAAGGACAACACACCATTTCTCCGCTCGATCTGGCCAAGCTGAACCAGGTGGCAAGACAACAGTCTCACTTTGCCATGATGCACGGCGGGACCGGATTCGCCGGAATTGACTCCAGCTCTCCAGAGGTGAAAGGCTATTGGGCAAGTTTGGATGCATCTACTCAAACTACCCATGAACTCACCATTCCAAATAACTTAATTGGCTGCATAATCGGGCGCCAAGGCGCCAACATTAATGAGATCCGCCAGATGTCCGGGGCCCAGATCAAAATTGCTAACCCAGTGGAAGGCTCTTCTGGTAGGCAGGTTACTATCACTGGTTCTGCTGCCAGTATTAGTCTGGCCCAATATCTAATCAATGCCAGGCTTTCCTCTGAGAAGGGCATGGGGTGCAGCTAGAACAGTGTAGGTTCCCTCATAACCCCTTTCTGCTGTTTTCCCATGATCCAACTGTGTAATTTCTGGTCAGTGATTCCAGGTTTTAAATAATTTGTAAGTGTTCGGTTTCTACACAACTTTATCATCCGCTAAGAATTTAAAAATCACATTCTCTGTTCAGCTGTTAATGCTGGGATCCATATTTAGTTTTATAAGCTTTTCCCTGTTTTTAGTTTTGGGTTTTTGGGTCATGAATTTTATTTCTGTTTGTCGATAAGAAATGTAAGAGTGGAATGTTAATAAATTTCAGTTTAGTTCTGTAATGTCAAGAATTTAAAAATTAAAAAGTGGATTGGTTAAAAAATGCTTCATATTTGAAAAAGCTGGGAACTACTATCTTAAACTCTTTGTTGGTGCATTTCTTTTCTTCCCTTCTAGTGTTAGGCTTTTGTAGGGAGAAGGGTGGGCCCGTCCCTGGTATTTTCTCCAGCCCTTTTCACCTTACTGGTAAGATTCCATTCCCTTTCCATCCCAACAAAGGAACACGGCAGGCTGGGCCTGCTTTGGGACGTTTGCAGAGACAGTGGGGGTCTCTTGGAGAGTGACATCCCTCCAGCCAGGTTCCAGAGAGAGGCCTCTGCCCATTTCTCTGGTAGAAAACATAAGGGGTTTCTCAGATGGGAAAAGTATGCCCATTCGGTAGGACCTCTGATGAATGGCAGTGTGTCCTCTAGTCCCACCAGCCCCGCCCTCAATCTCACGTGCAAAACTCTTAGCCAGGAACAAAAAACGTTCTGAGGTGGGAGGAGCCTGGGGGACCCAGAGAAGAGGTGGGGGAGGGAAGGGCTGGGCTGGGGGGGAAGGGAGGGGCTGAGGTGGGGGAAGGGGAAGGGAAAGGGGCTGGGTGGGTCTAAGGGCTTGGGAGAGGGTAGCTGCTACAGGGTGGTGGTAGGGATAGGGGGCTTGGTTGGGCAGCAAGACTGAATGGGGGATGGTAGCAGCGGGGCGCATGTGTCGCGCATGCACCTGTGGCAAGCGGCCTGTCAAGAGGATGTTATTACACCTGCCAAGTGGCTACCCAGAAACAAAGGAGGCCAGCTTCTAATTCTTCTGCTGTGTGCAATGTTTAGAGAAATCATTGTACCAGGAAATAATTCTGCCTAAATGGGGCAGTCCACACAGGCAGGAATGTAGGCTGATCATTGACAACCGCCTAAGAATGACCTCAGTGTTAAAAAATGCAGATTCCTGGGTCCCACCCCAAATCTAATCAGAAGACTGCATTTTCAGCAAAACTCCGAAAGGTCCTTAGATGTGAGTGCCACTGATTCCCTTCACCAGTGGAGTAGGAAGATCTTGCTGTAAAGGCCTAGCAGCCTCGTGTCAGCCAGTGGGCCTAGGCTGAAACTGATGAGAGAAGAACATTTTTCCACCATTAGGCAAAAACACTAGAAACAGCGGATTAGGACAATAGACGATTAGGTGCCAGAGTGTGTTGTTCAAACGAGGCACTGTGGGAGATCACCAACAGCAGAAATTCCTGTGGGAGGGGAGTATTAGCCACCATAAATATTTGTTGAGGTTTCTTCTCCACAGGGCATCTGCTCCTTTTTTTGGAGGTACAGACCTAGTTCCGAGGGTCCCTGGAGGTAAGATTGGCGTTTACCATGTGCTTTATACCCACTGCAGAGTCAGGCAGTTAGTCCCTGAAGGGAGCCCAGGTCCTGGAGTTAAACCTGAATTTAAATTTGAATTCTGCCACTGTGGCCTTGGGCAAATTAAGTTCTGTATAAAATGGAGGTGTTGAAGTACACATCTGGGCTTGTGAAAGAAAAAAAAAGCGTGTGTAAAACAACAGTGCTTATAACACAGTAAACTTCAATATACTTTAGATTGCAAAAAGCCAAAGGCCCATTTCTGCCCCCAATGTCTTCGGGCAGAGAAATATTGAAAGAAAGCAGTGTGTACTAAATGATAAGCTGAGAGAAGACAGTTGTCTTGAGGAGCCAGGATAGGTAAGGGAGACACTAGTGAAGACCCAGCAATGGGTTTGATGTCTTCTGGAAATAATGAGCACAAATAAGTTTGTGTAGAGTAGAGCAGGAGGGGATAATTAGGTTGGACCCTCAAACACCACGTTGAATGGTTTGTGAGATATCCTTGAAACTTGCTGGGGGAAGTGGTTCCAATACCCTATAAAAAGTAGGCCTCAGGGCTTCCCTGGTGGAGCAGTGGTTGAGAGTCCGCCTGCCGATGCAGGGGACACGGGTTCGTGCCCTGGTCTGGGAAGATCCCACATGCCGCGGAGCGGCTGGGCCTGCGCGTCCGGATCCTGTGCTCTGCAACAGGAGAGGCCACAACAGTGAGAGGCTTGCGTACCGCAAAAAAAAAAAAAGTAGGCCTCAAATTTTCCTCAAACCCCATCCCCACCCCTTAAAAGGCAAAGCCGGCAATAGTATGTAAAATAATGATTTAGGCAGCAAGGATGGATAGGATAGGATGGGAAGAATGGCAACTTGGAGAGAATAAAGGCAGGAACAGCAGTTAGAAAACTACCTCAGGTAAGTAGGTTCTAATATTGGTTGAGAAGCGGTATCAATAGAAGTGCATATAGAAAGGGACCAATGCAAGAGAGATTGAAACTGCATGAGGCCAGAGAAAGGGCTGTAAGGAAGGGGAGCAGTGAATTCAGACATGGTGACTGGAGTATTTGCAGGCAGAAATATTCAACAAGTAGCTTGAAATAGGAGACAAACTCTGAAGGGAAATCAGAGCTACAGGGAGACAGGTAACAAGAAGAGAGGGCTAGAGATTGAGCTTTGGGGTATAAGCTGTGGGTAAAGGGACCTAGTCAAATTGTTCACTGTATCTCTAGTGCCTGTCACCATACCTGGCATACAGCAGGGGCTCAATAAGTATTTGTGGAATAAATATAGAGGAAGCAGCCAATGAAGAAGGAATAGTCAAAGCAGCAGAAGAAAAACCAGGATAGCACCCTTGAGAGTAGTCAAGGAGGAAAGTTTCAAGGCCAGTGGAATGACAATAATGCAGCAATTGTGAGATTTAACAGGTTTGATTGAACATCTATGTGCAAACATAGACTTGAACTAAAACTTGAAGTTTTGGTACAGTTGGGAGATGTGTAATAGTCCATTGTAGTTAGAGCGTGTTACTTGGTAAAGGGAGGGAAGGGGAGGGGGAGGAAGCCGCAGAATCATTTGAGGCTAAATTATAAACAGCTTTGAATGCCAAAATAAGGGTTTGAGCTTTATCTTGAAAACCAGTCATCTCCAAACATTTTCTTAAAGTGTACCCCTTCTGTAAAAAGTCTTTAGCATGTACCCTTATTACATGCTCATTTATTTATAAATTACGCATATGTCTATGGTCATGCTTTTCTATAAACTATATACATAATATAAAGCATAATTCTAAATATTATGTATATTAGAAAACATAAAAAACTTAAATGTTAACAGTTAAGATAAAAACAAACTGAAATCTAATTTCTAATAGTTTTTTTTTTACTCCCTTTCCCCCCATTCATTTTAGAGATTAAAGGGGATACCGGAGAAGACAATTTCAACGTCCTGAGTATCCTTAGGGAGCAGAATTTCAGAAATATGGGGAGAAGCCGGACTGCAGCAGGAGGGGAGGGCCTGGGGGCTGAGGAATGGAGACAGGAGTATAGACGGCTCAAATACGTGGTACAAAGGAGAGAAAGAAACAGGACAGTGACTTGGGGGAGAACTGGGGGAAAGGTTTTTTGTTGTTTTGTTGTTTTTGAAAGGAATCTCACTAAAGGCAGAGTAATAAGGAAGCAATAGAAAGCTAAAAATAAAAGCTACAGGTTTAAGAAGACTGTAAATAGAAGAGGGCATTGGAGCAAACTGCCAGGCCAGTTTGACTACTAGAGTTAAATTCACTTTGTCCCCTCTCTTATGGGGACTTGCACTTCAAGACTCCTCCCCTTTCTCTTGGCTACCCCAAGTAGTGAACCACATACGGTCCAGCATCGCTGGGCCTGTCATCTGCGAAAAGGCAGCACCCAGCCAAACGTAGGCAGTCACCACCGGAGAAGCTGTCCCCTGCCAAGTCCTCTGGCCACCTTGCTTGGCCTGGCCACCTGAGGATTCCAATCTGACCACATCACTCCCCTGCTTAAAGGCCATCAAGTCTCACCTCTACCCGTGGTCTACAAAAGAAAATCCAAACTTCTCAGCAGAGTTTCCAGACCCTTCAGGATCTGTTCCCACCAGCCTCACCAGTGCAAAGACTGCTAGTCTCTTGCAGTTCCCCAAAGTCATTCTGTTTGGGCATCCTTGCATTTGGGAAATCATTGTTTCTTCGCAATTCTGACCCTGGCTGTCCTCTTCTTCATTACCTGCCTGGGGTTCTGGGGTTCCTGCTCTTGAGCATCAAAATTCAGCAAGGAAAATTATACTCTGCTGGGTTCTTGGTTCAAAGACCTGAGTTCTAGTCCTGGCTCTAAGTGACCAGGGACAAATTGCTCCCCCTTCCCGGGTCACAGTCCTCCCTCGGAGCTAACTGGGTAAGATAATATCCATGGCTGCTTGGGAAATACTGCCTTCGTGGGCACCCAACCCTGCTTCTGCCTCCTGCGACAGGGCTGACTTTTGACACACAGGCCCTCTGTAAACACTCTAAGAGAGAAAAACGGAAGTTAACAAAAAACTGGCAGCAGCAAGCCCCAGCTTGGCATTTTGGGTAACTATTCAACCAGGGCTTGATTGAGGAGGAAGCAGAAAGGAACTACCAGAGAGATTTGCTATGAATATCCCTGAAGGTGCTGTCCGCTTTAGACTTTCTGGGGAAGAGGAGAGGGCAATAGAGGAAAAGGCGAAGGGGGCATGCCAGAGAAGGTTACATGCGGGCAGGCGGAGGTAGGCCTCCAAGCAGACCCAGGCCCCGTCCCCCTCCTTCCCCTGCTCTTAGGCCCTAACAGTGAGGGCTCTGTGAGATGGCTCTGGCTCCCCTGAGTGCCCCCTGGACCCATGTCCACTAAAGTAGGGAGAGGGTAACTATAGCTGCCCCCTTCTCCTCCCAGCAGCCAATTAAGACTCCAGACATCTGCCACGAGGCTGAGTCCACCCTGGTGGGGAGTTGAGGCAACTAACTCTGCTTCAGTGACAGCAAACACATTCCCCAGTTAGTCACTCAGGTGGTGGAAGACCCCAAATTGCTTACTCCCTGAGCCATTCAACCATAGCAAGGAGACAGATGAACTTTCTTAAACCTGCCTCCATGTAGATGAAAACCCGTGCCTTCATTTGTTAGTTTACCTCTGTTTCAGAAAACATTTTCAGGGCTTGCTCAGTGAGCCCTTAAGAGAAACTTCTCCCACTGGCTCCTGACAGGACGTCAGTGAGGTCAGATGTGGTCATTCCACAGCCTGCAACCTGAGCCACTCAAGCAACATCTCCAGGACTGGCTAACATTTATCAAGAGCTTGCTACGTGCAAAGCACTGTTGTAAGCACTTTAAATGAATTAACTCCTTGAATCCACAGGGCCCTATGAGGTACAGTTATTCTGATGCCACTTTACAGGTGAGAAAACTGAGGCACACTGCAGTGAGGTGACTTGTCTGAGCTTACAGAGCCAGTGGGAGGCAGAGACAGTATTTGAGCATGAGTAATGTAGCTCCCAAGCTGCTTTCTAACCACCATTCTGGACTGTCCCACTAGGCCAGAAAAACTGCCCTGGGAGAGCCTAATTGTTTCATTTTGTCTTTAATAACTTTTATTGCCCAATCTTTCAGTTAACACAGCAATACATATTTTTGTAGAACATACATAAATAGATAATACATATGAAAATCCATATTGTTACATATTGCTAACTAGAAGTTAACATCCTCTAGTCTTTTGTTTTACATACTACTCTTTTAAAGTAGCAAATATAGGGTTTCCCTGGTGGCTCAGTGGTTAAGAATCCGCCTGCCAATGCAGAGGACAGGGGTTCAAGCCGCAGTCCAGGAAGATCCCACATGCCGTAGAGCAACTAAGCCCGTGCGCCACAACTACTGAGCCTGCGCTCTAGAGCCTGTGAACCACAGCTACTGAAGCCCGTGCGCCTAGAGCCTGTGCCCCGCAACAAGAGAAGCCACCGCAATAAGCCCGCGCACCGCAACAAAGAGTAGACCCCACTCACCTCAATTAGAGAAAGCCCGCGCACAGCAGTGACGACCCAACGCAGCCAAAAAATAAATAAAATAAATTTATTTAAAAAATAAAAAAAATAATGTAGCATATATATACTACCCTTTTAAAAATGGATATACTCTACACACTAACTTGTATGCTATTTTCCTTTTTATTAAATTGAGATATCATTCATATACCATAAAATTCACCATTTTAAAATGTACAGTTTCGTGGGTTTTAGTATATTCACAAGGCTGTGCATTCATCACCACTATCTCATGCCAGACGTTTCACCACCTCAAAAAGAAACCCATACCTGTTACCAGACACTCCTCATTCCTCACACACCCCATCTACCCCATTCCTTGGCAACCAGTAATCTACTTTCTGACTCTATGGATTTGCTTATTCTGGACATTTCATATAAATAGAATTATATAATATGTGACCTTTTGTGTCTAGCTTCTTTCACTTAGCATGATGATTTCAAGCTTCGTCCATGTTGTCACAAATATCAATACTTTGTTCCTGGGCTTCCCTGGTGGTGCAGTGGTGGAGAGTCCGCCTGCCTATGCAGGGGACATGGGTTCGTGCCCCGGTCCGGGAGGATCCCGCGTGCCGCGTAGCGGCTGGGCCCATGATCCGTGGCCGCTGAGCCTGCGCGTCCGGAGCCTGTGCTCTGCAGCAGGAGAGGCCACAGCAGTGAGAGGCCCGCGTACCGGAAAAAAAAAAAAAAAACTTTGTTCCTTTTTATGACTGAATATATTCCATTGTATGGCTATAGCACAAGTTGTTTATCCATTCATCAGTTGATAGGCATTTGAGTTGTTTCCACTTTTTGGCTATTATTAATAATGCTGTCATGAACATTCCTGTATAAGTTTTTGTGTGGACATAGGTTTTCATTCCTCTTGAGTATATACCTAGGAGTAGAACTGGTGGGTTATGTGGTAAATCTGTTTAACTTTTTGAGGAACTGCCAAATAGTTTTCCATGGGGGCTGCACCATTTTATGTTCCCGCCAGCAGTGTATGAGGGTTCCAGTTTTTCTACCTTCTTGCTAATGCTTGTTAGTTTCATTTTTTTTTTTTTTTTTTGGAGTCATCCTAGTGGACATGAAGTGATACCTCATTGTGATTTTGGTTTGGATTTCCCTAATGATTTGCATTTCCTTCACTGAGAATTTTTTCTTGTGCTTATCAGACATTTGAATATCTTCTTTGGAGAAATGTTTATTCAAATACTTGGTGCATTTAAAAAGTTAGGTTATCTTCTTGTTGAGTTGTAAGATTTCTTTTTTTTCTTTTGGCTGTGTTGGGTCTTTGTTGCTGTGTGCGGGCTTTTTCTCTAGTTGCGGCGAGCGGGGGCTACTCTTCATTGTGGTGCACGGGCTTCTCACTACGGTGGCTTCTCGTTGTGGAGCACGGGCTCTAGGCGCTCGGGCTTCAGTAGTTGTGGCGCACGGGCTTAGCTGCTTTGCGGCATGTGGGATCTTCCCGGACAAGGGATCGAACCCGTGTCCCCTGCATTGGCAGGTGGATTATTTTTTTTTAAATAAATTTATTTATTTATTTTTGGTTGCGTTGGGTCTTTGTTGCTGCACGCAGGCTTTCTCTAGCTGCGGTGAGTGGGGGCTACTCTTTGTTGCGGTGCGCGGGCTTCTCATTGTGGTGGCTTCTCTTGTTGCTGAGCACGGGCTCTAGGCGTGCAGGCTTCAGTAGTTGTGGCACACGGGCTTCCGTAGTTGTGGCTCGCGGGCTCTAAAGCACAGGCTCAGTAGTTGCAGTGTTCGGGCTTAGTTGCTCCACAGCATGTGGGATCTTCCCGGACCGGGGCGCAAACCCATGCCCCCTGCATTGGCAGGCAGATTCTTAACCACTGCACCACCAGGGAAGTCCCGTAAGAGTTCTTTATATATTTTATATACTAGAATCTTATCTCATAGATGACCACAAATATTTTCTCCCATTCTGTGGGTTGTCTCTTAACTTTCTTGATAGTGTCCTTTGAAGCATAGAAGTTTTTAATTTTGTTTAATTTTTTTTTTTAGGCCGCACCTCACATGGCTTGTGGGATCTTAGTTCCAGGGCTCGAACCCAGGCCCTGGCAGTGAAAGCTCCGAGTCCTAACCACTGGACCTCCAGGGAATTCCCAAAACGTTTTTAATTTTGATGAAGTCCAGTTTATTTTTTTCTTTGTTGTGTTTTTGGGTGTCATATCTAAGAAACCATTGCTTTATCTAAGGTCATAAAGAATTATACTAATGTTTTCTTCTAAGAGTTTTATAGTTCTACCTCTTACACTATAAAACTCTTAAAACATAAGTATAAATCTTCATGACCTTAGATTTAAGCCTTTGATCCATTTTGAACTAATTCTTATTTATGGTCTGAGTAGGGATCCAAATTCATTCTTTTGCGTGTGGATATCCAGTTGTCCCAGCACCACTGGTTGAAAAACTTTTTCATTATATCCTATTTTTTAACTTAATAAACTGTGAATATTTTCCACTGTGATAAATCAATAAATACTATTTTGTAGTAGCATTTTTTATTAGCCATATGTGCTCCATTACACTCATGTAATTTATTTAACTAATCTCCTATTTACAGACATTTAAATTGTTTTTACATTTTACTGTCTTAAATAAAGTGGTGAATATACTTAGAAAAGTATCTTGAGATACATCTCTGATTATTTTCTTAGGATAAATTATTCAAAAGAGGAAAGCCTGGATTAAAGGGCAGCTTTATTTTCAAGGCTTTAGATGCATACCATCACCTTACTTTAGAGCAGCAGTTCTCAAACTTTTTGGTCTGGGGATCCCTTTACACTCAAAAATTATTGCTTTTCCCAACAGGCTTTTGTTTGTGTGGGTTATTCTATTCATATTAACTGTCTTAGAAATTAAAACATTAAACAGATTTAAACATTTATATATTCATTTCAAAATAACTATCATGAACCCATTAAGTGCTAACATAAATGATACTTTTTTTATTAAAAATAGTACTTTCCACAACAAAAAACATTTAGTGAGAAAAGTGGCTGTTTGACATTTGTGCAAACACTTTTAGTATCTGGTTTAATAGAATATGCTGGAGTCTCATTATCTGTTTCTGCATCAGGCTGGCTGAGATATCACACATCATCTAGCCTCTGGAAAACTGCACTCCACACTAATGAGAGAATGAGAATGAAAAGGGCAAATAATATCTCAGTAATATCATAAAAATAGTTTTGACCTCTTAGATCCCTAAAGAGTCTCAAGGAGCGCTAGGTGTCCCTGACCACTCTTTGAGAAATGCTGCTCTGTGGAAAGATTTTACCAAGTATATTCTTATGACTGTACCCTTTTCCCTGCACCTCCATCAACAGTGGGCATCATCACTTTTTTTTTTAATTTTTATTTATTCTTTTTTTAATTTTTATTTTTTGTGTTAGTTTCAGGTGTACAGCAGAGTGATGCAGTTATGCACACACATGTATCTATTCTTTTTCAAATCCTTTTCCCATTTAGGGTATTACAGAATATTGAGTAGAGTTCCTTGTGCTATACAGTAGGTCCTTGTTAGTTATCTATTTTACATCATTTTTTAAAATATCTTTATTGGAGTATAATTGCTTTACACATTTTTTTTAACGTTTGCTAATTTGTTAAGCAAAAAGCAGGCTGTCTTTATGATTTGAATTTGCACTCTGTAATTTCTCATAATGTTGAAACTTTTTTCATGATTTTTATAATTTATATTTTTCTTTTATAGATTACCTTTTCATATCCTTTGCACGTTTTCTTCCTGAGATGAACATCTTCTATCTTAATGATTGTAAGAGCATTCTATATATTTAGGATATTAGCCCCTTGTCATGAAAGTTGGAAGTGTTTTTGATGTGCCTGAGTTTTGTTTTGTTTTGTTTTGTTTTATATAGGCAAACTTACCAGTATTTTTCATGGTTTTGTCCTCTCCTTTTGCCCTACCTAAAGTCAAATAAATTATCCTCTAATTTAATTTCCCACCAGCAGTGTGAATGTGCCTGTTTGGCCTAGGAAGGCATCAGGAAGTACCAGATTAGCACTTTTATAGTATTAATAACATCTTCTTATTTTTATTCTATTGATCATGTGGGTATTACACAATGAACGTGAAATCACATTTGAGCCAGAATGAAGATGACCTTTGATGTCATCATGCCAGGACATCTCCCAACCAAGTGTCCTTGGGGAGATAATTCCTGCTTACCCAGAACAAGGTGACAGAAATAAGTTTTATTGTTTGCGTGTCTGATAAGGTGGGTCTCACCTGCTCAGAAGTCTGGAGACTTGTGAGTCTCCTGTTCCTCCCAGGGGAGGAGGTGGCCCATCCGGGTGGGCTCCTGGCCTCATGCCAACGCTGTGGTGCCCAGCAAGGGGCTGTCTCAACGTACCTGAGATGGGGCCAATTTATACCCAAAAATTTAGCAAGGGATTCGGGTCTCCAGAAGTTAAAGCTTTATTAGGGGACAATAGCCAAAGCACTCATGACCCATTTCTTAGGAAGAGCCATTTGAAAATAAGAAAAGGAAACTAGAACTTAACAGTCTGACAGGATATCCTAGCTAACCACAAATTTACAGAATTATAGCTTAGCTACAGAGATCTCCTTTCGCAACTTTTTGCAAATCTCTCCAGTAAATGCTACCTTCTAGAGCTTGACTGCTCTCTGAAAAAAGTAATCAGAAACCATTACAAAGTGGATTTTTGCATCCAAGATGACTAAGCCCAGTGAGCAGGGATTTTCCCAGGATTGTTTCCCATGTTCTTAAGCACCCTAGAGATTTTTCTTTGCCAATCTGGCAGGTGAAAACAAATGTCATGGCATTGTGTTAATTTTCATTCCTTAGATTACTGGTGAGTAAAAAAAAAAAAAAAAATTATACATTTCTCAGCTGTTTGCATTTCTCCTTTGGTGAATTATCTATTAAACACATTTTTCACCTTTTTCTGTTGGGGTGTTCATATTTTTCTTATTGACTGAGGAGCTCATTATATAGTAAAATATTAACACTTCATCATATATACTGCATATTTTCCCTCAGTTTGTCAGTTTCCTTTCAGCTTCTGCTCTGCAGAAGTTTCTAATGACTAAGAAGCTAAATCTATCAATCTTTAACTTTATGGTTTCTGTCTTTAGCGTCACGCTTCGGAAGTCCTTTCCTCACCACAATTATAAAAAAAAAAATCCTCTTTTTTCTTCTAGTATTTTATGTTTTCATTTTTTACATTTAAATCTAATCCATCTGAAATTTATTTTGGTATATATGGTAGGAAAAGCTAATAATTTTTTTCCCCAAAATTGCTGGCTAGTTGTCCCAATGATATTTCTTGAATAATCCAGGAATGACAAATATGTGGCCTGAGTTCCTGGGCCCCTGGAAGACATTTCTAATCAAACGCAGAACTCCTGGCTAAGCCTAGACTAGGCCTCACAGCCCTCCTAGAACTTCAGGCAGCCACCTCCTACTCCTACCTGTGACATTTGGTATCAAGATGAAACTCTATCATTCTCTAGACTAATCCTTCCTCTTCCCCATTGATGTGAGAGGCCTTTATTAGAAAATACATTCTTTTTTATTCTAGACTTTCCTTTCTGCCTTATCTATATGCCTGTCTTTTCATGTGCCTTCTCCACCCTCTTTGGTTATTACTTCTATGCACTAAACAGTAATAACTGGTAGCATAAGGCTTACACCCTTTGCAACACATTCTTGAATATTTTCTCTCATTTAAACTTGTAAGTTTATTGAATCGAAGTACCTCCAAAATAAATTAATGAAAACTTAAAATTCATGTTAGATTTTCCGATCTAGATACATAGTATTTCTTTCCATTTTTAAAGACTCCCTTTATGTTTCTGAATAGTTTTATTCTAAGTCCTACACATTACTGATTAAGTTTATTCCTAGATATTTTATATTTGTGGTGAGACCTTTTTTCTAACACAATATCTAACTTCTTATTACCAGAATGAAAACTTCATGGGAGCAGAGACTATATATCTTTCATTCATAACTGTAGCGCTACAGCTTAAGAAACAGTGGCTCCACATTGTAGGCTCTATACGTTTCTAAGTAAGCGAACATAAAGCAATGCTATTGTCTTAGTGTGTCATTAATTTGTAACAGGAACTTTGCTGAATTATTGGTTAGCTTTGTTTTCCAAGTGATCCTCTGGAATTTTCCACATTTGCAAATATTGATAATTGTTTTCTTTCCAACCTGTATTGTTCTTATTGACTTTTCTTCTAAGACTTATTGAACTGAATAGATCTTTCTATTCAGGTTTCTATTGTTCTTTCAGAACAATCCTAAATAATAGTGATGGCAGTGGGCACCTTTTTTGTGTTCCTAACTTTTATGGTTATACTTCTAGTATTTCACTGTTAAGTATGATTACTAGAGTAAAAGCAAATTTGATGGAAAGAATATAATGAGTCCCATTCTGGACGTGTTCAGAGGTGTATTAGTGTGGAGATGTCCAGTAGACAGCTGGACATATAAGAAATCTGGGGGCTTCCCTGGTGGCGCAGTGGTTGAGAGTCCTCCTGCCAATGCAGGGGACGCAGGTTCGTGCCCCGGTCCGGGAAGATCCCACATGCCGCGGAGCGGCTGGGCCCGTGAGCCACAGCTGCTGAGCCTGCGCGTCCGGAGCCTGTGCTCCGCAACTGGAGAGGCCACAACAGTGAGAGGCCCGCGCACCGCAAAAGTAAAAAAACAAACAAACAAACAAAAGAAATCTGGGCTAGGGACTTCCCTAGTGGTGCAGTGGTTAAGAATCTGTCTGCCAATGCAGGGGACACAGGTTCGGTCCCTGATCTGGGAATATCCCACATGCTGCGGAGCAGCTAAGCCCGTGTGCCACAACTACTGAAGCCCACATGCCTTACAGCCCGCGCACCACAACTACTGAGCCCACGTGCCACAACTATGGAAGTCCGCACATTCTAGGGCCCATGCCCTGCAACGAGAGAAGCCACCGCAACTAGAAGCCCACGTACCACAACGAAGAGTAGCCCCAGCTCACTGCAACTAGAGAAAGCCCGCATGTAGCAACAAAGATCCAACGCAGCCAAAAAAATTTAAAAATTAAAAAAAAAAAAAATAGAAATCTGGGTTAGAGGGACTTCCCTGGCCATCCAGTGGTTAAGACTCTGCCCTTCCAATGCAGGGGGCACGGGTTCGATCCCTGGTCAGGGAACTAAGATCCCACATGCTGTGCGGCACGGCCAAAAAAATAAAGAGGTTTTTTTTTTTTTAAAAAAAAAGAAAGAAATCTGGGCTAGAGACAAAGATTTGGGAGTTAACATCATATAGGTAGGAGCTGAAGCCTTGGGATAGATAAAGTCACATAGAGAGAAGGTCAAGGATAGAACTGGGGAACACCAATCTCAAGGCTGGGTAGAGGAACAGGAAACCATCAAAGAGATGAGAGGAAATCAGTAAAGGAGTCACAGGAGACCAAAGATGAATTTCAAGGGAGAGGAGGTGATCAACACAGCCAAAGAGTGAGAAGGGGAAGATGGAAAATAGGCCAAGGATTTAGTGTCTAGGAGGTCACCTGTGACCTTAGCGAGTGTCAACATTGTGATGGAGCTGAGCTCACCTGTGATGGAGCTGAGCTCACCTGTGGGGAGAAGTGAGAAAGTGCAGACCACCATGAGGAAGAGGACTCCTTCAAGAAGCTTAGCGAGGAAGAGGAACAAAGAGATAGAGTACTAAATTGAAAGAGAGACAGAATTGAGGAAGGGATTCCAATTTTTCAGGTGGTAGTGACACGAGGATGTTTATAAGCTGAAAATGAAAAGACAGTGAAGCAGACTAAAAGTCTGAGAAAGAGACAGAGGAAAAATAAATGTGAGCAAAACACAGAGCGTGTGGAAGGGATGGACTCCCGTGGTGGGGACCCTGTTAGCCTCGGTCTCTGCTTTCTCTGAAGTGGGAAGAACATAAGATGGGTGAGGATTGGTGCCTCCCGAGAAAGTAACTTCCCACCTCTGTCCTTTCCCACCTAGACTGGCAGAGGAAGGAGAATGGGAGTCCAGAGGGCAGTGGAGGTGTGGAATCATAGCCTGGGCCTGCTGACTAGGGAGGCCTGAGGGGCTGCTGGGCAGAACTTAGGGTTCCAGCTCAAACTGGAAATCATAAACCCACCTGGTCACAGAGTAAAAGCTTCAAGAAATTCCAGTTTAATTGGTCTGGTTTGGGGCCTGGGCATCGGAATTTAAAAAGCTGCCCCGGTTAAACAACAAGGTCCTACTGTACAGCACAGGGAGCTATATTCAATATCCTGAGATAAACCATAATGGAAAACAATATAAAAAAGAAAGTATAGAGACTTCCCTGGTGGCGCAGTGGTTAAGAATCTGCCTGCCAATTCAGGGGACATGGGTTTGATCCCTGGCCCGGAAAGATCCCACATGCCACGGGACAACTAAGCCCGTGCACCACAGCTACTAAGCCTGTGCTCTAGAGCCCATGAACCACGAATATTGAGCCCATGTGCCACAACTACTGAGCCTGTGCTCTAGAGCCCGCGAGCCACGACTACTGAGCCCGAGCACCACAACTACTGAAGCCTGCGTGCCTAGAGCCTGTGCTCTGCAACAAGAGAAGCCACCGCAATGAGAAGCCTGCACACCACAGCAAAGAGTAGCCCCCGCTTGCTGCAACTAGAGAAAGCCTGTGTGCAGCAACGAAGACCCAATGCAGCCAAAAATAAATTTAAAGAATTTTTTTAATTATATATATATAATTGAGTCACTTTGCCGAACAGCAGAAATTAGCACATTGTAAATCAACTATACTTCAATAGAATAAAAATTAAAAATTTATAAATAAAAGAAAAATAATAACTTAAAAATAAAAAGCTGCTCCAGTGATTTTAACATGCAACCATGGTTGAGAAATGCTGGGGTCAAAAAGTACATTTGTGGGAATTCCCTGTCAGTCCAGTGGTTAGGAGTCTGCACTTCCATTGCAGGGGGCAAGGGTTCAATACCTAGTCTGGGAACTAAGATCCTGCAAGCCACGCGGCATGGCAAAAAAACCCAAAAATGTACCTTTGTGCATATAGAGACTCCAAGCCTAGCGGGGAGGACAAGGAGAGGCTCAGTTACCCTGGCTGGCTGAAGCCTCAATGTCCTGTGGGGCTGCGGGCATCCCCCCAGTCACAAGAGGACAGATTCCTGACTTGTTCTGCCCTTTGGTCAGGATCTGAATTCCTCTCCAACCTCTTGCCTGAAGTTAAACCACAGAAAGTTTCCCTGACAGAGAGACCCAAGGAGCCCTGGAATGGCAGTGGAGGGCCAGGTTGAGGAATATGACGGTAATTATGGCAAACAATACGCTTTCCCAGTTAAGAACCAAGTCCTCGGCCAGGCTCACCGCTAGTGTGTGTGCCTGTATGTGTGTGTGTGTTTCAGGCGTCCTATTCAACTGAAATACAAAAGCGGCTCTGAGACTGCAGGGGAGGTTGAACAAGTGACCAGGATGAGTCATGCTGCTTGGCTGCAAAGACCAGGAGGCTGCCACTCCCAGTGGGGTGGGGCCTGGGTGGGAAGAGCAGCAGGTACAGCAGTTCCTGTGAACTTTCCACCCTGCCCCTGGGCAGGCTGCCTTTTGGGTCAAGCAAATATTTTTGTAAAAATTAAGACAGAAAATGTAACTTTCTGCTTATGGCCACAAATTTCTGGTGCAAGCAGACAAGCTGAAGCAAGGATGAGGCCAGTGGATCTTGCAAAGCCCTGGGATGTTCGCACAAGGGTCGGGTTTACAATATTAGGCCGAAAACTGTGACCTTTTCAAAACAGGCTCAGGTTGGAACAAGAGAAGGGCTGCAGGGCATGGATGCCCCTGTGAGGAGGGGTCAGGAGGTAGAAATGGCCCAGAGGAGTCCTTTTTTTAAAAAAATTAATTTGTTTATTTATTTATTTTTGGCTGCGTTGGGTTTTCATTGCTGTGCACGGGCTTTCTCTAGTTGCGGCGAGCAGAGGCTACTCTTCATTGCCGTGCACGGGCTTCTCATTGCAGTGGCTTCTCTTGTTGCGGAGCACTGGCTCGAGGTGCGCAGGCTTCAGTAGTTGTGGCACGTGGGATCAGTAGCTATGGCTCATGGGCTCTAGAGCTCAGGCTCAGTAGTTGTGGCGCACGGGCTTAGTTGCTCCGCGGCATGTGGGATCTTCCCAGTCCATGGATCAAACCCGTGTCCCCTGCATTGACAGGCGGATTCTTAACCACTGCGCCACCAGGGAAGTCCCTAGAGGAGCACATTTAATGGACATTTTCAATGTGCAGGTTTTGGGACATGAAGGAAACTGCTCAACACAGAGCCCCTTGCCACGTGTGGCTGTTGAGCATGTGAAATGTGACTGGTCTGAATTAGATGAAAAAAGCACAACAGATTTCAAAGGTATAATACAGGGGGAGAAAAAAGCGTAAAATAGCTCATTAATAACTTGTTGATACTTTTTTTATACTGACTACACATTGAAATTATAATACTTGAACGTATGAAGTAACCTCTTTTATTAAAATTCATTTCATCTGTTTCATTTTACTTTTTAAATTGTTGCTATTAGAAAAGTTGAAATCACATCTCTGGCTTCCATGATATTTCTGTTGGACAGTGTTGCCATATGCCCTTCACCCAGTGAACTTTTATTGGACACCCACTTTGCCCAAGGAAGCCATATAATATTAATAATGGCTCCAGTTTTTATCAGGCTGACTACTTGCCAGGCACTTTGCACTGATTTAGTAACTTGCCCTAGTTAAGAAAGTACACTGGCTTCCCAAATCCCCATTATTAACCAATTGGCCAAACTGCCTTCCTGGTGGCAGAGACCTTGGGGTATAGTTGGGGTGCATCACAGATGCCTGCCCCAACATAATAGAAGGGCTGTGTGAAGCCGAGAACACCCAAGTTAAAAACCAACCCTCAGGAGCACATACACTTTAAATGTTTTTTGACATGATTGAAACACACAGCCATCTATCTGCATTCTCTTTCCCAATTTTTTTTACAAAGATGGCCAAACTTTTTTGACATGCTGGTCAGTTTCTCTGAGGTTCAGGATGTGACCTGGGGAGAGAACAGTGGTTCTCCACCTCGGCTACCCAGTGTGATCAGCTGGGGAGCTTGGGGAAATGCTGATGTCTGGGCCCCATCCTTAGAGATTCTGATGTAATTAGTCTGGTTTGGGGCCTGGGTTTGGGGATTTTTAAACCAGAGAAGGGGTGGTTCTAATGTGCAGTCATGGATGAGAATCATTGGAGTAAAAAGTTAACTGGTCCATATGGAGATTGGATCCCCCAACCCCAGACTCCCTCATTTGCTCTCTTCTGATTCATTCTGCCCACCTGACCAGCTGAAGGTGTGCTCATGTCCCGAACTCATTACGAGGGACTGCTGGGGTGAACAGAGCTCAGTACAAGGAAGGGGACAAGATCACAGAGCTTCTTAAAGGCTGAGAATATTTTATTTTGTTTTATTTTTTATTATTATTATTTCTTTGCGGTAGGCCTCTCACTGTTGTGGCCTCTCCCGTTGCGGAGCACAGGCTCCGGACGCGCAGGCTCAGCGGCCATGGCTCACGGGCCCAGACGCTCCGCGGCATGTGGGATCTTCCCTGACCGGGGCACGAACCCGCGTCCCCTGCGTCGGCAGGAGGACTCTCAACCACTGCGCCACCAGGGAAGCCCCGAGATTTAACTTTTGAAAAAGAAATTTTCTTCTGCATCCTATCTTGCTTATCCCTACCCTCCCCACTCCCACCCTCCTCATGTAAATCAGCCTGGGGAATCAGATCTTGGAGAAACTTTGATCTCTTTATCTGAAGGCACAAAGATAGCATTGCAAAGCCTGATGCTGGTGTGGAGGTGGCATGGTTCTGAATGCTTCACATTCTTCTAGCAAGTTTCACTGCTACTGTATTCTCAGAGAAGGGACCTTCCTGCTTGAGCAAGGCCCTGGGGAAACTGGTGATGGAATGTACGGAAGAACAAGGACAGGGTAGGAGGGAGTCTTCTTTGACAGGAAACATCAGTGAGTTCTGATATGCAAAGATTTGAAAAATCCTTTACATCAGTCACTCAGAAAGAACCTGGGACTGGGCTATGGACTTGGCTCTCTCACTGTATCATTAAAAAAAGACATTTCAAGTTTCCAAGCTACTAACTGCAACAGGCCTCTCACTGAGCCCCTGAGTCCCTCCAGCCCACCATCTGTCTGCACGGCTGCCAGTGCTTGCTCTGAAATGCACATCTGACCATGTTGCTCCCTAGTTTAGGATCAGTCTCCAGCTCGACTCCTACCCTGCAGCCTCCATGACCAGTAGGAAAAAAAAATCTAAACTCTTCTCTATGTCCTTTGAAGCCCTTCAAAATCTGGTCCCAGGATGCATTTTTTATCTCATCTGCAGATCTGCGCCCTTTCTCCTGCTCTCCAGACCACTGAACCTGTTGCCCTACCATCCTGTGTGTCATATCTGCCCCTGTACAGCCATGAGCTCCACCAGGAAGGGCAGTGGCTGGGCCCCTCTGGCCATGTCCATCCTCCAGCACCCATCCCAGTTCCTGGGACATGGGCTCAGTTAAGGTTTGATGCCTGAATGACCAACTAAATGAGCAACCATGTAAATTAAGGCCCTTGTACTGGACAATTCCTAAATTCTCTTCTGGCACTAGCTTCTGAGAACTGTTCCTCAGGGCCGAGCTCAATAACGGTCACTGCAGTTTCCAATCCAGAAAAATAGAGACAAGTGGTCTGACAAAGGGTTTAAAAGTTTTTGTTTATTTTTAGTAAATCATAAAAATTTTTAGTAAGTCCTATGGTTGCATAACAACGTGAAAGTACTTAATGCCACTGAACTGTACACTTAAAAATGGTTAAGACAGTAAACTTTATGTTATGTGTTTTTCACCACCACTTTTAAAAAGGACCTCTCTGAATGTTCAGTTTCTACCACAATGCCCCTAGCCCTTCTGTCTAGTGAGATTTCAAGGTGATCAAACAAAAACCCCTTTGAGTAGGAAAGGTATTAAAACCTTTATTCTTAAAGAAAATGGAGAAAGAGAGGATTCCTGGTTTAATAAAATGTTCAAATACAGTGATACTCAAAGTACCCTAATATCACACATTTCCAGAAGCTTCAACTATCTATCACGGAGCCCAGGACTAAGAAATAAGCAAAAATAGCCTCTGAGTGACCACAGTAAATGTCACTAGACTAATTAAAGAACCGATTTTATGAGGTAGGTGATCATCTCCACTTCATGATCAAGGAAATTGGGGCTTAGAAAGGGTAACTTGCCTACATTTATACAGCTGGCCAGTTAAAGAACCAAGATTCAAGACTACTCTGGATGTGGAAAGATTTTAAAAAGAAAAAAACCCCAAGTTCATGCTCTTTCTACTTCACCATGCCTCTACTTCTTGGATGCTATAATATTTATAATGTCTTTCTTGTTTCGCTTGGTTTGGTTTTTGTTTTGTTTTGTGTCGTTTTTATTGAGATATAGTTGATTTACAATATTATATTAGTTTCACGTGTACAAAATAGTGATTCAAAATGTTTACAGATTATATTCCATTTAAACTTATCATAAGGACTTCCCTGGTGGCGCAGTGGTTAAGAATCCACCTGCCAATTCATGGGACATGGGTTCGATCCCTGGTCCGGGAAGAAGAGAAGCCACGGAAATGAGAAGGCTGCGCACCGCAACAAAGAGCTGCCCCCGTTCGCGGTAACTAGAGAAAGCCCGCGCGCAGCGACGAAGACCCAACGCAGCCAAAAATAAAATAAATAAATAAAGTTATTATAAAATGTTGGCTACATTCCCTGTACAATATATCCTTTTAGCTTATTTATTTTATACATAGTAGTTTGTGTGGTTTTTATTTTTGTTTTTGTTTTGAGTCCTCGCAAAATAACTTTGACTACCTGCTCCAAATGGGACTTTATTGGAAGGAGACTGTGGGCTCAGAGAACTGAAGGAACAGTTAGCAAACGGGGCCAGACTGGCAGGAACTGGGCAGCTGGGGGACCTTCTCTCTAGAATGTGGCAGTTCATGTGACACACACCTGAGCTTGCCGGGCTCAGAGACTCTCTGTTCAGGTTTCAAATTCCCAGGAGGGAGAATCGGTTTGCCTGCCTGGGTTAGGTGTCTACAGCCATATTAATCTGCTCTGCCCAGGGAAGTGGAGGACTGGACACCAGTCTTGGCCACTGGTGCTCATCCCGGGTGTTGGCTCTTCTCAGAGAACGGGGGAGTTCCTGTGGGCCAGGCAGACCCCAAGGTGTGTCTTCAGAAGGAAATTTCCTGGGGGAGGTAAGAAGGCAACAGGAGTACCCTGGCACCCCGAGAGGCCCCTGTGGAAATGCCCTGAGCTATAAATTTAGCCTAAGCTTTGCATATCATTCCATTCACAGTTTCATCGTTATCCGGAGTTACAAACTTTGGCAGCATATCTGCAATTTTGACCTCAGCGGATTTAAAGTGTTAAAATTCATCTTACCTGTGCCAAGGTGGCTGCTCTGGAGCTTGCCTTCCAAAGTAACCGTAGGGGGTTTAGTGGGTCAGAGAGCTGTTCAGGGCAGGAAGAAATGAAGGCCTCCAATCCAGAAAGCTCAGAGCTGCCTGGGTGGCAGGCTGTGCTCACTCTCCAGGAACCCCTGAGGGCTCTCTAAAAAAGACAATTAATATGTATGTCATGCTTTTGACTCCATTTAACTGTGTGTTTGGGCTCATTGCATAGAAACCTGCCCCACACAGACAGTCTCATCAAGCAATAACCAAGCCTGGCCTAAATTCTAATACTCATTTAAGGCTATTCAAACCATTTGCTCTAACTCAGGTTCAGCTTATAGGCACAAACCAGTAACCACATTAAATGGCCAGTAGTTCAGCCAGCCTTTCAAAGTCAGGAAGGCCTGTATGTGAATACATAGCAGCAGCAGCTACCATTGCACAGCACCTTACTGCTAGTTCAGTTTTATGTCTCTACAATCCTGAGAAAGCCATTATTACAACTATTTATGGATGAGAAAAATGAGGAGGCACAGAGGAGTTTTGACTTGGCCCTAGAACAGCATATTGGGGAACCCCAGATAGACTGAGGACTTGAATTCAGGTCTTCTAACACCAGAGTATGTTACCTAATGATTCTTCACCTTTACACAGAGGGACTGGCTTCTCCATGCCAGTGTACCTTTAAAGAATGCATCGGATTAGTTTCTCTGCCCAAGAAAATAGTGTCACCCTTTTCTTGGGCTCTAATTGCAAGAACAGCTGAGCTGGAGCAGATCCTTTTGACCATTTGTTGCCAAATCCCAGATTACACTGTAGACAAGAGGAGTTTTCTAGGACTAAAGTGAGTATAGTTAGGGTGAGGATTTCAGGACCATGGAACTAGAAAGAACTTTATTCTAAACCTCAGGATTGAAATCCAAAACCAGTTTTTGCTTTTGCCTGTTAGATGTCAATCAAAGCTTAGTTCAGCTTCAGTGCTTAAACACAAGGTCTTCAGTGTTCTCTATGGATTGATGATTGTCTGGCCTCTCCATCACCCCTGGGTGTGGGAGATGAGTGAAAGTGGCATGGAAGTCGGTGAGATTTGGGGAGAGTGAAAATCAGCCTCTTCATGGTTCTGATCTGTGTTTTGCAAACTCTAGGTCAGGCTCCACTGATGGTTAAGTCAATTTACTGAGTCAAGACTGACACCTTTTTTAAATGAAATAGAATAGAATTAGTCAAACAGGAAATAGACTATATCACATGTAGTCAGGGTAAGTAATGTTTCATGAAACATCTTAAAATATATACTTTTTTTTTAAAACCAATTTTTTTTTAAATTAATTAATTTTTTTCTTTTTGGCTGTGGCTTGCGGCTTGTGGGATCTTAGTTCCCTGACCAGGGATCCAACCTGGGCCCCGGCAGTGAAAGCACCAAGTCCTAACCACTGGACTGTCAGGGAATTCACTAAAATAATTTTTTAAAATAAACATTTTTGTGGGTAGTGGCTTGCAATGTAAAATTTAGTTTTTACGAGTCACGGTTAAAAAAAAAAGTTTGAAAGCCACTGGCTAGGCGGACTGAGCTGGAATGCCTAGGTTTATAATCCTCTCCACTTAATACTAGGTCTCAGCTGTCAGGGAATATCATGGGGGCTATTTAAAACCTGCCACCTAGAAGCATGAAACCAAAACCAAAAGCTGCAAAGAAAAGATTTAGAAACTTGGTTTTGAAAATATTTCTAAATTTTCTACATTAAAAGGTGTAAAACAGAATTGAAAGGTAAAAAACAAACTGAAAAAAAATACTTGCACACAAATTTCAGAGTAAATGTTCTTAATATAAAAATGACTATACTAACACAACATTGCAAATCAACTATACTTCAATAAAATAAATGTTTAAAAATGATTATAAATCAAAAAAAAGTCTAAATACCCAATAGACGGAAAAAGGGCAGAGGCAAATCATTTAAAAAAGGGAAATAAATGAAAATATGTACAACTTCACCAATAATATTAATTAAAACAAAATATCATTTTTTCACCTCCCAGTGTTTTTTAAATAGCCAGTTTTGTCAAAGATGTAAGAATATAAAAGGCATCACATACAGCTGGTGGGACTATAATTAGATAAACTGGAGGAAAAATTGGCAATCCACACCAGAAGCCTTCAAAATCGTGTACCCTTTGACTCAATAATTCCTCTTCAAATAATTTATCTCAAGGAAACAATCGTGGGTGTGTTCAAGGTTACCAACAATAGTAAAAACTGGGAAAACACCCTAACTATCCAATAATAGGAATGTTATGATCTCCCTTGTGTAAAAATTGAATAGATAAATAAATAAATACACACATAGCAGAGACTCCTAGCTAAGCCCAGCCTGGGCTTAGAGTTTGGGCCATTTGTGGGGCTGGAAGGCTGGTAACTCCTCTGGGAGTTCATTTTCCTGAGCTGACAGGTGAAGGCAGGAGGAAGAAGGAGTTTGGGGAACACAGGATTGGGGGCCAGGAAAGGCAAACAATGGGACTGTTGAATATCAATGGAAAGAGAGATTTGGGACAGAAGCAGAAAAACTGTTTTCATGAGGGACTTTGTGAGACTTTAAACTGTTGCCTGGGGTGAACGAAAAAGATATCATAGGTGTGGTAGTGAAAACGCTTCTGGAAAAAAGTAAAGCAGATAAGAGAGTATAGGGAGTATGGGCGATGCGGGACTTTGCAGGTTTATTTAGGGTGGTCAGGGAAGACCCCTCTAATGGATTGACATTTGTCAGAGACCTGAAGGAAAGGTAAGAACTACCAAAGGAGTCTAGGCAGAGGGAACAGCAAGTGCAAAGTCCCTGAGGCAGCAACACACTTGCTGTGTTTGAGGACCAGCAAAGAGGCAGTATGGCTGGAGTGCAGTGAGCCAAGAGGGAGAGTGAGAGAGTAGGACATTGTAGCTATTCTAAGGATTTGCCTTTTACTCTGAGTGAGTTGGGGAGCTACGGTGGGATTTTGGGTAGAGAAGGGTCATGACCTGACTTACGCTTTTAAAGGATCGCTCTAGAGAATTCAATGCAGATAATAGACTTAGGGGTCAGGTGTGAGGGCTAAAGATGGACGTTGAAAACTAGTTAGGAGGCTACAGCAATAACCCAGGCAGAAGGCAGTGGCTTGGACCAGGGTGATGGCAGAGGAGGTGGTAAGAAGTATTCATATCCTAGATATATTTTGAAGGTAGACTGGCAGGATTTGCTAATGGATGGGGGGAGACATGTGGGCTTATGTGTGTCTGTGTGTGCGTGTGTGTGTCTACATTGGGACCCCCCCTCATCTGATTCACTCATCATGCAGTGAATCAGATCGTCTGCATGCAGATAGCTCATGATATTTCTTGAAAGTTCCCCAGGAGATTGTAACCAGGGTTGAAAACCACTGCTCTAAGTTGGTATAGGTAATAGGAGACCTTTGTTCTTTTTTAATCTTTATTTTCTACAATAAAAGTTGTAATAAGGGGGTAAGATATTTTAAACAAAACATCTCTCTTCCGCCACTCTGGGATAGAAAATGTGGGTAAAATAACAACCATAGGGCTTTATTTTAATGACATCTCCATTTGCCAAATTCCTACCACACTTCCACGACCAACATAAATGCTACCTTCTCTCTGGAGTCCCTTGAGCTTCCCCAATCCCCTGTGACGGCTAATTTTTGCCCATTCCTGTGGCCCGTGGCCCTTCCTCTTGGAGCTTAGTTCACTAGTGTTTGTGCACAGGAGTCTGCGTTTTGGCTAGAGGGAGTGGTCTTGTAAACCCAGTCTGGAAGCTGTGAAAGCAGGCCCTGAGGGGTTCTGTTTGTCTGGAGGCCACAATCCAACTGGAAGAAGTGGTGGAGAGATGACCTGGAATATCAGCAGGGGGGACACAGGCAGGCTGAAGGCCGGCCCTGGATCTGGGACAGGCTGTGGCCTCCCCTGAGGCACTTGGCTCCAGGTTCATCTGTCCTGAATCCCTAACTCTGGGGAGGCAGGGAGTGAGCTATTTGTGTAAGACTCTGGCCCTGGAATGTATCCCAAGTTCTCCGGCACCAGGCGCCCAATTTGGAGGCCTAGTAAAAAGCTAAGAAAAGAGGTAGGGAAAGCCTCTTACCCTCTTACACCTCTTCTCCACATGCACTATTTAGTATCCTGCTTTTTAAACTTTCATGTCAAATTATGACTAGTTTCCCATGTCATTAAACATTCTTCAGAAATATAATTTTGATGACTACATATTATTCCCACTACCTAACCATCCTTTAGTCATTCCCCCATTGTTTAAAATTTAGATTATTCTGGGAGGGGGGGAAATAAAAAATAAATGAAAAAGAAATAAATAAAAAGAAATAAAATTTAGATTATTTCTAGCTTTTACTACAATATTTAATACCATATATTTGATCTAAAAGGAAGCATTAGAATGCCGTCCCCAAATTTTGAGACTGCAACCAAGAGCAGACTGCAACCAAGCTCTTTCATTTTCCAAAGATTTCCCCACTTTTTTTTTCTGCTTTAGAAAGACAATCACTCTTGCCAGCCTCTGAGTAATATTATCTTTACTATTATTATTTAGATCTGTATATAGCTTTACGGTTCACAAAGCACTTTTTCACACGTCATCTAATCGACGCACCAACACTATGAAACAGGTTGTTATTCCCACTTTACATTTGGAGAAATTGACGCTCAGAAACGCTATGTGACCTGTTGAAGATAACAATTATTGAGCGTCAGAGCTGAGACTTGGGTCCAGGTCTTGGGACTCCTAAAACCATATCCTCTACGATATACAAAGTATTATGCTGGGGGTCGTGGGGGAGAGGTAGACAGCAGTAGAAGAAGGACAGGTATGGCACAACTTTACAAAGCAGAGTGGTCAGTGCCATTGATGAGATACAGATAAAGTGCTACCAGCTGTGGCCTTGCAAGGACAAAGCGGTTCCTCTCACTGGGGGACATTATAGAGGCTTTTAGAGAAAAACGACTAAAAGTCAGGTCTTCAAGGATGATAAGGATCTGGATATTTAGAAAAAGAAGGGGGCTTTCTAGGGGCACAGTGAGAGGGAAAGGAAAGTGTGGCTGATTGGGGAAAGGACCAGCACAGGGAATGGAAGATGGGGTGGGGATGGAGGAATGGAATGGTAATTGTAGCCTCACAGAGGCCTTGGAGCTCATCTGGTGAGCAAATCAGAGATGGGGAGGAATTTGCTGAAAGCAGTAACAGGCAAGGAAAGGGCAGGGTCTCGCTTCTACCCTGGTCTCTGGTCACCCAGGCCAGTGCTCCTTCCATGCAAGAGACGTTTATCAATCTCCAGAAACTAAGGGGTCATTTCCATGGCATAGTCTTTGCGATGGATCAACGGCCCACAGCAGGATGAGGGAACACAGCACCAGAGCTCGGGAGGAGACGGCCAGGAGGCTACTGCAGTGGCCTGGCAGGGTGACAGATGAGGCCCGAAGAAGGAGGAGTTAGAGGAACAAAGAGGAGGGATCAGAGAAATAAATATTGCAAAGGTCACGCTGCCAGGACCCAGCACCTAATCTGATAAGGGAGGCAATTCAGAGCAAGGGACTAGACCTGAGTTTCCAGCCCCTCAGAGAAGGAAGCTTCGGTGGTGTGAGGAGACCAGAAGCGGAGAGGGGGTGAGAAGTCAGGTGAGAAGCCAGAGAGAACAGGTAGACTGCCAAGAAATCCTGCAGCATTGTCGAGCAGTCTGCGCCTCCGGCTACTGTTTGTGAAAGATAGATATGTTGCTATAATTCTTCTGGAAAAATACGCGAGGAAGTGGTATCACTCGGGGCCTTGGGAGAAAAATGGGTGGTTAACAGACAGGGGTCTGTTGTCTGTCCCTTTTAGATTATACCGTTGGACAATGAGCCATGGGCATGTAATATCTAACAGCAAAATAAATTAGAAAAAGGTTTTCAAGTTGTGTAGAAAATGGAAGGAAAGAAGTAGGACGATAACACAAAGGAGTAACAGCTTCTTTTTTCCGAAGGAAAGGGAGACTTGAGCACCTTTGGAAGATGAAATTGAAAATGGGAGGGGGAGGGGGAGGTGAACAAGGGCCCGAGAGTGGAGTGCGGGGAGAGAACTCCGAGGCCCAGGAGGAAGTCAGTCTTGCCAGGGAGGAGAAAAGACCTTCAGGAGGAACTGGGTGGAAGGGAGGGAAATGGAAGGAACGTTGCCGGCGGATTCCATCTCAGACAGCAGGCGTGATGAGGTGACACTGACACCCGGCGGGCCGGCAAAACGTTCATGGGCCTGGGGAGAACGACCTCTCAGACCTCACTGGTGAAAACGGGAATTGCTCCGGCTCTGGGGGCTGGATATTCAAGACAGCACCGTTTATGGTGGTAAAACACAGGAAACAAAGGGAAGAGCATAAACAACAGAATTATTAAGCAAACCGAGGTGCTTTCATACCGTGGATTAATATTCAGCCATTATTAGAGTGAATCCCAACTGGGATTTGGGGTTTCCATGAGGTACTAGAAAAGCAAGACACAGAGTAGCGTAGATTATATGAAGCCATTTTGGAAAACAAAAGGAAGTATTGTGTGTGTGTGTGTGTGTGTGCGCGCGCGCGTGCGTGTGTCTGATTTTACGTGGTCATGGGGAAAAATCACGTAAGTATATAGGTTAAAATTGGGATAGTGAAAGATGAGGAAGGGGGAGGGGGAAAATCCTTCCAACTTACACAGTAAAAGAAGCAAGTGCAACACAAAAGCAGAAACTACTGAGGACCCGAGATCGGCGATAAAGACCCTGAGGCCAAGGGTCGGGGCGCAGTCAGAGGAGCACCAGAGCAGTGGAAGCGCCCGGCAGCGTCGTTTCCAATTCGTGGGCTGCTGTGCCGGCTTCCTCCCTGCTCTTTGTTAAGGAGGACGTGAAGAGGGGAGTGCGTGCCGCGCCGCCAGCGCCCGGGGAAGGGCAGGGGAGGGTGCGCGGGCGGAGTCCGGGACCCTGCCGGGCCTCGCCCCGCTGTCCGTCGGCCGGGCCCTGTTCCCGGTTTAGCGTTTCCCCGCGGGCGGCGCTCCCCTGCCTGGGCCGCCCCGCGCCCCGCCGCCGCCGGGCAGCTGCCGCCTCCTGCTCAGACAAAGATGCCTGCGCCGGGCGCGGAGCCCCGGGGCCCCGCATGCACCCCCGCCGGCCCTCTGTCCCCCTCTTCCTGCCGCCGCCCGCCGCCCCGCTTCCCTCCGAGCGGCCCTTTGCTCCGCACCCCCTTTTTTAAAATCTCCCCCCCCCCTTTTTTTTTTAATCTCTCCCTTCCGCCCCTCAGCTCCCGGTAACCTCTTATTTACTCTCTCCATCTCTACAAATTTGCCCGTTCTAGGTATCTCCTGTAAGGAATCGCACAATATTTCGCCTTTTGCGTCAGATTTATTTTGCTTAGCATAATGTTTTCAAGATTCACTCATATTGTAACGTATATGAGGATTTCATTCCTTTTATTTTTTATTTTTATTTTTTAAAATTTATTTATTTATTTATTTTTGGCTGTGTTGGGTCTTCGTTGCTGTGCCAGGGCTTTCTCTAGTTGCAGCGAGCAGGGACTACTCTTCCATATGGTGCGCGGGTTTTTCATTGCGGTGGCTTCTCTCGTGGAGCACGCACTCTAGGCGCACAGTCTTAAATAGTTGCGGCGTGCGGGCTCAGTAGTTGTGGCACGCGGGCTTAGTTGCTCCGTGGCATGTGGGATCTTCCCAGACCAGGGCTCGAACCCGTATGCCCTGCATTGGCAGGCGGTCTTAACCACTGCGCCACCAGGGAAGCCCCTCATTCCTTTTATTTTTTATTTTATTTTATTTTTTGCAGTAGAATGTACAGGACCTGAAATTTACCATTTTAACCAAATTTAAGTGTACGGTTCAGTGACACTAAGTACATTCACATGGATGCGCAACCGTCGCCACTGTCCATCTCCAGTACTCTTCCATCATCCCAAACTGAAACTATGTACCCATTAAACAGTAAGTCCTCCAACCCCTGGCAACCACCATTCTAATTAGTCTCTGTGAATTTAGGGCATCCATCACCTTTGTGGGGTATCTGCAATTGCCCGTGTTCCCTCTTTGGGTGTTTGAGGGGGACAAAGCCATACACTGGAGAATATCCAGATGTGGATAACGAGGATGAAAAACCTGGTCATAGGAGAAAGCATATATAAGAAAGAGTAGAGGAAACTAAGAATATTCAAGAAAGTGAGGTCCTAGGATGATTTTAATTCATGTTTTAAAACTAAATAAATAAAAGGACGGCAGACATTAAAAAAACCCCTCAAAACCCTGGAGGTTTTACGTTAACAACAAATTTTTTAAAAGCCAACAACAGGCTCCCTTTCCTTCAGCTGAGGACATAGCAAGAAGATGGTTCACCATCTGCAAGCCAGGAAGAGGGTTGTCACTAGACAGTAAATCTGCTAGCACCTTGATCTTGGATTTCTCAGTCTCCAAAACTGAGAAATAAAAGTTTGTTGTTTACACCATCGAAAAAAAAAAAGAGCCAACAATGTGATGTGACTGGAAAAGACTCAAGGGACCACAAAGACTCTTCACCCAAGTGAAGGATGGCAGTGGAGGAAAATGGTTAGAACTGTCCTGTCAATAAAAATATAAAGTGATTCATATTTAAAATTTTCTAAAAATAAAAAAAAAGAGGAAAACAATAAAATAAAATAGGGAATTCCCTGGAAGTCCAGTGGTTAGGACTCTGTGCTATCGCTGCCGAGGGCACGGGTTCGATCCCTGGTCAGGGAACTAAGATCCTGCAAGCCATGTGGTGTGGCCAAAAAAAATAAATATAAAATAAAATAAAATTTTCTAGTAGCCCACATCAAAAAAATTTTTTAAGCGGTAAAACATTTTACTTAGCCCAATGTATTAAAAATTATTTCAGCATATAATCGATTTAAAAATTAATCATGAGATCTCTCCCATTCTTTCATACTTGAGCTTCAAAATTAGGCTGGCCACATTTCAAGTGCTCAGTGGCCACATATGGCTACTGTACTGGACAGTGCACGACTGGAACGTGGGATGGGTGTCAGACAGATATCAAGACCCATATTCCATCCCTTACTAAGGCTGTGTAATCACAAATTACTTGTTTTCTCTTAGCTGTTTCTTCATCTATAAAATGGAACTAACAACAGTACCCACCCTATAGGGTAATTATGAGGATTAATGGCACATGAAGCACTTAGTATGTGCTCAGTAAATTTTGATTATTATTAGTGGGAAATTAGGTGATTATTAATTTGAATTAATGAGATTTTGGTGTTACTGTTAGTGTGACCTCATTCATTCCCATCAGATGCTGTGCTTTGGAGACAGTCCAGAGGGACAAAGTTAAAAGAAATGGACAAACTGGGAAAACTTATTTGCAACATATATGGTAAGCAATATGTTATTTTCGATATGTAGGAAGTGCTTGCAAATAAAATGAGGAATATGACCGGGGAATTCAAAAAAAGGACACAGGGCTTCCCTGGTGGCACACTGGTTGAGAGTCCGTCTGCCGATGGAGGGGACACGGATTTGTGCCCCGGTCCGGGAAGATCCCAAATGCCGCGGAGCGGCTGGGCCCGTGAGCCATGGCCGCTGAGCTTGCGCGTCCGGAGCCTGTACTCCGCAGCGGGAGAGGCCCCAACAGTGAGAGGCCCGCGTACCGCAAAAAGAAAACAAAACACACACACACAAAAAAACCAAAAAAGGACACAAACATATGAAGTTTTTTTGTTTTTGTTTTTTAAAGGAAGACACATTTGAAGTTAAGTTCAACTATCCTAGGGACTGGATGAAAATAAACACATAATATCATTGTTCAGTAACAAATTGGCAACAACCAGAATTTGGTGGCACCTAATATTGAAGACGGTGTGAGGAGATCAACTGTCTATTCAAATCAGGATTTTCTGAAGTTTCCATCCTCAGATCTGATCCTAGATTGCCAGGGTAAACAAGCTGAGTTCTGGCTTCAAGGGGGCGCTAGCCAGACACCCTTTTCTACCCACCTTTTCCCTCTTCCAGGTGAAACTGAACAGCCACAAACACAAGCAAGCTTGATTTATGTTTCTTTATCACATGTGCAGTCACTTCATATTTGCTTTGCTAATAGTCCTTTACCACTGTTGTTGACATTTCACGTGGCTTGAAATAGCCCCAACATTATTCCAAATTTGGGCAGGGCTGACATTCTTACTTAAGCCACAAAACCCCCAGAATATTCTTAGGCTTCGGCTAACTCCTTCAGGAATGCTTCATCTGCCAGCAGGTTCAGCTACATATTTGCGGGGCCCAGTGTGAAATGAAAACGTGGGACCCCTTCTTCATAAAAGGAGGAAAACATGCTTTTCCCTTTCTTCGGCAGTCTCTCTCTCAACCTGTCATAACACGTTTTTTGTTTGCTATTTATTTTTCTGTTTTGTGTTTTTTATTCGCTATATTCTTTTTGCACTCTCAGGCATGGGAATGCTCAGGGGACAAGTGCGGACCCTCACAGGTGCCTGGGGCCCTGCATTCTCAGTCTGGGAAAGCTTGATCTTCTGGTAGGGGAAGAAACTGACTCAGACGGATCTAAGTCGCTCTTCTGCTCTCTGCATTCTGCTCTACAGCTGTACATTGAGGTGAAAGATGCCTCATGGTGCAGTCATCTCAAAGGGAGGGAGGGTTACAGGGTAACAGGAAACAGAGAAAAAAATATGTCGGTTAGGAGTTCAAAATATTATCCCTGCGCATCCATCAGTGTCTGAGAGTTGGGTTAATGAGTCAGCCCCCAGAGAGCTGATCCACTCTTCGTGTGTTAATAAATCAGGTCTTGAGCCAGGCAAGGCTGAGGGCCAGTCAGACTAAGCTCTGAGGTGAGTTGACACCACGGGGAATCTCTGTGGATGGCCGGCCAGTCTTTACAGTGGTGACCCCATTCTGCCTCCCTTCACACACTTCTAGGAAGTTCCTAGACTGTTCGGGGGCTCAAATAGGAGAGAGGACGGTTAGCTAAAATCCTGTTTTATTGCATCACAAGAGGCCTCTCTTCAGGCACTTCCAGGCCCCTACTTTGGAGGGAAAAGCCTTCTGTACATTCAGTAAAATATAGTTATGTAGGAAGCCAGGGTTGAGGATGCCTTCAGTTACAGCTCAGTGGGGCACGTCGGTTCCACTTCCTGTAAAGCCAGTTTCTACACATGTGTGTTCCCTGCCTCCCCTACTCCCTGGAAGTCCAGCATTAAAAGACACCAATGCAGGTCTCTCACTTTAGTCAGCCAAAGGATAAGAAATGATTCTTTCCTGACTCAGAGGGATGGGCCTAACACCCCAACACTGGCAACTACATGAACCAAAGAGGAAGGCAGGAGGGGGGCGGGGAGTGGGAAAGCACCAAGCTGGCCTCATTTGGTGTCCTTTCTGACATCTCCCCCGACCCCTGCAGTGTCCTTAGGGTTCAACTCTTCCCTGGAAGAGCTCCCTCCTGTCTGGTCGTTAGGGTCACCCTCTGCCCCACCTGGACCATGTTCCTGTGACCACTTGAGCTTTGAGAAAAAGAGTGAGAAAGTTGAGGGCTTCTTATTAGTCAACATCACTCCTTTCCTGTCGGCAGCATTTATATTATTAACCATCTTCTTCTGAAAAGCCTTTTTCCTCTTTTTCAGGGGGTGAGGATATATTATCTCTATTCTGGTTCATTCATTTGTTTATTCACTCAGTCGTGCCTGTTGTATGCCAGGCATAGTAATGGATATGGGGACAAAAGGTAAGACTCCTGGTGTCTGTCTTCAGGTTCATCACTCACAAAGGATCTCCCCTTTCCCTGGCTACTTTTCCACCTCCCCACTTCCTCCTCTTCTTCCTCTCAGTGCTTAAAGATGACATCTCCTGAGGCTTTTTCCTTTGGTCCTCTTCTTTTCTCCTGTGTGCCTTCCTTCACTCCTGTAAGTCCAATGCCACCACAGTGCAAAAGTCTCTGAAATCCTACCCCCAGTTTAAAACTCTCTCCTGCCTTACATAATTGATTTTCCAACAACTGACCAGTTATCCCGGATGTCCCACAGTAACTCAATTAATATGGTCCAAGAAAACAATTCTCTAACTTTCCATCACTCCCACCCCGTCCTGCCTCCTGCCTCCTGACCACCTTATCCTCCTGACTTGAATGCTTATGTGAGCATAAACACTCTTTCCCAGGATAAAAAGTATGGTTTGTTTGACTCATTACCCATGGCCCAGCCTTTCCATAGCCAATCAGTGGTCAGTTTCTATAGATTCTACAGCCAGGCTGTGTCCCACAGATGTCTCTTTATTTTCATTCCCACCTCCACCCTGGCTGAGTCTCTCCTGGACTGCTAAAAGGCCTTCTATCTGGTTTCCATGCTTCTGGCTTTTCCTCTTTTTAATGCAGAGCTCCCAGCATGCTTTTTTCTTCTCTGCAAAGTCTTCAGGGGTTCACCACTATCACCAGAATAAAATGCAGAATCCCAAACCTGACATCCAAGGCCTCATCAAAACAGCCCTGTCCTTTCCCACATATTCTACTTTTCCTCAACGCAGGCCCTGAGCTTCAGCCAAAGTGAACCACTATTTTCTCTTTTTTGGCTCATACTGTTTGTTCCACTTAACATGCTTTCCTAACTCCTATTTCTCCCAGTCCAAATCAAAGCCCAACTCAGATCTTTCCTATTCCATGAAGACTTTCTTTTCTCCCAAATAGTTGAATTTTTTTTTTCTTCTCTAAAGAATCACAGCCCTCAATGTGTACCTGAGAGCCACTCATCTTGTTTTGTCTTACCTCTCCAAATGAAGCAGAATCTTGAGGCAAGAAGAGTTGATTTCCCATGGCTGCATCTTCCAGGGCCTAGCACAGAGCCTTATATATAGAGAGTAGCAAAAAAATGAAGTAGAAAGAGCAAGAGCTTAGAATGAGGTCTGGTTACTAACTGTTAAACTTACGTCACGTCACCTAATCTTTCTCAGCCTGTTTCCTTATCTGCTATTTCCTACCTCATGGGGTTTACTGTACATCAAGTAGATATATATGTGAAAGGCTTTATAGATGGCAAAAATAACCTACATGAATTTACTTAGTCAATAATATCAATATTTATTTCATTGAAAGGGAAAAGGTTACGGGAACATGGGAAGATATTCAGGAATAAGAAAGCACAGTGGTAAGCATTATCATAGATGGCTTCTACTAAGTTGCCTAAAGATTCTCCCCTCCAATTGCACCCAGTCACACGGTGGAGACAAAGTCATCAGGCCCACTCCTAGCATGTGTGGGGCTTGGGACAAGCATGTAAATGGAGGCCCATATAGCGTATGCCATATACCTTCATGACAACAAAGTTGCAAAATATGAGTGAAACTATGGTTTTATACAATTGAAAGTCTCACCAAAGTCGACTGAATTTAATTACTTTTACATATATTGGCGTATGCTCTGATAGACTGGTAACATAAAGTAATAAACAGAAATTTAATTCTTAAATTATCATACGTTCCATAAAATTATTTTTCTTGTACTCATTTTGGCAAAACCTCTAAAGATGTGTTATAAGTGTAAAATACACACATGGATTTTGAAGACTCATTACAAAAAAGAAAAGAAATGCAAAATATCTCATTGATAATTTTTGTATTGTTTACATATTGAAATGATAATATTTTAGATACATTGGGTTAAATAAAATATATTATTAAAATTAATTTCACCTATATCTTTTACTTTTTAAGATGTGCTACAGAAAATTTAAAGTTATGTTTTTACCTTGTGTTATATTTCTGTTGCATAGTGCTGACCTAAGGATTAAAAATTAAAATGTATTTGAAGTGTATAAAATTTGAATAATTCATAAAATTTTAAACGGATGTAAAATATTAAAAATTATTTTTCATGTTTTCACAAATATTTCTTCTAATATATTGAAAAATATTAAAATTAAAAGGAAAAATATAAATCATAATTAATGAATATCAAACATTTAAGTCAAAATTATTTAAATGAATTCAAAATTTTATTTAATTTTTTAAAAGTTTAAACATAATGACATATTTCTATAAAACCAGAACTATTTATAATTCTAGGAATATATATATATATTGACTTTACAAAGAATTATGCATGTTACAAATACATTTATGTAAATTTAAGAGTAATATGAGCCTTTTAATATTGCAAAAGTTCATTTCCTAAGGTGTCATATGCAATGCTGTGAATATTTGGTAAGTCATGACTATGTCTGTAACCATGAACTAGAACACAAAGAAAGAAAATTGATAATCTGCACTACTGGGAAACCATACTTTATTTTGCAAGAATCTGTTGTATCTCTGCTATGGTATGTTGATGGTAGAGAAGGCCTTATCCTAATCCCCAGAACTTGTGAATATGTTGCCTTTTATGGCAAGAGAAACTTTACAAGTGTGGCTAAGGTAAGGATCCTGAGTGGGGGGATTATCTTTGTGGGCCCAATGTAATCACAAGGGTCCTTATGAGGAGAAGGCAGGAAGGTCAGAGAAAGAAAGATAGATTGGAAGATTATACATCACTGGCTTTGAATATGGAGGATGGGGCCATAAGCCAAGAAATACAAGTGGCCTTTAGAAGCTAGAAAAGGCAAGGAACCAGATTCTCCTCTAGAGCTTCCAGAAGGAACCGAGACCAGCTGACACCTCAGTTTTAGGACTTCTGATCTCCAGAACTGTAGGATAATAAACTTGTGTTGTTTTAAGCCATTAAATTTGTGGTAATTTGTTACAGCCGCAATAGGAAACTAATACTCCTGCTATCTGAGAAGGATCCAACAATTAATTTGTTTTTTCTCAAAATAAAGTGGTCTGTTCCTCATATCTTCCCTGAACCCCAAAGCAATCTTCCAACACAGAGGCACACAACTCACAACCTTCATAGCAATCTGGATGCAGTCCCCTTTTGTGTTGAGGACACAGGTTAACAGGTGGAGAAGAGTGTTTCCAAAGGCCTGAATACAGTTAGTCATAAGAGTAGGTGTTTAGGGTTATGAGAGGGACTGGACTGGAACTGAATACAGGATCCTGAGTGACAAAGATTCCTGTGAGTTCTTTAAATAATTTATTATTTTATGTGTTTGTGATACATGGGGCCCTCTAAAGTATAGGTTACAGAGTAGGCACTTCTTGCTTTAGTCTAAGCTCTAAAAGTAACAATTTGTTACAATTCAGTAACAAAGCAGGAAAGAGTGAATTAGTTGGGTTTTGTTTGTTTAGCACTGGTCTAATTAATTTCAAATCTAGAAGCAAAGGCATTGACAGAAGACCTCTTTTTTTATGCCTAAAAGATCATAGAATTGTCTTGTAAAAGTTTGCAAACCAATAGTTTGATTATACTCAATGGAGTAATTCTAGAGTTATTCCTTTAAATGCTAGAACAAGGAAAGAATGCTCACTATTTTAAAACATTGTTCTAGAAATTCTAGCCACTGCAGTAAGACAAGAAAAAGAAATAAGATATTTGAAAGAAGACAAAAATATCAATGTTTGCAGATGATATGCTACTTTACCTGAAAATATTAGAAAAATTTCTGAAAAACCACTAGCATTAATAGGCAAATTCTTGATTACGTATATCCCAATTACAAAATGTCTACAAAATAAACATACACAAAAGTGATAGATTTTCTATATGCCAATAATATAGTTAGAAAATATAACGGTAAAAAAAAAAAAACCCTCAGAAACATGCAGAGCCTATGTGAAGAAAACTATCAAACATTACCTAAAGACTTAAAAGAATAACTAGAGAAACATTCTGATTTGCATGGAAAAACTAAATATTATTCCAATGTGTGTGTTTCCAATACCACCAAATACTTCTCTAATTCTTAGTGGACACTGACTACAATTTAACTCAATTCTGACACTATCTTCCTGGAGGTGGTGTCAGATCCCACAGGTTAAGTGCTCAGTCCCACAAGACTGCTCCCACTTCAGACACCAATTGCAAGTCCAGGTTGCTACCTGTGCTTCTGAGTGACCAGCTATAAATTGGGAGGCTCTCATGACCCCTCCTTGGGTTCAATTAGTTTGCTACAGTGGGTCACAGAATGCAGGAAAACAATTCACTTACTAGATCACTAGTTTATTACAAAGGTTATTAAAGGATAGGAATGAACAGTTAGATGAAGAGATGCATGGGGCAAGGTTTGGAAGGGTCCAGAACACAGAAACTTCTGTGCCCATGGAGTTTGGCATATGCCACCCTCCTGGCAAATAGATACATTCTGATTAAGCAAACTGGAAGCTCTCTAAATCTCATCCTTTTGGACTTTTTATGGAGGTTTCATTACATATGTATGACTGATTAAATCATTGGCCACTGGTGATTGACTCAACCTCCAGCCCCTCTCCCCTTCCTGGTGGGTGGGACTGAAAGTTCCAACCTTCTAATAACATGGTTGGTTCCCCTGGCAACCAGCCCTCATCCTTAGATGCTTTCCAAAAGTCACCTCATTAACATAAACTCCAGGGGACTTCCCTAGTAGTCCAGTGGTTAAGACTTCTCCTTCCAATGCAGGGGGTGTGGGTTCGATCCCCGGTCAGGGAGCTAAGATCCCGCATGCCTCACAGACAAAAAAAACAAACAAACCAACCAAAACATAAAACAGAAGCAATATTGTAACAAATTCAATAAAGACTTTAAAAACGGTCCACATCAAAAAAATCTTAAAAAAAAAAAACCCAAATACACATAAACTACAGTGTGGTTCAAAGGGGATTGTTATGAATAACAAGACACTTTTTTGCTCTTATCATTTAGAAAAAAATTCCAAGCATTTTAGAAATGGGATGAAGACAAATGTATTTTTTTATTATAAATCACAATAACCCAATTACAAAGATGTCAATTTTTCTCTGTGGTAAACTGAGAAATGGTGCCCTCAAAGGATATACACGTCCTAATCTCTGGAACTTGTAAATGTTACCTTATCTGGAAAAACAGTCCTTGCAGATGTGATTAAATTAAGGATTTTGAGATGAGGGGACTGTCCTGGATTATCCAAGTGAGCCCCAAATGCCATCGCAGGTGCCCTTATGACATAGAGGCAGAGGGAGATTTGACACACACTGAGGAGAGGATGATGTGACCACGGAGATCAGGGTGATGCAGAATTTTATGTTATATGCACATCTGGTTAGAGAAATAACTTGAAAGACAGATCAAAAGTTAGCAGTAATTTTTTGCAGTGGGACGAGTATGGGCTATCTATATTTTCTTCTTTTCACTTACCTGGATTTTTTTAAAACAATAAACATGCATTGGTTCTAAAAAAAAAGTATTTAAATTTATGTGATTACTCTATTTAATTAGGAGCAATCAAAGTATCTTCAAAGTCAAGGAAGGCCAGTAGCCACCAGAAACAAGAGGCAATGAATGGATTGATTCTCCCCTACAGCCTCCAGATGGAGTGTGGCATTGTTGACACCTTCAGTTCTACTCAGTGACACTGATTTCAGACTTCTGGCCTCCAGAACGATGAGAATTAATTTCTCATCGTTGTTGTTAAGCCGTAAAGTCTGTGGTAATTTGTTATAGCAGCCATAGGAAACAAATACATCCTCAAATGGATGTATAAATTAAATATAATTCAATTTTTCATCCAATTCCATTTTTCTAGAATCTGGAAAAATTATTCTAACATTCTGAGAGAACAAGAAAATTAAAATGGCCAATACATTCTTGAAAAAAGAACTGTAATGAAGAAGGACTTATACCAGTAGATATTTAAGCATGTTAATGAAATTGTGATTACTACATGAGAATAGAGAAGCCAATCTGCAGAACAGAATAAAGTCTGAAGTCAAATCCATCTGTACATATATAAGGATTCAGAATATGATTAAGATAGCATTTCAAACTGGTGGGGTAAGTGTGGCTTGTTCAGTAAAGGATATGATGTCGGGCAATTTGCTAACTACCCATTTGTAAAAAAATAATAATAATTTAGATTACTTACCTCATACCATGTATCACCATTAATTCCAGAAAGACTAAATATTTATGTGTAAAAATATCTACCCAGAGAGAATTTTTAATAAATTATTGTAAATCCAAAGGATGACATACTAGGCAGTCATTTAAAACAATGAGAAAAATATTTTATGACACAGAGAGATGATTACAACAAAAAAGCATGTACAGCACCATTCCATTCAGAATTTTATATTATATGCACATTTGGTTAGAGAAATAACTTGAAAGACAGATCAAAAGTTAGCAGTAATTTTTTTCAGTGGTACAATTATAGGCTATCTATATTTTCTTCTTTTTACTCATCTGGATATTTTTTAAACAATAAATGTGCATTGGTTCTGAAAAACAGAATTTAAATTTATGTGATTATTTAATTAGGAACAATCAAAGTATCTTCTTTTTCAAGATTAAATTCTAATATGCCCAGTGGTAGGGTATATTTTTTCACTGAGCACCTACTATCTCTCAAGTTCTTTGTATATTATTTAATCTTTCACAATAATGTTATGGGACAGGTAATAAAAATATAAAAGAATCCCCATTTTATGGATGAGGCATTGAAGGCCTAAAATCAAGCATCAGACTAGGATTTGAAGGCACATCTGTTTTTTTTGCTTTTTAAAAATTAATTAATTAATTTTTGCCTGCGTTGGGTCTTCGCTGCTGCTCACGGGCTTTCTCTAGTTGCGGAGAGCAGGGGCTACTCTTCGTTGCGGTGCGCAGCTTCTTACTGTGGTGGCTTCTCTTGTAGCGGAGCACAGGCTCTAGGTGTGCAGGCTTCAGTAGTTGTGGCACGCGAGCTCAGTAGTTGTGTCTCGTGGGCTCTAGAGCGCAGGCTCAGTAGTTGTGGCGCACGGGCTTAGTTGCTCCGCAGCATGTGGGATCTTCCCGGACTAGGGCTCAAACCCGTTTCCCCTGAATTGGCAGGCTGATTCTTTAACCACTGTGCCACCAGGGAAGCCCGGTACGTCTGTTTTTAAGGTCCATGCCGTCATTTGTAATACCAAAAGACTGGAAATAACCTAACTGTCCATCAGGTGAACCAGTTAAATTACAATACATTCATACAATGTAAAACTCTGCAGCCATAAAAATAAAAATGAGAATGCTCTCTATACACTTACAAGGAAATGTTTCCAAGACATAAGTGTTAAGTCAGGGGAAAACCCAGCAAGGTGCAGGAGGTGTGCATAGCATGGCACCATTTATGTTAGAATGGAGTAAAGAAGAGTATATGCCTGTTTTAGATTGTATATGCATAAAAACATCATTAGAGGGATAAACAAAAACCTAGTAACAAAGTTATCTATTTGGGATGGGGGAAATGGACAGATGGGGCACAGGAACAGGAGAGAGACTTTTCACTATTTACCTTTTTATACTATTTTAGTTTTGAGCCATGTATATGAATTACCAATCCAAAAAGGTAAATACATATAAACATTTTAAAAGCAGAATAAAATTTTTAAAAACTCCTGTCCTTTCTGCTCTTCCACATGCCTTAGACATCTTTGGAAGGCAGTCTGCATCCGCTTTTCAATGAGACACGCAGGGCAGCAGGCCTCTGGACTCCTCCGGTGGCTGGAACAACAGCGTCAGCACACAGACCAGGAAGACCGCCTGGCCAGCAAGCTGCGCCAAGCCAAGCACAACCTCTTTCCTTATCCCTGACTTAGAAAAACAAAACCAATACACAAATCCACTCATCAGCATTTCTGTAGCCAGCTGTTAACCAATCCTCTTCCTGCCCTTTACTCTTTCTTTTCTTCCTTTTTCCAGAAAAACCTGGAAAGCTCTGCAAAACTTTGTAAAAGGACTTACTAGCTCTGGCTGCCTTGTTGTTTTCCTTCTCTCCTTTGGACTGTGTCATCCTCTCAGGCAAGGACTGCAGTCTGACTTCCTGCCAGTTCGCCTGCTGGGTTCATTTCAGTGTCTTAAAAAAAAAACAAAACCAAAAAAAACCCAACTATATTTTCCTGAACCTACAAACCTCAAGTTAGAGGTCATTTTGTCCAACTTCATCCAAAGTAGAACATCCCAGTTGTAAAATTTAGCAGAGTAAATGTATTTGGTTTTAAAACACAATCCCTTGGTTTCACTTTGTCTATCCAATCAACTCGGAGCGACAGCTCTCATAAAATGCTCTTGCTAAGAATCCCACGGGGCAGGTCTATTTGTGTGTGGAGTTTAGCAGAGCAGAGGGCCCCAGTAAATTTCCATTTAGTAATTCAGTGACTGTCAATCGACACCTAATATGTATCCATGGCTGTCCGAGGCCCTGGGCTGGGGACAAAACCAAACATGACACTCAGCTCCAGCCCTCAATCTCTAATAACCCTGTTAGGGCACCTTCAGTTCATTAATGTGTCTGGACTCGTTCGTTTTGTTCTTTAAATCCATTTGCAAGGTAACAAGTATATCACTAAGTTGTGGACATTTTCATGGTTAGCTGTGTGTCAGAAATATGATGTACAAGAATGGCTTTCTCCAGCCTCTCCCTTTTTTAAGATTTTGGGGAAATAGCTTTTACATTACAAAGATCAGAGTCAGAGTTCAAACTCTAGGTAATGTACTCCACACAAGATTCTCTAATCTTTTAGGGTGTTAATTAGTTGTAACAGTGTCAGAGCGTTCAGCTTTCATTAGCTATAATTCCTTGGCTCATATGCAGGAAATTTGAGACATATGTCAGGTGCATTCAATGAAAGGTTCTGCTCAAATCAAATGTGAGTCTAAAAGCAAGTCATTCTCAGTGACACTGAGCTTGGCAGGGAGTCAGGTGTCTAGAACCATACCATATACCTCCCCTGAGGGTGCTGGGCCAGAACGCTGCCATCGAGCGAGTGATGCTAAATTTGCTGGGAACACGGGGCAGAAGGCCCTACGGAGACTGCAGGACCGCTCCCTATTACACAGTGTACAGCATCACCACGAATTCTACCATGAGATTCATTCTGTGCTGGCTCATTCTCAGAGGAAAACCCCAACCAGATTGAGAAGAAGGAACGCCACAGACTGAAAGCAGCAGCCAGAAGCTACTGCACCACTGTGGCTTCCACAGATACATACAAAACACACTGGCAGGAAGGAGTGTTGTGTTTCTCAGGTTTCCTGTCAGGACATCCTGGCTTGAAACACAGTTTGTCACTGAAAAATATAAGCTAATTGACAGATGGGAAACTGCCAGATTGTGTCCTTGAGAATCTCAGAAGTCTGTCAGCTTGCAAAAGACAGCTCAAAAGCACGTATGAAAATCACCCATTTCCATTAATAACAGGTAGATTTTCTTCCAGGTAAAGAAGAACATGGGAACATGGTGGGTATGAATTGATTCAAGGAATGTGGCTTGGGGAAGCTTCCATGTATGGATCCTGAGCAGCAGGGCCCTGTCGGTTTTTTTTTTTTTTTTTTGGCTGTGCCTCAAGGCTTCTGGGATCTTAGTTCCCCGTCCAGGGATCGAACCTGCGCCCCCTGCAGTGGAAGCACAGAGTCCCAACTACTGAACCACCAGGGAATTTCCAGGGCCCTGACTTAAACAGCCTTGGACCAAATTTACAATAATATTTGACAAACTCAGGGACTTCCCTGGTGGTCCAGTGGTAAAGAATCCGCCTTCCAATGCAGGGGACGTGGGTTTGATCCTTGGTTGGGGAACTAAGATCCCACATGCTGCGGGGAAACCAAACCCAAGCGCCACAACTACTGAGCCCACACGCCCTGAAGCCCACATGCCACAACTAGAGAGAAGCCTGTGCACCACAACAAAAGATCCCACACGCCTCAACAAAGATCCTGTGTGCTGCAACTAAGACCGGATGCAGTCAAAAAAGTAAAAAGAAAAAAAGAAAAGAAATTGTTAAAAAAAAAAAAGATTTGACACACTCAGGGTACAAGCATTACAGCATAAGGTGGTAGGCCCCATTTTGCTTGTAATTCTGAAGATCACCTGTGAATTCCCCATTGCCCCATGGACTTTGCTACCCGCATTGAACAGTTCAGTTCAGCATAACAGTATAAGGCTATATATTGAACACTATAAGCCATCTCCCTGGGAGAACTGCAAGATAAAAAAGGATCCATTAAAAGGAGAGCGTAGGCCAGGGCCCTGTACTCCAGGTTTGTCAAGCTCCGGATTACACAGGGCACTCATACATTAATTAATTTATTCAGTTACTCATTCAACAAACATTTATAGAACACCTCTGAGGTTGCAAGCACTATGCTAGGTACTGGGAAGGCAAAGGTGCATAAGACCCAGATCCCTGTCTTTGAGAAGTTTACGGTCAAATGGTGGAGAGCCAAGAACACCAACACTTAACAGTAAGGCAGTATGTGGATGTTTGCACAGAGTGTGCCTGCCCTGTTCCAAACGTGGTGGCACAAAGAGAGTTAGGGAAGAGTGATCAGAGACTGTGATGCTCGAGCTGAAAACCTGAAGAGTAAATACGAGCCAGCCATGGGAAGCAGGGGAAGGAAAGAATGTTCAGGCAGTGAGACCAACATGTGCAAAGGTAGAAGAGAGAGAGTAGACCTGGCTGTGTGCATGGAGAATAGAGGGTGGGGTGGAAGAGACGAGGGTGGATGAGGAAATTAGAACCAGGTGACCAAGGCTCTTGCTGTCATGCTTAGGCAGGGGCTGGGTCTCACGTTTGTTTTGTCCCCCGTGGGGCTCAGAGACACTGGTAGATACATATTAGTTGCCAATAAATATCTGAAGACAATGAGGGGCCGCTGATGGGTTTTACGCAGGGGAGTAACATGACCAGGCCTGCATAGGAGACAGGCATCTCCGGGGAAGACCTGAAGAGGCTTAGAGTGGAGGCAGGAAGACCATGGACGCACCTGCAGTGACTGAGGTAAGAGACGAAAATGGGCTGAACTAAGGTAGTACCAGTGGGAGTGGAAAGAAGTGGGTGGACACAGGATGGGTACATTGTATAGGAGAGAGGGGGCTGCCGTTTTTAGATCAAAGAGTATGGATATATTTATCATGTCTCATGGGCACTGCCAGACCACATGCAGAAATTATTGGTCAACCTGAAGATTCTTCAAAACCAGAGGCTGAGACTATAAAGCTGGTGGTCTCCACTGCCCATTACTGTGTCTGGGTGAGATGCCACTTCTCAGGTCCCCACAGAACTTCTCTTGTGCTTATACCCACTGCCTCTTCTGTGCAGAGGAGGCAAAAAGGGAAAACACTGTTCAGAAAAGAAGGACACCTAATTATCTTTAAGTGACCAACCTCTGTCCACATGAAGAGGTTGGGTTATAAATGAAGAGGCCCCCATCTCTTTACAGGATGTCTAAGGGAACAACAGGGATCAATTCAAGTCCTTCTCGCACAGAAGAGGAAGTCAGAACTCCAAGAGGGAGACAGACTTGCCCAAGGCCAGAGCTAGAGAGGAACAGAGATAGCCAAGAACACAAGTGTCATCCCCCCCCCCCCCCCCCCACCAACGGAGGAAGTCCTTTAACTTTCCCCCAACCTTATCATTAACAGAGGGGGGAAGAGGAGGGGAGAGGTGAAGCCAGGAACGTAAGCTGAGCCAAGGTCAGTTACGGGCCACACCCACTTCCCCAGCTTCAAAGACGACAGAGATGACTATGGACTTTGACACTTGCAGGTCGGTGCAGACTTTTGAGGCCCTGTTGTACATCCCTCAGCCTTGTTCCAGTGGGTACTGTCTGTTAACACTCGTAGTCACACTATCCACCTTTGATCTCTCCCTCCTCAACCACAAGCTTCTACTTCCCTGACTATTCTGTCTTATCATGCTCATAAGCCATGAAAACATTTTCAGAACGCCAATATTTTCATCCCAATTTCACATGTGGCACCAAGAAGGAGTATGATAAACTTTATAGCTCTGAAAGCCTTGGTCAGAAAACAGTGCTGTGACACAGAAGGTGGGCAGGCTGAGATCCCTCCTCAACTTCGTATCTCCAGACTCACAGCCCCATCTGTGAACAGGGAACCTCCTGAGGAAACACACGTGGTCTCTGCAGATTCCACAGCCACCCTGTCTCAAGACCTGACTTCCCCCCCTCCCCTCCCCCAACCCCTGAGCAGGAAAAAGAGCAGAGAAGGTGCTTCTTTAGCTCTTTCCTCTTCCCCACTTAGCTCTATCACATCTCACGAGGTCAACACCTACTTTCTTAGAACCATATTTAGGGGTTTAGGGTACAATTCTGTTTTCCCCTATCATTGCACCTGGTTTTTCTGGCTTTCAGAAGAAGTGTTCCATTCATAGATCGTGGCTTATTTTTCCCCAGGCAGTGAGTCATATTCACAGACCAATTTTATCTCCTCGGTCACAACTTGGTCAGATCCCCCAACTCACAGAAAACGATCAAAGACTATGTGTACTTTTACTTTTATATTAGCTTGCACATAATTCATTAAAAATTTAGAAGAAAAACATCTCAGCACATCCTCCAACCTCCCCAGCCCTTGCTTTAATTTTCTCCACAGCACATCTGACATACTGTATAGCCCTTCATCTAACCCTCCTTCTTTCCCTCCCTCCTTCCCTCTCTTCTTTCCTTCCTTCCTTTCATAGTCTTTCTTTCTCCTCACTAGAATGTAAACTTTTTGAAGGTAGGGCTTTTGTCTGTTTTGTTCATTTCTATATCCCTAGGACACAGCTCAGCGCCTGGCACATAGTAGAAACTCGATGAATGTTAAACGAACAAACTGTTGAATGAACGGTTGATTTTCCTTCCTTTTCTCTTGAGCCTACCACTCCCTCTTCTGCCACAACAGTGTTTTTTGTCTAACAGCTAAGAGATCAGATGACCACGTATTTTACATCAGCTCTAGAGGGGAACTTCACTGAAACGGCAGTGGGTATTTCTTCTCCACCTCCAACATCTCCACCTATTGAAATCGTATGCATTTGTCAAGTCCTACTGAACTCTTGTGTGGCACCATCCTTTAACGTCCTACAGTAATCTCCCCTACCTCTGAAACCACAGCACTCAATGCCTGCATCACTCATCCAGAATTTAGCACCTTCTGCCTTATGCTGATAATATAATTTTCCTGAATGTGACTGCAACAGGAAGGTCAACAATAAGACAAGGGTAGTATTTCCTTGGCAAAGCTGGCTTCCTGCCCCTGCTCCCCTTCCTTCTACCCTCTTTCCCACAGATCCCCACTTAGCAGTGCTTATCTTGCTGAATTGAACAAGAACCCAGATCTGGGCCTTACACTTTCAGGCTGGCCCATGCGAAGGGACTCACCTCTCAAACACCTATTAACCAAGTTCACACAGAGGTCGCAGGGCATATAAGCCAAATGCCAGTGTACTGACGCATACCAAGGAACAGTGGACATTCTATGGACTAGAATGCTTGAATTAGCCTGACTAGCTGATCTTTTCCTCATGGGCTAAAGAGTGCTTGGTTAACAGGGACTCAGAACAAAAGTAACCGACCTAAAGTCACCTCTCTCCTTTACGGCAGGGCCCCCCTTCCCTGCTACAGGAGCGGTCTGACCAAGGCAATCACAGCGCTCAAGTCCCCTTAGTCAAGACCTGCCCTTCCTCAGGCAGTACCAGGCCCACTTCTTTACTTCAGAGGATGGCCAAGTCCCTTCTGCTCAGTTCTCCAAACTGCTTTATAACTTAACCTAAATTACAACCACTTTCCAGCCCTTCTTTCCTGAGATTGCTCCCAGACATCTGATTAGTGTTCAGAGTGTCCTCAAACATTTGGGCGACAAATTTACAGACACGTTCTAGGTTTACTTTCATGGAGAGCTAATCATCCATTACACGTGGGTTTTACTGGTCTGAAAGCAAACTTATTTCCCATCACTTAGGTATACAAGCTATATTGACAAAATAGAAGACATTTCTCCAAATAAGCACCTGAGGGCCCATGCCTTGTAGATTTCAGTAAGTTCCTGTGACAGTATAGAAAGGACTGCCAAAGGAAGAAAAAAAACACCCTCCATTTAAAGTGGCCCAGGGTGAACTAACGAGGCTCGTCTGCTTTTTTTTTTTTTAATTAATTAACTAATTTATCTATGGCTGTGTTGGGTCTTCGTTTCTGTACAAGGGCTTTCTCTAGTTGTGGCAAGCAGGGACCACCCTTCATCACTGTACACGGGCCTCTCACTATCGCGGCCTCTCTTGTTGTGGAGCACAGGCTCCAGCCGCGCAGGCTCAGTAATTGTGGCTCACGGGCCCAGTTGCTCCGCAGCATGTGGGATCTTCCCAGACCAGGGCTCGAACCCGTGTCCGCTGCATTGGCAGGCAGATTCTCAACCACTGCGCCACCAGGGAAGCCCCCATCTGCTCTCTTGATCTAAAACACAAAAGCTATCTGCCTTGCTCAAAACCAAGGAGTATTTACCTACAAAGCCCTGGGTTTTGAGGAATGACTCCAAAATACCTGGGCCCTTATTAGTTTACCTTATCTTGGGAATTTCTCTATCTTTTGCTCTAGCCAAGTTCAAGAATTTACAAAAAGAAAGAAAAGAAAAGAAAATGGAAAGGGGACTTCCGCGTTTGTTGTCTTTCTTTTGTCTCTTGCAGTTCCACATACAACTTAGCAGTGAGTATGGGCTGCCATTCTCAGGACATAACACAGAGAACACAGACCCCCCTGGAGGTAACAGTGAATCTAACTTACACAGGCACCACATTTCTGCCCTTCACACCATTGACTGGCAAATGAGCAATGGTTTGTAGATAGAGCAGGTGCAGGAGAGGTGGCTCCTGCCAGATGGTGCTAAAAAAAGGCCCAAGTCTGATACACAAGAGTCCTTCCATTAACCCATCCATGACCAAGGCAAAGTGTGTGGGTGGGGTTGGTCTTTCTCTGACTTTTGGGGCTTCTAGAGTCTCAAAGGGTACCTTAAGTGATCCATCGCTTAACCTGGTTTTGCCTTGATACAAATGGCAGGGGTGGCCAAGAGACAGGGGATATAGAGGGGAAGCCTTTAGTGTAATATGCCTTCACTCATACCTTCTAGATGGTCCTGAGCTTCTCATACCCCAGAAAACGGCTGACTAGGTACTGCCGCTTTCCTGCCGGAGTCCTGCAGTGGAACTTTAGTATGGCCTCTGAGAGCACTTCGTCTACCATATTCTTGCTGTAAGATGTGATGCATGCCATTTACCCTGCTGAACCTCCTCTATATAAAGGGATAATTCCACCTAGCTCACACGACCAGCTGTGGGAATCTAATGAGATAACTTGCGTGAAAATCAAATACAGTCTCCGAAACATGCTAAATAAGCACTCCAGGATACATTAGTTTTCTTCTTTCCAGGAGATAGTCTTGCATTCTGTTTACTCAGACCAACTTCCTATAAACTACTGGAGGCTAGCTTGTCCCCAGGGCTCGGGCCATTCCAGGAAAGATGTCTTGACCATAGCAGTGTAACACGAGATGAAAAATTCCAGAAAGGGGCAGCTAGAGGAGAAAGACAACTGAAGGGTGCCACAAGGCAGAGTGTGCCCTAGACAGGGCTCCCAGCAGAAATCCTGCGGCTTCTCACTTCAGCAGTATCACAGATGCTTGGGCCCAGAGAAAATCCCCCCCAACCACCCTTCCCTAAATTTTGACTAGACCCCAGGTTCAACTCATCAGATCATGGATGAACCCTCTGCCTTTTCCTCCAAACGCACTGGGCAGGCTGTGGAGCTCATGCTAGGAAAAGGGAAGCTTCTGTCCATTAAAAATCAGTACAGGGAACCACACAAAGCCTTTTGTTTTAAGGACTACCCTGGGATTAATGCCCCTGAAAAGTGGCTCTAAGGACCCGGTGAGAAAAAGTGGAAAAGCAATTTTTGTATTTTGACTGACCGACTACCACGTGCTAGACACAGACTAGTGAGTCTGTGGAGTGGATATTTTGCAAAGGAGAAAACCGACAGAGATATGAACGACTCGCTCAGGGCAAACAGGCTGGCTAGAGCCCACGCTCCCTTTCGTTCCCCACCTGGCAAGACAGCCAGGGTGAGGCTCGGCCAATACCGGGAAAACGGGAGGGGCCCGGGTCCCCGGGCGCAGCTGCTCCTTCCCCGCAGAGCCGCGCGGTCTGCAGCTCAGGGTGCGGCCCGGCCCCACGTGCCCCGCCGCCCCGGCGGACCCTTGGGCAGGAGTCCAGGATCGGCCCCGCCCGCGCGAGGGTGCCAGGAAGTCGGTGCCCGACCTCAGAGCTGATCTGAAGGCACCTGGGGCACGCCTGGGGGCCCGGCCGGCTAACGACCTCGGGAAGGCCTCGCGCCGAACCGCCGGCACCCCTCCCCTCCCAGCTCGCCTCGTCAGCACCTTTCCCTCAGCCCGGCCCGCCGCCCTGGCCCACCCCAGCCCCACAGTGGGTCACGAGGCAGCGCCTGAGCTTCGTTGCCGGGTGCTGCCCGGTCAGTCGCGGCCGGGCCAGCGCTCGGCGCCACCCCTCCCCCGCCCCGGCCGCC